>NC_140504.1:158413416-159013416 GCF_964339955.1 Pipistrellus hanaki
AAAAAAAAAAAAAAGCTTCAGTTGAAGAGTGTAGACACAGCCAAGGGAGAAAGCAAATGAAGATGGAACCAGATGAATTCCTCCAAGGCTGGGATTTTCCACACCCTTGGCTTTCTCGGGCGCCTCGCTCAGTCTTTATTTGCACCTCTGGAGTGAGTGATTTCCACGGGAGTCCATGGGAGAAATGTGTATGTCTGGGTGACAGACTCGGGTAGACCCATAGAAATGAGCCGCTCGTAGGGTAATGGGATCTGATCACCATGTCAGAATCAGAGGGTGGTCTTCCCTGAATGCCAGCAATACCATCACCTTGACAATTAAGGTAGAGACAACAGTCTGTCTCTAATTCTACTCATCGTATTCATGTGAATATTTGCTCTGGTGTGAAGACGGTTGAAAAGAAAAAAGAAGGGGTAGATGAGAGGGAGGTGCTAGGAGACCAGGATCTTTTATTATTTCTCGGCCTATATGTTAAATATTCAGAAATAAATGATGAGGACAATTTACTGTCTCACACCTATTAGATAGATGTCCTTTTTTTGTTTGTTTGGTTTCAGTTGTTTTTAACTTTCAGGCTAAATTGGAATTGTCTTTTCAAAAAAAAAATAGAACAAGAAAAATAAATTATTACATAGTTTAATTCACTGGGTTGCTATGAGACATTTTTCCTTTTTGGCTTTGAACTCTGTGCCCTTTTCCCTTGAGTTTTGTGTTGCAGCTAACATTCAACAATAAATGTTCAAGAACACAAACCATTGAAAGAATACGTTACAGTGAGGCGAGTGGAGAGTGCCGGTGTCATCAGGAAAGAGTATTTTACCAACACCAAAGTCAGAAGGTCTGTACTCAGGCCCTGGTCCAGGCTTGGCCGCTTCTCAGCTCCGTAATCTTGGGCAAGTCACTCGACCCTCTAGGTCTCAGTGTCCTCCCTGAGGTAGGTATGTGCAGCTTGCAAAGTCTCTATGAGGATTTAATGAGAAAATGGTATTATTTACCAGGTGTCTCCAAAATGCTGACTGTGCAAGGTGTTGGAAAGCTATGTAATGGCAGATAGTTATCGTTAACAAATGTAAGGAATTGTCTATAATAATAAAAGAGTAATATGCTAATTAGACTGGACAAAGTCAGGGCTGCACCTGCAGGATGGAAGCAGCCACAGTGGCTGTGAGGGAGGGATCCAGGCAGACACTGTGGCTGCGAAGGCCTACTTTTGCCTGAATTTCATGCATTGGGCCTCTAGTTATAATTATAAAAAAATAAAACGTCACATTCCTGTGTGTTACCCACATAGCATTGCCAACCAATGTAATAATAGGTAAGTTGTATTTAAATCTCATTATATTTTTCAACATTATTTAATCCAACATACAATCTCTTTAGGTAGGTGCTATTGCTATTCCTATTGTACAGATATGGAAACAGAAGTTCATCAGAGGTAACTTTCTGAAGAATCTGTAAGTGGCAGAAGCCACATTAGAACTCCAGCCTGCTTAACGCTTAATGCATCCAGACTTGGGCCAAGTCCTTGCTTCCCCTCTCCCCCATATTTGTAAGACTTTAAAATGTAAGGTAGAAATATTTTAGATAATATTTGGTGTGACCTCTTTCCCCAGCCCTGTGTTTATCTTTTGTTCAGATTTAAACAATACGTAAAGCTCCAAGCTGATACTACAGAGAGCAAGACATACGATGTTTTCTGGTTTCTGGTGCTTCCCTTTGCCACATGGCCAGCCTCACAACACCCCAGGGGCCAGCAGTGGCCCCAATAGAGAGGGAATGGAGGCTCAGGCCCGTGCAGGGACTTGCCCAAGGCCCCACTGCTTGTTAGTGTTGGAACCAGGAAAGGAGACCAGACCTCTCAACTCCCAGATCAGGTGTTTCCATGTTTCCTCTTGCAAAAGGGGTGAAGGGATGCTAAGAGCCCAATCCTGCATATTTAAAACAAAAAAACAAAAAACAAAAAAAAAACCATAAAGGGAGGGAGGATGATAATTCAGTTGTATTGAGCATGAAACATTTCTGGGAATTTTAAGGGAGTTTCATATGTTTTAACTTGTTTAATAAAGATATTTTGAACCAAAACCGGTTTGGCTCAGGGGATAGAGTGTCAGCCTGCAGACTGAAAGGTCCCAGGTTTGATTCTGGTCAAGGGCATGTACCTTGGTTACAGGCACATCCCCAGTAGGGGGTGTGCAAGAGGCAGCTGATCAATGGTTCTCTCTCATCGATGTTTCTAACTCTCTATCCCTCTCTCTTCCTCTCTGTAAAAAATCAATAAAATATATTTTTTTAAAAAGATATTTTGAACAAATAAAATAGCCCATTGATTCTTACCTATACATGCCTAACACACAGTAGGTGCTCAATATATTATAGTTGTTCAGAAAAGTAAAAGTTGCAGGCTCTCAGAAGAAATTCTGATTTTTTTTTTTCAGGAAAAAAAAACTAAAAAGAGCACCCAGGATATTCTCCAAATTATATGAAAATCTTAAAATGTAATGCAGGTAAAAGAAAACATCTGCTTTGTATTAACCTAAACTGGTATTGGTTTTCTAGCCTTCAAGTAACTTCAACCAGAGAAGTTGCTGCCCATGCTTCTATCTTCCAGCGCTTCACCATGGCAGGCATTGCTAATAGATCATGGCACGATTTCCTGCTGATCCAGGACAGAGCCTCGGGTCCTTAAACACCTTGTCCCAGGCACTACACTAATCCATCAGAATGGACACTCGTGCTGAAATCTATTTCTCATCCCGGATAGACTTAAAGGCTTTTTTTCTCTGTGGCCTAAGGGACCAGAAACCAGCTCCAGCAGTTTGTACACCTCTGTGACTTTGCCCATAGGACAGGAGGGGCACAATCTATGTTGTTCTTTGGAACCAGGTTTAAAATTTATTGAAGAATTGCTGGCCTGGATTATGGAATCTCTGAATGGGTTGCTATGTGAGGCTGTGAAATTTTTAGATACGTTAATAAATAAGTTAGATTTCTACTGCTCTGGAATTATTGGGGGCAGCCCGGCCTATGAGAAGGATTGAAAGCAAATATCCTCTGGAGATTATCTCTGGTGGTCCTGATATTCTATTTTCTCTCCAGCCAGACTTAACAGCATCCCTGAAACAAACATATGTGTGTTCAAAGGTTCAAAGGAACCCCTAGTTTAAAAATATTGTGACAGGCATTAGAAAAAAAATATTTGCCTACAATGAAGGGATATTATACATGCATTTAAAAATACTTTCTAAAGTATACATTAGTAACATATTAGAAATTTTAACACAGAACGTTTGTAGTATAAACTGTATAACCCCTAATATGATCCCACATGTCAAGCTCTTAGAAAATACCATAATAGCCGAAACCGGTTTGGCTCAGTGGTAGAGCTTCGGTCTGCGGACTGAAGGGTCCCAGGTTTGATTCGGGTCAAGGGCATGTACGTTGGTTGTGGGCACATCCCCGGTAGGGGGTGTGCAAGAGGCAGCTGGTCAATGTTTCTCTCTCATTGACATTTCTAGCTCTCTATCTCTCTCTCCCTTCCACTCTGTAAAAAATCAATAAAATATATTAAAAAAAAGAAAATACCATAATGTAGTTCATACCTAGAACTGACTAGTTAACTGATAAAATTAAATTAAAATCTTATCTTTTTATTAATGCACAATCTAAAGGAAGACAGTTAAAAGGACAGTAAAATGGTATGATGGTTAAACCATATCTCGATTTCATACTGTGTCAAGTTTAAATACAATCATTCATGATTCTGAAATCCATCAAATTTTCCTGAGCAGGTATATACCTAGAAAAAGATGTTTTAATTAAAACTTAATCAATGTAAGCAGAGCTCTGTACCAAAAGCTTGGCTTGGAATGGCAACAAATTTATTGATTTTTTTTTTTTTTTATAGAGAGGAAGGAAGAGGGATAGAGAGCTAGAAACACCCACGAGAGAGAAACATCGACTAGCTGCCTCCTGCACACACCCTACTGGGGATGTGCTCGAAACCACTGTACATGCCCTTGACTGGAATCGAACCTGGGACCTTTCAGTCCGCAGATCTACGCTCTATCATTGAGCCAAACCAGTCTCGGCAGGAATGGCAACAAATTTACATAAGGTGTCAATCTAATAAGAGGAGAAGCATCCTTACAGGGTCTTGTCCAAGAAAAAAGGGCCTGAAAAATTGAACCGATCCGTTCGAATTAGGTCAGGACGTCACTTCATTCCACTCGTGGCGAGTGCGTGGGAGCAGCACCAATAGGAAAACCCAATGGGAAGGATGTGCTCGTGAGGCAGAGCCTGACCCTATGTCAGAAAACCTTCACTGGGGTAAACAAGGAGAAAAGAGTGGACAGTGAGCTGTTTGGTTTTTTAAATACCTCACATACCCAGTAAACCAGAATGCTAATAATCTCTGTGAACCCCGAGAATAGAAAAAGTTGTGCTTAGATGAAAATTATATCCGGCATTAAATCAAAAGTTTATGAGGCCAATGTATGGGTCATGTTTAACACTTTTGAATGCCAGGCACTTTTTACAAATTTATCCCCACGGTAAGTCTGTGAGGTAAACACCCCATTTTACAGAGGAAGAAACTAAGGCATAGGGAGGTCGCATAACTTGCCATAAGTCAGTCAGTGGCAGAGTAGGGGTTCACACTCAAAGTCCGTGGTCTTCATCATCATCCCCTGCTCCTCTTATGTTCACAGATTTTTGTTTGTTTTGCTTTGTCTTATTTTGGAAAAGAGAAGAAAGGAAACTGTGGTCTTTTCCTCTGTCCTTGAGCTGGGATGGGAGGACATTTTTCATTAGTCTTCTAAAATCCAACTAAACAAGTAGATAATTCTGGTTTTCAACATTTAAAGCAGGGATGGAACTAAATCACATCCAGTTGTAATTTTGAAGACTGTATAAATAGAACCTAGTTTTTAAAGAAATCAATTATATATATTTTAATGTCCGAAGTGAAGCCTGGTCATAATGCAGGTGACAGGAGCCTTACATCATTATTCTGAAGTTGGCTCAAAAAATGTACAGTCCTATTAAAGAAAGATACACATAAAAAAACAAGTGGCCGAAACCGGTTTGGCTCAGTGGTAGAGCGTCGGTCTGAGGACTGAAAGGTCCCGGTCAAGGGCATGTACATTGGTTGCAAGCACATCCCCTGTAGGGGGTGTGCAAGAGGCAGCTGGTCGATGTTTCTCTCTCATCAACGTTTCTAGCTCTCTATCTCTCTTCCTTCCTCTTTGTAAAATATATATATATATATATATATATATATATATATATATATATATATATATATATTAAAAAAACACGTGATGTTCGAAGCCTGGAAGGTCAAGGGCAAGGATCTGATTGTCCCTTCTTTTTATATGGTTTCAGATTCATTCTGCCTGGATGTTACGTTGATTGTTGCTGCCTTGTTTAACTTGTGCCTGCTAGAAGTTTTTCTTTGTCAAAAAAAACAACAAAAAACACCACACTAGCATTTGACTAAATATGGCACTGTGAAGTTTCCATAGTGAAAATTCACACACACACACACACACACACACACACAGACGGGTGTGGACCTCTACCATGAGAACTACCTGTTTATGTGGTTGGTTTACATATTATTGAACCACCCATCTGATCTCTAATGGCAGTCCTGCTGACACTGTCTGACCCAGTTTGACAATCTGGATAGAAATTGTAGGGTTGGCTGTTCAATGGCTGTGACTTTTAACAGCACTGCTTTCGGGCCTCAAATCAATTCTCTCTGTTTACAGACCATTTCACAGCCCTTTACCTGCAACATCACTTGTGTCAGTCCCATAAATACTTTGGTGTATATAATGCTTGAATTAGCATAATGGTTTAGGCACTAAGCTCTTAGGCAAAGAAGGACACGTCAACATGTTCTCTTCACTTAAGCAATTAAGAGCCATTATGCTGCTTCAGTGGAAATATCATCAAGGTTAAAGACAATCCCAAACAGCCCTCTCACCTTTTTATTCCAAGTCTAATAAATGAGGCATAGAAATTGAAATGTTAGTAAACAGTCCGACTTGCAAGCTCTTTTTGCATCATGCTTAATCAGACCCCTATTCACCAGATGTTTGCAAAAAATTCAGAAATGTATACTAAATTATTCATTTAGTGCAAGAAAATAGTTTGTTGACTTAATTTCAAAGTTATAGTGAGCACTAATTTCTTTTTGCCAGATTAGAAAATTTTTTAGCATCGCCCTAGCAGGCTTGGCTCAGTGGATAAAGTACCGGCTGGGCCCATTGGCTGAAGGGTCCCAGATTCGATTCTGGTCAAGGGTACATACCTCACAGTTGCATGCAGGCCCTGGTCAGGGCACGTGCTAGAGGCAACCAATTAAAGTTTTCTCTCACATCGATATTTCTTTCTCTTTGTCTCTCTCCCTCCCTTCTACTCTCTCTAAAAATCAATGGGAAAATATATTTGAGAGAAGATTAACAACAACAACAACAAAAAATGTTAATCTGACCAGCATGACTCAGTGGTTGAGTGTTGACCTATAAATCAGGAGGTCACAGTTTGATTCCTAGTCAGGGCACATGCCCTGCTTGCAAGCTGATCCCCAGTGTGGAGCATGTAGGAGGCAACCGATCAATGAATTTCTCTCATCATTGATTTTCTCTCTCTCTCTCCCTCTTCCTTCCTCTCTGAACTCAATAAAAATATTTTTTTAATTGTAGCATTAAGTTACATAAAAAATGTTTCTATAGTTTTATTAATTGATGTGACAAGTTACATTTTTAAAGGTGACCATGTTGCTGTGACTTCTACATAAAGAGATGGTTCCAAGGTCTTTCTCTATTTTTTTTTTCATTTAAAATTTTTTAAAAAATTAGCTCTATTGACGTATAATCTGCATATAATAAAAATCCATTTCACTTATACATTTTGATGAGCTTGGGCAAATGTATGTGCATAACTGCCATTACAATAAAGATGTAGAATCCTATATAATAAAGAGATAATATGCAAATGGTCATCACACCATCATGGCTCAGACAACTCAACACTGAGAAGAGAGGAATGGGGACCAGCCAGGCACAAATGAGCTCTCAAGAGAGGAATGGAGACCAGCCAGACTGTGGCCCAGGAGAGGACAAGCTGCCCCCCTCGTGATTCCCAAGTGCAATGGCTGGGACCGTGGCCTGGGAGAGGAATAGCTGCCCGCCCCACGTCCCGGGCACCAGCAGCTGTGCCTATGGTCCAGGCAAAGCCACCTGCTCATGGTCCCCTGCGAATGTGGCCGGCCTGGGTCCTGGATGCCTGCAGCCAGCCAGAGAGAGGGAAGCCTGGGTCCTGGGTGCCTGCCACAGGCTGGAAGAGGGAATCCTGGATCTCAGGTGTGGGGCAAGGCAGAGGCGGTAAGGAGCGATCAGGCCAGCAAGGGAGCAGTTAGGGGCCATCAGGCCTGTAGGGGAGCAGTTAGGGGTAATCAGACACTCAGGCAGAGGTGGTTAGGGGCCATCAGGCAGGCAGGCAAGCAGTTAGGAGCCAGCAGTTCTGGATTGTGAGAAGCAGTCAGACATCCCCCGAGGGGTGCCGGATTAGAGAGGGTGCAGGCCCAACCGAAGGACTCACCCCCTCTACACCCCTCACCCTTGTTCCAGAATTTTGTCCACCAGACCTCTAGTACTTCCATAACCTGAGAAAGCTCCCTCAGACCCCTTTACAGATAATCCCTCCCCCACCCCTGCCAACCAGTCATCTGCTTTTGATCTCTAGTTTTGCCTTTTCTAGAACTTTATATAAATAAAATTAGACTATCTGGTTTTCTGTGTTTGGCTTCCCATATTTCTTTATAGCTTTTCCTCTAGATTAGCAGTGAGAAGGTAGTGGGGGATACATCATTTGGGTGGAATTCTGGCTTCACCACTTCTAGCTCAATGACCTTGTGCAAGTAACTTCATTTCTCTGGGCCTTAGTTTCCTCTTCTATAGAATGGAGATAATACCCCCCTCCTCCCCGAGGCCTATAAGAGTGTAAATAAATCTATGCATATACTTCAGTAGGGCATCTAGAAAGAGCTCAATCAATGTTGGGTCCTTAGATTGGTCATGCTTTCCAGCCATTTGATGGCAAGTCACTATAGCTCTCACTACTCTGACTGAATCCAGTGACTGCAAAAAGCCCCCAAGGGGAATTTTTCAGGTTTTGTAAATATTCTATGCCTTTTATTGTTGTTAATCCTAACCCAAGGATATTTTCCCATTGATTTTTAGAGAGAGTGGAGCGGGAAGGAGAGAAACACATCAATTGGTTGCCTCCAGCACATGCCCTGGGAATTGAACCTGCAACCCAGGTACGTGCCCAGGAATCAAACCGGTGACCACTGGATGTGCAGGCCAATGCTCTAGCCACTTAGCAACACTGGCTGAGGCTATTCTATACATTGAATGTAATGGCAGTTACACAACTGTATACATTTGTCAAAACTCATCAAACTTAAAACTGAATTTTATAAAATTACCTTGGAAATACCTCTTAGTTAAAAGTCACGTGGGGCCCTAGCTGGTTTGGCTTAGTGGAGAGAGCATTGGCCTGTGGACTGAAGGGTCAAAGGTTCAATTCTGGTCAAGGGCTTGTACCTCCGTTGCGGGCACATCCCCAGAAGAGGGTATGCAGAAGGCATTGATTGATGTTTCTCTCTCATCGATGTTTCTATCTCTCTATGCCTCTCTCTTCCTCTCTGTAAAATAATCAATAAAATATATAGTTTTTTAAAGTCACGTGGGATGAGAGATACTCTCAACTCAGAGAGTCACTGTCGGAGTTTGCTGCTTTGGTCAAATAAGGAACACATTCAAAGCTTTTCCTAAGAACAGCATATTTGATATCACCAGCAAAAGCCCTCAAGCAGCAGATGTCTTCACAAACCACTGGCTTTGTGTTGACTTTTTAAGAGAGCAGGTGTTCAATGAGAAAGTAAAAAGTGTGAAAGACACAGTGTGTGTGTGTATGTGTGTGTGTGTGTGTGTGTGTGTGTGTGTGTGTGTGTAAGAGAAAAAAATGCAGTTAAGTGATAATGTGTTGACCACATTGAACTAACAGCTTCAAAATGTCATAAACAGCTTACCAAGTATTGAAAACATACAAGAAAATCTGTACTCAAAATCAATTAATCGCCAAAACCGGTTTGGCTCAGTGGATAGAGTGTCAGCCTTCGGACTCAAGGGTCCCAGGTTCGATTCTGGTCAAGGACATGTTCCTTGGTTGTGGGCACATCCCCAGAAGGGGGTGTGCAAGAGGCAGCTGATGGATGTTTCTGTTTCATCAATGTTTCTGACTTTCTATCCCTCTCCCTTCCTCTCTGTAAAAAATCAATATATATATATATATATATATATATATATATATATATTAAATCAATTAATGGAAGTGTCACTTTCTTTGGGGCATTGTCCCCAACTCCCACCAACACCCTCCTGTTTATTTTGAGCCCCTTCTCTATGTTCTGATATTACTCTGTCCCTACTTCTGTCACGGCATTTTAATCATTGGTTCATGTATTTATTATCTTCACAAGACTATGCAATCTTTGAAAATAAGTACTTTTTTTTGGGAGGGGGGATATCTTTATATTCCCAACACCCTGACCAGTCCCTTAGGAGGGGCTCACTAAATATTTGATGAATAAATGAGGTCTTAATCACATTATCTTCATTCATAACAAACAAAAAACATTTACCCCAGGCTTTCCTTTAATAGTGATTTTAGGTCCAAAGTATGAGGACCTAAAGTAATAGGGGAGCCACTAAAAGGCATGGAGCATATAAGTAATACAAGAGGCCCAGTGCATGAAAATTCATGCACTGGAGGGGGGTTGTCCCTCAGCCTGGCCTGTCCCTATCACAGTCCAGGAGCCCTCAGGGGTAGGAGGCAACCCAGTGATCAGGGGAAGGCGACACTCCATCACACCTCTGCTGCTGCCACTGCCGGCAGCGCAAACCTTGGCCGGCCCTGGTTACCTGAGTCTCAGGCAGCCCTGGGTGACTTGTCTTGCCCGTGCCACCATCCAAGTCTTGCCCTTGCCTCAGGCCAGCCCTGGGCAGCTGGGGAACGGAGGGGAATGGGGGACTTCTGAGGCAAGCGCAAGGAGAGGCTGGGCCTGCCTGGGGGCTGGCCAGGCCTTGCCATGTGCCTACTACCACCCCAGTGGGGCTGAGGGGACTGGGTGCCGCCATTTTGTGGCTGTGGGTACTGCCATCTTTGAGGGTGTGGCAGTCAATTAGCATATTCCCTCCTTATTGGCTGTGGGCGCCACCATCTTTAAAGGCAGGCAGTAATTAGCATATTCCCTCCTTATTGGCTGTGGGTGCCACCATCTTTAAAGGTAGGCAGTCAATTAGCATATTCCCTCCTTTTTGACTGTGGGTGCTGCCATCTTTGTGACTGCATGAGGGTCAATTAGCATATTCTGTCTTTATTAGATAGGATAGTGGGAGAAGGAGGAAGAGTTAAGATAAGTGTATTTTGCCGAAACCAGTTTGGCTCAGTGGATAGAGTGTCAGTCTGAGGACTGAAGGGTCCCAGGTTCGATTTCGGTCAAGGACATGTACATTGGTTGCAGGCACTTCCCTGGGTGGGGGGTGTGCAGGAGGCAGCTGATTGATGTTTCTCTCTCACCGATGTTTCTAGCTCTCTATCCTTCTCCCTTCCTCTCTGTAAAAAATCAATAATATATATATATATATATATATATATATATATATATATATATATATATATTTTTTTTTTTAAGCGTATTTAGCCCTTCACTCCCAGAATCCCTGCTTTGGCAAACAGTACACCATGGGAGTTCTGAGTCCAGGTTCCAGAACCAGACGACCTGGGTTAGATTCCAGTCCTGCCAAACTGGGTGACCTTGGACTAGTTACTAAACCTTCCTAAGCTTCAGTTCACCTGAGACGATGCATGTATAGTGCCCAGCACATTGCCTGGCACACTGTGAACACTAACAAAACATTAATTTTCTAGCATTTTTCAAGAGTGCAGACTCTGAAGTCAAACAGATTAGATTTTCATTTAGCCCATTCTTGTTCGGCCCTCCATTGCCTGTGTGAATCTAGACAGATTACTTATAACCTCAGGTTCTCCAAGTGCAAAATTAGGATAATAACAGTATCCCCTTCATAAGGTTAATTTGAGGATTAAATAAAATAAAGAGTTTAGCATCGTGACTGGCACATAGTAAGTGCTCAATAAAAGTTAGTTATTATCCTAGCCTGACAGGATCTAACGCTACTGTTACTGTATGAGCCATGCTCTTCGGCAAGAAGCCTTCACTTCAATCAAATAGATTTTCTCTCTCATCTGTGTGTACCGTCATTCCTTTGTTTATGCTATAGCTACCATAGGGAAGTGGGGGAAGGGGGCGGTTAACAAAGGTTTGAGGTCAAATGACTTGGGTTTTAAATCTGGCTTTGCCAATCTTCTAATTGTGCACAAGTCACCTCACCTTCCTGAGTCTGTTTTCACCTGTAACATGGAGATGATAATCCTCACCTCACTGGCTTGTTGTGACCGTTACATGAGATCAGATGTAGTAAGGCACCTAATGTATAATCGATATTCTGTTGAATAAACGTTAATTCCCAATCCTCTATAGTCTCCCATCAGGCAAGCTTGCCCTCTCCACACTACCTACTCAGGCATCTTCTATCCTTCAAGACACACCTAAAAACCCCACCTCATTCTGGGAGATGTCTCACACTGACCCACCATGATCTCAGTATGTTACATTGTCCTTGTTTTATTGATTCTGTAAATTAGTCTTGTCTCTCCAACTGGACCAGTAAATCCTAACCTTCCCTGATAATCAGGTACTTCTTCGACCCATCTTGTAGATATTCCCATATATGTGAACATTTGCAAATAATTTCAAGACACTAATACCCCCTGAAACCTCTGAAACTGATTATGATTTCCTGGAGGGCAGTGAGTGTGTGACATGCTTTGTATCTGCCAGGGAGGAGGACCCAAACTAGATGATGGGCTGATTGGAGCCTTCTGCCTCAGAGGACAAGTGGTAGGGGCACCGCCACAGGAAAGGGTGGGATGCTGACCAGGACAGAGGGTGAGAAACTCTTCAGCAGCAACTCAGTCTTCAATTTTTCCAAAACAAAGCAACTTGAAGCTTCCTTCTGATCCCTAAGGATGGGATGCAAATATTGGAGCAATAGATAGAAATAGGAACAGGTCATGAAAAACTCTATTCCTGCACCATAGATGTGTTCAGACTATAGCATCCCCCTCTCCTCTTACCTTCAGACTCAAATAATATCATTTCCTGGGGCTTTGCAGCCTCTCATCCCACTCTGGTTGTTTGGATTGACTGTTTGGTTTTTGGTTTTTACCTGATGGCCTTTGGGTTTGTGATGAACAGTTCATTTTTGTCTCTGTTCATGCAAAATTATTTCCTTTTGGTTCACCTGTCACCCCTGATTTCACAAGAGAAGTGCCACGTATGGGTATAAGCAAAAGAGCTCTGACCTGAATTCTAGCTGTGGCTCTGAGTAACTGCTATGTGACCTTAAGTAAGTCACCTGTCTTTGTGATCTCAGTTAACTGCTTCAGACCACTTGGTGTTCTCTCCCAGTCCTGACCCTTCATGCTTCTGAGACATTGCAAAAGTTCATGGCTGGAAACAAAGAATTTTCTAAAAGTTTCACTGTCACACACAATAAATATGTAAAGAATGGCTATGAGGGACAGGTTTCAATGGTTCAATTACTATAATAAATTATAGTTGCCCTATTTACCCAAAGTTTTCTAAACCATTATACAAAACATACTTAACACTAGACAATAAGAATAGAAGCTTTATTTCTTTGATGACTCAAAAACCTAATGGGTCTTGCAGCCATTATTCAAAGCTAAAAAAGGAAAAAAATGCAATTTTTCATGCTTCCATGTTGTGATGATTTGGAAAAATGGGAGTAGTCAGTCTAACCAAAGTGAAATATATTATCTTTAGATCATCTCTTCGCACAGCACCTGTACAACAAGGCTAATAAAGAAAGCAAATGGCATAATAAAGTCCTTCCTTGCTATAATGAGAGTTCTTCTGGCAGAAAAATTATCATCAAAACATCTTAGTGTTCTGATATTCCAGTAACAACATAAGCCTACAATTTCAAACACCAGAAGCATGTGAGTAGCTGGCTCCTAATTTTATTCTGCCTACTCGGACTATGCAAGAGGAAACACGGTGATAAATAGCCAGAGAGATTTTCTTGACATCATGCTTAACTGAAATTTCAAAATAAATCAGTTGGACTCATTCTTAAAGACCTACAACTAAATTATCATTGGGTCGCTTTGTGCTGCTCCCAACTGGGTTTCTGAGGGACTCGGTGGTGAGATACAATGAGATCTGAAAATGGGCCACAGTACGCAAACATTGCAGCTTGGTTTGATTTAGTCTAACTCTTGTGTAATAACTTTCTTTGAAGTGTGGGTTGAGGAGCAGGTTAGAAGCCCGAGGCCACAAGCTCATCTTGTTCTTGTTACAACTCAGATGCCCTGCAGTCCCCACGCTATAGATCAGAGGCCTGGCATTGGAGCTCCTGCTGATCGAGAGTGGAGCCCTCATTCCCCCTGCACAGCAGAGCTACTGAGAGACAAACAACAGGGTTGTGTTTATTTGGGAAAGCCATTCGATAAAAGGACACAGTTGGGTCTTCGAGGAGCCTGGGGGCCAGACGAAGCCATTGCTCTCGGGGTAAGGAAAGAGGATAACAAGCCATCCACCTGGTAAAGAGATAAATAGTTCCCTTGACCGAGCGAGAGGCAGGGTGCAGTTGTGGATTGCTGGCTGGCAATCTTGTCTTTTCCAGCTTTGGGACTGCTACTTCTCTGCCAGTCCTCTGACCCGGGCAAATCTCAGGGAAAGTCCCCTGTCCTCTCTGGTCTGGTTTTCGTCAGCAAAATAAGGGCGATTCTGCCCCGTGACAGTCTTATAGGCTCCAAAGGACTAACTTTCTTCCTTCCATTGGTTACAACTTTCCCAGCTGCCTGAGTTAGACCCTTAGAGCTGAATTGGAACAAGAATGATTTTGGTAAATAATAATACCTACACAGTTCCTTAGAATGTGTAAAATGAGCCAAGCTAACATGGCTCAGTGGTTGAGCGTCGACCTATGAACCAGGAAGTCACAGTTAGATTCCAGGTCAGGGCACATGCCCAGGTTGGGGGATGTGTAGGAGTCAGCCAAGCAATGATTCTCTCTCATCATTGATGTTTCTCCCTCTCCCTTCCTCTCCGAAATCAATAAAAATACATTTTAAAATAATGTCTAAAATGATGTTACATATAGTATTTTATTGGATCCTTAAAAAAAAAAAAAAAGCCTTTTGAGGAAAGAAATAATATTATTCTCCTCATTTTAGAAAGGAGGGAAAGCTATGCTAAGAGAGGTGAAGTCCTAACTGCCAAGGTGAACAGGGTTCTGTAGACCGGGACCAGGTCTGAACAGAAAAACTTCAAGTGTGAGTTTCTTAGGCTCAATGAAGCAAACACACTCAATACAAGATGTGATGAGTATCATAGACTGGAGCAGTGAGCATTCTGGAAATCTGCCTCTTTGTTCAGGATTATTATAGCCCAATATAGATTCTGCTGTGTGAAGAGGCAGTACTCCAAAAAGAGCAGAGGTTGGAACTGATGTTTGCCTCCAGCACAGGTTCCTGGCCTGACTCTAGGGGACAAGGGTGGTTCTCCAACTCCTTATCCAGCACTCTGAAAGGAGAGCACGGAGGTGGGATTCCTCTTAGGTAGCTGGTGGAAGAGCATCAGTTCAAGACAGAGACACTTGGTGGAGGGTTGGTGGGAAGTGATCATTTGGGGAGTGACACTCTGGGCACAGAGTATCAAATATATGCCAAGCCCTCACAGAGCAAAGTCCTCACCACTGAAGTGGGTTTCAAGTTGAAGCTGGATGATCTTCTGTCTAGAATACTACAGAAATGGTCCATGCATTCAGTAGAAGCTTGAACTAAATGACCTCTGAGACACACTCCAACTCTTAGAAACTGGAATAGAATCCTTGGCCTTCGAAAACAACCATTCGGTTCTGGGCCTGCAGCATGTAGAGTCTGCCTACATGCTGCAGGGGCATTCTGTTCCTAGAATGCCCCTTCTCAGCAAATAATGAGACCCCAGTTTATTTAGAATCTGGGAGTCATAAATGTACTTTTATAAAGCAAATAGAGTTTTGCTGTCCGCATGCCCCCTAAATGCAATACATCAAATTAGTTTTGCCTGAGTCTTAAGACTGTTTCAAAAACCCTTTCTTCTTCCCCATCTCCAGTAACCATCTTCCTTAGCCATCGTCCTCTTACCCCAAGATTTCTTCCATAACCTCTTAGTGGGATCCTTACCTCCACACTTACCTTCCTCAGTGCACCCTCTAGAGCAGTGGTTCTCAACCTTTCTGATGCTGAGACCCTTTAATACAGTTCCTCATGTTGTGGTGACCCCCAACCATAAAATTATTTTCGTTGCTACTTCATAACTGTAATTTTGCTACTGTTATGAATCATAATATCGGGTCTAGTACTAATTAATGTTGTTTTTCAACATTCATTTAAAATCTTGCTTGGCGTTGACTTGTATTGACATAACCTTCAAACACGTAGTATCTACAGAACGTGTGAAGTGCAATTAACAAGTTTTGCTTGAAAAAGTTTGTGTTTGGTTTGGTTTTTGTTGCAAAACTAGGGCTAAGAAGATGGCGGATGAAGAGCATATTCGGCACTGCATGCTTTACGAGTTCCAATTAGGAAGAAAAGCAAGTGAGGCTGCAAAAAACATCTGGAGTGCTCTTGGTCAAGATGCAGTTAGCGCCAGAAAATGCCAGCGTTGGTTTGAGAAAATTCGCGAGGGAAATTTTTCATTAGATGACAAGAGTGGTCGAGGCCGTGTGTCCAATTTTGATCAAGAAGCTCTTCAAGCTCTTTTGGCGCAAAATCCTCAAATTACCCAACAAGAGCTTGCGACAACTTTAAATTGTTCACAAAAAACAATTTCCAATCAATTGCGTGTACTTGGCAAAGTCCAAAAGTTTGGAAAATGGGTTCCTCATGAGTTGACCGACAACAACCGTAATCAAAGAGTCACAATTTGCAGTTCGCTCCTCTCTCGTCAAAACCGTTTGCCGTTTTTAGAGCAAATTGTTACCGGAGATGAAGAATGGGTGCTGTATGTTAATTTGAAAAGGCGGCCTCAATGGTTGGACAAAAATGAGGCTCCGCAGCCCACGCCAAAACCTGACTTGCATGCGAAAAAAGTGATGTTGTGTGTTTGGTGGAATTTTAAAGGAATTCTTCATTATGAACTTTTACCATCTAACCAAACCATTACAAGTGCAGTGTATAGTACCAAATTGGAAAGGTTAGCCCAAGCTTTAAGAGAAAAAGAACCCGCGCTGATTAATCGGAAGGGCGTAATTCTTCACCACGATAACGCACGACCGCATACTGCAAGAATCACTGCTGAAAAACTGCGCCAGTTGGAAGGGGAAGTTCTCCCTCAACCTGCATATTCTCCTGATATTGCCCCTTCCGATTACCATTTGTTTCGTTCTTTGCAAAACTTTCTTCTTGGAAAAAAATTTAATAATGAAGAATGCCTCAAAAATGCATTGACAGAATTTTTTGCATCAAAATCACAAGAATTTTACAACAGAGGGATTAAAATGCTTCCTGAGCATTGGGCACAAGTAGTAGAAAACAACGGCAACTATATTGTTGATTAATTTTGTTGTATTGTTTAAATAAATTCTATTTAAAAAAGTATTAGAAAATGACATTAATTATTACTAGACCTAATATAATTTATATCTGTGTTTTCCGACCCACAGGTTGAGAACCGCTGCTGTAGAGCCTAAGTCCTTCGGAAAACACAGATATTTACATTACGATTAAATGTAAATATTAAAGGGTCTTGGCATTAAAAAGGTTGAGAACCACTACTCTAGAGAGCAGGCAGAGTAGTGTTTAGAGTCATACTTCTCTTTTGAATGGCTCCCCACTGACCACATGGGATAGTACCAGTTTTTAACATTCCACAGAAAGCCTTATAACCCCATGCTCTGGGACTTCCCACACATGTCAGCAGCCCTAAACACACACATACACACACACAGTGCTTCCGTAATACCAAACTATTTGTGATTTTCTGCACACATTATACTGTTACACATCTTTGTGTCTTTGTGCTGTTCCCTCTATCTAAAATGCCTACACCCTCTACAGCTTCCAACTTACTTACCAGAATAACTCCTCCAATGACAGCATCTCCCAAAGTTAATCATTCCTTCCTATTTGCTATCTCTGTACCTTTGTATATGGTTGTATTACAGCATTTACCACACTGCATTGAAATGCAGTTATTTACATATCTGTTTTCTCCACTGTTCTTGGGCTGCTCAAAGACTGAACTAAATAATATCCATCTACAAACCCCTAGCACTTAGCACAGTGCTTGACACATAGCAGAGCTTTGTATTTATCAAACTGACCTGTAAAATGTACCTTCACAAAGGTATCATTTGCTGTGATGTTAAACTTTGTATTACACATGAACTATAAGTTCTACAATGGAAAACAAAGTTAAGCTGTTGAAATTGCCCAATAATTTTAAGTTAAATAAAAAGGATCCATGGCTAAGAACAAAGACTGAGAATGGAAGAAGGGGAAATGTTAACCTATAAATTTCCACCTCCCTTGTTGATTTGTCTTGAAAAGCTTTATCGGGGAGCTGGTCCCAAAGAACAGTGGATTTCTACTCTTGTCATTCTGAAAAGGGTGTTCTCACTTCAGAATCTGAACTATTTGTTTCATTCAACCAACATTTACAGAGGATGTTAAAGCATGGTACTAAGCACTGTGGTAACCCGAAAGGGATATGTTGAGGCTAAAGTGAAATAATAAATGAGCTTTACTATATAGAGTTACTATTAATAGGCACAAGGAGACTCTTTGCTGAGAGCTGTCCTCTACAATGCACAATGACAAGTTTATAATTGGAATAAAATATAGTTTACATTTATTGGGTTCTCATTACATGCTAGCAACTACTTGAAGCACTTCATTCACTCATCCTACAAGTGTTTATTGAGGTCTAATACAGGCACTGATGGAGAATGGAAATAGGATGAATTGGATGTGAGGGCGTCAGAGAAGACATCAATGGAAAGGTGATGTGTAAGCAAATACCTGAAAGATGCAAGGGAACAAGCTAGGAGATTATCCTGTGGAAGGGTTCCAGGCAGAGGACAAAGCAAGTATGGAGACCTAAGGCAGAAGCCTGCCTAGCATGTTTAAAGAACAAGGTGGCTGAGGAAGACAGAGGTGGAGCAATGGGCAGAGGTGGAGGTTATGAGGTTTGCAGGTAACCAGGGACCAGAATATGAAGGGCCTTGTGAGCCATTGTAAAAACTTTGTTTTCTGCCTGAGTAACTGGAAAACCATAGGAGGGTTTTGATTTGATTTTAAAAGATCACTGTGTTGGCTGTGTTGAGAATAGACAGTAGGAGGGCAAAGACGGGGTCTGGAAGCTATTGCAATAATTCTGGGGTGAAATGACAGAGACTTAGAACAGGATGGTGGCAGTGCAGTGCTGAGGAGAGGTATTTTCAACCAACTGTTTTATGTCATTTTCAAAATCAACTCTACCTTTGAGGAAGCATTACCTAGTTAGTAAACTGTAAGACTTTGGGCAGCTGATACTAGTTGATAAAAACTTCTAGGTATCAATGTCTTATTTAAACTTCCAAGACCTCACCCAGAAAATTCATTCTTCAGATAATCATATCCTGGCTTCTGCCCTGTTATTAGATCTAGAGGCCAAATTCAGTTCTGCTCACATGGACTTATTGTGTATAGACATTTGGCGATAATGAGAAATTCATAATAAACTTAATTTTTTATATATTTGTGAGTGGTTTCTTTTAACTTTCACTCTACATGTTGGCTCACTGACTTGGTTACAGTGGTTTGACCACTAAGCAATCTTTGTCAAGCCTGGTTGCATCTGAGATTACACTGATCAGTAGTCTGACATCCCCATACCAATATATATAATTAGAACATATCAGCAGTTCTCTTTGTTCATCTCCCTTTAACCCCCAACTTCCCACAGTTGAATCAACTACTTATTTTTATTTTAATCAGAGCACCAGACTTCTTTAAAATATATATATATATATATATATATATATATATATATATATATATATATATACTTTTTACAGAGAGGAAGGGAGAGCTAAAAACATCGATGAGAGAGAAACATTGACCAGCTGCCTCCTGCATACCCCCCACCGGGGATGTGCCCGCAGCCAAAGCACATGCCCTTGACCAGAATCGAACCTGGGACCCTTCAGTCCGCAGGCCGATGCTCTATCCACTGAGCCAAACTGGTTTTGGCATTACAACTCATGGGCCACACCGCTTGTGGTACCGTTCAATTCTCTCTTCATTCTAGGCCATGTCCAAGGCGTACCCCAATGCTGCCACCTAGGATAAGTGATGACTAGCAACAGACAGAAAAGTGAATGTGGGCAGTAGAGAAGCTAAGGCAGGCACACGGAAAAGGAAGCTTTAGTGAAAGATTCTTTCAGGATCTGGCTATCTTATGCTACCACAGCCACGTCAGGTTCAGTCGAGGTCACACCCACATTTTCCTCCAGCTCTCCACAGATGGGCCAGGTGCCTGTGCCCTTCCAAAAAATCCTTCCTAGGCAATTCTCCTCCCTGCCTCATCGGGCCGAGCATCTGATCATCAGGATTAAAAACAAACATAAACAAATGCTATCAGTGCAAAATTATGTATACTCAGTTTTTCCTTCTTTTATTTTGTAACCTTCATGTGAGGGGATAGGAGAAGACAAAACGCAAAAGCATGGTCTTAAGGATGTAGCAACAGCTTAATTTTTCCAGATGGATCCAAGGCTAGTTCTTACAAACTGGAAAGAAAAATGTGCCCCCAAAAGAAGAGTTCTAATCAGAAGATTATGAACATAAGACTAAGTTCCCCTTTAACTAGGCTTTTTTTTTTTTTTTTTTTAGGTTGGAAGGTTTAGAACAGCTTATGAAACATTTCAAAATGATGTCGTCTAAGCATTTTGCCCTTTTAAAATCACACATAGCCCTTGGATATATAAGCAAACAGGCTGGGTGGTTTTAAGTCTGTCCACCGCTGTCAGGAAATGCTGCATTTAGCCACACCCACCGCCACAAAGGTTAACTTCCCCACAAACCTCCCAGCAGTACGTGGGTGAACATGTGGATTTTTTTGTCAGCAGAGAAGCTTATACACAATCCTATTACCATTTTAGGCACCTATTAAATATGATTGAAACAATGCCCATTGAAAGTCTTAAAACCTTAACCACCAGTTTTACTTCTAAAATAAAGTAAACTGCCAAAAGTTCTGATAAAAGTGACAATTTATATTTTTAAGTAGTACAACTGGAATTTTCCTATAGCTGTAGACAAAGGAATTCTTACTCGGATAAGTAGAAGAGCACCAATAAATTTAAGGTAGCTTATGCAAGTTAGGCACTAATGAATGTCATCTTCTGTTTTGTCATGAAAAAAGATCTTTCGGCTGCTAAAGGAGACTGATTTAGATTATGAATAGCTGTAGTGATTTGCAAAAATGGCTCCAGAGAGATAGAATGAGACTCCATATACTCATGGCACTTGAGGTTTCTGCCCTTTTTGTTGAAAATTAATTTGTCCTGTGGGTTATTGGATTCTAGCTCAGCCAATGTATATTGCTCAGTCATCACAAATTTACTTAAAATTTAGTGTAGCTGAAGTTCATTCAACAAGACAAAAGTCTACAGTTGAAAGCTTCTAAAAATCTTTTTTAAAAACTGGCTAACGGTGTAATTGGAAGTGCTGGTGTCTATTGAATAGATTCACATAATGTTTTGCAGGTATCAATATATACTACATTACCGTGTGAGAAATAGATTTTTCACTTGTTTCCCAAGAAAAAGCAGATCGGGAGGATTTATCATCCTTTGGGAAGAGGACACTTTGGTTGGAGTTTCCATAGTTCCAAAACATATAGAAAGACTCACATTCAGGCTAGATTCTGTAATAGAAACCATATATTCCATTCATTCGCATATTTTATTAATTTCAAAGTGAATCTTTTTAAAAAGCAAATAGAGGATACAACTCCTAACACATTCAAAAATCCCAAACACATTATAGTAGATAGAAATTAAAAGTACACAAATTCCAGCTCCATGTTTCAGCAACTCTTCCCACAGGCCACTCACTTCCTGCCTAGGAAGCTACAGCAGGGAGGCAGGAGGGTCCCAGTGCAGAGTCATACTCCAGACAGAGCATCAGGATACAAAGCCTCTGCTTTGGACAAAAGGAACCCTAGTTTAGTGGCCATGCTCCTTTACCCAACAATAGTGAGAGAAAAGAGAAATGGGAGTATTCTTCACAGGGGGCTATTGTGAGGAGATACAAAGGAGACATTTAAAATAAAAAAGAATGCACAACTAATTGTGAGAGCAGTTTTCACTTCATCCTTAAAGCGACTTTCCTTCAGATCATCGATAGTTCTCATTTTAATAAATTTAAATATGCATATTGAAAGTATTAAACAGATTTAAATATGTGGTTTGGATAGTCTCCCTTCCCTTTGAAAATCTAGATGGATCTGAAAACTTACTTAGTAGTTAAAAATCACACCAGAGAGCCTCATCTGTGATTAGGGCCGCTGGGATAGCTCCTAATTAAATTGATACACAGGAGGCACAAACATTATTTATTCATTTCATTTGTAGTTGAAAGATCACAAGATAAATAAGACCGTTTTCCCCCTGCAATGTTACATTACGACGTAATTAAAAGATAAACCTAAATGGTAAAAACATTCGGATATGTCACCCCATTAAGAAAAGAAAGCAAATACATTTGGGGTGACCTAAACCACCATTTTGGACTCTTTTTGATAGAGGCTTTTGCTTTAGTCCTTGCATTTAAGATTACAAAAGATAAAGTTCAGGCTGAAGCGATCAGCTCTTTGCTTGAGGTACAATTGCACAAAATGAGATACAGAGTGCTAACCAAATCATGACACAATGGACTGGAAATTTTAGATTAATAAGCCGCCTTCAGTGGAGAACTAAATAACTTTTACAGTTTTATCTATGGTTATTTGTTTCTCTGAAGATTTATGGTCCTCGCAACAGATATGCATCTTATCGTTCGCTTTCCAGATTAAAGAGAGATGATTTTAAACAGGCTTCTGACTGGCATAATCTGGAATTGCAGATGATCTCAATTTTTTAAAAAATGCTAAAAGTGAACTTGCAAGTCAAATGAAAATGACTTTGCGCATGTCAGGTGCGCAGAGGGGGGAAAAATCTGCATGCATCTTCTGTGACCAATACCAATCCCCTCGCCCTGCCCTGAATCAGCGAGGCGCAATCTATACACGCTTAACCAGGAATTAAAACTCTTCATGCTGCTGCTGCTGCTTTAATTGATTGATGCTAAAAGTTTAGAAAATAAAACCTAACCAGCTATTACAAAGCGCCTTTAACCAAGCCTTCTCCTTTGAAAGCAGGATCCTCAATTGAAACTGGCAGACCACATTTTTAGGTTTCAAGCAGCTCTGTCATTCGACAAGGAATGTGTCTGCCACTTCACACGATAGCTGGAGCTGAAAGACATGTACTTTGAATCAGAGAATCAATAGAACACTTAATGGACAATTAGGAGAACAGCTGTAGGACTGTCAGAGACCCATCTGTACACAGCTCCAACAGCCAGCCTGGACAGGGCCCGGAAAACAAAGTACACTGCTCCAGGGCACTGGCCCCGGTACAAAACCTCCCTTTCATTCCTCATTTAATGTTAATATAGTGTTCTTTTTTCATTACACATTTTAACACGTGTAGAAAATTATGGAGATTGCTGAAGCCATTTGTCAACTTATATCATGCGAATTGATCAATAAATTTCACTACTTTGTTGTTAATGTAGATAAATTTTGGCATTTAATTAAGCCCCGGTGAAAATGTGGCCACTTTTAATTTCAGCAGATGCTGCCGTTTCATTTGTAATACATAACTACGGGGGTAAATACAACCCAGTCATGAATTATCACTAAATATTTATAAACAACGCAGCAGTTCAGAAAGTACACACAAAAGATTTTTACAATGCAACAATTACTGTGGGCAAAACCTGAAATCGGTGGCTGAGCGCTAATAGGAGCTGTGAGCAGAATCTCAATATTGCAGCGCCACAAAGGAATCACACGTGTGTATTTGTCTCTCAGGACCCCGCGTCCATAGACTGCACCTCTAGTAGGCAGAAATGATTTCACATCCTTTTCACGGAATTGTTCCAAACGTTCAGAGACAGCTCCCTACGTTTGTAGAAGCATATTAGAATGTATCGATGAAAACAGCCCATTCATGTGTATTTCTTTTAACCAAAATGATTAGGATACAATTAGCAGGCTTCTCTTAATGGATCAGAACAAAACCTAAATGATATGTATTTTACACACATGACTTGGATTTGGGCTACAAGACTGGTCGAGAGGACATGGGATGAGGAAAGGAGACAGAACAGCAGACAATGGAGAAGGCAGAAGGAACTTTTTCCGCTTCCTCCATGTGGCCTGAGGGTCTCTGAGATGAAATCCTGCTCCTGACAGCCAGAAGCCCCATGGCCTTACCCCTCCCCGGCACAGGCTGACATGATAAACTGCTGTATCTCATTTGAGAAGGAATAGGCTGCCTCTTGGTGATTCCGCTGGTACCTTCAGGGAAAAGGGATTCAAAATCACATCGCTGTCTTTACAGTGAAATCCTCTCCCTGACGCCCATCCCCACTTCAGTGTGGATGGAGGTCAGAGGGCCCCGAGATCAGAGTGGCCACTGCATTTTCCGCAGAGGTAGCAGGCCTGCACGCTGTGTGTGGTGCCTTCGTGAGTATTACACAAATAGAGTTTAGGGAAATCCAAGCTGATCCCTCATTCCCATTTTTATGTCTCCCTGTCAAATGGCAGTCTGGCACTTCCTGTGGGTCTGGCAGAAGAGAACGTGGTCAGAGAAGACAATCCTCCAAATTCAGGCTCTATTAGAAAAATCAGAATTAGGCAGCCAACGGGAAAATGGATTGGGTCTTCTTGCCGAACCACATAACACATCTAAATTTCCAGCCAAAATTCTCCCTGGCTCACCCTCACAGGTTCATATTTCTTTTTATTTCAAAATTTAAATTTCCTGGGACTGGAGGCCTTATTTTTATACCCCTAAAAAAGGAGAAGCTCTAATACAGATAATTAGAAATCTTTTCATAATCTCTGAAATCGGATTTCACAAAATCAAAATCTTAGTATTTTCCTGAGTCATGTACGTCTGTGAATTTGTCTTTGGGGAAAACTGAGGAAAAATATAGGTTATTGCTTGAGCTAAGAAAATACTAGCATTTGTTGAATATTTAATGTGAAGATGAAACTTAAGAGACAAGATAGAAAGAGAAACAAAAATTGAGATTCATTCTAAAAATTTGAAATTAAAAAAAAATTTGAAATTAAAAAAAAAATTTGAAATTAAAAAAAAAATTTGAAATTATAGTGAATTAAAGGTGGCCACTGTCTTTCCCCCGTCCTCCCCCACTGAGCCAAATCGGTTTCGGTGATCTCCATTCTTTTTCTTTGCATATCCTACTCTCCTTTTGAAGCTATGCGAACTGGCAATCAAGATTGATTTTCCATGCCCTAACTGGTTTGGCTTAGTGGATAGAGTGTCGGCCTGCAGACTCAAAGGTCCCAGGTTCGATTCTGGTCAAGGACATATACCTTGGTTGTGGGCACATCCCCAGTAGGGAATGTGCAGGAGGCAGCTGATCGATGTTTCTCTCCCTTCCTCTCTGTAAAAAAATCAATAATATATATATATTTTTAAAAAGACTGATTTTCCAATGCCTCTTGCAAAAGTGACCCAATAACAATAAAACAAAAAGCCAAGGTATGATCTGGCAGGGGGGTTGGGAGTGGGGGGAAGGTGGAAGTGTAGAATTATTTTTAAAAGGGAGCTCAGACTCACCTCTGCAATGAGTTTTCTATTTTCTCTCCTTAGTTTCACTAATGATCCCAAGACTACATCAATGTTCAAATTGGGCACCAAAAGAAATGCATTTTCTGTAACAGGAACTCCATCCCTTTCCAGGATTCTACTCTTAAAAGTCAACTGAATAACTCAATTTACTTAAATTTGAATAGATTTTTAAAAGACATCAGTAGATAAGCTGCTATTTACATTAAACTTGCCAAACATAAATCCTTTAAATTTTCTCTCAACTAAATGAATAAACTAGATTCTAATCATAGCTCTATAGTGTGTAGCTGTGCAACTTGGGCCAGTAATTTTATTGTTTTGGGTCTCAGTTTCTTTACCTATGAAAAGAAGACAATGGACTATATAATCTTTAGGGTCCCTTAAAACATTGCCACCCTTCAAAGATATATGTCAACACGTCATTTTTCAAGTGATGGCAGCTCACTCTTAATCTCTTATTGTGATTACATTCATGTCAACTTAAAAAGTCCTGCTCTGTTGCCGAAGGCAGGAATGAATGTATCTTTAATCTAATATTCTTCCCCTGAATAATTGAGGTGATTGTGTAATTAACTTTCTCTCAGAAAGTATAATCCGAATTTTTTAACTCCATCATTTTGTAAGAACAAAGAAGTATGACAATTTGTCTTTACCATGCAGGTCTCTAAGTGGCTGCCAATCTTCGTAAAGTTCCTAAGTAGTTAGTACACATTTAGCTTGTGACAAAGATCGAGAGGAACTGAGGGTAACAGCTTCAAAACTCACTGGTTCCTAGGTTATTTCAGACATTGTAAATGTGGGCGCTAAAAAGGCTGTTCTATTTCAGGGGTTCTTCATGAACCATAGCTACCTTCTGGGTTTAGTGACACCCAGGATATTAATGTGTCATATAAGTCTAGTTTAAAAACAAACACGCAAAAGTAAAAACTTAAGGCTCTCTAACTCACTGTATTATTATAGTAAAATGTGATAAATATTTGGTATGGTAAATATGACCAAGTTAGTTTTCGCTTCTATCTAGAAAAGGAACACTAAGGCTCATTAATTCCACAGACAATTCCAAAATTAAGTGGTTTCAACCATTTATGGAATCAAACAGATCTGCAGTAGAATACCAGCTGGGTAGCCTTGGGCCATTGGATTAATCTCTGAGTCTGAAGTTTCTTCCATATAAAGCACAGGTTTCTGTTTATAGCATAAAAAATGAGATAATGCATATAAAGTGCCTAGCATAATCAGCACTCAGTGAGTGGAAGTTACAATCAGGAGGGAGCTCCAGGAGAGCAGGAACCTTGCCTGTCTGGTTCACCTTTCTATCTCACAGACAAGCTGTGGGAGGAAAAGATTATTACTCTGGCCAATGGCTCCAACTTTTCTCCATGGCCTCGTTACACTGTTTATCAAGTAGAAACCACCTGGTTTGGGCTTTATGGTCTTTACCCTCCTCTGTTCATCACTAACGAAGACTGAACCCTGTAAAAACCAAGGATACATAGATCACCGCTCAGGGTAAACGAAGTCATGAGCATGAACACAAGAAACCATGGCTCACGTGGAATAGCAGAATTCTTTCACAAAACAGGTACTTGTGGAATCTCTGCTCACTACCTGTACAAAGGCCATCACTTTGGTGAGCTTCTGCTTTGGTGAACGTTTTCTCACCAAACAAGAGGACTGGGTTGTGTAGAGTCCCTGGGGAGTGGCTGTAATCCAGTCTGGTAGAGGAATGAAAGAGGTTCCAGACAATCTGTCCCAGGTCCATCAGTGACCAAATAAAAATTAGAACTCACATGGCTTTATCTCCTTAACTGTTATTAAAAGTATAGCCCCCTTTCCCTCTCCCCTTATTTGCTTCCTATATTGAGAATTTGTTTAGTGGTATGAAGCAGACTTAGAAAACAAGGTAGAGAATGTGTGTTCTCAATATTCCTCCAGAGAATTCTGGCTGAATTTGCAGCACACCAGAATAAATCTTAAGAAGATCAATGAGCCGCCCAGGGGTCCTGCTGCCTGGATGGAGAATCAATTCTGGTTCACTTTCATCTGAATGCATTCTTTTACTGTGGCAAACAGTGGTTAAGACTGATCCATCCCCAAAACTGTACCAAATCTATGCATCATCAGTTTTCTCCCATGAAATGAGTCTGTTCATTGGGTCTCTACATCTGGCAAACACAAAACCATACAAAAAGATTACACCAAAGCACAACTACTGCAGTCCAAGTTTTCTACAGTTACAGAGAGTTAATATGGTTATGGGTAAAGCTAAAGCCAATGAAGACACAAGTATAAAACTTAAAATCAGAAAAGAAGGTTAGGAGAATCTGCCTAGAGAGGGCCAAACCATAAATAAGAAACCTATTCAGCCGAAAACGGTTTGGCTCAGTGGTAGAGTGTCGATCTGTGGACTGAAGGGTCCCAGGTTCGATTCCGGTCAAGGGCATGTATGTTGGTTGCGGGCACATCCCCAGTAGGGGGTGTGCAGGAGGCGGCTGGTTGATGTTTCTCTCTCTTCGACGTTTCTGGCTCTCTATCTCTCTCCCTTCCTCTCTGTAAAAAATCAATAAAATATATTTTAAAAAAAGAAAGAAAAAAAGAAAGAAAGAAAGAAAGAAAGAAAGAAAGAAAGAAAGAAAGAAAGAAAGAAAGAAAGAAAGCAATGAACCTATTCCGTTTTCTAGGTGCCTGATAACCCATGGACGCATAGCAAAAGCACACCGATACTTCCATTTTTGCCCATTCCCATTCCTGTTAAAAGAAAGATGGCGGGCAACAGGAAATGGGAGAAGATCTTTATGAGAAGCATTACCACAGATAGAACTTGGGCTAAAACTTGGGAATCTTGTTCTTTGTACCCAGGGTTGGATATACCAAGTTATATAAAACCTTACATGAGTCGAAACCTTCACTTTCAGATCAACTTGCTTGCAGCTTTGGATGATATTTTAAGGTTCTAAGACCTAATCTATTTAAATATAAGCAATGATAAGAATTTTGGCATTTCTTTTCTTTACGTGGCAATATTAAGAAAGCATCCTTGTTTACGCTGTGGAGGGCAGGTAGACCACAGTCAAGGTCTATGTGTGTCTTGAGAAACTGACTTGAATCAGAAATGTGGGGGTTTGGGTCCATTTCCAGAGCATACCAATACCTTTAATGGATCACAGCAAGCCCAATCCTAGTTCTTCTTGAGAAGTTGATGTGTGCGTGTGCATAAAATATATATTAGAAGTATAGTAATACAATTCTATCTCAACAAATTTAATTCTTAAATGCTACATATACTTGTTTAATCTCCCATTTTAAAAGTAGAAAAGGTTAGATTATAACATCAGGTTAGCTCTCTTTGAAGCAGGTAATAATTAAGTTGATTCACTGTTGCAATTACTGTCAAATCCCCCTTAATTACCAGAGATTTTATAGCAGCTTCATTATACGTCTGCTGTAATGCATTGTGGCCCTAAGGAGAAGTGTTGCAAGAAATTCTGCATAGCATGGATAATTCTAACCTGCAGTTACAGCTCCCAGCAAAAGCGCCTGCACTAAATTTATCTTTTTTTTTGACATTTCTCCCTGTTACTCAAGCAGTTAAATGAGGTAACATTACTAAAATACCTACCTACCTTTGAAAGTAAGAATTGATTTCTCTATAGATATTAAAAACAAAAAAATAGTTGAAGGGATAAATTAGCCTTCAATAATTCCTAAGGATTAAATTATATTTCATAATGAATTTAGATTTAGGCTCATATGTTCAAATAAATATGAGCCTAAATCACAAATATATCTCCTACTTCCTCTTCTTAAGGATATCTCATATACGATAAGCAAGCAAAAATTACTACTGAGTACCAAACAAAAAATCTTGAAGAAGATAATCAACTGTTTTTATTTACCAATGATTTTTTTCAACTACTTTCTGAGGAAAGTAATCAGTTTTAAAAGATCATTTTTAAGTTTCCGTATCACCGCTTGTTTTCACTGAAAAGATCTTGACAAATCAGAGCCTATACACTGAGTAAAGTTCAAAACAGATAACGGAATAATGCCTCTCACAGATCCCTTCTTGAGTAAGGAATTTACTCCATAGAATCTACTTGATTCAGAAAGGGCTGCAGTGTCAATGACACTATTGGCAGCTGTGTTAACAGTTAAGGGCCTGGCTTTGTACAGCAATACTGTTATTAAATTTCTCCAGAGCCCATGACTCATTAATCAAATATTCATACATCTCTGTAAATACACACTGAACAGAGAATACCCTCAGAGCTGAGCATCCCAGTACAAGCGCTCTTTCATGTCACACTGACAAAACCCTGAGAACATGCGGTCATGTTTTGCATTTCTAATGCACTATGTACTCTTTAATACTCCATTTCCTAAAAACAGAACACAAATGATCTTACTGATGGCAAGTGTTAGAAGGTTACAATTAAAATTATTCCACTATTGCTTCATACCATCTTTTTTTAAAGAACGAGGACAGTGAATCAATTCTTCTGTTCTTTGTTTACCATCAAACAAGTAATTTTTTCCCAGGCGGATGAAGAAACCCAGGGCCATGCTCCTATTAATACAAGAATTTGTATTAGCATGAAAACAACAAATCACTACTTACACGAGGGAGGCCAAATCACTTAACATATTAGCAGACATGAACTTGCTATATTTTGCAAAGTCCTCCGTCTGTTTTACAGCCCTGGGAGTTTCCCCCTTATTGTATAGCAACAAAAGGTCTTTCTCAATCGTGGTCTCTGGAAAATTGGGGTCTGAAGGCCAGGCAAAGGAGAGAAGGCTCCAAATGCCGCCTCATGAGGCTACTAAGATCAGATTCTTCACCCCAGTGTGGGCAGGATGTACTGTGCAGAGGAAAGAGAGAAAAGGAGCATCTGACTTAAACTCCCCATCTATCTGAAACTTTCTCAAACAATGGGAACCTGATTCTCAATGCAGACTGAAATAAGTCTGTGTCATCTCATCTCTTCTTCAACCTCTCCAGTCTACTAACCAAACTGCCTGTGTCTTTAAGCCTGGTTTTCCAAAATTCTGGTCACAGACTCCCCTTCTACAGCTGTCCCGCTTTCATCCCCATGCAGCTCAGTCTTCCTGCCCTCTACCTGCTGTGCCTTAGAACTCAACGTGATGCAGGGAAAACTAGAACGGGCTTTGGAATCAGGAGGAGTTTAGATCCCAGATCAGCAAATTGTCAACTGTGCTAACTCTGCAAGTTACCTTACCTTATCTGGCCCTCGGTTTTTTTGGAATCAGAAGGGGTTTAGATCCCAGACCAGCAAATTGTCAACTGTGCTAACTCTGCAAATTACCTTACTTTATCTGGCCCTCGGTTTTTTCATCTGCAAAATGGGAACTGCAAAAATAGCTATTTTCCAAGATTTCTTTGAAGATTAAACTAAATAATATCTAAGTACTTAGTAAGTGCAGTTGTTGTCATTGGTGTCATCGTAGCAATCATTAATCCTCTATTTCTTCATGCTGACTCAAATTTTTACTTTTCCTGACAACACTAATTCCCTCCTAAATTCAACCAGCAAAGACGCACCTTCCACTGAAACCGCTCTGACCCGGAGGAGTAGCTTTGCATGCCCACTGCCATGTGCTGGCTCTACCCTTTGGCACCCTCTCCTCATGCTCAGACCATCTAGTTCCAACACTCACAATGCAACTTTCTAAGTGTTTTTGTACATTTTCTCACTAAATCCTCACAATAGCCCAATGTGATGGTTGTAATATCTGTATTTTATAGATGAGGTAAGTAACTTATTCAAGGCCATGCAGCTAGTAAGTGCTCATGTGGCATTCCAAGCAGAGCCAGCCTGACTCCACAGGTTAGCCAGTTCACGAATGCCATCTCCATGGTGTAACACTGGAGCTCACAGAGTAACACTGGTGTTTACCTAATTATAAGGATTCAACCCCCCTCCCCCCCAAACTGGTAGTACTGACTATGTAAAGTCTTACTTTTGAAACACTTGTTCCAACTGATGCGATAGTACAATGTAATATACTATCTACTTTGGTATGTTCTTATAGATTATGGCCATTGCTATACGACCTATGTTTTGCATGTTGTATTCCTTTGGTGTTTGGGGCCAATTTCACACTGTATAAAAATTCAAAAACATTTTGTTTTAAAAATAAAGACTGGCCCTGAATCAAGGCCTTCAATTTGCTTAAAATGTTAGTTCCAAGCAGGAGCCTAAAGAAATGTCTTTCTATGGTCTGTTGGCCATTTCAGAACTTAGAAAATGAAGCTGTCAACTCAGTCCAAAGAAATATCAAGATAGATAGATAAATAAACACCAAAAAAATGAAGAAAATTTTTGCAGAACTGACAAGCTGATCTTAAAATCCATATTAAAATGCAAGGGATTCAGAATTGGCCAAAATTATCTAGAAAAATAACAAAGTTGGATGACTCACACTTCCCAATTTCAAAATTTACTACAAATCTTTATAGTAAAAAGTGTGGTGTTGGCAAAGGATAGACATATACATGAAATATACTTGAGAGTCCAGAAATAAAGCCTTACACTTATGGTGAATTGGTTTTTTATAAGAAGGTCCTGATCATTCAATGGTGGGGGTTGGGGGAGTAGTCTTTTCAACAAATGGTGCTGGGATAACTAGACTTCCACATGCAAAAGAAAAAATTTGGACACCCATCTCAGACCATCTACAAAAATCAAATCAAAATAAATTTTATTTTATTTTTAATTTTTTTAAATTATATTTGTTAAAAGTATTACAGATATCTTCTTTGGTTTGTTCTTTTGTGTTTTTCCCCCATTGATCCCCTCCACTCCACACCCGCTCCTCCCAGGCTGTCACCAGACTATTGTCTGTGTTCATGGACTATGCATATATGGTTAATCTCCCTCCATCCACCCCAAATGAATTTTTAAAAACCTATATGTAAGAGCTAAAGCTATAAAACTCCAAGGAGTAAGTATAAGGTATAAATCTTGGAGACCTCAGATTAAGCAATGGCTTCTTAAATATAACACCAAAGCATAAGCAAAGAAAGAAAAAATAAAAAAGTAGACAAATTGGATTTTACCAAAATTAAAACTATTTATGTTTCAAAGGACACCATCAAGAAAGCAAAAAGATAAACCAAGAATAAGAGAAAATGTTTGTGAATCATATAGCTGATAAAAGCCTTGTATCCTGAATATGCAAAAAAAACTCTTACAATTCATTAATATAAAGACAAATAACCCAATTCAAAGTGAGGGAAGAATTTGAATGCATATTTAAAGAAGATATACAAATGGCCAACAAGCATATGAAAAGATGCTCAACATAATTTGTCACTAGGAAAATGCACATAAGGTACACTTTACAAACACTAGATTGCTAAAAAAGATAATAAACAGGGTTGGTGAGAAAGTAGAAAATACATTGATGGTGGATTGTAAAATGGTGTAATCACTATGGAAAAGTTTGGCGTTTCCTTAAAGGACCAAACACAGAGCTACCATATGACCAGCAACTCCACTCCTAGGTATATACTGAGTGGCCAGATTATTATGATCTCTAAATGCATAATAATCTGGCCACTCAGTGTATATCCTATATAATATCCTATATAATAAAAGGCTAATATGCAAATTGTCCCCTTGACCAGGAGTTCGACCAGAAGGTAGGCCAGCCAACCACCCATGTCCCCTCCCCCTGGTCAGGCTGGCCGGACACCACCCATGCACGAATTCATGCACTGGGCCTCATATACACACACACACACACACACACACACACACACACACACATATATATATATATACACACACACACACACACCACACACTGAGTGGCCAGATTATTATATGTTCAGAGGTCATAATAATCTGGCCACTCAGTGTATACACAGGAGAAATGAAAACAATGCTCATTACAGAATTATTCAAAACTAGAAGCCCAGTGCACAATTTGTACAGGGGGGGAGGGGAATAGGGCAGTCCCTCAGCCCGGCCTGCACCCTCTTGCAATCTGGGACCCCTTGGGGGATGTCCGACTGCTAATTTAGGCCTGATCACACAGGGATTCCTCAGCAGGATTGGGCCTAAACCAGCAGTGGGACATTCCTCTCGCAATCTAGGATCCCTGGCTCCTAACCACTCACCTGCCTGCCTGATCACTCCTAACTGCTCACCTGCCTGCCTGATCATCCCTAACCACCTCTGCCTCTGCCCTCACTGCCGCGGCTTCGTCCAGAAGGATGTCTGGAATGATGTCCGGAAGGTTGTTCGGCTGTCCAGTCTAATTAACATATTATGCTATTATTATTATAGATAGCCAAAAAGTGGGAACAACCCATATGTCTATCAACTGAAGAATAAAGAATATGTGGTATGTCCACCTAATGGTGTATTTTTCAGTCACCAAAAAAAAAATAAAGTGCTGGTGATATGTGCTATAAATCTTAAAAACATTATGCTAAGTGAAAAGAATCAGACATGAAAGACCACATATTGTGATTCCATTTATATGAAATACCTGGAATCCATGCAAACAAAAAGCAGGTTAGAGTATTTTTTTTTTTTTAAGTAATGAAAATGTTCTAGAATTGGACAGTGGTGATCATTGCATAACTCTGTAAAGATATTACAATCCACTGAACTGTACACTTTAAAAGGATAAATTACTTACAAAAAAAAAACAACACAAAATACCACTTCACACCCACTAAGATGACTAAAATCAGACATTAGACTTTCATATCTGATTTCCTTAAATAAAGTTGGGACTTTTGAACATCAGCTGACAAACACTTTATGCTCTGAGCCGATGCTGCTTGCCGGCAATATCACAATCTTTGTATAGCAGCTTATATACTATTGGGATTTTACACTTCATTTCCCCCTATTTTGTAAACATGACAGAAAAATGGAAAAATGAAAGTGCTAAAGCTCATGATAAGAAATGTAGGTCTCATAAATTTAATATAATTAGTATAAAGATAGAAACAATCATTAGTCTCAAAGAAATGCTCACTGGACTGTAAGTCAATAAGCTCTATGACTATAAAAGAACAAATATAAAGACACCTATGAAATGCCATAGCTATATCATCCAAAATCACATCAAGCCTATATGATTTTTTTTAATTATAATTAAAAAACATATTTTTAGCCCTGGCCGGTGTGGCTCAGTTGGTTGAGCATCGTCCCATGTAATGAGAGGTCACCAGGTCAGGACATAAGCCCAGGTTGCGGATTTGATCCCCAGGAGGAGGCAATTATTTTCTCTAATTGATGTTTCTCTCTCCCAACCTCTCGCTTCCTCTTTTCAAAAAAATAAAAATAAAAAACATATTTTTTAAAAATAAACAAGAAAGTACCTTTAAAAAAATAAAAGTTAAAAAAATAAAATATATTTATAATCTCTGGGACACTGAAAACAGTTATGGTTCAATTCCTTCACATTCAACTGTTTTAAGTGTTTACAAGAACGTATTACATATAAAAATAAGAGTCTGTTTAGATAGGGACATGAGCTTGTAGTCACAGAACTGGCCAAGATTAGGAGCCAGTCATAGGACACAAGAAAAAATACTATGTAAATCAGACGTTTAAGACATGTCAATATACAAATCAAAATATGAAAGACTGAATGGGAGCCTTCTCCGTCAAATAAAATAGTTAAATTTAAACAATGAGAATCAAAATTCAACCTATTAAGCATGCTTAGAGTAATGTGAACATGAACAAAAAATAGAAGGGAATATAGATAAGGAAAAATAATATGTCGAGGTAGCAAAAATGTGGGGTGGATTTTTTTCTGTACTATCTATTTTAAATATTTTGGAATTAATTTATTTATATATATATATGTGTGTGTGTGTGTGTGTGTGTGTGTGTGTGTGTATGTGTCTCCATTAAAACCCTCTGATTACTAACTAGAATGCTGACCTTAGATTCTCCTTATTTGTCCATTATGTGATAATCCATGTCCCAGGACATATTGTCTCCCTAATCCCATATCCAATTCCCCATCTTAGATTCACTAGCTATATAATGTAGTAAGTGAACTGACCAGAACAGTGCTAAGTAATAAGTGGTACATAAATATCAGTATGCCACACTGTACAACTCCAGGGAATGGCATTCACAGAACATACACTGAAGATTGTGCTCGCTGGCGCTGTGCAACATGGCAGCCTCCTCTCCACTTTCTGGTATTGGTCTGTACTTACTTTCTTCCAATACCTACATCACATTTTAAATTATCCCAGCATGCTGCCCTTTTAATTCATATATTTTTATGTGTGTCAGTTTACTAGGGTGTATTTGCCTAGATACACTCAAAACTTATCAATAATTCTCTCATCCTTTCATTATCAGATCCATATTGAATTTGACTTTCCTTACCCTTTCTGCTTATAAAGTAACTTCTGAATTCCTAATTCTTTTATTTATTTATTTATTTATTTATTTATTTATTTATTTATTTAAATATATTCTATTGATTTTGTACAGAGAGGAAGGGAGAGAGAGAGTTAGAAATATCGATGAGAGTGAGTCATCGATCAGCTGCCTCTTGCACACCCTCTACTGGGGATATGCCCGCAACCAAGGTGCATGCCCTTGACTGGAATCGAACCCGGGACCCTTCAGTCCCCCAGCCGATGCTCTATCCATTGAGCCAAACCGGTTTCGGCATGAATTCCTAATTCTTATTAATTTATATATCTTAGTATAAAATATAAATATAACATGTATGTTTATAATTACTAATTGAATTTTCAATAATTTAAATGAAAAATAATTATTTGCAGAATTTATTTTTTATGAATCACTTTTTTAAAGCATACTTTTAAGAATATATTTTATTGATTTTTTTACAGAGAGGAAGGGAGAGGAATAGAGAGTTAGAAACATCGATCAGCTGTCTCCTGCATACCCCCTACAGGGGATGTGCCTGCAACCAAGGTACATGCCCTTGACCGGAATCGAACCTGGGACCCGTCAGTCCCTAGGCCGATGCTCTGTTCAGTGAGCCAAACCAGCTAGGGCTATGAAACACTCTTAGATGACATCTGGTATCTGTATCGTATCATTGACCTAAAATAGGAAAAGACTGAGTTTCTACATTTCTGGAGGAATTGGTTAGAAGATAACACAGTAATTTTCTACCTAATAACAAACATATACTATCTACTTTGAAGTTATTTTTCTTATTGTGGGAGAATAAATGAAATTTTATAACTGTAGTTGTGAATGTTTTGGGCCATTGCTTGCCACCAACTGTCAAAGAGGATTTTGAAAAATAAAGGAAAATGCTAATTCAAAAAGGTGTCTGCAATACTAACTCTAAATATAATATTTTTCAAAGTTTATAGGCAAGAAGAAAGTCTTTATATAGCCATAAAGAACACACAAAATGCTTAAGGTTTCTAAATTAAGATTCAAACAATAAAATAATATAAAATTTATATGTTAGAATCAATAAGATATTTCCAATTTTCCTGGTCTGATGTTTCACATTTTCAATTCATCTCTAGTTTGGTCTTAAAGCTCAATTGAGTAGAGTACTATTGAATTGTGGTTGACTGACAATACTGAGGCTATAATAAATATTACATGATAAATATTCTCCTAAAATTTTTTAAAGGACATTAGCTCTTCTTTTTATAGAAAATAATAATCCCTTATCCTTTCTAAGAAATTGCCTCTATCAATATATTCTGGATATTTTGCTTCTATTATTCTATTATTTTAAATTCTCAGTTTCCTCTTTAGGTCTGTTTCAATAGAAATTCTTATCATTATTTAATACTTTTAAATGTTTTCTCACTATTTGTTCTTCCTCTTGTTCCTTCCTATTTTTGGGTGTTTTTTTTTTTTTTAAATCCTTTATAATGTTTTTCCAGTTGTATAGTTAAAAAAGACTTAGATATACAATGTAAGCTACAAAGGTGATCTCTGATAAACCATGAAAATGAAACTTATTCTAGGAGCAAAGTAATTAACAAATAAAAGAAAAAAAAAAAAAAAAGAAAAAAACACCTAGATTAGTATGGTTTGACCAGAAATACAGTGCTTTCTGGCATTGAAAAATAGAAAGTAAATATAGATTTCTAAAAAATCAGACAGAATTCTGACCTAAAATTGAATAGATTAAAGTCATTTTTGTACCTTTAGTTCTAAAAACAAGAAAGAATTAACATATATACTTTTAGATATGTTTGCCTTTGGACAATGTTAAATCCTACAAGTTAACAGAACACAAAAGTGACCTAAAATTTTAATTTGCTAAAGTTACATTCTCACTAATACAGATTTAATGTGGTTAGTTTAATGTAAAAAAAAAAAAAAATCAATACTTCAGGGAAATTCTTTTGGACATACTCATACTATAAAGGATCTTTTCATGCACTCATTCGGCAAATGATAAGTCTCAGGATTGCCTGCTGGTGGTGAGTACAATGACAAAAGGGGATACAAAGTGTCAAGTCTTAGGAAGAAGAGAAAAAAGAAACCTTCACCATCAAAAGTCACATCAAGCATTTTAAAAATTCATTTCTGAAATGTTAATGGCAAAGCCTAGCATCTTAATTTTGATGTCCAAAAGGAGGATCGCCTATCTTACGTCTAACAGAACACCCATCTTTGAAGCTTGTCCTCTTTCCCTTTCCTTCATTCCAGGCTGAAAAAGATCCTTAAGCTTTACTGCCTGAGTTTACTGGCTGTCAGAATTTAAAATGAAATCTGTTCACAACAAAGTCTGAAACCAGAATACACAGTACCTCTATCCCAATAATAGTGATGCAATTTTGTTACTGCCTTTACAAAAAAAGATGATCACAACTTTTTGTCTCGTCCTTAGCTGAAACTGCATTAACAGGCAAGATAAATCCATCAGCCTATCTCTCAATTTTCATGAATGTACACATTCATTCATTCATACATACATATTATTAAATGATTTAAAGGATACCTTCTAATTCTAACCACTTATGCTCAGTCATGGGGATGATTGTATGGTAGGATTCATTTGTTTTGTCTAGACAATATTCTGAGTATTTTCAATATAATTTAATGGAAAGAAAGTTTCTGCCTCCTCTCACCTCCACTCTGTCTCTGTCCTGGTGTAATTTTAACTCATACCAATATCCTTCTTAAAAATGATCCCCAAACATGTTGAGGACAGAATGTTATATAACTTGCAGCTTTCACAGAGTTCTTGTAAGAGAACACTTACAATTATCTCTGATTCACTAGAAAGTATGGGCGCTCTTATTTGATGTGCTTGTAGACTCCGGTGAATTCTGCAGGCATGTAGGAACAATAAATTGCAATAATTTACATGTGGGACTGCAGTGTATAAAATTGGGCATACCACTGGCTTCTTGCTCCTGTGCTGCTTTGACCTTCTAGGAAAATTAGTACTGGACTTCATGTGTCCAAATCTTATCTAGAGAAAAGAAAAACGTTAGATTTTAAGCTATTTATTTCAATTCAATAAGCTATCCTCACTGGAAAATGCCGAACGTGATTTCTCCCATCAGGCATACGAAAGCAATGTGCCCACCCTCTGTTTCCATTTTCATGCAACTCCAAACCTAGCAAATAGGCTTTCTGATGGGAGAAATCAATGACTTTGAATGATGCACAATTTCCACAGATAAGTCACCTTTCTACAATGAAACATGGAAGCTCCATAAAATAAGTTAATATTTTGCTTTCAGAGCAACAATATTATTTGCCTTATTATAAAGAGAATTCATTAGAGACAATGAGTTTTTAAATGAAAGGATTAAAAGAATCCCATTAAAACCAAAACAAAGGCATTTTATGTTCTCACATCTTTATTAAAGTAGTTATTTATAATCCTGGCTCAATAATAACTTGTGTACTTTTATATCACAAATTGGCCTTTAAATAACACATAACACACATAAGGCAGATTTACCTTCTAGATGGCCTCAGCTTCTAAACACCACTACACTGATTTATACAAATAACAAAAATCACACAGAGGAGCATCTGTTGATCTCTTTCTTGGTACTTATCTTTAGATTTCAAAACTACATAGTAAATAGCGTTCCCCATAAAATTTAATTTTTGAGGTAAGAAACAAATACTATTTCTATCATAAAATTGCCTTTATCTGATCTGACTAGATGCCATTATTGTAACATAACCTTTACGTTTGAGGGAAAAACCAATACTTCATATTTACTCCTCAAAATAAGCTCAACAGCAAGAAAAACAAGAAGCTATTATAAAATCTTATTGCTAAATATTACCTAAATTCACAATTCTGCTTATATAATTGTATGCATATAACAACAGCTAACAATTATTACTTCGTTTATCAATATACATCCAATATGGTTGCATTAATATCAGGAGGCCAGGCAGCACAGAAGATGCATTCTCTTGTTCTTCTGGTCATTAGTATGAACTGAAGCTTTTGAAACTATTTGTAATCCCAATGTGGGGGCTACATCACAAAACCTTCAGGAAACTGGTGGCCGCGGGTGGAAGAATTCAAAAACTGGAAGGCTTAGAAGGTAAGGTGGCATAATTAGAAGGTCTCAGCAGAATAGTAGTGATACAGTCAGAATCACTTGTTATTTATTAGAAACCAAGACTCATAAATCATTTCTCTCTCAGAAAAATATCTTTAAAACTTGTATATTTCTAAATGTTCTTTTTTAAAGAACATATAAAATTAAGATATTTGTGAAAATAAACCAGTTTCGTGTAATCTTGTTTCTCTTTATTTTCTCCCTTCGAAGAGTTCTTCTTATCTTTTAAAGCAAGACAAACTCTTCTGTGCTAAATCTTTTTAATATTTTATTTTCATCCTCTGGGAAAATGTCTTCCTTATTGGTTGTAGTCGATGTAAAATCATACTCTCTGGAATGACCATTGACAAAAGTAAATAAGGGATACTTCTCTTTAGAAGAAATTTGCAGCATCTGTAACAGAAAGTACAGAAGAATTTTTTATCCAACAGTGCACAGTAGCACCCCGTGACAAAATCTGATGTTTTAGCCCCAAATATCTCATTAGCTTTTTTCATCTATGTTTATTCAGTTCCAATGCTTTAATGTTCTGGCTAAAAGACAAAATTGTATAGTTTATTTATAGCTAAATAACTGCTTCTCCATTAGGGCCTTCAAAAATTAAGTACTATCTCCCTATCCCCATCAAAGTAAGTCTTCTGGTCACATTAGTTGGAAGGCTCACTCTATGGTTAATATTTATCTCCTTTTAGTAGTAGCAGACAATGACACAAAATGGTTTCATGGACTATAGTCAATATTGTGAAAGATTTCTTGATACCAGAAAAAGAAGCATTAACCTGAGTCAGAAGGTTCATTCTAATAATCCCAATTCTACAACTTACCTTGATGTGATCTTCAACAAGTAACTCTACCTGAGTATCATCTATAAAACAGGTATCCAAGCTCCTTATTTCAGAACATTGTTAAGATGACCAAAATTAAAAATAAAAACTTATTTTAAAAAATTAAGTTTGGTCCTTCTAAAGATCACTATATTTGAAAAAAATATTTCTGCAAAAATCTAGTCAACATAAAAAATAGTAATCTTCTACATAGTAGTAATCCACACTTTACATATTACCTTCTAGAGTTACATTAGATAATTCTAAAGTGAAAAAAGCAATACCTAGAATTTTGTGAGGACAAGAGCAACCTTTATAACCTCTATCCATTTGGTATTTGTTGACAAGCCAGCAACAAATTCTAAACAATTTTAAATCTTTCTGTCAAACAAGTTTTATTTAAAAATATAAAAAATTTTTCATTTAAAAAATAAATTTAAAATTTTGAATGAAGGATGTTTTAATAGAAACCAATTTTTCTATAGGTAACCTGGAACTATAAGGAAGATTTCAAAATGTTTATGTGAGTCCCAGAGAATGCTGGAAATAATACCAAGAGTACTTATACAGGGTTGTGCAAAAGTAGGCTTATAGTTGCTCATAGGGAAAATAATACAATAATTAATAAATAATAATGCAAGAGTAAACTCTGTTTCATGTATTCACAACTGTAAGCCTGCTTTTGCCCCACTTGGTACATCATTCATCATGATCAATTTAATGTAATTTGTTCTTAAAGGATAATTTCTGGGATAAAAACCAAATTCTATCAAATGCCAATATTAAATCAAAGGTTAGTCAAATTCTTATATGTTACATTTATAGATTCTCTCAAAACATGGCTAAAATAAATATGTATCCCTGGCATACAGAACAATATTAAATTAAAAGTATTTCTATGAGAGAGTTCATATGAAATACATTTTAATAATATAGCCAAAGATACAGGAAACAGCTTTATTATCTAAAAGGCAAATCATAGATTTCTTTTCAAAAGGTCAAATATTTTATCACATTTTCCCTATGTACTAACTTGACAGGTTTCAGAATTTACAGAGAAGAAAGCTAGAGGACAGAAGTTAAGCAATTTCTTCCATCATAATGCCCGTAGTTGTAAGAACAGAAATAGACCAGGAGATGACCACTTGTCCTCAGGCTGAAACCTTTCCACTGGTCTCTGCCAGCACACATGTAAAACTATATCCAGGGCAGAGCAGTCTATACCTATGTGGTCTGTCTTCACCACAGCAGAGCTACACTTAATGTAGGGTTTAATTCTAAAGTCAGCCCATAATATGAAAATCAAATAGTCAAAATTAACTTCCATAAGCCTTCAAATTGTTTAAAAAGGTTGTTATGCATAATTTTGTATATACAACCCTATTCAGTACCATGTATAAATGAATAGTACAGTATATAGTAATGTACAGCATATAATAAAGAGTACACATGGAAAAATAATATGTTTTATTATGAGTTTGTGTAGTTGAGTTGAAGTTAAATGTGTACGTGATGTTAGCTCCACACTATCTCCTTACTACTCAATCTTAAATCGCTCTAACCCAACTTTTAACCCTCGCTGTTCTGAAAATTCTCTTCTAGTCCTCAAATAAAAAGGCCTTTTATTAGTTCCTATTCTCTTTATATTTCTATAGCAATCAACACTTCTGGGCATTTCTTTCTTAAAATATTTACTCCCCTTGATTTCTGTAATATTTTGCTTTCCTGTTTCTCCTATTTTCTGGACTATTTCTTATCTCCTTCAGTGATTTCACTTTCTGAATGTAAATATTAATCAACTACTGATCCTTTATCTTCTCTATATATTCTATCTTCTCTCTTAAAAATATTATCTTCTCTGAGTTTCAACCACTTCACTATTACCCTTTATTATCATCTATGTTTTACAGACGAGGGAAAGAAAATACTGAGGGTATAAGTGACCTGTTTTGTTCACACAGTTAGTAAATGACAGAGCCAGAATTTAAGCTTAAGCGGTGTGGTTCTATTATAACCACTGTGTGGACGAAAAGGGGTCACACGCTAACCTGACTAGCTCAAGGAAGGCCTGCATGGCAGCCTTGCAACCACGAAGGATGGACTGAAATTAAAACTTTTTTAAATATAAGCAGCTTATGGTGGGTAGTCATGACCTATCCTAGGCCGATATCTTCCCTGACAAAGGCCAATCTTTACCTTAACATGTCTATTGTGTTTTTGCATCTACGATAATGTATTTGGAATGTATTTGGAATGTCAAAGTAATTTTCCTTTCTCCTGACTCTTCAAATCCCGTGAACATTAAATGTCTACCATAAACATCCCATAACACTCTACCCTAATGATTTTGTTCAAGATGTCTCTGTCCTCCAGTTACCTCCTCGAGTAAGGATTACAAACATGGGCCATGAATCTTGGACAGTCTCAGTAGAAACCTTACTGATACTTATGAGTTGTGTGATCCTGGACAAGTTACTTAACCAGGCTGTCTCGTTTTTCTTATTGTAAAATGTCAGTATTACAACATCTATTTGGCAGTGTTGTTGTGAGGATTTAATCAGTAATATTTGTAAAAATAATTAGAAGATTGCCTGGCATCATACATGTTGGCTATTATTATTGTCATTATTATCATAGTAGTCTTCTGGCATTAAGTATACTCTAATTCAGTCATTTTATTGTCCATTTCATATCTTCCCAACTAAATTAGAAGCCCCTGAAGATTTTAAAAGAAATCAGAGTTCCTATCATTAAATCCCAAAGTTAAAAAAGATCCATATAAAAAATATATATAGCTCCCCGATTTCACTTGGAAAATACAGATTAGAAGAAGGGGAAATATAATCATGAACATAATAAATGTAAAACACTAAAGTGTTTTGAAAAATACATTTTAACAAAATAGTGATGGGTATGGGAAATTGTGCACCTTTGGAGAAAATGGGACTGTTTGCCCTAGAAGAGGAAGCAAACTTATTCTTTTACTCAATGAGACAAAGGAGTAAATGGTATGTGCAGACTGATTCCAACTGAATGTGGGGAAGCTTCTTTAATGATAAGGTTCTGTCCAAAATGAAAAAGATTCCCAAGGAAAATAATTCGTTCACCATTACCTGAAATAAAGATTAGATAGCCAACTGTCTAAACCATGGATTGATGTATAAATGGGAGACTGTACAGAATAGTGCTTATAAGCACATGTTCTCAAGTTAAATGTCTGAGGTGTGAATCTCAGCACTACCATTTATTAGTTGTGACCTTTCTGAAAGTTACTGAACCTTTGTAAGTGTAAGATTACTCATCTGTAAAACAGAGATACCTACTTACCTCAGAAGGTTTGTGTAGATTAAATGAGAAAAATGTATATATGGTGCTTAATTAGCACAGTATGTGACATATGGCAAAGATTCAACAAATGTTAGCTTTGGATTGAAGAATTCCAGATTGGGTGTCTGGAATTCAAGGGCTGTGTTATAAATTTTGTTATAGCTAGAGGACAACTGGCCATGGGCAAATTTTTTTTCTTGTGTTGATATTCATTCTATAATCAAATGATTAGTTTCCTAATACTCACATTTTCATTTCTGGCCTTAAATGCCAGCATTACTAGGTAGTAAGTTTATCACAGGAGTGTTTTATTTGATAACAACCATTAGGCTGGGAACAAGTAAGGTAAGGAAGAAAAGGAGGTGTGAGATCACACAAAAACAATCAACATCGGGCCCCTAACATTCAGCAGAGCAGAGAAGATACAATCTAAGTTCAGGGGCTGGAAGAGATGTGTGTTGGAAGAATATCTATGAAAGGTGAGCAAGTTCACCTTGCAGAACTTGGAGAGGAATAATATATAAAGGCACAAAAACAGGGTGAGACACAAAACTGAAAGGGAAAGTGATTGAAAGCCTGCATTTAGACTCGATTCCCAGGTCCTTTCTTATAACAACTATCCCTCTTTAGCCCCCCACCAACCATCCCACACATAGGAAAATAAAGATTTATTCTTTGGAAAAAACAAATAAAGCTATAAACTCTAGTACACCAGGCACAGTGATGACAACAGAAGCTGAGGAATTTAGTGACAGTCTAAAATACTGAACTGTAGGGCCCTAGCATCCTTCACTTCCTTCTCCTGGAGCACTGTAGACAACATATATTCTACAAGCAGATGGCAGAACTTTTCTCTGGGGAAAAAAATAAAACAACTCTAGAAAAAAGATAACCATTTACCAATCTATGGGGGGAGGGGTCACCCAATAAAAAAGGCAGGTTTATCACCTAATTACCCTAGGATGAAGGTTATCAGCGAAAAAAACATGCTCAAACACACAGAACATCCACTCAGCTTTTTAGTCCCTTACTCAAATACAAACAGACACTGAAGATCACCAGTCATTTGGGGGAAAGCAGCCAGTGAAATACTGGAAGATTACAAAAAAAAAATCAAAAAATAAAACGTAACAAAACGAGTTTGTAATAAATCATATACAGCAAAAGAAGGACAAGGAAACTTCAAAATTACTCTAATTAATTTCCTTGAGGAGAAAAGAAAACTACATTCATATAAAGAAAAAAAGAGAGAATGTAATGAAAAAGGAGAAATAGAAAAATAAAATAATTCCTAGAAATTTGAATATCAGAATTAAAATTTAAGAACAATAGAAGAGTTAGAAGATAGAGGAAACATCCCATATAAAAATGATAAAGACATGGAAAATAGAAGGGAAAAATAAAAAGATAGGAAAATTAGTGGAACAATTCAAAAGGTCCAACAACTGTATAATAAGAGTATATTAATAAGTCCAACAACTGGATAATAAAATGCTTCCCCAAGAAGGCTGGACATGTTATCAGCTTGGCCTTCATATCACCCAGGTGTCAATATATAAATCCAGGCAAGCACCAGGAATGCTAGGGCCTACTCAAGAATGCAAATAAGCTCCTTTGATCCTAAGTTTTGGTGATACTTCCTGGTAAATGGGGGTATAATATAAATACGCTGCATGGGCTCAGGGTCACTGCCTCTCCATCAGAGAGAACGGCATCCCACCTAACTCCCACTTTGCTTCTATTTCTGCGTCTTGCTTTCCTTCTTTCTTTCATTTCTTAATCCCCAGGTCCTCTACTCAGGAACCAGACCTGTTCCTTTTTCGTGCTGGACTCGGAAAAGAGAGAACACCTCTACAAAACTTTACTGTCTAGGCATCCTTTACTGAGGAAAATACTGGAATCTATGCTTCAGCAAAACAAGAAAATAAATTAAGGAGAGATTTAGAAGACAGGGATCCAAGTCAGCAAAGCAGCATTAGGAAGTTCCAAATGAACAACTCTGCATCAGGTCTAGAGAGCCGTTAAGACTGGAGAGAACAGCCGAGACCGATTTGGCTCAATGGATAGAGCGTCGGCTTGGGGACTGAAGGGTCCTGGGTTCGATTCCGGTTAAGGGCATGTGCCTTGGTTGCGGGCATATCCCCGGTGGGGGGTGTGCAGGAGGCAGCTGATCGATGACTCTCTCTCATCGATGTTTCTAACTCTCTATCTCTCTCCCTTCCTCTCTGTACAAAATCAATAAAAATATATTTAAAAAAAAAAAAAAAAAGACTGGAGAGAACAGAAAATAGAGAGTAAAGTCTCCAGAAAAGGAGAAAAAAATAGATTTTCTTACATTTGTATTTATGAAAAATTTGCTGCTAGATAAGTAACAGATATGAGTCAACATTCGTAAAATTTTCAATAAATACAAAGCAAACTAAGGAAAAGAAAAGTGGGGAAAGTATTAACTCTGAGAAAATGAAGGCATGAGAAAAAAAAGAAATGTAATCAGAGCACATCATGTAAACAGTATTATGGAGGTATAATAATGTGAACACTGAATAGTGATTTAACCAAAATCTGTGGAAGGTGTACAGCTGAGAGAAATAAAAATGGGGTTAAGGGATATGAGAATAGCTAAATCCTCAAGTACTATTAACAAAAAACTAATAGGTAATGTCTAAAATGGATTATCAAAAAATAGCAGAATAGCCGAAACCGGTTTGGCTCAATGGATAGAGCGTCGGCTTGGGGACTGAAGGGACCCGGGTTCGATTCCGGTCAAGGGCATGTACCTTGGTTGCGGGCATATCCCCAGTGGGGGTGTGCAAGAGGCAGCTGATCGATGACTCTCTCTCATCGATGTTTCTAGCTCTCTATCTCTCTCCCTTCCTCTCTGTACAAAAACAATAAAGTATATTTAAAAAAATAAAATAAAAATAAAAAAAATAGCAGAATAAACACATTATTTAGAAATGTAGAGGTGAAAACCTAAACAAATAGCTAGAAGAATTAAAAATTTATAAATAAGACAAATTTATAATGAAGTATCTTTAATCCACTCCATTCAACAAGTATTTATTGAGCTCCTACAATGTGACAGGCAGTTCTAATCACTAGAGATACAATAATAAACAAAACCAACAAGTATCCTTGCCCTTGTCAAGATTACATTGCAGTGGAGTAGACAGGTGATAAATAAGTTAAATAAGCATAATGTGTTTATATATGATACAGCAGAATAAATATGTGTGTGTGCGTGCATGCACTTAAATAAACACCCTACCCGAAACCGGTTTGGCTCAGCAGTAGAGCGTCGGTCTGCGATCTGAAAGGTCCCAGGTTCGATTCCGGTCAAAGGCATGTACATTGGTTGCAGGCACATCCCCGGTAGGGGGTGTACAGGAGGCAGCTAGTCGATGTTTCTCTCTCATCGACGTTTCTAGCTCTCTATCTCTCTCCCTTCCTCTCTGTAAAAAATCAATAAAATATATATATTTTTTAAATTAAATAAATAAATAAATAAATAAACACCCTAAAAAGAAAAATAAAACGGGGGGAGGGGATAATAACAAGTGAAATAAGGGTGGACAGAGAAGGCCTAAGAAGGTGACACTTGAGTAAAGACCTGAAAGAAGAAAAGGAGAAAAGGAGAAGGAATCAGGGAATACCTGCAGGAAGAGCCTGCAGGCCCAGGAAACAAAGAGAATCCTTGAAACAGAAGGCACCTAGCATTTTCCAGGAGGAAATTATGTGATTGGCCTTGAGTAAGCTGGGGGAAGAGTGCTAAGGGGTGAGATCAGAGAGGTCATGGGGCTGAAGGGGTGACTCCATTTAGATAAGAACTTAGGGTCATTTTAAGTATTCTTATATACATTACTAGAGGCCCGGTGCACAAAAATTCGTGCACTTGTGGGGGTCCCTCAGCTCAGCCTGTGCCCTCTTGCAGTCTGGGAGCCCTCAGGCGATGTCCAACTGACGGCTTAGGCCCACTCCCTGTGCCAGTAGTCAGACATCCTTAGTGCTGCCATGGAGGTGGGAGAGGCTCACTCCCACCACCGCCGCTGCACTCGCCAGGCATGAGCCTGGCTCAGGGCTTCTGGATGAGTGGCATTCCCCCGGTGGGAGCACAAGGAGCAGAGGGGAAAGGAAGCTCCTGCATTGAGCGTCTGCCCCCTGATCATTCCACCATTTGGTCAATTTGTACACTAGCCTTTTATTATAAAGGATTAGTCATTAGAAAATAAAATCAGTGAATTACCATCAATGAAGGAAAGTTTAAATTAAAAATAGTATATTATAGAATGTACTACTCACTATGCAGCAGTTTAAATGAATAAGCTAGACCAACATGTATAGAAATAGATAACCTCTAGGTCACTGTTACATGAAAACCTTAGTTGCAGAGGGGTATATACACCTATAAAGAGGTGATATGCAAATTAGGCTGGGACTTCATAACGGGTCACGACCAGATAGGAGGAGGTTGCCTGCACAGGTGAGGCCTGCACCCTCTTGCAGTCCAGGAGCCCCCAGAGGATGTCCAACTGATGGCTTAGGAGGACATCTTTAGCACTGCAACCACCACTGCACTCACCAGCTGTGATCCTGACTTCTGGCGGAGTAGTGCTCCCCCTGCGGGAGTGCACTGACGGTCAGTGTAGGTCATAGTAATCAGCCATTTCGCCATTTGGTCAATTTGTATATTAGCCTTTTATTATATAGGATATCATTAGTAAAAAGTTTCACAATATCTCAAATAATTTATGCTGTTAATGATTACATAAGGTACAAGTATTATATAAAATTTAGGATAGCTGTTACTATTGTGAAGAAAGGCCAAGAATAAGACTGGGGATGGATAATACATGTAATTTTTTTTTTCTTAAGCTCAGTTGTAGCACATTACAATAGGGTATTATTATGTTATTTTCTTTATCTCTATATGGTTGAAATTAATAAAATCAACATACTGCCGAATACAGACTTGGACATTTGTATACCTTTATTTTTGCCGTGTATCCCATCTCTATTATAATTAAGATTTCTCTTTCCACCATTTCAAACTTAAATAGCCTTCTAAAATCAATAATAAATAGGAAATCGCATGTTTGATATTCTGGTTATATTTTTCTAATATGAATATAAATGAATATATAAGTATTAAAATATTTATCCTAGTATTAAAATATGTGTTCCAGGGCCACCTAAAATAATTGAGTATCATACGTGGGGTTGCATTGTCTTACACCAGTAGCCCTTGGATTTGATGTGCAAGTTTATGTGGGAGGCTTGTTAGAAATGGAGAAATCTCCCAAGCCACACCCATACAGATTCAGGCAGCCAGAAGACAGTCCTGCCCTACAGGTATCTTTGGCACCTACCAACTAGACTATTTGCCATTCCCTTGACAAGCTCTATACTTTCCTTTTCTAATACCTTTCCTCTTTTTATTTCCTCTGCTTGAAACAAATACCCCTAAAGAAAAATAGGAACACTTTGGTTAGGATTATATAGGTATACAACATGCATTGCTGTGTCTAACGGTATACATATTTTTAAGTTTGCTAGAATTGACAATTGTTCTCCTAAGTGATCAGACCAAGTAGTCTGTAGGAATTTCCAATGTTTCACATCCATATCAACCCTTCCTTCTCCCTAAGCCAACAGAAATTAAGCCTAAACTTTCAAGTTCCAAATTAAATATCACCATCACAGTAAAGAACTTCGAGTTGAATGAGACATCCCTCTCTATTCAACACTTTTTCTTCACTGTCAACTTATTTCTATTTCTGTATGGACGCTTATAATATTCAGTGTAACATATGTCTATCCCCTCTCCTGAATTGCAAATGGTACTTTAGGGTAGAGGCCTTATACCTTGCTCAAAAGCAGGGATTATGTCTTGGTCATTTTATGCTTTCAATGTAATCGTTACCCAGATACTTGCTGAACTGAACTCTCTAAACATAGAATTAATTTAGTAATTTTTATAACATTTTTTAAAATTATGTAGTTAAGGCTTTAAAAATCTTCATTTATATAGCATAACAAATTCAACATTATAGTTTAGACTCAAAATACATCCTATCTAGAAAAAATTATTTTAAGTTGTTTTTATTTTTAAAGAGAAAAAAAAAGCTTTTTTACTAAAAATGCCAAAATCAATTTTTAGGAAGAAAAGGGAAACTGCTTAACTTATAACCTTCCAATAAAAAGTAAATAATCAAATTACTAATTGACAAAGTGAGTTTTTGATACTGCTACAAAATGCTATTAACTTAAGAATAATACTATTATTAAAGCAAAGTTAAAAGACTAGCAAAATTCTCAGTACTTCCGAATGATATTTCAATATGTGTGGGGGTTTGTTTTTTTTTTTGCCTCAACATTGTATATTACTCTAATGCTTTAAGAGAAGTGATTTCTAAGTATTTTTCCAATGTAAAAATCCTAATAACTATCAGTATAAAACCACAAAGAACATCTGTTCTTAATGAGGAAATATCAACATGAAATCCATTTGTGAATCTTGTTTTTCAACTTAGTAATAATAATTTGGTTCACTTTGCTTTATTATTCTAAACTGACTTGTTTTATTTTATTTTATTTTTTTTGGTTTTTTTTTTTTAATATATTTTATTGACTTTGTACAGAGAGGAAGGGAGAGAGATAGAGAGCCAGAAACATCGATGAGAGAGAGTCATTGATCAGTTGCCTCCTGCACACCCCCTACTGGGGATATGCCCGCAACCAAGGTACATGCCCTTGACCGGGATCGAACCCGGGACCCTTCAGTCCCCAAGCCGACGCTCTATCCATTGAGCCAAACCGGTCCCGGCTAAACTGACTTGTTTTAACCTGGGTAGAAAATAATTAAGAGAAATGGGACTTTCTAATAGAGTATGTTCATTAGTATTGATTTTGTATTATAATATCATCTGAATTTGTATATTTTTGAACATATACAATACTTCATAAAGATAGAGAATTGTCAAATTAAAATACACAAATATTTCAAATTTCAAGTAATAAAAGAGGGGGAAATGTAAAATACATATTTTGTTAAGTTCACTTGGCCTTCCAGGTTGAAAATGGAGAGTAAAAAGGCGACAACTATGAGAAATGAAGATTAGGAAGAGGTTCTCACATATCTCATTTTCTCTCCTCATTCATTTTTCTGTCATGGTTTTGTTAATTTTCCTTTTATATGGCAGGTCAAGTAAAGTAAACCTAACTTATTTGAAACCTTTTATTTAATGTTATTTTTACAGGATAAAAATAAAATTTCAACCCACTACGTCTATTTTCCTAAAAAAATTAACTGTAAGTCAAGTAGTAATAAGGTATTACTCTATCTGAACTCAAGTTAAGAATTCCCAAAAGTGATTCTAGTATTACCTACCCATAAACTGATAAGCTATAACTACTGACAGTAATAATCGGTTATGCCTATTTCCCCAATAAGTAAGCTTTTGTATTTCCCAAAGTACTAAATATAGACAATCCATGAGGCTCTATAAATGTTTAGCAGTACTGTATTCAAGGACCAGAAAAATGCAGAAGTTTAAAGATAATGAGAAGGAGTTAAATAAACCTATTGCACAGATCTTATAAGTCGAATAGACCAGATTAGACAAGCTTATTGGAAGGTAACAACACAGCTCATTTGATAAAGCAGTTCAGAGAAATCCAAAAATACCATTTCTCTTTTTAAAAAAACCAAAGAAGCACTTGGACTAACAAGAAATAATGCACAATTTGGCTTGATCAAATACTTCATTAATTTTTTTCTAACCCCTAAGGTATTGCCCTTTTAAAATCCTCTTCAAATAAAATATAACCTAATTGCTTGCACAGATAACCTAATCCATTTGCAAAGGGATTTTTACTTCAACAGTGCCACCTAGTGGAGCAATCAATACTTTCTACTGTTCACTAGTTGATTTCGCCAGTATCAAAAGGCTAAGAATCCCCAAAGTTTTAGTTCAATATTCCTAATAACATTAACATTTGAGAGACAATTTTACAAAAGTGTAATTATTTACAGATTTTTGTCTTTTCATGGGATAGCTCAAATAAAAATTAGGTCATTTACAAATATTATAATAATATTTTAAATAAAAGTACCTTAGTGATTTCTTCAGAAGCTCGTTTGAAGTCCTGAACGTTTCGACAGTAGAATCCTATTGTACAGCTAGGATCCATCTTTCGAAATGACATCTTTTTGGGAGAAGGGCAGTGGAATGTCTGTAATTTTAAAAATTCTTTAGGATTAATTTACTTTTACTGATGGACTTACTTACATATAAGAATATTACTAATTTAAAATTTGTTATCTGGTTTTTCTCAAAACTGAAATATGCTTCTCAAATGGTGTTTTAGTCTACCCAATGCAAAGAATCCTTCCTCCTCTCCAAAGTTGTAAAATATGAGCTAACACTGTATATTCAATTCACCAAATCTCCACCTTATGTGGCATTAGTGCCATTCTGCAAAGAAAGTGTACCAAAGTGATCTAACAATTGAGAAAGGGAAGAAAAATGTGCCACTGAAAATTATATAAGCTAATACAAGGTTTAGAATAAAGTTGGCCATTTGGTAAAGCAATTCACTTTTTCAAATATTCAAAATAAAAATTTCTACTGAAGTGCAATTAAGTCTGTTTTGTTAGTTTTTTAATGTTTATAAACCTTTGAATAAGGATATCAAAACTTTTTCAATAAATACATAGATTCATGAATGATCCATTGTGGTGGGCACACAATGCAATATACACATGATGTATCCTAGTATTGTACATTTTGAAACCTTTATAATCTTATTAACCAATGTCACCCCAATAAATTTAATTTTTTTAAATGTTCCACAGTGATATGAAAGAAGTCAATTTAAGAGTCTTAGCAATTGACACAATCTACATAAAAGAGAAACATGCTAATTGACCATACATTTGCAACGCCCACCAGCCAATCAGGAGTGAGTATGCAAATCAACCCAACAAAAATTTGAGGGTTAATTTGTATACACAGGCCCTGAGTGGCTGGGGGTGAGGCGTTCCACCCCACCCCCAGCCACTTGGGGCCTCTGGGCAGCATGGGAAGGTGGAAAGGGGGCTCCAGCCAGAGCAAAGGCAGTGCTGGCAGCCAGGGGAAGGAAGGCCCATTCTTGCAGGAATCTTCATGCATCAGGATTCTAGTTAGGGCATAATTGCCTATTCTTCCAACCCACTCTTCTACTTGACTTAAGTTCTTGTTTATCCCATAAAAGGCACAGGTGAAAATTGTTCTATTATGGCCCTTGCCTCCTTCTTACCAGTCCTCCTGTGCCTTTAATTCATTTTCTGAGCAGTCACTGCATCACAGATGTCAATGGGCTGGGGAGTCTGCTCTAGCCTCTTTACCCTTGCTAACGGGACGCGGCTATTAGTAGAGAATACAAAAGTAGGAAAGGGATAGAAAATAAAGCTAATCATTCCAATATTTTTCTTCACCACCACATTCTGGTACTTGGTTTAAGATTTTTTTTAAAAAATAACTGCTTAAATGCTCTTGCTCTTAAAAATCACTGATGCCACCAATTCCTTTTAGTTGTTGTAAATATTTAAAAAGATGTTTCTGGACAAAAGGAACGCCATAAAATATATATTCATAGCTATTTGTATGTGCATAAATTGTTAAGACACACAAATATTACCATGCTAAAGTGAGAGGACGATGGGACACAGGGGTGGGAATTCTTTGTTGTATATTTTATATTTTTTATTTAAAGGATAAGCTCAATTAAGAAACAATCTATGCTGAATTTGAACTCATAAAATTAAAATTTCCCTATATTTAATACCTAAAACTAAAGGATTTTACCTTGAAACCATCTCCCAAAATGTGGGTAATACAGGATTTCATATATGTTATGTTCCTGGTAAATTGATCAAAATCCCTCTATTCTTTCCCCATTCATTTGCATCTACTCAAGCTTATGAATTGCATCTACTTTCCCCTTATGAATAGTTCAATCTTATATAAGATTCAAATAGAACATCATGGCAGTAAATACAGACCAAACTATGCCTTTTACACAATGCTTAGCTAACACTTAACTGTATAGTGAGAACCAATCTAGCTAAACTGGAACCCCCCCCCACCCCCAAGGTACTATCAACACAAATATTGTCTTAGTTGGACTTCTGATGTGGTTTCATGTGTTTTATTTATAAGGAAACATTAAAAACAGATCTGGCACAGAAGAGCTAAGAAAGAGCTTGTTAGTTAACAATATACAGGAGTATATTGATATACTAGTGTAAGGCAAGAAAGTTCTAGGTCATATTTATAAAAAGTTATTCTACAACAAGGTATCTAAAAATATTCATATGCCCAACTCCTGCCAACAATAATAATCAAGGTTTATTTGTTTGTTTGTTGCTACTTGGGAATAAAGAAGGACCAAAGTTTGTCCAAAGCTCCCAAAAAATATTTTTTAACTCATATACAACAGTGACCTACATTATATTAACACTTTGATTAAAGTTTTTTTGTTGTTAATTTTTGTTAATCTTCACACAAGGATATTTTTCCATTGATTTTTAGGGAGCATGGAAGAGAGAAGGAAAGAGAGAAGAGAAACATCGAAATGAGAGAAACACATCTATTGGTTACCTTCTGTACAAGCCCTGACCCAGGCCTTGGCTGAGAAAGAGCCTACAACCAAGATATGAGTCCTGGACCGGAATCGAACCCAAGACCCTGTCCACAGGCCAACATTCTATCATTGAGCCAAACTGGCTAGGACAATTAAAATTTTTATGTAAGAATCAATAAGACTAAACCAGAATAGACTTAGTGCTACTTCACAATATTGCTTCAATCATCAAAGGTAATAACACTAAAATGTTATTCATGGCTGTTTTGACATCTTTCAAAAAACTAATTATCCACAAAACACTGACATAAATCTCTGATCACTGAAACTGCTATAGGATGTTACTATATATATACAAGGACTCATATTATAGTGAGGCATTTTACATCACTTAAATGTAAAATTATATTCTTTTTGTTCACCCAAGAGGATCCTGAAGTCAAACCACCATTAATTTATAATTCAGAATCATTTGTTTATTGCAGAACAAGATAGATTTTAAAATATTTTCCCAGGTCGTATTGCAAGGCTATGTTTATTTTATCATAATTCTTTGAACTACACACTTATTCTTTTTTAATTTTTAAAATTCTGACTATTAGTAAGAGTAACCCACACATTTTAGGGAGTGTTCACCTGATACAATTCTGTGACAATGAAAAATGTTTCTGAAAAAAAAACTGGCCAGGGTGAGTCAATTCTCGTTTATTAGTTTTTTTAATATATTATTTATTCATTGTTTCAACAAATAGCTATTAGGCATCTACCAAATGTCAGGCACTATTCTAGGCTTATGATTTGGAATAGTGGATTACATTACCTAAACATACAAACAAATGCTTTTAGGTATAAATATGCTACTTTGGTGATGTATATGAAGCTTCCTTAGTTAACTAGAGAATACACTTACTAAAAAGCACCTCCAACCAGCTGCAGTTCACAACTGTAATTCATAAAGGGTACATGAGTGATTAATTCAATCATCCACCTATCTAATCATATCGCATCATTCTAATAGCCTTAATACCAGTATTCTCTGAATTACAAGGATAGATTAAACGAGTCACCACTGTATGAACCTAAAGCCTGAAACTTGAAGTTGAGGGCCCAGAAATTAAAACAGATTAACATGTGTACTAATATGGTTTTTCTTACCTTATTAATGAAACATTAATATTAAGAGAATAAGATATTCTCTTAATAATAGAATAGGAGTTTGGTATTTATAAGAGTTAGAACTGATCATTCCAAAAGTATAACATGAAGCTATAGTCTCTGGTTTAGGAAATCTTAACTTATTAAATACACAGACACACACACATACACACACACACACACACACACACACACACACACACACACACTCATCCCAACAGTTCAAACTCTTCCCTGAACTAACCATTGACCATGGGAACCCACAATTAAGCATCCCCTCAGTGTTACAAGACCACAATGCAGCAGAAGGAATTACAATGTGCTACACATAGCACAATCCTCTAGTGCCTCACCCAGTATCAATTAGTCGATAAGGAATGTTGATTAAGGTTTGCATATAAGATACTATGAAGGAAGAAAGCAGAAAGCAAACCTGGCTTCAAGAAGCTTGTACTTCAGTTGAGGTAACGGTTTACAAAGAGTGCTAGAATGTTTTATAATGTGTCTTTCTGATCACTGAAAGTTAAAGGTCTTGCAATTTTAATCTTGCAGTTGATCAATTTTCATAATCTTCTCCTTAAATATTTTTAGGTATTATCATTAGCTAAGAAGTACTAAACAAAGTACTAAACCACATTTGTAACTTGTGGAGCCTTGGAATTAGTGATTCATGCCACTCAAATGATTAAAATTATTTTAAAAGTTTATAAAAGCATCAACTGGGAAAAAATTATCCAAAACAATGTACTAATTACATGTCTCACTTATGCACTCTCAGATTTTCTGAATTCAAGTGCTGGATCACAAAAGGACTGGCATAAAGGAAAAAAAGTTGTTGCAAAATCAAACCTAAAACAAAAATTAGAACCCAACTAAGCTCTTGAAAACTAGAGGCTAAGATTTAATTATTAGACTTCAGCAAAATAATTTATCAAGCCGAAACCGGTTTAGCTCAGTGAATAGAGTGTCAGTCTACGGACTAAGGGATCCCAGGTTCAATTCGGTCAAGGGCATGTACATTGGTTGCAGGTACATCCCCGGTAGAGGGGGTGCAGGAGCCAGCTGATTGATGTTTCTCTTTCATCCATGTTTCTAGCTTTCTATCCCTCTCCCTTCCTCTCTGTAAAAAATCAATAAAATATATTTTTTAAAATAATAATAATTTATCAGATAGTCTCCTTAAGTCACCTTGTCATTCTCACCCTACTCCATCATCTTCTTTTTCTTTTTTCCCCTTTTTCTTTCTTTCTTTGTTTTAAACATGCTTAACATTTTTATGCTTCAGTACTGTTCTGCTGTATATTTACAGAGTTACTTGGAGGCTTGCTCAATTATAGTGGCAGGGCTAGGGTGTCTAACAAGTTAGAGACAAGATAAATGGAAACAAAGGTATATCTTAAATTAAAATTCAGTAAATAAATTATTTAACCTTTGACTATAGTGTGGGTTATGGTTTTATAAATCAGTAAAATATGTATTATTAAGCTGTAATTGTAATACCATAAAAGCTTAGCTGCCTAGTACATCTCTAAATAATTAGAGTTTTCTTCATATAGTAAGAAAACAGCTCTTAATCCATAGTACCTCAAGAGGGAAATCCTTTATGCTGACATCTACAAAAGACTGGCAGTAATGAGGATCCATGTAAATCAAACTGTCATCTACAAGGACAAAACAGAAGACAAGTAATTCAAAAAACACCTTATTATTACACTGCTTACAATCCAATTTCTATGTAGAATAGCTGAAAAAAACCTGGGAGTAACAGCTTGCCAGACTGATATTCATTGACTGAAACATAGGTTTGCACAGGACAGATTAACTTTTGCATAATCAAATATGCTTGTATAAGCAGAATTTTTATAAAGTGATGAGATTGTCATTTAATTTTTGGTGATAAAATTACTTTCACAAACACACAATTATATTCTACAGTTTGCACATGAAAAATGTATCACACTACTTTATCCTGACAGGAAGAACATATTGCTTGTCATTTTATCATCAACTAGCACCACTAACCCTGGTAAAAAGTAAATATGTAAATAGCAACTGCCAGAATGTGAAAGCAATGTCTTCTGAAGTTTAGTGAAACCAATAAATTATGCCTTGTTTATGCAATAACAGAAATTAAACATACATTTTGCAGAATCCAATTATGTTGTGGACCAAATGACAAATGAGTGGCTATGGTAGGACTGATGAATTTATAAGGTACTCATTTTGCTCTGTTAATCATCCTGCTTCCAGAGGATCTGATATTAACTTACTGACTTTCAAAAGAAAACAAGGAAGAAATATACTTTACTAAATCACTAACCTTGAAATCCAGCAAAGTAATATGACTGTTTTGGTTTGCCACCAATAATTCCCACACAATATTCAAGACTTAAAATACCCTGCCAAAAGAAATTAATTCAGTTTTAGAGTCAAGAAACAAATGGTAATTATTCAAAGCAACTAAATTTTGTATTACCAATATTAGGGTTCCCAATTTTTTCACCACTGGTTTTATTTTTATTGCATTTGTCCTCATGTTCTGAAATCATTCTGTCTAAAAAACTATCTTCCCTTTCTATAAATCACTCAGCATTAACATGACTAAATCAAGTGTTCTGACCCTGTCACTCAATAATATGAAACAACTCCTGTGTGCCAAATGCGGGGACAGACAACGTTACCACGTAAAGACAATAACATTTCCTGCCAAAGCCAGAACACCAGGCTTTTCCGCTGCTGGTGTAGCCTTATTGCAATCAGTGTATTTTCATCGGACTTTTGGAAAGGCTAGAAATTTTTCTTAGATCTTGTTGCTATTTTCGTTGAACCATGAATCCCAAATTAAAACCCATTTTCTAACCAATGGCATTTCATTGACAGATATTTTCATACTATTCTTCATTTGAAATAAGTATAATGACTAATGGAAACATTTTAATCTAAGGAAAATAGTAATTACTGTTTTATTTAAAGCTAAATTATTTTACTAATTATAAAATAAGAGATACCTGGATAAATAATTTAATATGCCCCTCAGCATCTATTCTGAGAACTCTAAGCTGGATCGAATAATTCTATACCTTTAAAAAAATAAAAGTCCTGTGGGGTCAGTTAAAAATATGTCCAGTGGGAACAATAATGTGTTGTCAATAGCTCCTGCATTAATTTTAGCATCTAAAATACTAATATGTTATTTAAACAAAAAACAAAAAACAAAATATTAAACATAGTTAAACTTTCCTTCTCATAAATGAGATGTTTTGAAATCTAGAAGATATAAAACTAAAGAATATATAAACAAATGCTTTTTTCCCTTTAACAAGTAATCAAACCATAGCATTTATTAAGCTTAATTATTTTCTTAAAAATATGTGGTCATTGTAATAGAAACACACAGTAAAAATTTCCCCAAACCCCACCACTTAAAACTCATCATAATTAACATTTGGGGGGAAATCTTCTTGACATCTATCTATATTGCATATAGTCAGATGTAGATTTACAAATGAAATTTTATATGTGGCATCAAACAATGTATACTGTTATAACTTTTACCTCTCATTATGACATAAATATTATTTCCTATAAAAAATATAGATCTATATTGTTTTTAATGACTACAAAATATTCTATTTTATGAAAATAAAATGTGCTTTAAAACCCCCTTATGAATATTTAAATTGTTTTCAGGTTCTCACTGTTATAAATAACCCTTTCAGTCTTGTGAAAATATAGAGGATTTGGGGGAAAGGAAAAGTATAACTAAAAAATTTAAATATTATACTAGAGAATGCATATTGGGTTAAAATGTTAGAGTTAACTATAAAATAAGTTAAGATGAAATCATACAAAAAACAAAAGTTGACAATAATAGTTATTTATCATTAATGAGTCTACTGCTTTCCCCTAAATAAAAATCCTAACACTATTAGATAGTGTCTTACTTTAACTTGAGATCACCTGATCAGCTGAAACACAATGCTATGACATAGGGACCCACGAGGGAGCGAATGTTCTAAGTCACTCACAGCTGATAAAAAGAGGGAGCGAATGTTCTAAGTCCCTCACAGCTGATAAAAAGAAAGAAAAGAAATATATAGCAGGACTCATTACCAATTCTCCTCAGAAGAAGAATGAGTCCAAGTAATGGAAGAAAGACTTTGGTTCCTGACATCTATATTCCCTTTACAACATACTGGAGCAGATTTAGCCATTAATACTTAGAAGCAGATTAAGGAGCTCGAATGCCATTACATATAAGAGGCTGTATTTCTGGAAACTTGAAACACTTTTCAGTTCCTAAAAAAACTTCATAGTTATCTAGTGCTGTGAATTTATTGAGCTCTATCCATGGAGCAATAAATAAGACTGAAGTAATCAGTCAAAAAAGAAAGTCCTAATTTGTCTTGCTGAATAAAGAGAATGTATTAGATTTTCCTCATTCCTGGTCTCTGAGAAAATATGAATGAATGAATGAATGAATGAATGAATGAATGAATGAATGAACGAACGAACAAACGAACGAACGAACGAACGAATGAATGAGTACAGATGATAGGTAGGTGGGTGGATAGATGATAGATAGATAGATAGATAGATAGATAGATAGATAGATAGATATAGACAGACAGACAGACAGACAGACAGACAGACAGACAGACTGACTTCCCGTGGTAAGAGCTGATAAAGCACCAAACTGAATCTGTTTCTCCTTACAGAATGGTAAAGGAGAAGGTACCATCTCTGAAATACTATGGAATTACTGATTAAAACATTTGAAAAACACAACTGAATGGTAAATTTTAGAGGGCATACTATACAATGGCTTGCCAGGAAAAAATACAACTGCTGATGAAGAAGGAAGAGGAAGCAGAGGGGAAGGGGAGGGAAGGCGAAAGATGAGTACAGTTGGAAGTGGAGGTGGAGGAAAAGAAAGGAAAAGAGGAAGATCATTTTTCTTTAGGGCTGTTAGATACTTTTTTTCACTTGTAAGTGAATGCCTCTTTACATGATTTCATTTTGGCTTCTGACCCAATCATCCCCTCTGACCAAGCATAACATCTAGCATATGATCTACTTCATTTGGCCACCTCAGCTCTTTTTACCTGATAATTAAAAAATTAAAGTGTGTCAATAGTCACTGCTCTCTCATTTTAGTGGACTATATTATAACTTAATTTAATAAAGGCTCAAAAAACTTACATTTTTTTAAAATATATATTTTATTGATTTTTTACAGAGAGGTAGGGAGAGGGATAGAGAGTTAGAAACATCGATGAGAATCATCGATCAGCTGCCTCTTGCACCATCCCCACTGGGGATGTGCCCGCAACCAAGGTACATGCCCTTGAAAGAATCTAACCCGGGACCCTTCGGTCCACAGGCCGACGCTCTATCCATTGAGCCAAACCGGTCTTGGCAACTGTTACATTTTTAAAAGTCCATGTTTTAAGGAAAAAATATGAAGACGAACCAAAAGTTCTAGTCTCTCTTACCAATTTGCTATCTGAAGTTGACCATAGAACTTAACTTCTGTCTTTTCTGTTTTATAAAGACAATCTAGGTCCTGACTGTGAGGGCAAAATGAGATTAACCTGTATTGAAAGTGTTATACAAATAGGAGAGTTAACAAATATTTGTTGAGCAACTCCTATGTACCAACCAGGGTTCATTTCACCACAATTCAGGCTCCAATGAATCACTCAGGAGCATTAGGCAGTCCCACCCTCTGAGAGATACTGTCAATACCTCTAAGTAGCAAAGCCCTTGGCCAGTGATAGCATGCCTCAAAGCCATCTGCAGCCCATTCCACCAGCAATGGGGTTGTGGCTACAGGAGTCAGTTCTAAGATTGGCTCAGTTTCTAATTTTTTCATGGTATTGGGAAAAGGAAAAGGAATCCAGTTCAGATTTTGTTAGAACCTACTGAGACATGACAAGATGCCCTGGTCTTAAAATCTTCAAAGGACTCTCTAGATAAAATGGTTTATAACTTCATACATTCTACCAATAACTCCATTAAAGAACCCACATGTTAGAAATCAAAACCCCATTTCTACCTAAATGATTAATATGTTATTAATATATGATATTATTGGTGTTATTAGTAACAAGTGTACCTACAAAATTTTAGTAACTATTAGAAAAGCCAATATGCCAGCTAAACGATTTCCATACACCACATACTGAAAAGAATTACTCTAGGTTTTTAGAATTAGTACAATTTAACCTGAAGAAATATTTCCCTCCATATACATAAGGACCACAATATGGGATTAATGTTTCATGTGGGGGGAAAATTATTATGAATCATAAAACACAAATCTAGACTTTATTTCAAGATCACTATATCTCATAACACTCCATTCAAAAAGGAATTTGATTTCTACCTTTGAAAAACTGAGAAATTTTATCAAAACTATGCAAATAATATAAATATTATAATATTAACCAGCAACTAAGTATTTCAAAAGTTAAAGTTTTATGACAACCGAATATCTTAGTGCCCAAAACAAGATAACATAATTAGCTTCTTTAGGAAAATAGAGTTATGAAATAGAACAGATTTTTAACTGGTTATTATGAAGAAAACAAAGTTGGAACCTCTCTATAGTCTATCTTTATCATTTCTGTCTATATAAATAATCATCCTAACTTCTTATGGACCTCACGGCACCACAGGAAATAAATTAATAGATAATGCAGCCATAATAGAAAAGTCAGTTTGTTTCAATAACTACTTGACATAATTTAATGTGGGTTTTACGAATAAATAAAGACATACCTTTAAGAATCACAAATAATGATAATGGGAAATGTAGATATATTACAGATTAGAGGCCCAGTGCACGAATTTGTGCACCAGTGGGGTCCCTGGCCTGCGGGATTGGGCCAAAACCAACTCTCTGACATCACCCAATGGATCCTGGATTGCAAAAGGGCACAGGCCAAGCAAAGGGACCCCACCGGTGCATGATCAGGGCCGAGGAGAGATGCAGGATTTTGGCCAGCCGGGAAAGGACTGCAGGAGGACTCCAGGGCATGTCCAGCCCATCTTGCTCAGTCCTGATCAGCCAGACCCCAACAGCAAGCTAACCTAACAGTTGGAGCATCTGCCACCTGGTGGTCAGCACCCGTCATAGCGAGTGGTTGAGTGGTCTTAGCATATCATTAGCATATTATACTTTGATTGGTTGAATGGTCAACCAGTCGACTGCACTTAGCATATTAGGTTTTTATTATATATATAGAATTATGATTTTTGCTGCATCTGTCTCCTTGATTAGCTACACAGATTAAAAGGCTTTTCATCTTGTCATAGAACACATCTGATCTTTAATGAAATTTGAAATCTCTGTCAGCCCTGGCCAGTGTGGCTCAGTTCTTTGGGCATCATCCATGCACTGAAAAACTGAAAGGCTGTCTATTCAATTCCCAATCAGAGCATATGCCAGGTTGCAGGCTTGATCCCTGTTAGGATGCATGCAGGAGGCAGACTACTCATATTTTGCTCTCACACTGATGTTTCTCTCTCTCCTCCTCCCATCCTCTCTCTCTATTTTTTTTAAATTTTTAAATATATTTTATTGATTTTTTTTTTTTTTTTTACAGAGGAAGGGAGAGAAATAGAGTTAGAAACATCAATCAGCTGCCTCCTGCATACCCCCTACTAGGGATGTGCCCACAACCAAGGTATATACCCTTGACCGGAATCAAACCTGAGGCTTTTCAGTTCATAGGCTGACACTCTATCCACTGAGCCAAACCAGTTTTGGCCATCCTCTCACTTTAAAACTCAATTTTTAATATTTTTTTAATCTCTAATGTCAAACTTTATGATCTACAACTATAAAATCACCACTATTCATTTCATAGAAAAATATTGCAAACCTGTATTTTTCATATGAACTATCATTGCCTTCAAAAAATAAACAACTCTCATCTCTTACCTTTATAAACTCTAAGTAGTCGGTATTGGTTCTTTCTCCACCAAGTCTAACAGGAACTAGAATAATAACAGCTTTGTCATCTGTATTACCAGAGGCCATGGAAGCACACTGTTTATCAATTACATCTGAACTGTAAACTGAAAAAAACACACAAAGAATATGTATTAAATCTTCTCAGAAACAATTTTACCCTAATTTCCCCACACTGGCCAGTCACCTGATCTCTTATGTCACTATCAAAGTCTCAATGAGTTAAAAATACCTACCTCATTTATGCACTCAACAGATACTTATTGAGTAACTACTACATCGCACTGGGGGTTCAAGAGTGAGCAAAATAGAGAAAAATTCCTCTAAAAGAGCATACACTCTATACAGGGAAATGGGCAATAAATAAATAAAATACATGTCAGATGGTGCTTCAAAGAAAAACAAGGGGAGAAAGAGGGATAGGAAATGCTGGGGGCAGGGTCAATTTAAAATCAGATGGTAGGCAAGATCTTGTGAGAAACTTGAAGTAAGAAACCAAGTAATGCAGATACCTAGGAGATGAGCATTCCAGGCAGAAGGATCACCAAGTGCAAATGCCTTAGGGTAGAAGCACAGCTAGCATGTACCAGGAATAAGAGGCCGGTGCCTCTGAAGGGAAGTGAGCAAGGGGTACAGGAGCAGAGATGAGGTAAGGAGATAACGTTACTATCGTCAGTTCGCAGGCCGATGCAATGGATAGAGCATCGGCCTGCGAACTGAAGGGTCCCGGGTTCGATTCTGGTAAAGGGCATGTACCTTGGTTGTGGGCACATCCCCAGTAGGGGGTGTGCAGGAAGCAGCTGATGGGTATTTCTCTCTCATTGATGTTTCTACCTCTCTATCTCTCTCCCTTCCTTTCTGTAAAAAATCAATAAAATGTATTTTAAAAAATAAAGTTACCAACTAGGAGAGAGTGAAGACAGATTGTGTCAAGACTTCAGTTTTTACTTGAAGTGAGATGGGAAGCCATTGAGGAGCCATTTTTAGGAAAGGAATGTCCTGCTCTAACTTACACTTCACCAGTCTGGCTCACGTGTTGAAGGCAGACTATAGGGGCAAGGGCTGAAGCCCAGAGAACAGCCAGGAGAGGATGATGGCTTGAACAAAGGCAGTGATTATGAAGACTGGGAATGGTCACAGCATGGTCATGTGAAGGCAGTGAAAAGTGATCGGTCTGAAAATAAATAATTCTCTAATACATTAAACGTAAAGTGTGAGAGATGAAAAAAGAGTCCTGGGTGATTTGAAGGTGTAAGCAAGGGGAGGGAGACAAATATAAGAGGGAGGAATGGGAATTCGGTTTTTAGACATGCTGAGTTTGAGATGCCTATTAGATATGGAAGCAAAGAAGAAGGCAGTCATGGACACAAAGTCTGGATTTGGGGAGAAGCCCAGGGTAGACCTATAAATTCGAGTTGTGACCACAGACAGATGGTACTATAAAGCCAAACCCATGTTCACAGAAAAAGACATGGAGTCTAAAGGCTGAGCAGAGCACACCAACTATTTTAGAGAGCGGGCAGATAAGGAAAATCCAGCAGAGGAGACAGAGGAGTTGGATGGGGGAGATAGAGGGAACCTAAGAGTATTCTGGAAATGAAGCAAACAAAATGTTACAAAGAAAAGGAGCAAGTGGTCAGCAGTGTCAGCTGCTACGGACAGACTGTGTGATGTGAGGACTGAGAAGGGACCAATGGATTCAATTATCGATAAGGGTAGTTTTGGTGGAATGATGGGTGGGAGAGCAGAAGTGGAATAATTCAAGAGAAAAATGAGAGAATTGGGTAGAAGCAAACACAGACAAAATTTTATTTTGTTTTGTACAACATAAAATAGTTTTATTCAAACTTACTTACACCCACACTCCCTGTCAGTTTAACCACGCTCTTCTGCTCTTCCAGGGAACTGCTTAACAAATTCTGTCCCTTGTGCCCCAGTTCTTCCCTTTAAATTCCAAATGTAGACTATGAGCTATCAGATTCTTTGAACACAAGCTTCTCCATTTCCAATAGTCAGTCTAAATCAGCGATTTTCAACCTTTTTGTCTTATGGTACATATAAACTAATTATTCACATTCTGTGGCACACCAAAAATATATACATTTTTAGCCAATCTGACCAAAAAAACGCATAATTTTGAATTATTCACAGTGGACAGCTATTATATTGTTTGTTGTTATTTTTTATTTAACAATCTAAGGGAAAAGAAGTCAGTGCCCCTAACTAATCAGGTATTGCATGTTTTAAAAATTCTTGCCCTAGCTGGTTTGCTCTTTGGATAGAGCAGTGGTCTGTGGACTGGAAGGTCCCAGGTTCAATTCCGGTCAAGGGCAGATGCTTGGGTTTCGGGCTCTATTCCCAGTAGACAGCCGATCAATGATACTCTCTCATCATTGACATTTCTATCTCTCTCTCACTCTCCCTTCCTCTCTGAAATCAATTAAACGTATTTTAAAAAATAACAAAATAAAATAAGAATAAAAAAATTCTTGCAGCACACCGGTTGAAAGTTGCTAGTCGAAACCAAAGCTACAAAAATGCCACAACAGTTCTTTCCATTTGTTTCAATGGAAACAACTTTCTCCAAACAACTCAGTAGTGGCTTCTCACTACAGACCTTTAAATTCTCTCACTTTTCTAAGGCAGTGTACACATGACCATCTCCTATCTTTTACTTCTCTGAATTAATACACACGCCAATCAAATGAAGTTTCCCTTCAGGGAGGTCTACTTCCTCCAGAAGCAAATATTGCCACAGTAAGACAAAGTAATATTTCCACTGACATGTAAAACAACTCCTCCCTTATCAAATGCCTCTTACTCTTCATTTTTTGAGGGCCTCCTATTTACTGAGGTGTTCAAAGCTTAGAGGGATATAATAGCAAATGAGACCCTGATTTCAGAGTGTCTGGTTCAATCATTCTGGTATTCTTCCACCAGTTTTAACATATGTAAGGACTATGAAATAGTCTAATTCCGTAACAAGCTCACTCCAGCTGATTCCCAACCAAATAATTTGGATGCCTTTCTCCTACTCCTGCTACCTTAACAATCATTGATCTACGGGGAGAAACAGATCATCATAAGGTGATCATTACAAGTGATTTCAAGTGCAACATTTAATAGAGGTATTTCAAAAAGGTTACAGAGCACAGAAAAATCAACTAACTCTGCCTGACGGGAGTAGGCGAGGCTTTACCAAAGATGTAAACTTTGGGAATGTTCTTAAAGAATAAGTTAAAAGTAAACAAGAGGCCTTTTAATAATAAGGGACATTCTAAGCAGAGGCAATATGTGCAAAGGCACGAGAAAACATAATAATAGTACCGGTATGTGCAAGGAATGGCCTGAAGGTTAACAGAACTCTGATGTATCAACATGGAAGACAGTGTTGGGAGGTGATACTGGAAATGCAGGTCAGAACAAATTTATAAAGGACATCCTGTGCTTCATATGCTAAAATAATGAGGCCAGAGTAAACGGACAGTCACAGGTTTTCAAATTAAGGGACATGATCAGTTTCTGTTGATCAGATAGATCAAAAAGAGAAGAGACACAAGGAAATGAAGTTAAAGTCCAAGTTACAGATAAGAGTCTGATCTAAATCAATGAGAGGAGAGATGAGATTTCAGAAATAAATTTTTTAAGTGCAATTGGTAAGCTTTGGTTGAGAAGAGTTGAGAATAAGTAAGTGTATGCGTATGGACATGACACTATTAGTAAAGTAAATAGAACGGAAGGAGTGTGGTAGAGAAAAGTGATGAGTTTAATCTTAAACATGCTGAATTTGAAGTGTTTGAAAACATCTGGATAGAAATATTTGAAGGGCAGAAGAAATCATAAGTTACCTCATTGAAAATGTAGTTTCAAACATCCAATTTATAAAGGACATTGTACTGTAGTATATACAGTATAGAGTCCTAACTATTTAAAGCCAAGGAAAGAGATGCAATTACAAATGAAGAGAATACCGAATAAGAGGATGAAATGAAAGGAAAACAGAGCCTTTTAAAATACTAATGATGGCAGAGGGGGGAAAATTATTGATAAAATCTGATTTCATCTAATTCCTAACCCTATAATTTATCAAAATACACTACACTAATATAAACTCTTCCTTTAGGATTCTGAAACATCAGTGTTAAAGATTTTTAAAACTACTTGAAATTAAACAAACCACTTACTAGTATATAATGAGGAACTTTGTGTTGTTTAATTAATAATATGTAATATTTAAAGACCAAGGCTGTTTGTTAGCAATAAAAGCACAAAAAGCAAATTCATAAATTTATTTAATGATTAATTATTTAAGTACATCCTTTGGCTAATATATATAGTACCTGCAAAAATAATACTCATCTGAAAATTTACAATTTTCATTTTCATATGCTATCAAACTTTCTTTAAAAAAAAAAATTAACCTTAAAAAAAAAAAGTGCATGTATACTTAGTTACCATTCTTTCCACATTATAAACATTACTTAGTTATTAGGGTATCCTTGACAAAATAGAGCATTTTGCAAATACCTTTATATTAAACTAGAGGCCCAGTGCACAAAAATACACGCACGGGTGATTGAGGGAGGGGGCCTTCAGTCCAGCCTGACCCCTCTCAGAATCCAGGAGCCCTCAGGGGATGGCTTCCCTCTTCTGGAGATGACCAGCCAATCAGAGGAAGGCATCTCCCCCATCACGCCTCTGCTGATGCCACTGCTGGCCGCCATGGCTGTCTGACCCTTAGCCCTTGCAGCCACCATGGCTTGCCTGAGCCTTGGGCCGGCCCTGGCAGTGGCAGCGACCATCAGAAGCTTGCCTGAGTCTCAGGCAGCTGCTGCGGCTTTGTCCGAAAGGACGTCTGGAAAACATCCACTCTAATTAGCATATTAACCTTTTATTAGTATAGATATGATTGAAGTATATTTAACTTTCCCCAAACATTAACATATTTTATCCCGATAATAGCATTTCTATAAAAAGGAAATTTAAACAGTATGTGATGGTTTATTTAAAGGCACTTTCATTTTATCAACAAATTAAAGTCTCTATTTTACTCCCAACAGAATTTGACATTATTATAGATATTGGTGCCCTAGCCAGTGTGGCTCAGTTGGTTGGAGCATCATCCCCAATACTGAAAGGTGGTGGGTCCAATTCCTGGTCAGGGTTCATGCCCAGGTTTCAGTTTCAATCCTGGTTAAAGCACATTCGGTAGACAGCCAGTCAATGTTTCTCTCTCTCATTGATGTTTCTCTCTCTCTCTCCCTCCTCTAAAATCAATAATAAATAAATAAATACATACATACATACATACATATTTGTCATTAAACAGGAGAACCAAAACAATAAAACAAGGCAAAATTCTGGACAATAGCTGCAACATTAGATGATGTACTGAAGCACTATTGTCAAGCAAATCCAAACAAAGAATTTTACCTCCTGGAAGCATATCCATTGAAGAGAAGGTAGTTGGCACACACTCGGCCCAAATATATTTCTTTGTTAAATTTTCCCATCTAGCTTTTTCTAAAGTAGTCATTTTAAATAGTGGAATTTTCTTTAATAGCTTATTTTAGTATTGCAACTAAGAATTCATAGTATATTAAGAAATATTGTACTTAATAAATGCCTACAATGTGTAGGGGGTTATATAGGAACACAAATGTGTAAGTCATGGTCCCTACCTTCATAATCATCTATACTAATAAAAGAAGAATATGCAAATTGGCTGGGATGCCATAACATAACAACCGAACAACAGGGACCTGAGGCTGCATGGCTCCTGGCAAGAGCAAAGGATCTCAGGCCATGCCCCTGACCCAGGCACCAGGCCTAGGGACCTGAGGCTGTACCCCCTGCCCAGTGGGGCTTGACAGGGGACCTGAGGCTGTTCCCCCAGCCCCAGCACCGGGTTGAGGTACCTGAAGCTGCACTGAGGGACCTGAGGCTGCATCCCCCCACTCAGCGGGGCTTGACAAGGGACCTTAGGCTGCACCCCCCTGCCTGGGGGGCTTGATAGGGGTGGGGTCAGCCGGGTCTAGATCTCGCCCAGTGGTGGTGGGGCCAGCTGGGTCTGAGTCTTGCATGTGTGGATGGGAGGGGACTTGACTCTGGGTCCCATGGCGCACCCCAGACTCTGACAAGAGGGAGATTTTCATATACATTTTAATAATTTTCTTTGATCTCTGACACTTCTATTATAAAGAAAGGGCAAATAGCAATATTAAAATATTTCCTCTAATCAATTCCCTTTTAATGTGCACGAGTTTGTGCACCAAGCCACTAGTTTAGAATATAATTGGGATAACCTAAACACATATGAAAAAGACTGACCAACTGAACAGGTGAAAATTAAAGTTTATTTACATTCCTTACCTGTACAATCTTGCGCAACATAAATAGTTATTCCTCGTAAATCAGGGTGTTTTGCTTCTTCAACTGCTTTTCTAAGAAATAACAAGTACATCCTTTAAAATCCTAACTGTTCTTTTCAGATGGTAAGTAAAGAGTTAAGAGGAAAGAAAACCATTATTTCCATGACATTCTCTTAACTTGTAATGTTTGCTTTCAAAACTACCCTCTGGTATCAAAAATCAGATCAATTTTTTTCAAAGTTGATTATTACACTAAATTACTCAAAGAACATTAAACACTTGCTAACCAATGGTATTACAATATGCTTCAAGGTTTGCTTCATATTAACTTACAATACTGACTAGCAGTGAATTTCTATTTGTCCACTGGTACACTTATGAAAATCTTTTTCTTTTCTTTAAACAATAGCATGACTTTTTTTTCTTCATTCAAAAACCTGTATGGCATGAACAAATAAATTTCCTAGTTTCAAGTCTTAGAATTCGATAGACCTAACTGAAAATTGAAATATATTTTCTAAGTGAGTATAATGTTCTCAAAGGTGCGCAATATAGCCCTGATTGTTGTGGCTCAGTTGGTTGAGGGTCATCCCATGCACCAAAAGATCATCAGTTCGATTCCCTATCAGGACACATGCCTGGGTTGCAGGCTCAGCTCAATCCCCAGTAGGGGGCATGAAGCAGGAGGCAGTGGATCCCATGTTTCTTTCCCTATTCCTTCATCTCTAAAATTAATAAAAGCATTTTTTTAAAGGTGCATGATAGTTTTAAAAATCACATTATCTTGCCCTAGCTGGTTTGGCTCAGTGGATAGAGCATCAGCCTGTGGACTGAAGGAACCCGGGTTCAATTCCGATCAGGGACACAGGCTCCAGGTTGTGTGCTAGATCCCCAGTGGAGGGTGTGCAGGAGGCAGCCTGTCAATGACTCTCTCTCATCACTGATGTTTCTAGCACTCCTCTATTTCTTTCTGAAATCAATAAAAATATTTTTTTAATCACAATATCTTATAAAAGGAAATTACGTAAGTTGTAGAAATATAAATATTTTTCTTAACTATATCTTTGTAATCTTTAACTTAACATGCATGTTAACTTATTATACATATTTGTTTAATAGTACAGAAGGATCAATAACTAAGGACCATAAGCCAAGTATGAACTATGGTCTGGGTTTGTTGTTGTTTTTAATAAGAATGGTTTTTACCATGTAAAGGCCTGTTCTTAAAAAGAAAGCAAGAAAGAAAAAAAAAAAAAAAGAGCAATAGAGACCTTATAAGGCCTACAAAGATAAAATATTTACTATCAGACCTTTTACAAAAAGTCTTCTGCACCTTGAAGAGCAGAAGCTAAGCATTTATGCTTATGCTGTTATAAATGCCATACCAAGCTGAACTTGATATTATTAACAATCCATTTAATAACATTATGCAAATACTTTTTTCAATTGTAAGCATCTACCTATAAATTATAACAGTAATTTAATATAGTATGCAAAAAATTTGGTAATAATTTCCAATTTATATATGACTTTAAATGGAATAAATTTACTACAACATAATATACCTCGATGACATATTAATAATTCCATTTATCTACACTAATAAAACCATAAGATACAAATTGGCCATGCCTTCGCAACACCCAGCGGCCAATCAGAAGTATGAAAATTAGAGAGAAACCAAGATGGTGGCGTAGGTAAACAACTGGTCTGCCGCCTCGCACAACAATTTAAAAATTAAAACTAATATAAAGGACATGTATCACCCAAAACCACGGGCAGGTTGGCTGAAAGAGAAAGGAGCGCAAGCGCTGAAAAGCTTAGGAGCCTAGGTACCGAGGTACGCGAATTGGGCTGGTGGCGGGCAACTGGGCGTGGGCTTTTTTTTTTTTCAACCCAAAGGGAAACAAGCTCCCAATCACTTTGAAATCCAGTTTCTGGGGTCATGTGGAGAACCCAGACGCCTATGGGGAGAAGCTGGTCTGTCAGCCATTGTGTCCGAAAGTGAGGTGACTCCCCTGCAGAGGTGGCGTGCAGCAATCATTGTTGACTGCGCTGGATCGCAGGGAAGCGGGGACTTGGAATCAAGGAGACTTGGAAACACAGAGGGGCAGGGATGGCTGACGGCAGACACTGCTGTTAGCCATGCCCCAACCTAGTGACGTCCTGGGACCCTGCCCCACCCTGAGGCCCTGCCCTGAGGCCCCGCCCACACATTCTACAGACCAGCACCACACAGCTGCTTCTGCATATAAATGGCCTGTATTGTGGCAGCTTAACATATAAACTGTAGCTCCAGGCCTGCAGGGGAGGGCAGTTAGGGGCAATCAGGCTGGCAGGGGAGCAGTTAGGCATCAATCAGGCTGGCGGGGGAATGGTTAGGAGGGTGATCAGGCTGGCAGGCAGAAGCAGTTAGGGGCAATCAGGAAGGCAGGCAGGCAGGCGAGCAGTTGGGAGCCAGCAGTCCTGGATTGTGAGAGGGATGTCCAACTGCCCATTTAAATGGGCAGATTGGAGAGGCTAGGCTGAGGGACAACTCCCTGTGCCCCCTCCCACCCACCGTGCATGAATTTCGTGCACCAGGCCTCTAGTAGTAATAATAATGGGACATACAACATATTTTTTAAAGTAATATCCAAATAAATGGCACATAAAAAGATGAGGTATAGAGAAATTTTACCTTCGATTTTTTTTATTTTTATTTTTCAGAGAGGAAGGAAGAGGGAGAGAAACATAGATGAGAATCACTGATCAGCTGCCTCCTGCACACCCCATATTAGGGGATCAAGCCCACAACCTGGGCAGTGCCCTTGACCGGAATTGAAGCTGAGACCCTTCAGTCCACAGGTCAACACTCTATCCACTGAGCCAAACTGGCTAGGGCAACTTTCTATTTTTTTCTAACTATTCTATCACAAACTATTTTACTCTGATAAAATTATAATATTAATAGCCTCATACATACAAAAATTTGATTTATGCAAAGAAATGCTGAAAACATCCATTTTAGTTCTTGACATTTCATTACACTATCAGTACATTGCAGCCCCAAATTATACTAATAAAAAATAAAATAAAAAGCACCCTGTAATGTTATGTATGTTCCAAAGTTGAGTTGTTAGTATTTAGAATAATTCAATAAGGTAGTTTAATGAAAACCTGGTTATAAAGAGACTTAGAAATCTATACCTGTCAGCAAATTAAGAAAACTGTCAGTAAATGAAATGTAACTACATTTGCAAAATGTTGCAAATAAAAGCTCCTTTATGAATATTCACACGTAGTTAGACTTTAAAAGTTCTAATGACGTATATACACTGCAAAAATCAGTATCTCTGAGCCTGAGAACCTCTGCCATGAGATCAAAGATTGTAAGACATTTTACCTTAAAATGTGAGCCACCACAGCTGGTCCATACCAATCTCCAGCTTTTTTCCCAGACTTCTTTCCATATTCTATCAGTCGGTGTAAGCCAAAGAGAGCCAAGGGGGAGTCACCAAACCAAGAGACGATTCTCCTGTGATAAATTTCATTTCGCATTTCATGATCATCAGAGTACCTCCCAATTGTGTCCTTCAGAGAAATTGTTGGGGTTTTGAGTTCTCTTTCCCCTGACAGCGATGCTTCAAATGATGCAGTAAATTTTTTTACAGTGTGGGAAGTCCATGATTCAGAGTCTGAATTTTCAATGTTCAAAGCATCAGGCCAGGTCCAAGCTATAGTAGTTCCAAAGCAAGGTGTTCAGATCTTTTAAATAGTTAAGACTTTAACAATTCTACTAAAATAAGTATACAACATTTAAACTCAGATGGGTTACTAAACTAAAATAGTAAGCTCAGAAGAGGTAAATTTATAGAGACAGAAAGTAGATTAATAACTGCATATGGAACAGGAGTGTATTGGGAGTAGATACTAATAGATATGAGGTTTCTTTAGGGGATGATGAAATTGTCCTAAAATTAGATTATGGTGATGGTTGCAGAATTCTGTAAATCTACTAAAAATCATTGAATTGTTCCCTTTAAATGAGTGAGTTTATGATATATAGATTATATCTCAATAAAATTGATTTTTAAAGGAGAGGGCAATGGAGGGGAAAAAAAAAAGGATATATGTAATACTTTCAATAATAATTTTTTTTAAAAAAAAACACACACAAAACAAAGCAAATAAAATCCAGCCAATTTGGCTCAGTGCTTTAGTGTTAGCTAGCCTATGAACCAGAAGATCATGGTTCAATTCCCAGTCAAGGCACATGATCAGGGCACATACCCCAGAATGCGGGCTAGATCGATCCCCAGAAGGAAAAGTACAGGAGGCATCTGATCCATGATTCTCTCTCATCATTGATGTTTCTATCTCTCTCCCTTTCCTTTCCTCTCTGGAATTAATAAAAACATACTATAAATAAATAAATAAGTACACTTTTTTAAAAAAAGCAAATAAAGGTATGAGTGGAAAAATAGGTCAATATATCGATAACGCTTATTTTTGAGTAGCAATATTATTCTCTGGACTCTTCTATAGTTTCTATAATTTCTAAAATTGGACTGTATTATATACATAAAAAATGGGGAGGGGAGGGAGAATCATAAAATGAAAGACCCCAGCCGAAACCGGCTTGGCTCAGTGGTAGAACGTCGGTCTGCAGACTGAAAGGTCCCAGGTTCGATTCCGGTTAAGGGCATGTTGGTTGCAGGCACATCCCCAGTAGGGGGTGTGTAAGAGGCAGCTGGTTGATGTTTCTCTCTCATCGATGTTTCTAGCTCTCTATCCCTCTCTCCTCCTCTCTGTAAAAAAATCAATAAAATATATATTTTTTTAAAAAAAGAAGAAAAAAAAAAAGAAAGACCTCCTCCAAAAAAAGAAAGAGAGAGAGAGAGAAAGAGAGGGGAGGGGAGTGGGGAGTGGCAAATAGCAAACTCAGGCACACATAGACAATTCTGGATATGCTTTTTTTTTTCTTTGACAGCACTGAGATAGGATAAAGTCTTTTGTATTCCATTACCTGTACTGCTTATCAAGTCTTGACCACCCTAAGGCACAGTGAGCATATTCACTAACATTAAGAGGATTTATGAGAGAATAACTTCAGAAAACAAGTTCATTTTGGTTATGTGTTAAAATAGAAGTCTGACTATGGCAATTTTTAAAATTTTTTAAATGTTTTTTTTTCTCATACAATCCTTTCAGAATATATAATTATTGTTTAAGGAGTAATATGAATTTGCTAGTAAATGAAAAGGTATAATAAATAAAGTCATTAAAGATCAGAGTTCTTGCCCTAACCGGTTTGGCTCAGTGGATAGAGCGTCGGCCTACGGACTCAAGGGTCCTGGGTTCGATTCCTGTCAAGGGCATATACCTTGGTTGTGGGCACATCGCCAGTAGGGGGTGTGCAGGAGGCAGTGGATTGATGTTTCTCTCATCAATGTTTCTAACTCTCTCTCCCTCTCTTTTCTTCTCTGTAAAAAATCAATAAAATATTTTTTTTTAAATCAGAGTTCTTAAAAAAAGTCAACTTTTCCACAATGTCACTGTTTTTAATAACAAGACAGTCCCCAAACATAAATATAATTTCAAGTTAACAAAATTAGTCCTAGATTCAGAGATCTAGTCAAGACTATGAAAAATATTCCAATTCTTGCCCCTGATTTCACAAGACTACAAATAAATCCATCCCAGAGTTTAAAAATTCTTCTTCCTTGCATTATTCATATCACTTTTGAATAAACATTCTCTACATCAGTGGTTCTCAACCTTTTTAATGCCTGGACCCTTTAATACAGTTTCTCATGTTGTGGTGACCCACAACCATAAAATTATTTTCGTTGCTACTGTTATGAATCGTAATGTAAATATCTGTGTTTTCTGATCGTCTTAGGCAATACTACCGTAGCAGTTCTGAACCTAATATCTACATTACGATTCATTAATAGTAGCAAAATTACAATTATGAAGTAGCAACAAAAATAATCTTATGGTTGGGGGTCACCGCAACATGAGGAACTGTATTAAGGAGTCGTGGTAGAAAGGTTGAGAACCACTGCTCTACATGATCTCATCAATAATCCCTATAAAAAGGTAACTAAATATTTGCCATGCATTCAGAAAAACTAACAAAAAATGACAGCACTTAGTAACCATATAGGATAGCATAAAATGGTAAACTAAAATCCTCCTACAAATTGTTAAAAAATGTGCTAATAGGAAAGGTAAGGAAGGTAGCACACTAGAAAAAAAAGATATATGTAAGTTAGGTATCAATAACATTTTTTAGAGTCTAAAAGACTAAGTATAATGACCTTATTAAGAAATGCCTAATCAGCTGAAACCGGTTTGGCTCAGTGGATAGAGCGTGGGACTGGGGACTGAAAGGTCCCGATTCAATTCCAGTCAAGGGCATGTACCTTGGTTGTGGGCACATCCCGAGTGGGCGGTGTGCAAGAGGCAGCTGGTCGATGTTTCTCTCTCATCGACGTTTCTAAGTCTCTATCCCTCTCAATTCCTCTCTTTGTAAAATCAATAAAAATATTTTTTTTAAAAAGAAAAAGAAAAGAAATGCCTAATCAGTTTAACTGATTACAGTCATATCTATACAGATAAAAATAATTTTAAAGTATTATTGATACATGGAGAGAAAATAAAGAAAGCAGTGTAAAATTTGTTACAATAATGTAAATTTAAATGTAAAAATATTAACTATCTGCTCAAAGTCACTGCTATTGACCTGCCCAGGATTTACTGAACTGGAGATAATCCAGAGAGTTCAATCAAAAATCTATATATAACTAAAACCGGTTTGGCTCAGTGGATAGAGTGTCGGCCTGTGGACTGAATGGTCCCAGGTTCAATTCCGGTCAAGGGCATGTACCTTGGTTGTGGGCACATTCCCCAATAGGGGGTGTGCAAGAGGCAGCTCATCGATGTTTCTCTCTCATTGATGTTTCTAACTCTCTATCCCTCTCTCTTCCTCTCTGTAAAAAATCAATAAAATATATTTTTAAAAATCTATATATATAAAAGCCTAAGCAACTGGCTGACTGGCCAACCAGCCAGTAGCTATGGCACACACTGACCACCAGGAAGCAGACATTCAATGCAGGAGCGGAAACCACAGGCATGGAAACGTGGAACAGAATGATGAATCTCAGAGTGAAGGGGGGAGAAGGGAGGGCGGGAAGAGATTAACCAAAAGTCATATGCTAACTAGAGGCCCGGTGCACAGATTCATGCACCAGTGGGGTCCCTCGACTTGACCTGTGGGGATTGGGCTAAAACCAGCTCTCCAACATCCCCCGAGGGGTCCTGGATTGCAAGAGGGTGCAGGCCAGGCCAAGGGACCCCTCTGGTGAATGAATCTGTGCACCATGCCTCTAGAAATACGTAATAACCACACCAAAACAAAGGCTACTAAAAATTGAACTTACTTAATTCAAGTAGTAGCCAAGAATAATAGGTTATGTTCCACATGTGTTTTTAAAAGGGGAATTATGAAAAGCCATACCTGACCCACTTCAATAAGGATGCAATATGTTAGATTAGTTTCAACTTTAGAAGACATTAGGGAGTCAAGAAATTAACCACAGGGAACTGTATGCAGTTTAAAAGCTGGCATTCAAATTAAAAAACAAACAAAACAAAACAAAAAAAAACAACAGAGATTTGATTTACCTCTACCAAGAAAGTGCAGTATGAGTCCTTGAGCCAATAGCATCTGGCTAGTTCGTAATGTACAGCCCCAACCACAGTCTGTTGTCAGAGATGAGCCTTCTATTTGAGGAAATTCTTCCCTATAGGTCAGCCATATTCTTGAAATAAAATCTTTACGAAATTCGTCTACATTTCCCGAAATCACATGATCTTCTATTGTACATCCTGACCTTGCAGGTAACATTTTATTTTCATCTGCAAAATAAAAATATAAATTATAGTCTAAACATATGCTGAGATGTCAATAACGGTATTATATGCCACTATTATCCATATGCTACAGAGTATGTCAAAATTTTTCTAATCTATTTTTCTATTTAAATGAAGATAAATCTTATTCATCCTAATCAGACTATTCTGAAAATCAAATGAGAATGAACTTTGAATGTTTTGTATACTCTAGCACTAACATAAGATATTATCAGTGATATCGTTGTTAATAATAATATCCTATAGTCCAAACATAATTGACTCTTTTATGAGGGAATAATATAAATATATCTTTTCTTTTTGCCTCATTAGGCTCAGGATATAGACATTAGTGCTCTCTAAAATGAGGTCTGCAACAAAAATATCATAATTATCAATACATAAAAATGTGTTTGAACTTAAAATCAAATAAAATATGCACACTGTATTCACTGTCATGAATATTTAACTCAAATTATAAAATCAAAACCAAGGTATAGAGTAAAAATATAAAATTCTTATAGTTATCCTTTTATGTGTAAATATAATTTTTTTTTAAATTGTTGTAACCCATATATATCATTTTTAAAGACTTTTTCAAATTGGTTACCATATAATTTCTATGTGAAAACTATGGTCACTGTTTTCCCAATCTATACTAATAAAAGGGTAATATGCTAATTATACCAAGTCAGCCAGCCATCTTCCGGACCTCCAACTTCCTTCTGGACAAAGCCATGGTGATGGGGGCCAAGGCAGTGGCAGTTAGGGGCGAGATCAGGCCAGCAGGGGAGGGCCGTTGGGGGCAAGATCAGGCCAGCAGGGGAGGGCAGTTAGGGGCAAGATCAGGCCAGCAGGGGAGGGCAGTTAGGGGCGATCAGGAAGGCAGGCAGAGCATTAGGCAGGTAGATGAATGGTTGGGATCCAGCAAACCAGACTATGAGAGGGATGTCTGATTGGAAACAGTGCAGGCTGGGCTGAGGGAAACTTATCCTACTCCCCTCCCCTTGCACAAATTTCATGCACCAGGCCAATAGTATTTTATAAAACACTAGTGTTAAAAAATGAACTAACATCCTTTCATTACTCCGAGAGAGGGTCTTAATAATCTTTACAACCTCAAAATGCAGCACAATAAATGCTGGTTGGTTTGGGTGGGTGAATGGTGGATAGATAAATCTGCCTACAACTCTCAATTCCAAGGAGTTCAATTTCTAATACCTTTCAAGAAGATGCTCAAGTAGTTTTTTTAAAAAAAAAAATTTTAATATATTTTATTGATTTTTACAGAGAGGAAGGGAGAGAGACAGAGAGCTAGAAACGTCATGAGAGAGAAACATCGACCAGCTGCCTCTTGCACACCCCCTACTGGGGATGTGCCCGCAACCAACGTACATGCCTCTGACCGGAATCGAACCTGGGACCTTTCAGTCTGCAGGCCGACGCTCTACCACTGAGCCAAACTGGTTTCGGCTACTCAAGTAATTTTATCATGCTTTTATTCCTCATCCTTTCTGCACCTATTCTTTAAGGCCATTTTGAAAAAATCACAATCACCCAATAACAAAAGCCCAGCGACAAAATAGTAGAATGACCAGAACAACTGGTCAACCAGTCTCTATGATGTGCACTGACCACCAAGGGGTAGAAGCTCAACGCAGGAGCTGCCCCCTGGTGGTCAGTGTGCTCCCACAGTGGGAGCATCACTTAGATGACAGGGATGAGCAGTGCTACCACAGCAGACAGATCCCCACAGGCCACACCCACCACCAGTGCACGAATCCCATGCAATGGGCCTCTAGTATATCCCATATAATAAAGAGCTAATATGCCAATTAGACCAAACAGCAGAACAAGCTTCCAGATGACCTTCTGGACAACTTTCCAGACAAAGCCGGGGCTGCAAGGCCAGCCAAGGCAGCTAGGGCTGTGAAGGCTGAGCCCCTTGCACAAGTTTCAAGCATTGGGCCTTTAATATATATTCAGCTTAATGGAGCTAAGTTGCAGCATGTAGTTTCAACAATAATAAAAAGAATAAAAGCCAAGCCCCATTATCAGTGAATATCTCTCAATGTTAGAGGTTAAAGTTAATTAAAAATAAAATGCCTGAAAATTGAACATGGCACTAAAAATATGCCCAAAATTTCCACTTTAGATACATTTAACTTTAAAACTTGATACAATAGTTTCTAGTAACTCTCACACCTCATCCTGTGGCTTGCCAAACATACAGTTCCTAACCTCCTACTTAGAAGTAGTTACTTCCTTATTATCTTAAGATCTAGACTCCTCTCAATATTTACTCTAAATATCATTGGAAAACTGCTAGTACTAAATGAACTTAGTTTTCCTGTTAACTTTCCACTATCTGACTGATTTTCCTTTGTCACAATTTTAATTATATCTGCAGTCATGCATGGAACACATTCTTAGATGTGTATGATTAGGTAATTTTGTAGTTGTGCAAACATCAGAGTACATTTACACAAACCTAGATGATATAGCCTACTACATACCTAGGCTAAATGGTATAGCCTATTGATCCTTGGCTACAAATCTGTACAGCACGTTACTCTACAAAACTACACGAGGTCAAATAAAGTATGAGAAAATCGTGCAATCAAGAGATGCAGTAAACACAAAATATAGAAAGCTTCTGGTAGCCTAACATGACATCGTTTTACAGCAAAAAAAATATATAAGTAGAAAGAGTATTCTCTAAAATAACAATTAAAAATATAATACAGGAAATACAGAAACCAGTAACATAGTCATTTATTATCATTGTCCAGTATTCTGTACTATACATAATGGTATGTTATACTTTAATACAATTTACAATAGGGATGTTTCACCTCCATTATAATCTTACTAGTGGCCTGGTGCACAAAATTTGTGCACATTAAAAGGGGATTAATTAGGGGAAATATTTTAATATTGCTATTTGCCCTTTCTCTATAATAGAAGTGTCAGAGTTGAAAGAAAATTAGTAAAATAGATATGAAAATCTTCTTTCTGTCAGAGTCTGGGGCACACCACAGGACTCAGAGTCAAGTCCCTGCCCACTCGCGGCACCTCAAAATCGCAAGGACCCAGACTCAGCCAGCCCCACCCCCATTAGGCAAGATCCAGACCCGGCTGGCCCCACCCTACTCAAGCCCCGCCAGGCAGGGGGCACAGCCTCAGGTCCCCCGTCAAGCCCTGCAGTGTGGGGGGCACAGCCTCAGGTCTCCCAGTGCACCCTCAAGTCCCCTGGCCCAACGCTGGGGTGGGGGGCATGGCCTGAGGTCCATCGGCCTGGCACCAGGGTGGGCAGCATGGCCTGAGGTCCCCCGGCCCGGTGCCAGGGTGGAGGGTGCAGCCAGAGGTCCCCCAGCCTGGGCCGGAGCAGGGGATGTGCTCTGAAGTCCCCATCAAGCCTCACCAGGTGGGGGATGTGGCCTAAGATCCCCTGTCAACCTCTGCCAGGCAGAAGGCACAGCCTGAGATCCCCCATCAAGTCCCGCCAGGCAGGGGAGCACAATCTGAGATCCCCTGTCAAGCACCACAGGTTGGGGACAGCACAGCCTCAGGTCCCCTGGCCCAGTGCCAGGAGGGGGGCACAGCCTAAGGTCCCCTGCCCTGGCATTGGGGCGGGGGACAGGCGGAGGCACAGCCTCACATCTCTGCTGATTGCTAGTTAGGTTTCATTATGGGAACTCAGCCTCTGCTGTGGGCGCTGCCATCTTGTGTTATGGAAACCCCACCTCCGCTATGGGCGCCATCATCTTTGTGATGCCATGACATTCAATTTGCATATTCCCTCTTTATTATATAGGAGGAAGGGACCACCATGTATCAGATATATGAGGTCCATCACTGACTGGAACATCATTATGCAAGACATAACTATATACTGTTTTTTTTTAAATCTACTTTTGCATCCCTCCAGATTTCAAGTATACTAGAATAGAACGAACATATGTTTTTTAAATTTTTATGTATTGATTTGAGAAATTTATTGTTCCACTTATTTAGACATTCACTAGTTGTTTTCTGTATGTGCCCTGATCGGATTTCAAACCCACAACCTTGGCTTTTGGGACAATGATCTAACCAACTGAGCTACCTGGCCAGGGCCAAAGAGAAGGAATATGTTTATTTTGTGCTGCCCTGAATCTTCAGCACCTGCCACAGAGTTCAGTCCACAGTAGATGTGCAATAAACATTTGTCAGATGAATGTAAAATATAATATATGGAACCAAAGGAAAAACCCATTTTTTTATTGTTTGCTTTGCTTTTGTTTTGTTTTTTGTTGTTTTTTATGACAGAGGAGACTGGAGAACTTTAAAAAACTGGAGAGATTTTTAAGAATGTCTGACAAAAATCCATTACAAAAAAATAGGAAAGTTAATAAAGCAAAGAGAAGAGAATTCCTGATAATATTGAGGGCTTAGTCAAGGCTGACTATCACAATTAGACAAGCTAATATGAGAAATAATCAGAATTTAAGCAAATTACAAAACAAAACCTTAGGAGCACAGATATTTAGTAGATTTGGGGTAAATTAGATATGCATATATTTAAAAAATGGGAAGGTATTGAAAGATGGACAGATAACAGAAAAGATACTATTAAAATTGACCAAGTACATGGGAAAGAAAACCCAATAGAACTACTAGAAATAAAAAAATATAATAGCTATAATAACTAAAAACAGGAGCTTAGTGTAGGATTAATTATACACAGCTCAGGAGATGATTAAAGAACCAGAAGTAAGAACTAAATAAATTATTCAAGACATAGCACTGAGAGACAAAGTAATAGTAAATATGACCAAAGAATTTCAGAGACATGAGAAAAATCTAACAGAGCAATTTATCAGAGATACAAAAAGAAAGAATAGGACGAATGTGGGGTGGCTGTAATTAAAAGTGGCTGAAATTTTTTCAGATTTTAAGAAAAATATGTCAAAGCAATCACTTCTATACCCTTTTTATATACCATAATAAAAATACAATTTTAAATGTTTTTAACAGTTTTATTTTACATAAAATGCCTCATTTACAATACTAAAACCAGATTCCAAATTGCTCTGTGAAAACAATCACAAAAAATGTGGCATTAGTATGTTAACTTTAAGACATTTCTCTAATGGCTTTTTTGTGTGTTTGATTTAATGGGTGCTGTTTTTGACAATATAAGTTGGGATGTCACCTAACAAACTTAGCCAAAATCAACTTATAACAAACTTTCAACCAGAGAGCTCTACTTCGATGTTCCCCATAACAGAGCCAAAAGTCACCATCCTCCACAAACCTCCTCCTCCTCCTCCTGCATTCCCTATCCGGGAGAAAGTCAGTGCTCTCTAACCACTCAGGCTCCTTGCCTGGAGCTGGCTTTCCCCGGGCAGGACCAGGGACCAACACAGGCTATGCCTGGCATTCCCACCCCTAATTCCTTCCCCGTTGTGTCTAGCCAGTTTCTTAACTACCTGAAAGCCCAGTTCTTTGCCCTATTTTCATTTTCAAACGTGCCTGACACCCTCCAGTTTTTAGTCTTTCCAATTTATAGCTCTATTTAAGGTCTGGTGGGACTATATGAAGACTTTGGGGTATATTTTTTTCCTTTCTCTATAAAAACTTTAATATCCCAACATGGGAGTATTTATCCATTGTTACCTATCCAGATGGTACCGAGGTGAAGGAATCAAGTTAAGGGCTTGTGGTAGCCGTGCTCCCACCTGTTAAGCGAGTTGATAGTCAGGACAATTCACATGAAAACAATTTAGGGTTTGTAATTTAAGTTCAAAATAGAGACTGGCATGGGAGAGGCTGTATGGTGTTAAGTGAGCTGCTTTCAGAGTCTCAGACAGAAGCTGCCTTATTTGTTCCAACTATAATTTGAACACAGAAGGCAAGAAAATTGTGGGAAAGAAAATATAAAGTAACAGAATGATGTGAAATGTGCCTGCCAGGGCTGCAGAACAAGTTTTTTGTTTGCTTGCTTGTTTTTTTACCCAAAGGAGAATCCACGGAGTTCTGATTACTTTAAAATTTTCACTTTTAAACAAATATGTTTTAGTCTTACTTCAGTGATTTAACAGACTCCTCTTTTACATTGACTGTTCTAAAAGAGAGGTATTGTGTTCATGAGACTATTGGTGTAAAAAAAATTTTTTTTTCAAAACAGAAAACAAATTTAGACTTTAATTTGTAATATAAAGTTTGGGGCATTAAATGCCAGATCCTCCACAAGAAGGCTCTCCATGGCTCCCTCTTTCCTCTCCCCTCCTGTGGATAGAATCCTGTTCAGCTTCAAGAGTGTTGAGGTAAGCCCAGCTGGCTTAGCTCAAAGAGACAACCTATGAACCAGGAGGTCAGTTTGATTCTGGGTCAGGGCACATGGCTGGTTTGCAAGTTCGATCCCCAGTAGGGAGTGTGCAGGAGGCAGCCAGTCAAAAGTTCTCTCTCATCATTGATTTTTTTTTTTTTTTCCCTCTCTCTCTCTCTCCTTCTGCCATCCTCTCTCTCAAATCAATTGGGGGGGGGGCGGGGGAATTTTTTTTCGAAGTGTTGAGGTAAAAGTTCTAAAGTGTTGTTGGGGGGGTGGGGGGGAGAAGAGGGAAGAGAGGGAGAAAAGAGGAAAGAGAAAATGTTTGAATTAAAATAATTATGGGTAACAATGTGGCTAGACTGTGTTCTTTTAAGTAAAAAACATTGTCATAAAGATGTTAAAGCCCCATTTGTCTCACTTAAATGCCAAAGATTATTTGATTTCATAGAGGAAATATAGAATAGCTCTTTTTCTATTTAAACTTTAGTTAAGCTCTTCATTTCATTAAAAGCTAGATTAAGCCTAAGAGTTCACCCAGATGGGACATGGCTTTGTAAATAGAAAGTACTCTTTTTTTTCAGAATTTTTTTAAGACAGCATTGTGAAAAACTGAACTAATTATGAGAATTATGCCTTTAAACAAAAAGCAAATAATTATTTGTAAAAACTTCTGTTATTCTTGGTTCTGTACGATAAGCCTGAGTGATTTTACAAACCAGTTGGTAGATGATAGTGATAGAAACCAAAATAGGGCCTTTGTATAATTTTTCTAAAAAGACTTACAACTCGCTCTTGCCACTGACATGCCATCCAGACTCAGAAAGACCTGAAAACTTCGGGGCCGTGTGAGCCACGGCGCGGCTGCATCGGCAAGCACCGAAAGCACCCCGGAGTCACGGTAACGCTGGTGGCTTGCATCATCACAGGATCAACTTCGACAAATATCACCCAGGTTACTTTGGGAAAGTTGGTATGAGGCATTACCACTTCAAGAGGAACCAGAACTTCTGCCCAACTGTCAACCTTGATAAACTGGGCCCTGGTCAGTGAGAGACACTGGTAAATGCAGCCAAAAGCAAGACCGGAGCTGCTCCCATCATTGATGTGGTGCGATCGGCTACTACCAAGTTCTGGGGAAGGGAAGGCTCCCAAAGCAGCCTGGCACTGTGAAGGCCGAGTTCTTCAGCAGAAGAGCCGAGGAGAGATTAAGGGTGTTGGTGGGGCCTGTGGCCTGGTAGCTGGAAGCTACTTGGAGGGAAGTTCAATAAAATGTCCAAGTACTTTTGTAAAAAATAATAATAATAAAAGATTTACAACTCACTCTCATGTATATCTCATTTGACCCTTCTAACTAACTACAAGTAAGGCCCATGTATAGTTACCCTCTATTGCTAATGAAGAAGCCAAGACTTAGAGCTAGATCTCAAATGACTGTGTAACACAGCTACTGAACAGAAGCTGACATGGAGGTGATAGATATGCCAAATTCAGTTCTTGTGATGCTTTAAAAGCTCTTTAGAATGCAGCTCATGGTTTACAATTCCTCCACAAAACGGGTTTATCTTAATTTACCCTAGTTTTGAACATTTCCATTCAAAATTATTGTATATACTTCAGAGGCAACACCTACCTCTCAATCCTGTCCATAAATTCATTATAATGAATAAGAGCAAAAAAAATGACATCATAAAATAGCATGAATTTACCAGGCAAACAAGCTGATATATGTTAAAGAGTTTGTCCCAGTGACTTTTAATTGCCCTGAACAGAACTTTAGGAGAAGTTGGTAAGAAAGCAGGTAAGGATTAAGCATTCTGATAAAAAGTGTTAAGTCAAAACAGTTAACAGAGTTTGTGAGTACAGAATTTACCTTTTTATGTTCAACATGATAGTAAAACTTTCGTTTCAATTTGTTTTTAATTTGGGGGAGACATTCAATAAAGGGATATAAGAAACCTCAATTTCAGCATTTGCCTATTATCAAATTTCCATAGAAACAAGGTCATAGCACTAAAATATAAAGTACAAGCACAATGAAGGTTTGCTTTTATTGTCTTTATTTCAGACAATTTCTATCAGTTATCCTGGAAACTAAGAAATACCTACTTTATGCGTAAAACATTTTGGCTTTTTTACAATGGAGAATTGAATTATTTGGTTACACAAAATTACAGATGAATGATGCTCTGCCTTGTTCTTCTAAGGCTGCAACATGATTTCTTCTAAGTCATTTTTAAAGAGCTATTCCTAAGAACCTAGTATAGATTTGTCAAACTTAAAAGTTTTCTACTACCTTGCCTTTACCTACCGTGTTTCCCCAAAAATAAGACATCCTCCAAAAATAAGACCTAGCACATGGAAAGATAAGACATCCCCTGAAAATAAGACCTAGTGCAACTTTGGGAGAAAAAATTAATATAAGACATTGTCTTATTTTTGGGGAAACAGGGTATCAATATATCTAACTGATGGTAGTATCCGTAACACAATAAAGACACTAACGTCCTGTGATACAATTTTATGATTGCTCATCAACTTCATACAACCTTTTATGTTATGACCCTATGAGCTTTCCTAATTTTCTGGCTAAAGATTCTCTCTCGCCGAAGCCGGTTTGGCTCAGTGGTAGAGCGTTGGTCTGCGGACTGAAGGGTCACAGGTTTGATCCCAGTAGGGGGTGTGCAAGAGGCAGCTGATGAATGATTCTCTCTCATTGATGTTTCTAACTATCTCTCTCCCCTCCTCTCTGTAAAAAAATCAACAAAATATATTTTAAAAATAAAAATAAATAAATAAAAGATTCTCTCTCAAGTTACCTCTTCTTCCCCCTCCCCCTGATGAGTAAGGAAGGAATTGGCAATATTATGTGGAAAAAATCTCTGAGCAACATCTTTCCTCTGCTTTTTCTGGTAAGAATGTTAATAATCATTTGATGAAAAAGACTTAGAAAATATAGAAAAGTCATAAAGAGAAGTAATGACATAAAACTCCTGAAACTGAGCTTAACATCTAGAGAGCACTCCAGGATATACTTCCATGCACTGCATGGAGCTCTACTGCATGACTCTGGTAGCTGTTCAGCGAACCATTAAATGGTTGGAGCTCTCACTAGTTAAGTATACAATTTTATCTATATGTTCCCAAAAATTCTAGTTTAGCACGTCTTAGTTGGAATTCAGGTGATTCTTATCATGAGAGAAGTTTGGGAAACACTGAAACAGACTGTCAAATTACATTGGGAAAGTTAGGGAGATGTGGGGAAGATAAGAGATCAACCGAAGGACTTGTATGAATGCATATAAGCATAATCAATGGACCCAAAACTCTGGGGGATGAGGGCTTGTATGGGAGTGGGGTGGGGAGGGGGCAATGGTAAGATATGTACACATATAATGCCTTAATAAAAGCAATGGTAAGATATGTACACACATAATACCTTAATAAAAAAATGAAAAAATAATAATAAATAAATCATTTGTCAAACACCCACTGACAGCTGTGAGTGCTCAGCAACTGGAGGTAGGGGAGAAGTCTGAATCCTCTCTTCCCTGGAGAAGCTTACTTTTTTTGTGAGAGGGATGCCCTGAAATCAGTTAATACCTTGTAACAAGTGGTAGCTACGTGACTTTATAGTGGGGCTACTGGCAAAGATGTCTGAGAGGTAAATTGGGAGGCATTTGGGGGGAGAAGCAGCATGAGTGAGACAGGGTGAGGATGAGTATTAAATAACTTAGAGAATAAAATTAATAACATTTAAAAGTGAATAAAAAGTATTCTCTGAGGGTCTCCCTTGAGTAGTGTAATGATTATCTTATTTAAACATGAAGTGAGAGTTAATGTGTTAAAGTTGTTTTATCTGTTTCTTTGGATCTGAATTTTATAAAACTCTTTTATTCTCCAGATGAGAAAACTGGGGCCCAGAGACACCTTTGGCCCCTCCAGCTTGTTAGTGAATGGGTAGCCCAGCACTCACACACCTCTGCCTCGAGCACATCTGTTTTGTCACACTGTCTCCTGAACAAATATTCATTATTGGCTTTCATTTATTGCAATAAAACCCTCTTCCTTCAATATTATATAAAGCATTACATTTTATTGTAGAAAGTGAATAGTAGAAATAGAAAATTGCAGCTGTTTTTTATTGCTTAAGAAAATAAAATACTAAAATCTTACTCTAAACTTCTCACATTATTATATAGTGTATTTATAATAGGTGTCCGCCAGGTTTGATTATAGGTGCTATATCAAGGGCAGCATTTTATAACCCATTCCTCAAATCTCATCTGTGGAAGTTAGAGTATCTAATGGGTTTACTATAGAGCTTCACAGGATATCACACTCAAGCAGTTCATGGAGCATAAGAAAAATTACAATGCTTAATCGATTGACATTTTAACTAAGGAAAAACCACACTTTTATAGGTTTAACTTACTGTGACATTTTCCTCTATTTCCCTTCCCCTTCATGTATCTCCTGGGAGTCTTACTAAAAAGTATAGCTCATGCTCAACAGTATTTCTGGATGACAGCACAGCCAACCAACCTAACCTTAGAACACAGTCCAATGGTGAATACAACTAGGTTGACAAGGGATGAGTAACAGACCCCCTTATGCTAAAAAGCATTCTAGCCATACCTAATTTCAGTCAACTAATTATCTTCTTCAGTGATCAGGTTAAGAAACTTGTGTCCATTATATATTAATTTCTAGGACCTAAATATGAATTTATAATCTCAGAAGAGTATATGAAGGGAAAGCCAGTTAGCAAATAAGAAATCCCAGAAAAAAGCATTTGTCGTTATTTGCTTGATTTCTGTTGTTAAGACATTGTTGAATATAATGAAAAGGAGAGGTGCTTTTTACTGGTGTTTCTAGAAAAATAAAAAGTATATTTTTATGACATAGAGGTCTAAAATGATGCATACTACTTTGGAACTTACTAATGGAAGAAGTAACATTTTGTTCCCGACTTGCATTGGAGTGTATCTGCACTTAAGTTTAATTGATTTTTATCAGATTTTCCCCATCATATATTTTTTCCTCCATTATTTTTGTATATAATTCATTCTCTTTCCTACCCCCCAAAAAGGGGGGAAATGCATCACACCAGTCTTAAGGAACAAGTTTTCAAGCTAATTTCTTTGTGGATAAAATTTTTTTCAACTCAGGTTTTAGTTTCACAGATATATTTAATTTAATTATACACACACACACACACACACACACACACACACACGGGAGGGGAGGACAAAGTAAATTTACAATTGTGGGTACATGAAACAGAGTTTATTCTTGTTATTATTTATTCATTATTGTATTACTAGAGGCCTGGTGAACAAATTCATGTACGGGTCCGACCAGCCCAGCTGGGAGCAGGAGCCATGGGCGGTTGGCCAGCCAGCCTTGCCTCCTGGTCGAACTCCCAGTAGAACTCCCAGTCAAGGGGACAATTTGCATATTATCCTTTTATTATATAGGCTATTTCATATGAACAACAATAAACCCACTTTTGCCCCACCCTGTAGGTATATGTGAAGACCCAGAAGGAGAGAGAAGAGAGGAGAAAACAAAGTATTTTAAGACAACATGGATAAATTTGATGAAAACTATAAACCAACAAGCCCAAGAAGTTCAAAAAAGCCCAAACACAAGAAACATGAATAAAACTATACCAATGCACATCATAATCAAATTGTTCTAAACTAGTGGTAAAAAAAAAAAAATTCTTAAAAGCTGTCAAGGAAAAAAAGGATATTATGTACAAAGAAAGATAAAGATGACATCAGATTTCTCATTGGAAACAAAACAAGCAAGAATATAGTGAGGCAAAATCTTCAAAGCTACTGCAAGAAAAAAAGCATCAACCCAGAATTCTATACCCAGCAAAAAAAATATCTTTCAAAAATTGAAATATACTTTTTCAGAGACATAAAAGTTGGAAAAAATACATCACCAGCACATCTATACTATACAAAACATGGTGACTGTTAGGGATTGAGGTTAAGGGAGAATGACTTATTGTTTAATGGGTATGGAGTTTCATTATTTTACACATGAAGAGTTCTGGAGATAAATGGTGGTAATGGCATCACAACCTTAAGAAAGTTTAATACCATTGAACATAAAAATTATTAAGAGGTAAATTTTATGTTATATTTTACCACAGTTTTTAAAATAGAAGTAAAAAGCAACAAAAATGCGCCAAAAGTAGATTAATTTAGAAATAAAACAGTGAAAACAGTTACATATTGAATTTCTACATATTTTTAAATGGGTTACAAATCTAGCACTTACCTTCACATTTAAAATGATAACATTTTCCAAGTAATAATACAGGAGAATTTCTACTAAAATACGTCTTTGTTTTCAACACCCAACCTAAATGAGAAAAAATTGTTTTGCAATTAAAGGGTTATGCACTAAAAGTCTAGCAACATTTTCTTTAATTTCAAACCATCAATTATCAACTATAGATGTACATTTTTTGCAAAAGTAGTAAAATATTTGTACAATGAACTAAAAATATGTATTTTAACTACATTCACTTCACTTAAAGAACATGAGAGAGAAAAAATAATTTTAATTTACTTTCAAATAGGTAACAATGTTCTTATAGTATAAAAGAATTTTTAATCCTTACCCAAGGATATGTTTTTAATGATTTTAGAAAGGGAGGAAGGAAGAAAGAATAAAATGTTTACAAATCATGTATTTGCTAAGGGATGTTTAACTAGAGTATATAATTCAATAACAAAAGGACAACCCAATTAAAATGCACAAAGAATCTTTGGAATATACACTCCAAAGAATATATACATGTAAGGCCAATAAGTACATGAAAATATGCTTAACATCATTGTTCATCAAAGAAATGCAAACCAAACTCACAGTAAGATACTTCACAACCACTAGGATGGCTCTAATAAAAGGATGGACAAGGTATTGGTGAGGATGTGAAGTAATTCAAACCCTCAAACATTAAGGGTGGGAATGTAAAATGGTGCAGCCACTTTGAAAAAGTTTGGCAGTTCCTCAAAAAGTTAACATATGATCCAGAAATTCTACTCTGAGACAACAAAAACATGTTCACATAAAACCTGTACACAATGTTCAGAGCAACTCTATTCATATTCCAAAAAAATAGAAATAACCTAAATGCCCATCAACTGATGAATGGGTAAAGAAATGTGGTATAGTCATGCAATGAAATATTATTCAGCCATATAAAGGAATAAAGTATACTGATATATATACATGCTACAACATGGGTGAACTTTGAAAACATTAAGTGAAAAGGGTCAGACACAAAAGGCCACAGGTTGTATGATTTCATTTACATGAAATGTCCAGAATAGGGAAATCCATAGATATAGAAAATGGACTGGTGGTTCCCAGGGGCTGGAGGGAGGTATAGAGGAATAGGGAGTAGCTACTAATGGGCATGAGGTTGCTTTTTGGGCTAAAAACATATTCTAAAATTAGATAGTGATGGTGGTTGCACAACCTTGTGAATATACTAAAAACCACTGACTCATAACATACACTTTAAAATGGTGCATTTTATAGTATATAAATTATACCAGAGGCCCATTGCATGGACACTAGAGGTCCCTCGGCCTGGCCTGCACCCTCTTGCAATCCAAGACCCCTCATGGATGTCAGAGAGCTGGTTTCAGCCTAATACCTGCAGGCCAGGAAAGAGACCCCACCAGTGCACGAATCTGTGAACCAGGCCTCTAGTATGCATATTAGGTCTTTGGTTAATCTCTTCCTGCCCTCTCCCCATCCCCCTTCCCTCTAAGATTCATCAGTCTGTTCCATGTTTCCATGACTGTGCATTGAGTGTCTGCCCCTGATGGTCAGTATACATCATAACTACAAGTCGAAAGGTGACTTACACTTTTATATATATAGACTTCAACTTTAAAAATTAATGTTCATAATTTTCAGAGTGCAATGTCATATTATTTTCAAGTTATAACTGTCTAAATAGCTAGCTGGCCATGACTTTCAGTGAACTGGGAGTCAACTGCCAACAGGTTTTACCTGAATTCGCGGTATCAAGGAATTTCACTAAATTTTATCATTTTTATTTTATGGCTATGAACTTCTCTTCCTGTTGAAACTAGTTCTGCTGAGTATTTCTCCATTTCTGAAGGCTTCTTCACCTCCTATTTTTTTTTAGTCTGAAGTGAGCTTCAAAAATACCATACGATTGGTTGCCAGATGGGAGAGGGTTATGGGGTTGGGTGAAAAAGGTAAAGGGAGTAAGAAGTACAAATTGGAAGTTACAAAATAGTCATGGGGATGTAAAAAACAGCATGGGGAATAGTCAATAATATCATAAACTATGTATGGTACTATACTTACTGGGGGGATTGCAAACCAATTTCTCATTTTATAGAACAGACTATAGTATATTCAATAAATACTTTAAATTTAGAAAACACTTAATACCAAATATACAACAATATAAGTTAACACACAAAACTAGACAATAATCTCTCCCAGGTACTCACAATTAAAACAATAAATTAACTAAGTTATGTAAACATCTAGCCACTATGCTGTACACCTGAAACTAATATAATACTGAAAGTCAACTGTAACTGAAATAATTTAAAAAAAAACCAATAACCCTAACCGGTTTGGCTCAGTGGATAGAGTGTCAGCCTGCGGACTCAAGGGTCCCAGGTTCCATTCCAGTCAAGGGCATGTACCTTGCTTGCGGGCATATTCCCAGTAGGGGGTGTGCAGGAGGCAACTGATAGATATTTCTCCCTCATAGATGTTTCTAACCTTTCTCTCCCTCTCCCTTTTTCTCTGTAAAAAATCAATAAAATATATTCTTTTAAAAATAAAAAATAAAAACAAAAAAATAAACTATAAAACAAAACAAATTAAAAAACAAAACAAACAAACAAAATGCCATATGATCCTTCCCTCTTGGATTTGTTTGCAAACCAAGATTAACGAGGTTAAAAAATAAGGGTCTGAGGGTACTTCCAGGAGAAATTCATTTATAAGTGCATGAACTTTATACTGTCTGTTTTGTGTGTTCAGAGTCTATTTTGCTTACTTCCTGGTTCACGAGGTTGCCTGAAAGTAAGTCTAAAAACGGAGGTATTACCATCACTTGAATAAATTCTGTTTGGATTTTTTTTTTTTTTTTAAGGAGAGCGCATAAGTATGCTTTAGTTTCTAAACATTGTTGATGATATTTGGTTCTTTCTTCAGGAGACATTCTTATCTACATTCCTTACAGAAATATGTTATTCAATGAGAACCTTAGGCAATTGTCAATGATTTAATAAGGAATCTTCATCTTCAAATATATCTTTGGATTAAAACAATTTTTAAATCAAAATACTTACTATATTTCATGTTGTTCCAAGCAGATATAAATTTAGTTTTTAGTTTGTCAACTTCTTCTGTTCCTGTGGCCTCCATATTCAAATTCCAAAGAAATAGCCATCACTTGATTTCATTCTTCTACAGAGTTTAATCTTTTGTACTGACTAAAAGAAAAAAGTTAAAGAAAAACAATAAGTTCATGTTATATGGTACAATACCTGCTCAAATTATTTGAGTGATTAAATAACATTTTAATTTGAAATGAGCAAACCAAATTCTCATTTTATAGAACAGACTATAATATATTCAATAAATACTTTAAATTTATAAAACACTTAATACCAAATATACAACAATATAAATTAGCACACAAAACTAGACAATAGTCTCTCCCAGATACTCACAATTAAAAACAATAAGTTAACTTAGAAACACAGCTCAGCATTGGTGCTTATGCAACTGTTCAAGATTTGTTTTATTTGTAATTAGAGAAGGTGATTTGAAATCTTATGAAAAATGATGACTATCTTCAGAATTGAGGCTTCCACTCATATTAAGTCACTGCTTTCATATAAAGCCTAAATTTTTGTTTTATTTTAAATTAAGGCATTTCCTACAATTATTGCCTATCTTAACACTGCAGCATTAAAAAACATAGAATGGCTTAAATTTACAACAGGAAATGTTTTCTTACTTTAAAATAAGAATAAATGTAGCTCATAAGTGTTTGTTTTTTAACTAACTTGAGGGGAAAAATAGAAATGTGTGATATAATCTGAAAGAAGAACAAATTATAATTCTAAGTGTTTGAGCTTATTTGCAATAATTTACAGACAGTTTACTTTTCAAGAAAATGCTGCACAGAACATTACACTTTTAAGGTTATAAATACCTACTCAAAAGTACTGATACATTCATTTCTCTAACAATAGACATTCCATTTTATAACACGTATTAAAAGCTACAAATTATACATCATAGTTTAGGCAGGAGAAAACATAGTCCATTGGAAGAATTTAAAAAATCAAGGTAAAGAGAGCACAGAAAGTCCAAAAAAGTAACACAAGATGTGGCTACAGGTCTGGCCAAGGGCCAGAGCACACAGGGCTTTATAGACTATGTTAAGAATTTTGTTCTTTATCCTAGCACCTGGTTTCAAACAGAAATATCAGAATCAGATTCTGTGGGCTTATTTGACTTCAATAGCAGCAAAGAAAATAGACTGAAAAGGGACAAGAGTAGATGGTGAGAGTAAACTACTATTGTACAAGATTATAAGTAAAATAATAGTAGGTTGGACTGGTACTGTGGAGATGGAGAGATATAGATATATGAGGAAAGGTGTCAAAAATTCCCTAACTCTTGATGATAAAATGGATGTGGAAGGTGAGAAACAGGGATATGTCAAGGATAAACTCAGCCAGGTTCCTGGCTTATAAAATTAAATAGATGCTGCCAATCACTGAAATAGGGAATATTAGGAGATGGGCAGGTTAGAGGGAGATCATGAATTTGATTTATGTGGAGTGTGAGATGCCTCTGAAAGAAACAGTACAGAATCATTACTTATTTAATCATTTGGTAAATTGTTGTCAAGCACTATTTAGGCAATGCAGATAAAGCTTAGAACAAAGGCAGTGAAATATAACAGGTTCTTGAATAAAGTCATTTTGTTCAACATCATTTAGTTATATAATTTTGGTGAAATGTCATAGGAACTTAATTCTTGTTTGTATCAATTAACCTATGGGGCAACTGCTTTAACTACATATCATTTCACTTAAAATTGCAGAACCTATCAACAACTTGAAGTACGGAATACTATACTTCTGCCCGAGCTTACATTATAGATATATTCTAGAGAGGACAACAAGGCCGTTGGTTTATATAGATCTGGAGCTCAAGCATGAGGTCTAGGCTTGAGCTACTAATTTGAGGACTGCTGATATACAAGTGAGAATTATAGCTACAGATTATCTAGCTTGGAGGATCCAAGATGGCTGCACAGGTAAACACCCAACCGCAGCCACACACAACAATTTCAATAAAATAAAACTAAAATATAAAATGGACATTACCCAGAACTACAGGAAAGTCGACTGACTGGAAATTCTACAACGAGAAGCAAGGAGAAAACCAGAAGGAAGCGCGGAGGAGCTGTAAAAGCCTAAGGTACAGAGACACGCGGCGCGTGCGGAGAGGACGGAGCCGGAGAGGAGGGAGGCTGAGTGCCTGCCTGGCGTTCCCTAGCGGGAAGGAGATAAAAGCTCCGGACTGTGCTGAGCCCCAGTTCTGACTGCTCTGAACCCCAGTTCTAGGCCAGACCCCGGGACCCAGGCTCAAACAGAGGAGCCTGGGCTGTGAGGCGGAATCCCAGGGGAGCGGTGAAAGGCAGAGCCGCGGAGGCGCGCACACTGCGCACAGAGAAGGGACAGTTGGCTGTGCCATGGGATTGCCCTGGCAGGAAGGAGACAGGGCTCCAGACAGCTCTGACGCCACCTCCAATCCCACTTCCAACTGAACTGAACCACAGTTCCAGGCCCGTTGGGGGAGAGATTGGACTGTTTGGTAGCAGGCGAAACTTGAGGGCACCTCACTCTCAGAGGTGCTTGCAGCGAGTACTGAAGGACCCTGAGGAATACTGAGACTCAGGAGTCGCATAGGGTGTGGCTGACAGAAGCCAAGGCTGTAGGCCCCACCCTGAAACTCTGCCCCATCAGGGAAGCTGCAAAAATGCCGAGACAACGAAATAGATCACAAACGAAAGCAATGGAGGACAAAAAGCGACTAGATATAAAGTTCAAAACCACACTTATAAGTTTGTTCAAGAATCTCCTAGAAAAGGCCGATAAAATAAATGAGACCTTTGAGGATATGAAAAGGGAACTAGAAATAATAAGGGATCAACAAGAAATAAAGAATACATTGTCTGAAATAAAAAATATTATACAGAGTCCTAAAAACAGAATGACCGAATGGAAGATTGCAAGAATCAAGTCAAAGATTTGGAACATAAAGAGCCAGAAGACACTCCTCCGCAGAAGCAAGAAGGCAAGAGAATCCAGAAAGTTGAAGATAATGTAAGAAAACTCTGGGACAACATCAAGCGAACCAACATCAGAATTATGGGGGTCCCAGAAGATGAGAGAGAGCAAGATATCGAAAACATACTGAAAGAAATAGTGACAGAAAACTTCCCCCACCTGGTGAAAGAATTAGACTTACAAGTCCAGGAAGTGCACAGGCAAAAGGAATCCAAAGAAGACTACACCAAGACAAATCATAATTAAAATTCCAAGAGCAAAAGACAGAGAATATTAAAAGCAGCAAGAGCAAAGCAGGTAGTTACCTATAAAGGAGCACCTATACGACTGCCAGCTGATTTCTCAACAGAAACCATGCAGGCCAGACGGGAATGGCAAGAAATATTCAAGGTGATGAATAGTAAGAACCTATAGCCAAAAACAATCTACCCAGCAAAGCTATCATTCAGAATCAAAGGCCAGATAAAAACTTCACCAATAAAAAAAAAAGCTAAAGGAGTTCATCACCACCAAACCAGAATTATATGAATTGCTGAAGGGGGTTCTTTTGGAAGAGAAAGTAAATAAAGATAAAAACTATGAACAACAAATATGTAACTATCAACAAGTGAATTTAAAAACCAAAAAAATTTTTTTTTAAATCTGATGAACAATATTAACTGGTGAATATAATAAATCAGAGGTATGGAAGGGGAGTGAACTGACGATTCTCGGGGAAAAGGGGAGATGGGGATGTGGGAAGAGACTGAACATAAACTGTGCACCTATGGATGAGGACAATGGGGAATAGGGAAAGGGCAGAGGGTGGGGTGGGAACCTGGTGGAGGGGAGCAACGGAGGGGGGTAAAAAAGAGGAACATCTGTAATAATATGAACAATAAAGATTTAAAAAATAATAATAATAAAAAGAGAGAGAGAGAATTATAGCTACAAATATGTTCCTCCAGGCCTTTGCCTTGCTCATGTTTGTACCCCCAGCCCTGAGGATGATAGTCAAGGCCTTTCATGAAATGACATCTGTCCCCTTACTCGGTTTCCTCTTTTCCCACTCCCTCACATGCACCATATCCTGACGGTATCCTATATAATAAAAGGCTAATATGCAAATCTATCAAATGGCAGAATGACTGGTTGCTACGACACACACTGACCACCAGGGGACAGACAAGAGCTGCCCCCTGGTGGTCAGTGTGCTCCCACAGGGGGAGCACCACTCAGCCACAAGCCCTGAGCAGTGCTAAGGATGTCTGACTGCTGACTTATCCCCAGGGGGCTCCTGGACTGCAAGAGAGTGCTGGCTGGGCTAAGGACCACCCCCACCTCCCAAGTGCATGAATTTCATGCACCAGGCTTCTAGTTTTTATTACTATTGGACAGATGCCCCTCCTCTTTCCTCATAGAATATTTCCTCTATCACAGCACTCATCACACTGTATTGTAATTATTTGTTTCTTACCTGTCACTTACACTAGACCAGCAATTTTCAACTTTTTTTTTAATCTCCTAGCACACATAAACTAATTACTAAAAGTTATGGCATACCAAAAACTATTTTTGTCAATCTGACAAAAAAGGCCCTCGCTGGATTGTGATAGGTTGTTCAGTGATAGACTGTCAGCCTGCAGACTGAAGGGTCCTGGGTTAGATTCCGATCAAAAGCACATGCCTAGGTTGTGGGCTCAATCCCCAGTGGGATATGCAGGTGGCAGTCAACCAATGATTTTCTCTCATTATTGATGTTTCTATCTCTTTCCCTCTCCTTTCTCTCTGAAATCAATAAATATATATATATATTTTTTTTTAATCTGACCAAAAAAACAGGTATAATTTTATTGATTTATTTAAAATAATAACAATAGTAATAGTAATTTCCTGCCCTTTTTGCTTCAAAGTGACTTTTTTAAAAATATGTTTCTATTGATTTCAGAGTGGGATGGAGCCAGCAACCCAGGCATGTGCCCTGACCAGAAATTGAACCAGCAACCCCCTGGTACATGGGATGACGCTCAACCAACTGAGCCACATTTGCTGGGCTCCAAAGAGAATTCTTAAAAAGTAAGGTGCCTATATTTGTATATAAAGATTTCTGGATCCGAGAATTAACCAATCAGATGCAACCTTATTATGCAACATGACAAATAAGATGCAACTCTAGCCGAAACCGGTTTGGCTCAGTGGATAGAGCGTCGGTCTGCGAACTGGAGGGTCCCAGGTAAGATTCCGGTCAAGGGCATGTACAATGGTTGCGGGCACATCCCCGGTGGGGGGCGTGCAGGAGGCGGCTGGTCGATGTTTCTCTCTCATCAATGTTTCTAGCTCTCTATCCCTCTCTCTTCCTCTCTATAAAAAAATCAATAAAATATGTATTTTTTTTTAAAAAGATGCAACTCTATTGTATGACCTATATATTTATGGCTCAAGACAGGACATTCACACTCAACAACTATTGTTGTGTTGGCTGTTGTCATTTTTTAATGGAAAAGAGGTCAGTGCCCCTGACTAAATAGTCAGGTATTGCATGTTTTATAAACTATTACAGCATGAGAGATTGAGGGGGGAAAGAGAAAGTGAGAACTAATGAACATGGGCAACAGTGTGGTGACCTCAGGATCAGGGGCGATGGAGGAGGTGGAAGAGCACATGGGGGGGGGTGGGGGGGGAATAAATGATGATGGAAAAAAATAAATTTAAAAAATTACTGTGGCACACTGATTGGAAATTGCTGCATTAGTCCGTAAACTTTTTGAAGATCCTTAATGCCTGCCTGGCATGTGATTGGTCTTCAAAATATGTTTATTAAATGAATCAGTGAACCAAGAAATTAATGAAATGTAGGTATATCACTAATAGCACTTTTACCAGTTGTAATTAGAATTTTTAAACTAACTAGATTTTAAAAAAGGAAAAAATTATTTCTTCCAGAAAACTGCATAATTTAACAGAATTTGGAAAAGAAGGAAAAAGTTTATAAAATGTGTGAATATATATAGCGTATCCACATGATATAACCTATCATGTTATAAGCTTTTTATAAAAATGGAAAAACATTTAGTGGTGTCTAAAACTTTATGTATCACATGATATTGGCACTGGAATGGGGGGAGGTTAGAAAGAAATATTGACAATAGTTTCCCTAAAAGTAAAATCATGTGGTTATTTTTATATTACTATTATCAACCTTTTCCAAATCTTACAGAAAGAATAGATGTAATTTATATAATTTTAAACATTTGTTTTTAAAAAGCCACTATGAATCTCCTAAATCTAAAATGTTTAAAATAAGAGTTTAGCTGAAACCGGTTTAGCTCAGTGGCTAGCAGGGGTCCTCAAACTTTTTAAAGTAGGGGCCAGATCACGGTCCCTCAGAGAGCTGGAGGGCCGGACTATATGAACTACTAATTCCTACTGTAACACCTCGGCTGCGCTCACTGCCCAAAAAACCTGGCGGGCCGGATCAGACTCCTCTGAGGGCCGCATGTGGCCCGCGGGCCGTAGTTTGAAGACCCCTGGCTAGAGCGTCAGCCTGAGGACTGAGAGGTCCCAGGTTCGATTCCTGTCAAGGGCATGTACATTGGTTGCGGGTACATCCCCAGTAGGGGGTGTGCAGGAGGCAGCTGGTCGATGTTTCTCTCTCATCAATGTTTCTAACTCTCTATCCCTCTCTCTTCCTCTCTGCAAAAAAAATCAATAAAATATATTTTTAAAAGAAAAAAAAATAAGAGTTTTTACATGTATGTATCTTCCTAAGTTTGGAAAAAAGTGGGCCACAGGGAAGACTTTGGTTCAAACTGTTCCCAACACCAGCTACCAGAAACCTCTGGACAGTCCTTATCAAGAGTGTGAAAGTCAAGATGCCATAAAGTGGGGGGAGGACACAAGACAACGTGAGGAATTTTGTGTGGGGAAAGTCTGTTATTTTAGATAATGACTCCTAAATAAGTAAATAACCAAGGTCAGATGCTGTGAAAGAAACAGAAATTAATGAGACAAATATTCTTGACTATTCTATAAGAATACTTTTATTATCATTGTTATAGAGTAGATGAGAATAAAATTATCATAAGGTAAAACTAGTTAAGCTCTTGTAATTTAATAACTCAGTATTGTCTTATTTTTAACATAACTAAAGTTGAATTTCAATCTTCTATGAAGACAGAAACCCATTTTATTTCTACAACAAAAATTTAAATGACTATTTCTAAGAATCCTAACTTTAAAGCATGGTTGAATTTGAAAAGTGATCCCTTGAACCACCTAGGAAAGTCTTATAAATCAAAACACTTTAAAAAAAGAATAACCAGCCGAAACCAGTTTGGCTCAGTGGATAGAGCGTTGGCCTGCGGACTGAAGGGTCCCAGGTTCGATTCCAGTCAAGGGCATGTACATTGGTTGCGGGCACATCACCAGTAGGGGGTGTGCAAGAGGCAGCTAGTCGATGTTTCTCTCTCATCGATGTTTCTAACTCTCTGTCCCTCTCTCTTCCTCTCTGTAAAAAATCAATAAAATATATTAAAAAAAAAAAAAAAAGAATAACCAAACATTTCAAATGAGAAGACTTGTCTTACTGCATATTAAAACACTTATAAAACTACAGTAATTAGTCCTAGATGGTTTGGCTCAGTGGATAGAGCATCAGCCTGAGGACTGAAGGGTCCCGGGTTCGATTCCAGCCAAGGGCACATTCCTGGGTTGCAGGCTCAATCCCCAGTAGGGGATGTGCAGGAGGCAGCTGGTCAATAATTCTCTCTATGACTGATGTTTCTGTCTGTCTCTCCCTCTCCCTTCCTCTCTGAAATCAATAAAGAAATTTTTTTTAAAAACTACAGTAATTAAAGTTCAGTAAATACTTAAATTTATTATTTTTATTAGCAAAGGATGTCACTGAATAAAACATGATAGGGAGTAGGGAAATAAATCCAAGCACATTTGAGAATTTACTACCTGCTATGAGATATATTTCATATCAGTGAGAAAAGATGGCTAATTTAATAAATAATACTAGAATAATAAGCTAGCCAGTTTAAAAAAAAATAAAGCTACTTCACTTTATAAATTCTAAATAAGTCAAACACATGACATGTATGCATCTACTACAAAGAAATATTTATTAAAATTGTTTTAATAATCTTGTAGAAAAGGCCTTTCTTAACATGGTATGTAAAACTGAAAATCCAAAAGAAAAATGTAATTACATAAAAATGAAAATTTCTATACAGGAAGAAAAAGAATGTTACTAAGGGTGAGTTACAATTCAATAATTAGGAAAAATTCAATACCTATTATATATGGACAAAGTATTAATGTCCCTAATATACAAAGAGCTCTTCTATATCAATAACAAAAGACAAAAAAAAAGAACACAAGACAGCCATTGTAAAAGGAAATATTTTTACCCTTACTAGTACTAGATCAAAGTAATTCACATTAAAAGAATTTCATATTATTATCACAAGAGATGAAATTGGTGAGCCTGAGGAAGCAAGCATTTTGCATACTTATTTCTCAAATAATAAACTCCTTCAAGGCAGAGAATGTGTCTTGTTCAATACTATATCCTCACATCTAGCACATCGGTATGCTAACAGACACAATTATTTGCTGATGAATAAATTATGATGCATACATATTATAATGATATAAATTTATCACTATAAAAATCTATCCAGGGAACATATGTGAGGCAAAACTGATAAAACTGAAGAAGACATACATCAATCCATTATGATAGTTGGAGACTTGAACAACCCTCTATCAGAAATGGGTAGATGCAGCAGGCAGAAAATCAATGAAGACATAGTTGAACTCAACAGCACCATCAATCAACTGGATGTAATTGGCATTTACAGATTATGTCACCCAAAAACAGCAGATTAAGTCTCCTTAATTTCACAGAATATTCACCAAGACAGATCATATTCTAGGCCATAAAACAACACTTAACAAATTTAAAAGAGTAGAAATCATATAATGTCAGTGAAAAGATAGATGGAAATTCCCAAAATACCTGAAGATTAAATATTATGAACAACTCTATGCTCAAAAATTTGATTATCTAGATTAAATAAACCAATTCCTTGAAAGACATAGTCTGCCAAAACTCACACAAGAAAAAGTAGACAATCTGAATAGGACTATATCTATTAAAGATACTGAATGAATAGTTAATGACCTTCCAAAACAGAAAGTATCAGGCCCAGATAGCTTCAGTAGTGAATTCTACCAAACATTTAACAAAGAAATTATTACCAATTCTCTATGATCTCTTCCAGAAGCAGAGGGAATACTTCCTAACTCGAACAACAAAGGCGCAATCCCTGAAAGAAATAACTGACAAACTGGACTTCATTAAAATGAAAAACTTCTGCTCTGAGAAAGGCAATGTCAAGAAAATGAAAAAAGAAAGAGAAAAAAAAAATGAAAAGACAAGCCACAGACTGGGAGGAAATCTCTGCAAAAGACACAATTGATAAAGGACCACTATCCAAAATATTTTTAAAAAGAACTTCTAAAACTCAAAAATAAGAACATGAACTACAACCAATTTAAATATGAGACAAAGATCTCACTGAAGGAGATATTCAGAAGGCAAGGAGGCATATGAATATATGCTCCACATCAAATGTTATCAAGAAAATCAAATTAAACAATAATGAACTACCACTACAAACTATTAGAATGGCCAAAGTCCAGAACACGGATATCACCAAATGCTGACAAGCTTGTGGGGCAATATGATACGCTCTTTCAATGCTCATAGAAATTATTTGGAATTTGAGGTACAGATACTTTGGAAGACAGTTTGGCAGTTTCTTATAAAACTGAACACTATCTTACGATGTGATCTAGCAATTGCATTCTTGGTATTTACCCAAATGAAATAAAAACTTGTATCTAAACCAAATCCTGTATACAGATATTTATAGCAGTTTTATTCATAACTGCCAAACCTGGTAACAACCAGGTGTCCTTCAGTAATGGATAAAAACTGTGGTATATCCAGACAATGGAATATTATTCAGCACTAAAAAGAAGTGAGTTATCAAGCCATGAAAATATATCAAGAAAAACCAAATGCATTATTTCTAAGTGAAAGAAGCCAATTTTTAAAAGCTACATACTGTATGATTCCAACTGTATGACATTCAGGAAAAGGCAAAATTATGAAAACAGTGAAGTGATCAGTGGTTGTCAGAGTTCGGGGGCATGTGGGAAGAGAATGAGTAGGCAGAACACAGGATTTTGAAATAGTGTATGATACTACAGCTGTGGATACATGTCATTATGTATTCATTCAAACTCTTAAAATTTACAGCAGCAAATCTGAATCTTCCTGTAAACTATGGACTTTGGATGGTAATGATGTGTCAATGTAATAAATGAAACCTATGTTGACAGTGATGTAGATAGTAGAGGAAGTTGTGTGTGCTGGAAGGGAACTCTGTATACTTTCAATTTTGCTGTGAACCTAAAATTGCTCTAAAAATAAAGTTTAGTAATTATTTTTAAAAGGAGGTATCCAGGGCATTGAGTGAGAAGAAAGAACATCATGAATATGATTTATGCATCTATCTGCATATATACAATATTTTGCGTCACTCACATATACATGCATAAAACAATGTCTAGAAGTCCATGATGTTCAAAGTGGAATCTCTAAGACATGAAATGCCATTTTATACTTTACTATCGAAAGTGTTTACATTGAGCCTCTTTTAAAATAAATTATTCAAAATAAATTACTCAAATGAAAAACTGAATACACGAAATTACAAATGTGTCCAGGTTATATTAAATTCTAACAAAATGACTAAAACTGCTTGACTAAGAAACCTGCCGAGAAGACATTCTGTTACGAAATTCCTAAACAGTCTAGAAGAAAGATAAAAATGCTGACACAAAGTGATTTTTCCTTTTTAAGATAAACAACTTCATTCTTGTAGTTCTTAAAGACATGGATTCAGCTACTTAGTCATGTAGAAAACTTTAACTTCCTCAATCTAACTCCCCAGAGCAGCTTTGGCTAAATAAAATGACTTGGTGGATATTCCATAATTCATAATTTTTGTTTCTCCTAAACATAAATGTGGTGAGCTTGGAAAGAGGAAAAAGAATAAATTAAGACTTGAGTCCATTCAGTCTATTAAAATGTTTTCTTTATATTTGTATGAAATAAGCCAAAGAAAATCCAAGATAAACAGTACTTTTAATTTAACTACAAATGAGCAAAACACAAATGAAAAAACCACAATGAACTTTAATAGTAGTAGTCTCCCTGCAAAATTCTAAATTATTTTCACCTACAATTTCACTTTCCAAAAGCTTTCTTAATTAAAAATAAATAAAATTCATTGCCTATCAAGTATAACGTGCAGTGATAATTTACTCATGATCCAGCACACGTAAATCTGCTATGGAACCTAAAATAGCTGGCTTGACTGTCCCAGTGATTGTCAAAATTCCTGTTTATTTTATATAGTGATGTCAGAGCCTCAGTCTGGAAAATCACCAGAATAACACTCTTTACAATTTCCACTCTTCAAATAGATTTATAGCTTATTTCTTAAAACTTTGGGAAATTAATAACCTTTTTCAAGTAAACTTTCGTCCTAATGCACATTACAACAAATCTTTCCATCACCATTTCCATATTTCTGTTCCCTGTTTACATTGTGACAAATCCATTTTTAATTAAAAGGTGACGGCATTAAAAATGAGAAAACTTCTATCTTAGTAAATATAGATAAAACTACCAGATGAGGTTATTACTAAACTTTATTGTTAATGATGTGAAAAGCAGAGTGAAGACCAAGCAGAGTCCTTTTGGAAGGCAGGGCTACAACATTTGATATGAAAATCATCGATTGAGACCCAGATGTCATTTTTAGAGTCACTTTTCTAACCGTAACCATGCATTAAGACAGTCGATAAATTATAAACTGATAAATGTAAAATGGTACTCAAACCAATGTCCTTGAAGGGCAGATGAAGGTAATCAGCCTCTCCCATATGGCAATAGATAGAATATTTTACCCACTGAGGATTTCAAGCCAAGTAAAAGCTCCTGGCAGACAGAACTTTAGGGAATGATTTTACACAATATATCTTAGCCACATAGTATGACCAATAAAAACATGCAGACTTCCAGTACTTGTGTATGCTTGAGCATCTTTCCCAAATAATATTCTGCAACAAGGTAAAATATAGATATTGATTTAGAACTTTTGATGTGCTTTTAGCTGTACAATCAAATAAAATGAAGTGTGAGGTCCGCTCTAAGTTGTTCATCTACAACCTTTTCTACCTGCTTGCATTTTTAGTAACAAATAGCAATCCCTTGTCTGACCTTAAATGCCTTTCAATATGTTGATCTGTCATCTCTGCTATCTTATTTCTTATCCCCATCTCAGTTCTTTGTTTATAGAAACATCAATTATTGTATCAATTTTTACTCCCTCTCTTATACCTGCCAGTCCTCTATCCTTATGCACTGAACTTTGTGTTTAGGTTATAAACTTAGCATGCTTATTGCTTTTAAGTGGCAAATACGAAGAAAAGCAGAACACTGTAATATTTTTTCGACTGTCCCCTTTCAGGGCTAAGGACTAGGTAAAGTAGATGACAGTTAGATAAAGACAAAAGAAAAAGGCAACATGATAAGGGAAGGACACATCTATTCAGAAACTTGATTTTAAAATAAGAATAAAGATCTTATAGCAAAAAGACAAAATAAGGTTGTTTTGTCTCAAGGACATATCTTATAAACATTGTTAGGACTCCTCAGGATCACATCCTTCAGTTAAAAACACTCATTGCACATAAAATTTACAATATGACATCAACAAAATGTTCTATTTATGTGTTCTTCTCTTAAACTAAAAAAAAAATAAAAACATCTAAGGAAGAAACTAAATACTGAGCAGACATTCATTTACCCTCACACACGACTTGGATCAAGTTCCAACAGGCAAAATTCTGCACTTGGGCAGCACTGAGTATTATATGTTCACAGACTGTGAAGTCGTCATCATTACCAACTTAAATGGGATATTAAAGAGTTGAAATTACTTCAACCACTTGCTCAAAGACTACAGCAAAATTTTTTTAAATATATTTTATTGATTTTCCACAGAGAGGAAGAGAGAGGGATGGAGAGCTAGAAACGTCGATGAGAGAGAAACATCGACCAGCTGTCTCCTGCACACCTCCCACTGGGGATGTGCCAGCAACCAATGTACATGCCCTTGACCGGAATCGAACCTGGGACCTTTCAGTCTGCAGACCGACACTCTATCCACTGAGCCAAAGTCTCGACGAGCAATAATTTTTAATGAGATCTGAGCTATCGTGAGCATTTCTTGTCTTTACATCTAAGAATATTGTTTACTACAGTTTGATAAACAAAGTTTAATTATGTCAGCACCTTAGTAACCTCTGATGAGTCCAAGGTAACTATAATATGCAGTCGACATATAAGAAGTAACATGCTGAGTCAAATCAATTAATCAACAAAATAGTTAATTACTTTTGGTAAGGAAAAGGTAAATCCAGTAATTGAAACCAGTAATTAATTACATGTCATACTATATAATAAAAGCTTAATATGCTAAGTGTCCAGTCATCTGTTCAACCAATCAAAGTGCAATATGCTAATGATATGCTAAGGTGGTTCAACTGCTCGCTATGACATGCACTGACCACCAGGGAACAGACAGTCAACCAGTCAACCAGTAGCTATTATGTGCACTGACCACCAGGGGGCAGATGCTCCAACTGGTAGGTTAGCTATCTACTGGGGTCTGGCCAATTGGGACTGAGCCAGACAGGCCAGACAGGCCCTGGAGCTCTCCTGTGGTTCCTCCCCAGCCTCAATCATGAAGCAGTGGGGTCCCTCGACCTGGCCTTTTAGCAATCTGGGACCCCTCAGGGGATATCAGAGAGCTGGTTTCAGCCCGATCCCACAGGCCAGGCCAAGTGACCCCACTAGTGCACGAATTCATGCACCAGGCCTCTAGTTTAACTATAAAACATCAAATTTACTTATTCATCAAGTATTTGAGTGGTTATTTATGTAAGGCATTATGAGAGATACAATGAACCATGAAATCCAATTTCTGTCCTCATTAACCTTACATTCTAATAAGCAAGATGTTTATAACTAATCAAAACTCAAGACTGTTTATGGATATGTCTCTCAATAGAAATAATAAGTATTATAATTTGTAAGAGAAAGTTTCCCTTTTCCAATGAAAATATTTACACATGAAAAATGTATGAATATGTTACAGGGTAATACACAGTCACAACTGGCATTCTTCAAATACAAAAGAACTTACAAATAACATAAATCTTTTTATTCTGGGTGTGAATACAGAAAAACAATTATGTCTATTGTTAAAGATTAATGCTTGAATTGTATCATCAGTCAAAAGAAGAGCATTGTTTAAAATGTTCCCAATCACAGTTGTGTTGGCTTTCAAATGGCATTGTCTGATGTAATTTTTCTACTCATTTCTAATTTTAAGTAATATCCTATTAATTTGAAAATAGAGCTATAAGTTTAAAGCCTTACAAAGATTAAAAACTGCATATGCTCTATTTGATGTAACTGTTCTGGAGTTCCCCATAAGTATATACTATGATGAAGTTTTAAAATATTATGCTTACTTTAGTTTTACATATAACTGATTTTATAAAAAGAGTCTATTAAAAAGTTTAGTAGGAACTTAACTACATTTTATTTTATTATTAGATGTATTGGGATAATATTGGTTAATAAGATCACATAGGTTTCAAGTGCACATTTCTATGATACATGATCTGTATATTGTATTGTATCAAATATCTTCCACAACCATGTATTTGGACACCTTTATACTATACTGTCCCCTACCCCCTTCCCTCTGTTGTCTATGACTTTTTTTTTTTTTATCTGAAATTATTTTTATTGAGCTAAACAATACATCTATAGCACACAATCAAGGCAAGTAAAACAGCAACTTTTTGGGGTGTGCAGAAGAGAGCAGGTGTCTTCCGAGTAGGAACAGGAGAGGAAAGCAGGCAGTATAAGAATTTCTGGAGCCCAGGCTGGTGTGTTCAGTGGTTAGAGCACCGGCTTTCAGACCTAAGGGTTTCAAGTTTGATTTCTGGTCAAAGGCACATCCCTGGGTTGTAGGTTCACTCCTGTCCCTGTCTATGACTTTCAGTTTTATATCCCACATACTGTTGTCTATGAGTTTCAATTTTATATCCCACATATAAGTGAAATCATATAGTTCTTAGCTTTTTCTGACTTATTTAGCTTAGCATAATATTACCAAAGATTATTTCAAATTGATAACATAATCACATAGAAAAAATAATACAAATAACTTTAAACACCTACTATTATTATACGTGTTTATTGGGATATATTATAAGGACATAAAATGGCAAAGAAATCTTTACTTGATAAATCTGTTATTGGAGGGTGTATCAGTATAGAAATTCCAAAACTAACTTACGTGTGTTGTTGTAGGAAAGATTCGATGAGTAAATATAATGATGTGGTTGAGAATCAGAATCCTCCCTGTATAAAAAGGGAGATACCATATGAACTAAGACAAGGTAAAAATGAACTCCATGGTTTTGAATTTTAATTGAAGGTATCCTATAAACTCATCTTCAAAAAACTGTGTGTAGGTGTGTGTGTGTGTGTGTGTGTGTGAGCGGGCGTGTGTGTGTGTGTGTGTGTGTGTGTGTGTGTGTCCATTGACAGGGCCTAGAAACATGATATTCCAGTAGCCATGAGAACATTTGGCCCTTGAAAAATATGGGTTTGAACTATGTCTATCTACTTGTACATGAAGGTTTTTCAATAAATATTTGTAAATTACTTTCTCTTCATTATAATTTTCTTAATATTTTTTCTTTAGCTTACTTTATTGTAAGAGTTATATATATATTACAAAATATTTGCTGATTGTGTTTTCAGTGTGGTTTCCAGTCAACAGTAAGCTATTAAGTGGGTAAGTTTTGGGGATGTCAAAAACTATATGCGCATTTTCAATTGCATAGGGGTCAGCACCACTAACTACTGCACTGTTCAAGAGTTAACTGTACAGTCAATGCCCAAACCTTGGTTTCTAAATACCATTTCCCATTAAAATAAACCAGGACCCCATGGTAAATGGCTGATTACTAGTCTCAAGCTGGGAATATACAAGTGAGCCGGGAATATCTTATTGTACAAAAGGTGAGATTTCACCCAAACACCAATGTGGACATTAACAAAGGTCATAGAAACCAGCTTGAAGAGACTAACCAAATTTGAGATGATTTAATCATCAATAAGAATAACAGGTTATAACATACTGGATAAATTTTTTTTTAATCTTTAGCTATATAGTGATACCAAAATAAAAGGAGATATGAGAAATAGCTCTTCTTTGGAGAAGATAGCCAGCAAACATAGGAGGACTGAGAGAACTGGGAAATCACTATTTGGAAACCACCAATGCAATGCTTGATTCAGGCAAGGATCATCAACAGCTATTAAAATTACTAACTAGAAAAACAATTGTTGGAAAACAAGATATCCAGTGATCTCAAAGTATTACCCCCGCAGATTAATTATTAAGTATAAAAGGGAAAAGACATTGTTTGAATATACAAATCTGTCCAGCTCAAGTGATTAAATTTAACATCACAATAATGGGACAAATTATCATTATATTACTCCTGATGTGATGCTATGGAAAGTTTACATCTTCTATGTAATTAACAGTCTTGAAAAAAGCTATTTAACCTGAAACTGAAGAAACAGACAAATTTATTTTGTGAGGCATTCTACAAAATAACTGGCCTGGACTCTTTAAAAATGTCAATGTTTTGCCCGGGCCAGCGTGGTTCAAGTTCAGCATCGTCCTGTGTACCTAAAGGTCACTGGTTTGATTCTCAGTCAGGGCACATGCCTAAGTTGCAGGCTCAATTCCCAGTAGTAGGCAGCTGATAGATAATTCTCATTAATGATGTTTCTAGCTCTCTCTTTTCCTCTCTCGGAAACCAATTTTTTAAAATATTTTAAAAAATAAAAATGAATGAATAAAAGTAATAATCTTAAATAGTAAGTAATTACAAACTAATCTAACATTAATTTCCTATTATAGCTGTAGGCTAAACATAACCTCTGATAAGAATCTGCGAAAGATGACATGTGATGCTCATCTAGTATGACTGTGAAGAAGCAAAGTATCTTATAAAACATTTTCTCCAAACCCAATTTTTTCCAGTTAAAATCTATTAGCTATAAGAACTCTAAAATTAAAATGCTGTCACAGAAGTCCAGATAATATGAGACCCCATATCACTATAAAAAAATAATATTAAAGACAAACTCTGCACCAGAAGTTTTATAAACTTATGCATATATAGATACATAGATTAGATATATATTCATATATATATATCTATATCTATCTCTATAGATCTAGATTTATAGAGATATATATAGAGACAGAGGTAGAGATATAGTGATAGAGATAGATATATCATCTCATTTAATCCTCACAACAACTCCATAAGACAGGTATTATTATCTTCATTTTATAGATTAAAAATAAAAACAGCTTAAAACAACAAAATAACTTCTGCAAGGTCATATTGCTAGTAAATAGCAAAACACACCTTTGATCCATGCATTCTGACTCCAGAGCCAAACTCTATATGCTTTACTGCTCTATTATGAAATGTAAAATTTAAATAAACTGGTTGTATTGATTCCATATCTGTTAAAAATTACACAAATGAGATATTTCAAAGGAAATTCAAAACATGTCTTTTTTCCCTATTACACATTACATATACACCAACTGCATAAGGTTAAAGTTTGACCAGATGCCCAATTTAATGCCAAATCTTAAGTGAAAATAAATATAATGTGTAACTGCATTACTCAGTTACCTATTCATATATATGGCTGAATATGTTACATATAAATTCAAAACAAATACCAAAATATTTCCAAATGCTTTCACCCAGAACTTTATCCCTGCTCAAGCAAGGTAAAAAATATATATATATTTCAGCGACACCGTTTCTTAAATATCCTATATAATAAAAGGCTAATATGCAAATAGACTGAACGGCGGAACAACTGAACAACCAGTAGCTATCACGTGCACTGATGGCCATGGGGCTTGTACAAAACATGGTGGGCATTGGTAGCAGGTGGCAGAGCACGGAACATGGCGGGCTTTGGCTGCAGTGGGATGGTGGAGTGGGATGGAGCAGGTGAGCAGGGGCACCAGATCAAGGTGGGGGGGGGGGGAGAAGGGGCGCGCCAGTCGCTGTCATCAGGGCGAGCTCCTGCGGTTACTGAAAATTCTTTGCTCCCATGTGCCTCGGTCCAGTGCCTCGGTCCCACACAGCACTTGCACCTGCTTCTGGCACTGGCCCTGCTCACACCTGCTGCCAGCACCCCGCTCGGGTCCTGATCACTTGGTAACATCAGCGGGTGCAAGCTGTGGCTGCCGGCCCTGATTGCTTCTCCACCTCCCTCTCCTCCTGAGGGGCGATCAGGGCAGCAGCCGCCGCTTGTGCCCACTGACAGTGCCAATCCCACTCACAACCGCTGCTGGCACCGGCCCCAATCACTCCGTGCCATCAGTAGGTGCGAGCGGGGGCAGGGCTGCTGGCAGGCATGGGACCGGGGCTGCAGCAGGAGGGGCCAGGTGGGGACGCAGAGGACGGACCAAGACCCACCCCTGTGCCTACCACAGCCTCGTGGTTCACAGTTCCTTTCAAGGTGCACAAATTCGTGCACTGGACCCCTAGTATTTAAATAAAACAAAGACATAAGGGGTGGGGGATAAGAAATTAACCTTGAACACTGATGCCACAATAAAAAAATTAACAAAGCATGTCCTGTCAAACCTGGTCATCTTACAATGTTCTCTATCTCAGGGAACTGATTATACTACTATCCATCCAGTTACATAAGCCAAAAAGCTAGTGGTGGGCGATGGCACCTTCCCCTCCCTCATTCCTCATATCCTATCCATCACCCAGTTCTTCCTCCTAAATATCTCTAAAATCCATCCACTTCTATTTTCATCACTACTGTGTCCAAGATATTATCATCATCTGTCATCTGGCCTCTCCCATCCACACTCTTATATCCTCTGTAATCAGTTTTTCTTCTGTATTACATCAAGTGCTTTTTCATAGCACTACAATAGCTGCAACTTTAAATTTGATGGGATCTTTGATTTATGTCTACCTCCCCCTGCTACACAAAAAGTTCTATGAGGGTAGAGACTGTAGTTACTGACCACTATATCACTGTGGCCTAGAAGAGTGCCTAGTTAATAAGTAAATGCTAAATTATTGAATACATGTCTAAGATTACAAATTGATTTATAAATAGTCCTCAAAAAATAAAAATAAAGTGGTTATAGGCTCACTAACCATCATAAGGAGTACCTTATTTCATCATTTCTAGATCACACATTTTTACACTTTAACTCTGAAACTGAATATATTTTAGAGTTGGCAATCTTTGATTAATTGGCAATATTTTTTTCATAGTGGCTCATAAAATAATGATGCATCTTGGAATTTTTTTTAAATCTCATGATTTGAGCCTGGCCAGTGTGACTGTCTGTGGTTGAGCATTGACCCATGCACCGAGAGGTCACGAGTTCCATTCCCTTTAACGGCACATGCTCTCATAGATGTTTCTAACTCTCTCTTCCTTCCTTTCTCTCTAAAATTTATTTTTTTTAAAAATCAAATATTTTTTTTAAAAAACTATTGTGGCCCTGGCCGGTGTGGCCCAGTGGATGTAGTGTCAGCCCTTGCACCAAAGGGTCTCAGGTACAATTCCCAGTCAAGGGCAAGTGCCTGGGTTGCAGGTTCCATCCGAGACCCTGGTTGGGGTACATGCGAAAGGCAACCAATGGATGTGTCTCTCTCACATCCATGTTTCTCTCTCTTACCCTCCTTAACTCCCTTCCACTCTCTAAAATTCAATGGAAAAAGAAAAAAATCTCACCCTAACAGGTTTTGCTCAATGGATAGAGCGTCTGCCTGCGTACTGAAAGGTCCCAGGTTCAATTCCGGTCAAGGGCATATACCTTGGTTGCAGGCACATCCCCAGTAGGAGGTGAGCAGGAAGCAGCTGAATCAGTGTCTCTCTCTTTGATGTTTCTAACTCTCTATCCTTCTCCTTTCCCCTCTATAAAAAAAAATCAATAAAAATATTTTTATTAAATCTCATAATTTGATGAAATCGGAAAATCAGTTCAAGCCTAATAATCTAGTCTCCTTTCTCCTTTGGCTACCACACTATGTCAATCAGTAATTAACAAGAGTCTACTGGTTCTTTCACCAACTGCTGTTAAACCCATCCCTTTCTTTCATTCCCCCTACGATAATACTAGATCTAATTCATTACCTCGTAGCTGCACTCTTGTTCTAACTTCATTCATTTAAACATCTGTTTCAAATTCAACCAACACTGTGCATCCGTGTACAAGAAACTAAAGATACAAAGCAGTCCAGTTACCTATCCCTTCTAATCTCTCTCCCCTACAATTCTGAATTTTGTTCATTTTATGCCTTAAGCTAGAATTACTTTCCTCCCAATTTCTACCTACTAAATTCCTACGTACTGTTTAAGTTATAAATCAAATCTCATATACTTCATGAAATCTTCCCTAATCTCTTTTCAACTTTAACATTCTAAAACACATACAATCTCATGTATATTGGTTATATTCTCTGCTTCTTGAAGACAAGGTTTACATCTCATACATTCTGTTAGCTCCCTATGAGCAGGGCTTTCATCTGCTTTGCTTACTGTTAGTTCCAGTACCTTAAAGAGTATCTGGTACATAATAGCTCCTCAGCAAATATTTACTGGATTAATGCTCTTTATATATTCCGGGGTAGAAAACAAATCTTTGCAGCTGTGTAAGCCAATCTTTACAGTTGGGAAAGAAAAAGAACTAGACTGAATAACTTAAACTATTTAGAGCTTCAGTTTCTTCCTCAGCTAAATATAAATAATGTTCAATAGCTCAATGAATTAAAACAATTAAGTGCAATTTAATACAGACCTGAGGACAAGAGCAACACTCTCAATTAATGTTTTGGTGATTTGGGATTAATAGTAAAAAGTATTAATAAATGCCCACAAAATGAATAAAATGAATAGTCTCAGGAAAAATATTAAAAGTGAATAGTCTCAGGAAAAATATTAAAAGTTTACTTAATATTGAGCCTCTTATCAGTTACCCAAAAAGAATTCCATGAGTAAATTATGGAATATTTCCATTTAGCCATGAGTAGTATGGCTGAAACCATTTCTGATTAATTAGAAATAACTCCAATTTGATAGGGTACAAGTATTAATATTTATATTTTATTAACACATAAAGATTACATTTGACTGCTTAAAAAATGGTAACTTTATTATTATAATTTCTATAGTGCAATAATTAGAATAGAAAAGCTGAAAACTCATTTGGGTTACATGGCCCCCAAAAAGTGAGAATCGACAATAATTTCTGTCTATATCAGTGAATAGTATACAATGTTGTTTTACCAGATCTGTCAAAATATAAAGAAATACTTCATAAGCAATTACAACAAATAAATTTTTCAATATATTTGCATTCATTTTACAGGAAAAGAACATCAGCTTATTTTTTTTTTAATTTTTACCAAATCATACAATTTCATATACTGGCTACTTTTTTAACTTTAAACTGTTCTCAAAAACTTTACAGCGAATGAACTGATAATTAATTCAACATAACATCAGATTATTGGATTAATTATAAACTCTTCCTTATTCAGGGAAGGAAGCTTTATTAACGTGTAAATTGGACCATACACAGTCTTTGCCTTTCAAAGCTTTTCCCATCCCTCTGGGCACTTTCAATGATTCATAACATAAATACAAAATCACTAACCACCAAGAAGGAAAAAGTATTCCCTTCAGTCTATCTTCTATTAATTGGCATAAAATCATTTCAAAAATTCCACAAGGGGCATAGGTTCCAGGTAGGCAAAGAAAAAAAAATCCCGTCTAAATACCTAATTCAGATATAAAGAAATGTACGGTCATGTATTCTCCTCTTACTTACAGGGTAGCAATGAACCCCCTATGGGGAAATAATCCATACACAACAAAAGTGTAAGCCAAAGAAACCTTAAGAAATAGAAACTCAATAAGCAGCAGACATGCTGATTGACCACTGACATCTTCCTCATTCATCAGTCATCATAAGATTCTATTCTCCAACCTAAAGCCCTCACATGTGGATGGAGGCAGGAGAGGGGAGGGTGAAGCGAGAACCAGATCAAGCCATTGAAAGTTTGTCTGGATGCAAAAGCATTCAGATATTCAGAGGAGTATGTTAAGGTCTGAAGCAGTAACAGAGGCCAAACATGGGGGAAAGATTTAGAAATGAGAAGATTGCGATCTCAGGAATCCGATTTTTGGGGTGGTTTTTTGTTGTTGTTGTTGTTGTTGTTGTTGTTGATTTTTTCCCCTTTTCTTTTACCTTCCGTGGGGAGAAAAGGGAGAGGAATTCAATGGGTGCGACAGCGCAGGGGAGAGGAGGTCGTGCCTGGAACACACCAGGAAAGCCACAGGGAGAGAGGGGCCGGGAAGGCTTACTAAGGTTTGTTAGCTCTGAGTCCCAGGAAGGGCAAGAAGTCAGAAAGACAAATGACACTAGAAAGGAGACATGAGGGAGGAGCCAAAACCCTCCAAGCCCAAACGGCGGGACACAGGGTCTCCACGGAGGGCAGGGCCCCCCACAAGGATCCCCGTCAACCGGGGACCCAGACGGTCACTCCCAACCTTTTCCTGACTCCCTTCGCCTCACGTCGAATCCCTCACCGAATCAGAACGGGAGAAGTGTACAAAAATGTGCAGGAGCCACCAACCCGGGAAACGTTCCAGCTCTGGCGTCAGCCGCCCCAGAAACAGCCCGCACGGCAGCGGCTCCGACCTCAGGCACCGCCAGTTCCCGGCCGCCGGCCACCGTAGTTCAGAGGAACGGCCTCCTTTCAAACCCAATAGGCCAGCCACTTCCGGGGTACCAATTTCCTCCAGTGGGCGGCAGCAGCCATAGCCGCCTACGCGCTGCGGATCCGCGGACTTCCTCCATCCCTTTGTCCGCCTCCCCAGCCCTTGGAGTCACCGTCTGGCACGCGCAGAACCAAGGGAAAGGATCCGTCTGTAAGCGGTGTCTACAAACCACATTCTGCCGGCCGTTGAGTTCCGGTTGAACAAGTGGACTTCAACTCCCAGCATGCCATGCAACACCACGCCCTGCCTGGTCGCAGGAACTACAAGGTCCAGTATGCACTGTGCCCCTCATTCTTCACTCTGCCCTGGACAGCCCATGGATCCCAAAAGCGATTTCAGAGTATTAAATCCCGAGGACTAAAGTAACGGTAGACCTTCCTACCAAGCCCCGCTTTGGTAAAAATAGCTCTATTCCCTCTTTCACCTGTTTTAAAGGCACAAACGAAGCTATAGTTGAGATTATAGGTAAATACTTTTTTAAAAATGTTAAGAAATGTATGCACTCGTTTTCCACATGCAGGTTATTTTCAAGGATTGAAACTTAACAATCTGCGAAGGCTATTTATGAAGTGAATTTTTTTTTATCTTCACTCATAAGGGATGTTGAGAGAAATCCTAAATTACTGCAAAGAGTAATCCTATGTCATGTTGCAGTACTGCAAGGTTGGGTTGGAACAAGGACTACTAGAGATGCTCCTGAATTGCATGGAAAGTTGTAAGGACCGTTAGAAGTTAAAATAATAATAATAATAATAATAATAATAATAATAATAACAACAACAACAACAGGCTGTAACATGACTATGAAACCACATGGGAAAGAAAACCTTTCAGAATGCAGAGTTTAAAAGTTCAAAATTAAATTTGAAATTTTTTTCCAATTTTAATGTGTTAAATGATATGAACTATCTTTTTATTATTCTCACTAAAACAGGTAACTAGAATATTTATTTTCTGTTATGTAGTAGGGAAGCCAAGTAATTAATCACTCAAAGGATGGAGCAAAATCACAAATGGAACATTTATTAGATTGAGCAAACAAGATTACTGGTTTCTTGCCTCAATAGATAGCCTATGGTTCTGAGGCAGGATAGTAAGAAGCTATGGAAATTCCTTGACAAGTGGAATAAGGGAAACTGAGATAAAATAATTAGACAATGCCAAATGATTTGAGCAATTTACAGCTAGCTAATAAATTACAAGGTTTATCTTTCCTAACCAAATACACTTAGGAGCAAATGGTTTACACATTACATACTGTCCCAGGGCAGACCAGCCTTATCCCAATCTCCCTTCAATCACGTTCTTTAAAAATAAAACTAACCAGAAAATAACCCTGGCTCCTTTACACACACATTTTGATGAAGACACCTGAAAAGCAAATTAACATTCTGTTAAGACCCTCCCCTGAGCCTTCCCCTAGGATTCCAGCGGGCCAAAGAAAGGTCAAGAAATCTCCAAGAAGCTAGCACCACAGCAAGCTCTCCCAAGAGCATGCCCACGCCTTGCATCTTTGCTGTTTTACTCCTAAACTCTAAGGGACCTTACAAGACTTGCAACTACGGAGCAGTGGGCAATGGCAGGTCAACCTAGGCCAGTGGTCGGCAAATGGCAGCTCTGTAGACTAATGAGTTTACAGACCTACACTCTCAACCACAGACCTACACTCTCAATTCCAATAATTACAGGCTGTTGTTCCTTGTGATTAAGCCCCTAGGCCCATGGTCGGCAAACTGCGGCTCGGCTCTTTGGCCCCTTGAGTGTGGCTCTTCCACAAAATACCACAGCCTGGGCGAATCTATTTTGAAGAAGTGGCGTTAGAAGAAGTTTAAGCTTAAAAAATTTGGCTCTCAAAAGAAATGTCAATTGTTGTACTGTTGATATTTGGCTCTGTTGGCTAATGAGTTTGCTGACCACTGCCCTAGGCGAACCCCCTGAGCCTGTCTCCAAGGACCCCTCTCTCTGACTTTTCCTCTCCCGTTGCTTCTCCTACCTTAAGCCCTCCCTTTGTTTCACTGTCGTCAACTTTAATAAACATACTCTCAAAAGCCACATGGATTCATTTTGTGAAGTCCTTTCTACACAAAGTCAGGAACACTACCAGCGGGCCCCATGCAGACCCGCCCCAAGCCCACACTCCATGCAGTAGCAGTTCCGTATTTTAAATCAAGAACTCTGTTTTGATTTCTTAGAACACATAACACACATTAGCAAGCTGTGTGGATACCTTTTTGTTACTTTAAGACTAGGATTACAAGAATGAATTTATTTTATTTTTGATAGTGTGCATTAACAGACCATTAAGAAAGATGCTTGAAGTCTCAAAATAAACTACGTGGTAATTATACAAAATAAACGTGTGTGTATACAACAAACATTGGTTTTCTATGGGTGTATAGCAAAACAAATTTTAATTGGTTAAAACAGACTAGAATAGTCTCCATTTTTACAATTTCATGTAGAAGTCACAGAGGGAAATTATATTCTGTAACATTGACATGGCCTCACCGACCATACAAACTGCCTTCCAACGCCAGTGTGCTAAATTATGCAGCACTAGCAAGTAAATATTTAAAATCTATGATCCTGGAAAACAATCTGCTGCCTTCCATGCTCGTGTACCAACACAATAACACACAGAGAGAAACCATTTCCTTTGGAATGATACAGAAGTAATGATCAGCTATAATTAGATTCTCAGCTATTCATAGGTGTTCATAGTAAATAAATACATAATTGCATCCACTTATTAGGGATGTTATTAAGGAAGCTTTAAAAATATGCTAAATATTTGATACACATATTTCTAGAGCAGTTTCAGTGATCAATTGGGTAAATGAATGTGGAAGAGAGTTTAAAGAATACATAATTTATGTAACAGAATTTAGGTTTTTAAGCGACATTTTTGCAGCTGCAGAGCTGAGCCATATCCTCTCCTCTAGATGTATCTTTAAATTTCCAAGTCAGCCAATTCCCAACCATACAAGAGTTAACATTGGACAAGGTACTCATTTCAGTTCAACAAATACACCTGCTGGGGGCAAAGCACCCTGCCTAGGCACTGCAATCTGTTTCTGAAGCACAGATAGTTTTAATCATTAGGAAAGACTAAAAGGGAAATGAGAGGAATATAAGAGCTTTATCAGGATGGGAAATAAGAAGTAACGTGTAATATCAACTTTTAATAATCACAGATGCATTTGGTTAATTGGAACTCTGTAACAGCCCATTTACCTTCTATAAGGCAGGAACCACATCTTAAACATCTGTGTCTCTCTCAGCTCTAAGCACAGCTCTTTGTGCAGTGACTGGCACTCCCTAAGTATTTGTGGGAGTTCACGATGATGTCTGAAGCCCTGAAACTCTCTTCTCACCCATGCTATGTAGTTTCAACATAAGCGATTATTTTAAAATTAATAATTCAGATTATGTAATAAAATAGCTATTAAAACCAGAATATTTGATTAATCAGACATTCAAAAATAATGAAAGACAGCAATTTACTGCTGCATATATAAAGAGATACAGTTAGAGATAGAGATAGAGATATATACTAGTATATGAGGCAGGACAATAAGAAGATAGAAAAGGCCAAAACCGGTTTGGCTCAGTGGATAGAGCCTCGGCCTGCGGACTGAAGGGTCCCAGGTTCGATTCCGATCAGGAGCATGTACCTTGGTTGCAGGCACATCCCCAGTAGGGGGTGTGCAGGAAGCAGCTGATGGATGTTTCTCTCTCATCGATGTTTGTAACTCTCTATCCCTCTCTCTTCCTCTCTGTGAAAATCAATAAAATATATATTTTTTTAAAAAGCTAGAAAAATTCCTTGGCAAGTGAAATGGGGAAACTGAGGCAAATAGCTGAATAAACTGGCCAAGCAATTTAAAGCCAGATACAGAAGGTCATGAGGCTAGAAAACCCCTGATGCTTAGCCACAGGCAAAACTGGTGCGGGACTTAGCCCTCAGGGTGGCCTTTCCTCCTCTGCCATATCACTGGTCATGAGGTTTAGGCCCTGGACCTTACCTCCCTAGAGAAAATATGTAGGCCTCAATTATATCTCAGCTCCAGACCCAGAAAAGCAGCAAAACCTGGTAGGCCATGCCAGGACCAGCCGCAATTACTAATGACCCCTGCCCTAGCACTCTGAAAGGGCACACCTGGGAGCTGAGGACTATTCCATGGAGATATCGCCTCAGACTTCCCCTGAACTCCTAGCCTCTAAAAACCCTCAAAATAAAGGACCCAGCACACTCTCCCTCCATCCCTTTCCCCCACCCTTCTTCCCTCACAGGCATGCAGCTCCTAGACTTGAAAGCAGAGGAGCAATAGACAGCAGCAGCCTGTCCCAGGTTAACGCCCTGAACCCCTTTTCTCTGACTTCTCAGTGAGCCAAAGCAGCCCCTCTAGGGTTCTCTCCTGTTGCTTCTTTTATCCTAGGCCCTTCCTTGTTTCCTTGTTTTGGGCTTTCATAAACATTCTCTCAAAGTCATCTGGACTTGCATTGTGAAATCTTTCCTGCACAAAAGCAAGAGCCCACAAATCCTTCCTGCAAGAAGTCGAGAACCCACACACTACAGGCCAGTCCGAAGCAGACCTGCAAAGGGCCAGGTCCCCTTTCCAGTAACACATATGTATATCAAATACATTTATCTTAAGTGTCAAGCCCTTTCTAAAATGTCATCATATCCCAGGCCTGTACTTTGAGACCATACTAGCCACTCTAGTAGCATATTGATTGTGATAGAGCTCTACATTTTTGTTAGTAAATTTCAATCTTTAACTTCTATCTAGTATCCTCCTTTCTTAATTTATTGATTGATTTGAGAGAGAGAATGAAAGAGAGAGAGAAACATCAATTTGTTGTTCTACTTATTTAAACATTCATTGGTTGATTATTGTGTGTGCCCTGACCAGAGATTGAACCCACAACCTTGGCGTAAGGGACGCTGCTCTAACCAGTTGAGCTTCCTGGAAAGGGGCCTACCTAGTATACTTCTTATCCATCTTCCTCCTGGAACTAGGAAAGATGAAGGTTCTGTTTAATACGTAAATGTGTACAACGAATGCCTGATTAAGGATATTATTTTGAGATAACTTGAACTCAACTAAGGATATTATTTTGAAATAACTTGATGAATACCTTGTAGATTTTAAAAGACTAAAAGATTATTTTAGGCAAAATGTAGTGAAACCTTTTCTCTTTTTCAAGTGACCTTATTTCTATCACCTCTCCTATATATTCAACCTCTCCCTCTCTCCACTGTCCCCTTTACCTCAGCCTACAAACATTCACAGGATCTCCATAATTTTGAAAGCATCTTCAGTGAACTCAACTTCCCTCCTAAATGCACTATTAGTCTATCCTCCTTTTCCTTTCATAGTCACACTTCACAAGTGCTACAAAGTAAGTCTTAGCCTTGAAATGTAGCGCAGTATCTAGTCACAGCTAATATTATTAAACACAGTGCTAAAACCTGGAAATATGAAAAGAATTTAGATAATATATTTATGACCGCCCAGTATGGTGTTATGATAGAGGTATGGTCAGGTAATACGAGAAAAAGGAATGTCAGTCACTCCCAAACTGAGGGGTTCTAGAGGAGGAAATCCTACAATCACTTAAATGACAAAAATAATTATTAACCAACTTCAGAAGAAGGAAGTTCAACCAGTTTAGGATATAGCCCATAAATTCATTATAACTGGAGCATGAGGATGGGGGAGTGGTACCATATAAAGCTGGAAAGACAGACTGCAGCTATTTCATAAAGGGACCTTGTATACTATGATAAAAATCTTGGACTTTAACCTGACTATAAAGGGAACCATTTAGGGAATAGGAACGACATGATTTGATTGCATTTTAGGTTGCTCATTGCAATATTATGGAGAATGGGTTGTACTGGAAAGAAATATTATATTTCAGGTTGTGGGTTTTTCTTTTTTTAAGGAATATATGAATAGTGATAAGAAAAAAGCAAAAATAGACTGGTTAGCCGAAACCGGTTTGGCTCAATGGATAGAGCGTCGGCTTGGGGACTGAAAGGTCCCGGTTTTGATTCCGGTCAAGGGCATATACTTTGGTTGCAGGCATATCCCCAGTGGGGAGTGTGCAGGAGGCAGCTGATCGATGACTCTCTCTCATAGATATTTCTAACTCTCTATCTCTCTCCCTTCCTCTCTGTAAAAAAATCAATAAAATATATATTTTTAAAAATAGACTGGTTAGAGATATTAGGATAATAGAATAAAAAAGAGATATGAGGGAGAGAAGGAATCAAGGGAGACTCCCAGGCTTCTGTTTTTCAACTTTCCACGTATTAAATTAGGAGAGCTTTGGAGATGACAGATAGCTATGCCCAGGAGGCAATTAGATTTGGAGTTTAAAAGGAAGATTTGAGCTGAGCATTTAGCATTGAGAGTCATCAGTTTTAGATGACAGTTGAAAAAATGGGCAAGGGTAAGATTGTGAACCAGGTGGGTGGGAACCTGAGCTAGTAACCATCCAGCCAAAATGTGACAGAGATAAGGTGCGGTGGAGAATGATATATGCAAATGTCATGAAATCCTTTAAGGAACAGATTTTTACATTAAAGCAAAGCACTACTGAATTATATAGCACTAAATAATGAGGAGAGAGCTGAACTCATCTGTGGACTGTGGATGTGGTGTTCATGAATAAATGAAACCAAAAAGTCAAAAAAGCATAAATTCAAGAAAGTTGCCAGGGGACAGAATCTTCAGAGAAGAGCTGGTATTCTTTAAGACCAAGAAGTGAAGCAAGAATTCTGTGAGAAGAATGAGGATGTAGCTAACAAGAGCATCAAATGAACTGAAATATTTGAAGGGAGAAAAATAGTGGGAGATTGAATCATGGGAAAGGAAGCACAGGAGAGAACACAAAAAGAAAGATGGTGATGGAGGATGACAGGAATGTGAGATAGTATCACTGGCCTCAAGGTTTCAAGAAAGAAATCCTAGGTAAATCTGTGGTTTACCCTAACCTGTGTGTGCAGCTTTCACTCATCTTGACAGCAGAGAGTGTAACTGACTTGCTTACAACACTCACATACTTCCCTTAAAATGGAAGGCACCCTCCTCCTCAAAGCTAAGAGCTTCAGGGGAGGAATACTTTCTCAAGCCCTACATGGCATAAATTATCATTTACCTAAAGTTTAGAGTCTAACCATAAAATTATTTTTGTTACTACTTTATAACTGTAATTTTGCTACTGTTATGAAACATAATGTAAATATCTGTGTTTTCCAATGGTCTTAGGCGACCCTGCTAGCATTTCTCAACCTGTGGGACCCACAGGTTGAAAACCGCTGCTGTAGAGCCTAAGTCACAGGCACAGAGTCAGACAGTAGAATGGTAGTTGCCAGTGGCTGGGGGCCGAGGGGAATTATTATTTAATGGGTATAGAGTTTTAGTGTTGTTAGATGAAATAAGTTCTGGTGATGGATGGTGGTAATTGTTGCACAACAATATGAATGTACTTAATGCTACTAAACTGTACACTTAAAATGGTTATAATAGTAAATTTTATGTTATATTTTACCACACTAAAAAAATGGAGAAAAAAGCAGTACATGGCAATCAAGATCATTCAATAGCAAAAGAATAGTCTCTTCAATATGCAAAAGAATAAAGTTGCATGCCTACTTCATACCATACTCAAAAATTAACTAAAAATGGGTCAGAGATTTAAGTATAAAAGTTAAAGTGACAAATTAGAAGAAACCATACAAGAAAATCTCCATAACCTGGACTTGGCCATCACTTCTCAGATAAGACACCAAAAACATCAGCAAAAATGAAAACATAGATAAATTGGACTGCATCAAAATTAAAAACTTTTCATGCATCAAAGGCCACTGTGGAGAAAATGAAAAGACAATACACAGAATAGGAAAACATATTTGTAAATATATATATATCTGAAAAGAGTCTAGTATTCAGCCAAAACCGGTTTGGCTCAACGGATAGAGCGTCGGCTTGGGGACTGAAAGGTTCCGGGTTCAATTTCGGTCAAGGGAATGTACCTTGGTTGCGGGCATATCCCCAGTAGTGGGTGTGCAAGGGGCAGCTGATTGATGACTCTCTCTCATCGATGTTTCTAACTCTCTATCTCTCTCCCTTCCTCTCTGTACAAAATCAATAAAATATATATTTTTTTAAATCTAGTATTCAGAATATATAAAGAACTTACAGATCAATAACAAAAAAATAACAACCCAATTAAAAGATGGGCGATGGCCGAAACCAGTTTGGCTCAATGGATAGAGAGGCTTGGGGACTGAGGGGTCCTGGGTTCGATTCCGGTCAAGGGCATGTACCTTGGTTGCGGGCATATCCCCAGTAGGGGGATGTGCAGGAGGCAGCTGGTCCATGATTCTCTCTCATCGATGTTTCTAACTCTCTATCTCTCTCCCTTCCTCTCTATACAAAATCAATAAAACACATTTTTTAAAAAATAAATAAATAAATAAATAATAAAAGATGGGCAATGGACTTGAATAGACATTTCTCCAAAGAATATATACAGCTGGCAATAAGTACATGAATAAATGCTCAACAACACTAATCACATTTTTATGATAAAATATATTTTTATGTTTAGACCTATATTTTATACATTTAAAATTGCAAAATGTTTCACAGCCACTGGATTAGTGACATATCCTATCAAATAAAAGAGTAATATGCAAATTACTCCAACACACAAGATGGCTGCCCCCATGTGGTCAAAGATGGCTGCCCCCATGTGGACACGAGATGGCCAGCAGGGGAGGGCAGTTGGGAGGGATGAGGCCAGTGAGGGAGGGCAGTTGGGGAGGATAGTTGGGAGGGATCAGGTCTGCAAGGGAGGGCAGTTGTGGGTGATCAAGCATGCAGGGGAGGGCAGTTAGGGGTGACCAGGCTGGCAGAGGAGGGAAGTTGGAGGAAACCCAGGCCTACAGGGGAGGGCAATTAGGGGGGACCAGGCCTGCAGGGGCAATCAGGCTGACAGGGAGCATAGTTGGGCATCAATCAGGCTCTCAGGGGAATGGTTAGGGGGTGATCAGACTGGCAGGCAGAAGTGGTTAAGGGCAATCAGGAAGACAGGCAGGTGAGCAGTTGGGAGCCAGTAGTCATGGATTGTGAGGGATGTCCCAAATTGGAGAGGGTGCAGGCTGGGCTGAGGGACACACACCCCCACACACAAATTTCATGTACCAGGCCTCTAGTTCTGTATAACAGACTACCCATCTCTTAGTGGTTTTTACAAACAACATTTATTATCTTACAATTTTTAGGCATCTGGTCATGATATGGTTGGGTCCTCTGCCTCCTGGTCTCTGACAAAGCTACAACCAAGGTGTGGGCCATGCCTTCTGTGGCATGACTGGGGAAGAATGTGCTTTCAAGTTCACTCAGTGGTTGGCAGGACTCAGCTCTTTGCAATTGTTGGACTGGGGGCCTTAGATCCTCGCTGGCTGTTAGCCATAGCCACTCTCAGTTCTTTGCCACATGGGCCTCTTCAACAATAGCAGCTTGTTTCATCAGAGCATGTGAGCCAAGAAAGCAACAGAGAAAGTCTGCTAGCAAGAAGGAAGTCATGGTCTTAAAATCCTATCATGAAATTAACAGCCCATTACTTTTGCTGTATTCCACTCACTAGAAACAACTCACCAAGTCTAGCTCACACTCAAGGGGAGATGATGACACAAGGGCACACATACAAGGAGGAGGGAATCCTTGGAAGCCATGTTAGAAATACCTATCTCAGTCACCACATACAATGGCTGCACACGCCATGCTAATTCCTAAGTACCTTGGAACCCCAAGTTGGAAGAGGAACAAAAGCAAGAAAGGGAATGCCTTGCTGTATTGCAAAATGATTCTTTGCTATTCATAATTCTATTGCATTCATAATTTCTGTGAGAGAAGGTTTGATAAAAAAATCTTTTTTCCTATCTGAACACTTGACCACTCGAATCCTCTCCATACCCTGAAGCAGTGTTTATCTTTGATGTTGACACCAGCATTACGGCATTTCAACACAGCGGCCTTTGTGGGGCAAGAGATGTGGGAAAGCATTTCCCTGGGGCCTGACAATGTTAGTCATGAGAACGGATGTTTAGGGAGAGGAGTTGCACTGGGTTAGTGCTGAGAGCCAAGAAAAGAAAATGAGAAAGATACTCGTGTGTTTTTTAGTACAATTTTTGTGGGTGTATTATGTGCATGACCTCTAAGGCATGGGGAGATAAAACAGTGGTTCCTCTTACTTGGTGCTGGTGGCAGAATTAGTATTTTGTTGTGTGTGTTTGATAATTCTTTATTGTTGAAAGTATTATATGTGGACGAAAAGGGCCACAGGCTGATCTGACAAGCTCAGGGGAGGCCTGCATGGCAGTCTTGCAAACTCAGAGACCTAAAGGAGCCACAAAGAATGGCCTAAAATTAAATTTGAACTAAAACAGTTAGGGTGGGCAGTTACTATCTTCACTGACAAGGTCAACCTTTACCTTAACTCAGCCAATCTGTCTTTTTGCATCTATGATAAGATACTCTCGAAATGTCCAGGTAACTTGTAACTTTTCTTTTTCTGGAGTCCCTGGGGTACAACCAATTGTGGTAGGCACCAGGACATATACCACAAATTCCTTCATTATCATGTTAATTGTTCCTGCACCCACCTAAGTATGTGTCCATGATTTCACTTTTTATTCAAATCCCAGGGGTTTCCTCACCCCCCCTCCCCTCACTTTGCTTTATCCCACCTCCTTAATCTATCACCAATGAATTTCATGTATCCCACCTATGTCCCTCCTTTGATTGCAATGTATAATACAAATGTAACCTGCTATTCTGGGGAGCATTATCTCAATTCCTTGAGGTTCTACTTCCCGGCATATGTCGACAGTTTGGCTCAAATAAACTCACAAAAATTCTTTTCAGGTTTCAATGTGTTTTGTGTTTTTTTTATGTTAACATATATATATATATATATATATATATATATATATATATATATATATATATATACCCCCTTTTAGAACTAATGTATTTAAGGGAGAAAAGCCGTAAGAAAAAAAGGAATCGTTCAAAATGTCACCATCTAAAGGCAACCATTGTTCACATTTTGATCTGTATTTTTTATACCTTTTCTAAATATAGTTTTTATACATTTGTTTGACAGAGTTGTGATTGTTTTACCAGCATAATTTTTTATCCAGCTGTTTTCACTTGTCATTAAAACATAAAGCATATACCCATGTTATTATGAACTATTCATAAACATTCTTTTTTTAAATGCTCTTTTTTTTCTACTTTACACTCTTTCCAGGGAAAGACAGGAAGTCAAACACTTTTCATAAACATTACATCTTTTAGTCTAACTTTCAACCTGGCCCAATTTCAGATTCTTCTGAATCTAAAAATAGTCTCTCTCTCCCTCCCTCCCTCCCTCTCTCTTGCACAATAAAAAATTAACTACTTTGGATATTTGGAGACTCAAGAATTCAGTGATCTTAGAGAAATAGGAAAGAGTTTAATAATGGCAGCTTGTCACTTGATCTAAAAGCAAGATCTCAAACTTTCAATTAAGTTGATATTAATATTAAATCTTGATATCACAAAACTTTAAATGAAAGTATAAAGACATTATATGTCTATATTTTAAAATAAAAAGGCATCTCCAGCCGAAACCGGTTTGGGTCAGCGGATAGAGCTTCGGTCTGCGGACTGAAGGGTCCCAGGTTTGATTCGGGTCAAGGGCATGTACCTTGGTTGTGGGCACATCCCCGATAAGGGGTGTGCAGGAGGCGGCTGGTCGATGTTTCTCGCTCATCGATGTTTTTGGCTCTCTATCCCTCTCCCTTCCTCTGTAAAAAAAATCAATAAAATATATATTTTAAAAAGGCATCCCCGGAAGAGAACTCTTCTTGATATTTATTCTTTTTTATTTCTCTATAGAAACACAAAAACTGGGAAGATCACAGTACTTTAGTGAAATGTCAACATAGTAAAAAAGACAGATAGTCTTTTTTTATAAATTATAAAAACAGTTTTGATTACAAACTTCTTTTTTTTTTTTAAATATTTTATTGATTTTGTACAGAGAGGAAGGGAGAGAGATAGAGAGTTAGAAACATCGATGGGAGAGAGTCATCAATCAGCTGCCTCTTGCACACCCCCCTCTGGGGATATGCCCGCAACCAAGGTACATGCCCCTGACCGGAATCGAACCCGGGACCCTTCAGTCCCCAAGCCAACACTCTATCCATTGAGCCAAACCGGTTTCGGCTGATTACAAACTTCTTGAAATAGTCTTGGAAATCCCCAAAGTTACAGACCACACTTTGAGAGTTAGTGCTTTAAACTCTTAGTCATTTACATCTTGGCAAATACCTGATATATTCCAGTCTCATCTACACGTTGTCTTTATTGTAAAACTGAAGAAAATGAAACTGAGAGAAGTTCACCGATTTGCTCTGGATCACATAGGTATAAGGGAGAGAAGTAGAATTTGCATCTAGAATTGTCTAAATCCAAATCCCAGGCTCTCCCTCTATTTTATATTCCTTGGATAACAATGCTTATCTTCTGTTTTGCAAAATATAGTGCTTAAAGTATTTGTTGCACATCTCTCCTCAAGTGGGTGGACAAGTGTTCATATGGACTCTTGATGATCTGTTTTTCTAGTTGTAAAAGCAATACAGGTGTGCAGCCAAACTAATATAAAATAATATTGAATGTCAACTGTAATTGGAAAAAAAATGTAACAGAGGTAATATTTTGAACAAGAAAACCTCCACATTCTCTTACTACAAAATATATAGAAAAGCTTAGTGAAAAGTAGACTAGAAAGAAGGAAGGAAGGAAGAAAGGAAGGAAGGAAGGAAGGAAGGAAGGAAGGAAGGAAGGAAGGAAAGTTACCTTATTGTAGAATTGGGTAGGAAATAAAGAAGGGGTGGGAGAATTTTACAATTTCCATATTTTGCAATTTGAGTGTGCCCTCACTCAGTTCTGGAGTTATACTCCATGCATAGCAGGGAATCCTCAAATTGAGAAATTGATACAAAATGAATGGAAGAACCAAAACCACACACACAACTTGGGCAGTAATACTGAAACTACTTACCCCCTCACTCTCCACACATACCACTTACTCTGCATTAACATGACTTTACTATTTCATTGTCTGTATAACCTTGTTTATGTGTATTCCTGTTTAAAGACACCTTATGTAATAAATATTATGGACATTATTATTCTTATTATTATTTTACTCCTCAACTGAGTATATTTTTCCATTGATTTTTGGAGAGATTGGGAGAGAGAAAGACAGAGAGAAATATTGATGTGAGAGAAACACATTGACTGGTTGCCTTACCGAGGTACGTGCCCAAAACCGGAATCGAACCTCAGACGTTTGGTCCGCAGGCCGATGCTCTATCTACTGAGCAAAACCGGCTAGGGCTAGATATTATAGATTTATTAGCATTGAACCCATGGTCAACATACTATAATTCATGCCTTGAATAAAACTTTTCTAACACAGGCATTTTCTCTGTAAGGCACATCGCAGCTTCTGGCACTGAGGAACACTAGACGCAGCACTAGCTTGGGGCCTTTTCAACAAAAAGCCCAAGAATGTGTAAAACAAAAAAACATAGCAATAAGTATACCTCAAAAGGGACACTTGTTTACCATCTGAGAGCAGAAACAGAAGGGCAGTGTTGCCTTTTTTGACCTCTGCTGGGACCATGAGCGGGGAACTCATATTTGTCACAGCTCCATGCAGGAGCATGTCCACCAATGACAGATAAAGAGCTATGACTATGGATTTGCAGGTCATAAATTATAGCAAGTAGCCAAAACCGGTTTGGCTCAGTGGATAGAGTGTCAGCCTGCGGACTGAGGGGTCCCAGGTTCGATTCCGGTCAAGGGCATGTACCTTGGTACCTTGGTACCAGTAGGGGGTGTGCAGGAGGCAGCTGATCGATGATTCTCTCTCATCGATGTTTCTGACTCTCTATCCCTCTCTCATCCTCTCTGTAAAAAATCAATAAAATATATTTTTTTTAAAAATTATAGCAAGTAGATGAGTTTGCAAATATGGAATCTACAAATAATAAGAATCGACTGCAATTACAAAACTTTCCTGAAAGAACACACCCTAAAGTCAGGCCACCACAAAATTTTTGTTCTGCTTAAGATGTGGTCACAATCCAATTTAAAAAACACAGGAGGCCGAGACTGGTTTGGCTCAATGGATAGAGCGTCGGCTTGGGGACTGAGGGGTCCCGGGTTCGATTCCGGTCGGGGGCATGTACCTTGGTTGCGGGCGTGTCCCCAGTAGGGGGTGTGCAGGAGGCGGCTGATTGATGACTCTCTCTCATTGATGTTTCTAGCTCTGTTTCTCTCCCTTCCTCTCTGTACAAAATCAATAAAATATTTAAAAAAAATAAATAAATAAATAAAAAATAAAAAAAAAAATAAAAAACACAGGAGGAAACAATTTACCATGTGAGATAGCAATGTAAGTACCTGGAAACCCAGAAATATCTGGAAATATAATTATTCAATAGGGCCTATAGATAAGAATCTTTAAAGTGATTTTAAAAAGAAAGAAGAAAAATCATATTGTTTTAAAAAACCAGATAGTTTTGAAGAAAACCAGACAGAATTTCTAGAAATAGAAAAAGTAGTCAATTAAATTGAAAACTCAATGAGAAGGTTAAACAGTGGGCTAGACAGTTGAAAAAAGAATTTATTGAACTTTGAAAATAGATTTTAAAAAATTACCATTCTAATCAAGGCAAAAATCAAAAACAGAAAATAATATAAAGCCGAAACGGTTTGGCTCAGTGGTAGAGCGTCGGTCTGCGGACTGAAGGGTCCCAGGTTCGATTCCGGTCAAGGGCATGTACATTGGTTGTGGGCACATCCCTAGTAGGGGGTGTGCAAGAGGCAGCTGGTCGATGTTTCTCTCTCATCGACGTTTCTAGCTCTCTATCTCTCTCCCTCTCTGTAAAATATCAATAAAATATATTAAAAAATAATAATAATATAAAGTAAAAATCGTAATCTGGTTACCAAGTGGTAATCTTTTTGCTAAGTACCTCTTTGTGGTCTCAGAGCACCCTTTACATATACTAACGTATCACATTATTTATACTAAAGTATATCTATGTTTGCATTTTCATCCTACCTAACTATATATAACTTTTTCAAATTTGCCCTGCTGTCTCTATAAACATTACAATAGTGATTACATAATAGGAATTCAGTCTTTTTTAAAAAAAAAAAAAATCTGGTTATGGTTAAGAGTATAAACATTGCAGTCAAATTTCTTGAATCTGAATCCAAGCTCTGACACTTATTAGCAGCTTGACTTAGGGACAAAATATTTAATGTTCCAGATCTGGACATATATTGTCTGCTCTTATTATGTTTACTTTGTTAAATATCATATAACCTGTCATCATCATTCCTAGTGTGATAGCCAAGTTGGCTAAATTTCAAAGAACAACTCCTAAGCATGGTTATCTGGGTCTCAAGATACCTTCTTTCATGCAAAGTATAGCATGAAGGTTGGTCAGATTAAATTTATCCCAAAAGTTGATCACAGTACTATTTATGCAAGTCTATTTGGCATAGAAACCAAATGAATAAAACAGATTTCAATGAACTGCCAGTAGATGGCTCTCTTAATTTATTTTCTTTTCAGTTCAGATTTGTGCTTCTAAGTGTCAGGTTACACCATCAGAAAACCCTAATAGGGTAAAAATGATTCTCCAATAATTATTGAATTCATTCTTCTATCTTTTGATTGGATTTACAATCAACAATTGTAAATTCATTTGCAGAGGTATCTCTTCAGTGAATAGTTAAGGTGGGGAAGGTGTTGTGATTTTTTTGTTTGTTTTTTTAATTAATAAAGCATAAAGAAACACTTTTCAAAATGTTTTTTTTTATAATATATTTTATTGATTTTTACAGAGAGGAAGGGCGAGGAATAGAGAGCTAGAAACATCAATGAGAGAAACATCAACCAGCTGCCTCCTGCACAGCCCCTACGGGGGATGTGCCCGTAACCAATGTACATGCCCTTGACCGGAATCAAACCTGGGATCTTTCAGTGCGCAGACTGATGCTCTACCACTGAGCCAAACCGGTTTCGGCCTTTCCAAAATGTTTTTATTGGAGGCTATAATTTTGATGATTTTTATCTGTTATGATGGATGGATGAATATAATTTATTTTTTAAATTTTCCTTAAAATGAACTTCCAATTTTTCTTTCTGTCTCATTTATTATAACTTTAGACCTGTCTAATTCTTCCCTCAGTTTCTTTATGCATTACAAAGCTAAGTAATAACTTACAAAAGTCTATATTTTCTTTAATATAGCAATTAGTTATCCTGGATCTTTGTATCTCCACATTTACCTTATTTTATTATACTATGATTTGAGGGCTGGAATAGGGGGCATTTGTTAGTTTTACTGTTAGCTCCTCAAATGGAACTAAAAAGTTATTTGCTGCTTACAGATACATCCATACAGTCACTGGTTAAACCTTATAACCTGTAGAGTTTATAGTCCTATCACTGTTTCTGCAAAGTTCTAGAACGTATTTCCTCAGATTATGTCTCTAAACTCCTAAGTATGCTACAGTTCCAACCTACCCTAGGCCATCCTGGGAGGGGAAGGAATCCCAGTGTCTTCATTCCTTCACAAAAGACTCGCTTGTACTCAAGCACTTGATAAAAATCTATAAAGTCCTAGAGAGGGGTCACAGTGCCAGGTGGTTGTTCTTCCTTAATTGAAAGTCTTATGATTTCACTGCATATTTACCTCTTTCCATTTTTTTCAGAATAAAAATAGTAAACTCAGCCATTTTTCTTCAGATCTGCCAAGAGTCAGACCTTCTCAAGTTCCCCAGACTCCTCAACTGATCTAAAGCTGGGGTGGGCCTTCAGATATGTCTTGAATCAAGGCAAAAGGTTAAGCCCCAGTAACCCTCACTGGTCAGTCTTTGGATGCAAGCTGCTCCCAAGGAGGAGGCATTACCTGAGGGAGGCGCATACCTTTGTTTAAGGGCAATTCCCAGAGAGAAACAGAGACCGGGTAGCATTTATAATCTCAGATCCTGCTGTCCCCGAAACAAGCTCAACTTCCAAGATTTCTGTAGTTTGCTTGTGTGCTCTACAAGAGCAGGAATCCCAGTTGCCTGGCACTTGATAGACACTCTAAAAACAATTGTTGAGATATATAGCCTTCAGTTTGAACCAAAATGGAGTGACAGGGGCCACATGTACCCTCCCTTCTTAAACAATTTAAAAAGCAGATAAATTATTTTTTTAAATGGTTTTTAGACATTAGACATCAGACAGAAGAGAACAGAATCATTCCTGAGAAACAAAAGAGAACAGAGTGATTTCTGATAAAGTAAGTCCTATTATCACTCCATTTTTCTGTCTGGAGAGAGTTTCCATACTCTATTGCAAAGAGGGGAATCCAGGAAGAGCCTCATAAACTCTCTGAGTTGAGAAGATGGGGTCATAGGAGACAAGGCAGCTAGAGTTCTCAGGGCAGCATACCAGAGAGGAGATTATTGCACAGAGAGAGTTCTCTGGGAATCACAGAGGGTTCTCTTTATTATTTAGCTGAGTATTGATCAGAGTATGTAAAAGAGGAACTATCTGAGGTGGGAACTGTAAAAACACAAGCATATCTTTGAGTATATCCTGGAAAATAAACACAGCTTCATAGTTTCCAATGAACAAAAGCACTAATCATTTTTTAAAAATTCTTGAATAAATGTGAGTCAATAAATTTTCCCTTTTTCCTTAAAGCTAGTTCTAGTTGGGTTTCTGTTGCTTGCAACCAAGGTGTATTAACCAATACACCTTCCAATTCCACTTCCCAGAGTTTCTCTTCAGGGACAGACAAAGAATTCCAAAGATTTTGATTATAAGAATGTCTACCATTTTAATATTTGTAAATGTCAAAATCCATAAATAAACCAAATGAAGATGTTATGCTAATTTTAATAAATTAACTAATAAAATACTATGTAGTAACTAGCATATTTATTTTCTCATTGACATAGAAATATGTTTATGATATATATTTTTTAAAAATATATTTTTTTATTTCAGAGAAGAAGGAAGAGGGAGAGAGAGATAGAAACATCCACAATGAGAGGGAATCATGGAGGGACTGCCTCCTGCACACCCCACACTGGGGATCAAGCCCCCAACCTGGGCATGTGCCCTTGACCAGAATTGAACCTGGGACCCTTTGGTCTGTAGGCCAATGCTCTATTTGCTGAGCCAAACTAGCTAGGACTGTTTATGATATATTGATGAATTTTTAAAAGCAGGTTATAAAACAGAATATATAGCTTTTTATTATTCATATGTATATATGCATATAAAGTATAAAAGGATATATCTTAAATTTTTAATAATTCTTATCTCTGATTAGTAGAGTTTCAGATAGTTTTTAAATTCTTTTTTTAAGTATCTGTGTTTTCTGATTAGTCCACAGCAAATTTGTTTTAACTCTATTTTTTTAATTCCTGTCTCCTTAGTTGACCTCTGAGTTTCTGTTTTTTTATCTAAAGTTTACCCCTGATTTTCAGTTTATTTGAGAATCAAAGATTAACATACTTCTAGTCAGTTGAATAATTAAGTCATGTCCTATTCAGATTACAAATTCCTCCTATTTCCCTAAATCCTCTTCCAGAACTCTAATCATTGTAGTTTTACTGCATAACAATTGTGCTTGCTCACTGTACATGTACTACAGGCACAATTAGAAATTGTTTAGTAGATAGTTATTCTCTCAGTAATATCCTAAGGAAGCTATGTTATATAATCAAAGGTATGTGTTAGAAAAATGGTGCCAGAGAACTTTTAAACTTTTACCAAAACACATTGAAGCAACTCAGTTATTAAAGCTTAGAAATGTTTGCCAGTGCCTGGATGATCTAATGCCTTGGCAAATACTGAAAGTGGCCTATGTCCCCAGGGGGAAGCACATTACGCCTCATGATTCAATGTCCCAGATTTTCCAGAAAAGACCTGATTTCTTCTTCTCTTTCTTCTTCTTCCTCTTCTTCTTCTTCTTCTTCTTCTCCTTCTTCTTCTTCTTCTTCTTCTTCTTCTTCTTCTTCTTCTTCTTCTTCTTCTTCTTCTTCTTCTCCTCCTCCTCCTCCTCCTCCTCCTCCTCCTCCTCCTCCTCCTCCTCCTCCTCCTCCTTCTTCTTCTTCTTCTTCTTCTTTTTTCATAACAAAGGTCATTCCTTTATTGGATTTTAACTTTTCTGTCTCTGAAGATTTTCCCTGTAAATTAATTCATGCATGTCAATAAAATATCTTTTGTTAGATTAAAAAATCCCAATTTTTAAAATAGAAAAAGGATCACCAAGGCATCAGCGTTTTAACAATTAACCCTCAGATAGGGCACTGGGGTGCTGGTGACTCCAGCAGGCTCAGGGAGAGATGTGAATGTGCTGAATGAATATGAAAAATCTAATTTGGGGCTTACATTTTGCTAACCACAAGAAACTACCACTTGAATTTCCAGACAATTTGCACCATAATTACTTTTGACCTTGAATTCTAGTCCCAGATATAAAGCCAACTAGCTGTATAAAAGAAGCTCAATCAGTCAATATTTTGTTGCTTTTCACACTCTAATAGCTCAAGTAGAATGTTTAAAGATGATTAAACAGCCTTGCTGGGTTGTTTTGAGAATTAAAAGAAATACAGTGTACACGTGATTTTAAAAGCCCTGTTTGCTTGATTTTGCTGAGTCCTTTATTAACATCTTACCATGAAAGTTAGACAAAGAAAACACTGGAAAGTTGAACAGCTCTTGCTGAAGATGATATAAAGGGCAGAAGCCTACAGATTTGGTATGCTACCCTTGCTTCTTCCCATGTTTATTAGAGAAAAAGTTAAGTAACCAAAAAAAGAATAAAACTCACTAATAATTCCACCACATAGAGAACTATTCATGGACTGTATTTTCCCAGACTCTGAAGAATATCTTCAAACAAACTTGATTGAACATAATAAAAATCTCTTCTCCACTGCTCATCGGGCTTAATTATTCAACTGACTAGAAGTATGTTTGAGATTTCAACCTCAAATCCAGGAAGCAATGGAACACATGGCCAGAAAGAGGAGACAAAGGCCAGAACTGCTGGCTGATGAGTATGATTGAGAAGCCAGGCTGAAAGATACCCAGAGAGCGTTGGCTAATAGCTAGAAATAGGACTGGGGTTAGGTTAGCTTGTTCCTGTAGTTCAGTGTCTGTAAATTGTTGGTTTAATCAGAATAGTATAAAGATTCAAGGTTATCAACAAAATGTGGCCTTTTTGTTAGGCTTATAAAACTGCATTCTGAATGTTTTATTAAAGGCTTAGCTGCTGTACAAACATTATTTTGAATATACTTTGAATTATAAGGACAAAAGAAATATAATTTTTGTCTTCTTTTCACTTAATGGAATGATTTTCAAGTTTTTTTCAAATATGGTAATTATAAATTAAAGTACTAAGCATTTGTTGGTAAATAATATATATGTTTCACTTCAATTAATGTAATAAGAGAATGAAGTTGTGATAAGTGCTCTAAAATTATAAAAATGATTACGAATTAGAGTGACTATTTCCCGATACCCTTGCCTTCTCCTACTTTCTTATATCTCCAGGCTAAGACAAGAATATAACTTGAGCCGAAACCAGTTTGGCTCAGCAGTAGAGTGTCGGTCTGCAGACTGAAAGGTCCCAGGTTTGATTCCAGTCAAGGGCATGTACATTGGTTGGGGGCACATCCCCGGTAGGGGGTGTGCAAGAGGCAGCTGATCGATGTTTCTCTCTCATCGACGTTTCTAGCTCTCTATCTCTCTCTCTTCCTCTCTGTAAAATAATAAATAAAATATATTTTTTTAAAAAGAATATAACTTGAAAGAAATATACTAAGACCCAAATAAATAAAGGTTTTTCTATACAGTTGTTTAAAAACATTACTAGTATTAGGTTTGTAAAGAGATATTAAAAATATTAAAACCAGATATGATTCTGATCGTTGGGTCAAAACATTCATCTAGAAACTTCCAACTCATGCATGCAAAGGTGCAAAACCTTTCTGAAACATTTGATGATTGTTCTGCATCTTTCATTATTCTCCTGCTTATCTTTAGCCATTCTTCTTTTTTTTTTTAATACATTTTATTGATTTTTTTTTACAGAGAGAAAGAGAGAGGGATAGAGAGTTAGAAACATCGATGAGAGAAAATCATCTATCAGCTGCCTCCTGCACACCACCCACTGAGGATGTGCCCACAACCAAAGTACATGCCCTTTACTGGAGTCGAACCCAGGACCTTCTAGTCTGCAGGCCGACACTCTATCCACTGAGCCAAACCGGTTTCAGCTCTTTAGTCATTCTTTATTCTAGGACAGTGTTTCCCAAACTTTTGACATATGTGTACCCTTCTATAATTTTCATAACGCTGAGTACCCCTCGTACTCGTGAGAACGTAGAATTAGGTGCAGCTAAGCACGGTGCAGTGCATATCCCCACCAAACTCCGGTGCAACGCATACCCCCACCAAACTCTTCCTGTACCCCTGGGGGTATGCGTACCACACTTTGGGAAACACTGCTCTAGGACATCCTTCCCTCCCATCCAGACTGGGCTAAATGCCCTTCTATGTGCTCTAAGCCCTTCTATCATTTCTACTTACCTCCTTGTGTTGAAATCATCTGCTTATAATTTTTCAGTTTGGCTGATCCAAAAGCTTCTGTATAGAAACCCTCCACAAACCCCAGATGAGATTGAGTTCCCTATCTTAAGCGTCCATGATTCCCTATAGTTTTCTTTTAAAACACTGACGGGTGTGATTATTTTTGCAACAGGGGTAGCAATTACCACTCTCTGGTGCCACATAAATAATCATTAGGGTTGAAGCTTTCCCTTACACACCATTATCACTTTCCCTTCTGCATCCTTATATTTTCAAAAGATTATTTGTTGGGGAGGGAATGTCGGCTGTTTCTTGCTCCTTTATTAAAACAATAGTCTATCTTTCTACAGAGATTTAAAAGTCAAAATACTATGACTTATAATTTTTAAAAATAAATTCCTGCTTCTGAAAAGCAATTTTTTTCTATTATATTAGCTTCATAGTCTTCTGCTACTTGCCTCAGTCTTCCTAAATAGCATCCTTATATTGTTGCTATTTCAAGATCTCTCAGTTTCGGATCTTTTGGCTTCCTGCTCTGGAGGGTGAAAACTAAGCTTTTAACCACACTGCCCGCCACACACCCCATCACACACACATCCACATACATTCTTTTCCTCCTCCATTTCTCCCTATACAATTCCATTATCCATAAGTTTTGACTAAGTCAACATGCCCATGAGGTATACAATGATTATACTGCCTTTCTTGCACAATTTTTTGTTTCTCCTGGAATTAATAGTTGTCTTTATTGTCTGCTCAGTTTTCTATATCACTAATTTATCCCCAAACATTCCTCCAGAATTATAAATTTTCTCTCATAATGTCCAAATACATCGGATTTTTTAAAGATTTTGTTTATTTTGTGGCAATACCCCTGGTGGAGCCCTCTGCTCCCTGGTGCCAACACCAACACATTGTTCTCTAGAAATGCTGTGCAGGTATCTCTCTGGAATCTCTAATACTCATCCTGGGGAGTTCCTTGTTCTCCCTTTGTTGGATCTCCTGTTTTTTGAATTCAATATCTTTCTTCCTTGCTTTGCATCCTTGCTTATGGAGCATATGCTCCAACAATTCCTGAGAAAGGGTACATGTAGGTATATTCTTTAAAAACATGAACATCTGAAAATGTCTTTACTCTTGGCCCATGGTCAGCAAACTGCGGCTCGAGAGCTACATGTGGCTCTTTGGCGCCTTGAGTGTGGCTCTTCCACAAAATACCACGTGTGGGCGTGCACATACAGTGCGATTGAAACTTCGTGGCCCATGCACAGTTTTCGGTCTCAAAAAAAATTTCAATCATTGTATTGTTGATATTTGGCTCTGTTGACGAATGAGTTTGCTGACCACTGCTCTAGGCTCACACTTGAATGAAAGTTTGGCTGAATAAAGTTGAAACTATTTTTTTAAATTATTTTTTAAAAATTTTAATGAGTTTTTCTACATAATTATCTTTTTTTTTTAATCCTCATCCAATAATATTTTTCCCTTGATTTTTAGAGAGGGTGGAAGAGAGAAGGAAAAACAGAGATAAATATCAATGTGAAGGAAACTCATTGATTAGTTATCTCCTGCACGCACCGTGACCTGGGCTGGGGCGAGGAGGAAGCTGCAGCTGAGGTACATGACTTTGACTGAAATCAAACCCAGGACCCTTTAATCCACAGGCAATGTTCTATCACTGATCCAAACTGGCTATGACTAAAAAAATTATTGATTTTTAGATAGAGAGGAAGGGAGAGGGAGATAAAAACAACAATGATGAGAGAGAATCATTGATCGGCTGCCTCCTACACACCCTCTATTGGGGAGCAAGCCTCAAACCCCGGCATATGCCCTGACCAGGAATCAAACCTGAGCCACACCAGCCAGGCTAGGTTTAAACTCTTTTCCTTGGATTTCTGCAGGCATTACTCCACTGTCTTCTTACATAAGAGCATTGTTGGAAGAGTCAATTCCTTTAAAATTCAAGTTCTTTATTTGTGGCTTTTTTCCTCTTGGGAAATGTCTAGGAATTTTTGTTGTTGTTACTCCTCACCTGAGGATATTTTTATTTTGATTTTTAGAAAAAGTGGAAGGGAATGGGAGAGGCGCAGAGAGAGAAAACTTGATGTGAGAAAGAGACAGTGATTGGTTGCCTCCCGCAAGCACCCCAGCTGGCCTGGGAATCAGGCCTGCAACCAAGGCATATGCCCTTGATGGTAATCAAACCCCAGGCCCCTTGTACCAGGGCCAATGCACTATCTACTGAGCCAAAAATTCCTTTTATCCCAGTAAATAAAACTCCCCAGGTTGGTCCTTTTAAATCTATTGTGCTAGCATTAAGTGGGTTCTCTTACTCTGGAAAGTCATTTCTTCCTGTTGTGGAAAATTTTTGTGAATTACTACTTTGATCATCTTCTCCCCTGTTTTCTCTATTCTTCTTTCTGAAACTCTCATAATTTAGATGCTGAACTGCCTTAAATTTTCTTAGGTTTTCTATTTTCCATATCTTTTACATTTTCATTTTTGTTTTTTGATTCTACTCCCTCCGAGATTTCCTTCAATTTTATATTCCAATTCCTGAACTTTTAGGGTTCTCACAGCATGAATCATCTTGTAATTATAGATGGTTCTCAATATACGATGTTTTACCTTATGATTTTTGGACTTTACAATGGTGTGAAAGTGATACACATTTAGTAGAAACTGTACTTTGAATTTTGATCTTTTCCCAGGTTTACAATGTAAAAAAACTCTCTTCCCTGAAGCTGGGCAGTGACCTTGAGGTTTTGCCCCACTGTAAGTGTTCTGAACACAGTTAAGATAGGCTAGGCCAGTGGTCAGCATACTGTGGCTCGTGAGCCACATGCAGCTCTTTGTCCCCTTGAGTGTGGCTCTTCCACAAAATACCACGTTCGGGCGTGCACGTACAGTGTGATTGAAACTTCGTGGCCCATGTGCAGAAGTCGGTTTTCAGCCTGGGCAAGTCTATTTTGAAGAAGTGGCATTAGAACTTTCAAGGGGCCAAAGAGCTACATGTGGCTCACAAGCCGCTGTTTGCCGACCACTGGGCTAGGCTAAGCCATGATGTTTGGTAGGTTAGGTATATGAAATGCATTTTTTACTTGCAATCTTTTCAATTTACAATGTGTTTATCAGAATATAACCCTATGGTAAGTCGAGACACTTTCCCATCTGCAAGTTGAGTTTTGAGCTCTTTTTACTTTAGCATATTAGTTCTCACATACTCATCTGCTTCCATGCTTCCAATTTTATCTTGCTTTCTCTCCCATTCTCTTGATCCTTCTTGGTTTGTGCCTTTGGGGGATCACTTTACTAGGGTTTCAGGAGAAATACATAGTAAATACTCCTGTTCAATCTATCACATAATCAGGATCTTTGTTTATTTCCTTCTGTTGCCAGGGCTGACCAGCAGCCCCTGAACCACTGATGAACAGATTACTCTGACAGACAGATTACTCTGACACAGTTTCACTATCCGGGAGAGGGCTAAGGGTTGACCTGGCTAAGAGCAGGTAGGCAGCCTCCATTGCCTGTCTCATTAGCCTTTTATTGCAGTTTTTATCTTTAGATACAATCAGTAGGTGAGTAATCTTGGAGGACATATGTTTACATTGTCCTCTAGGCCAGGGCATCCAGGGGTTACGCATAAGAATTCCAGTAAACACCCGGGGGTCTGCACATGCACAGGCTTGTTTGGAAAGGACAAGGAATAATTAGAGGTGCTGCCTTGACACTCCTATGTCTCCCCTAAGTCAGAATTCTGATAAACAGGCCAGGCGGCTTTCCACACACTTCCCTTTTCTCAGAATGTCCTCCTTACGAACTTTCCAACCAAGTCTCTTGTGCTTCCCAACATTCTATAATGGTCATACTTCTCAAGGCAACATGGATACCGAACCTCTGAATTACAGGGGGAAGATTAAGTACAAGAGAATAGAAAAAAGAAAAAGTGCAAATATTAATATTTTAACATGTTGTCTTATAACACTTCCAATGGTGTTGAAGCCAGCTCATCCTAGTTCACAAAAATAGTTTTATTTTCAGCAATTTTGTGAGCAATAATTCTAAACAACCATTAATAACATTTAAATTAATTAAACTTACAATCCTATATAATAAGAGCTTTGTATGCAAATTGTCCACTCAAATGGGAGTTCATCCAGGAGTGCGAATAGGGCATGGGGTTAGCTGGGAGGAAGGGAGAGAGTACCCAGCCAGCAGCCGCTAGAGATCTTACTCGTGTACAAATTTCATGCACTGGACCTCTAGTGTCTAATATAGCTTACAACTTACAATGAAATAAATTGTTAAATACAAAAATAATAAATACTCAAAACTCATAACTTCTTCATTATTTTAGTGAAATATTATATAATAATGTGCTATACTAGTATATCACTTTCAATTCCATGTTTAGTCTAATCATATTCGTAGCTTAAAAGTGGCCACACTGGGAGTATTTGTAACAGAAATATTAAAAAGCTACAAATAACAGATTGATACTGTTTTTCTTTTTATTGTCCATACTTAAGTCATGGAGAAAAATATTAATAATACCAATTAACTAAAAAATATGTTGTGTCTGTAGCATTTTAAGTTGAATAGTACAAAAAATTGAGAATCTCTTCTTCCAGTATTCAAAAACAATTACCTCAGTCACCCAATAAATCACTCAATCACTGACAAAAAAGTGAAGTTCTGACATTCTTCTTTTTTTCTTTTCACTTTTCTCTTGCTCTTTAACTTAAATGAAAATATCAACCGATGTGCAGGTCAAAAACACATTCATTTTGTTAATTGGAACCATATGTTGGCCATGGATGCAAGAATTCTGCAAAAATCAATGACATCCTTCTGTGAGAATCAATAGGCTAAAACGATTTTACAAATAAAGTATATATTATTATCTATAAATTTGTGCTACACATCCTTCCTATTAGTAAAATTAATACACACATACCTTGTTGATTTATTTTTGGAGAGCTAATTCTTTTTTATATTTTTATTGATTTCAAAGAGGAAGGGAAAGGGAGAGAGAGATAGAAACATCAATGATGAGAATCAATCATTGATCAGCTGCCTCCTGCATGCCCCCTGCTGGGGATCGAGCCCACAACCCAGGCATATGCTTTTAACCAGAATTGAACCTGGGAACCTTCAGTCTGCAGGCCGATGCCCTATCCACTAAGCCAAACCAGTTAGGGCTGGAGAGCTAGTTCTTAAACTTTTATCACTGTCCGTAACTGTTCTTATACGGTAAATTCTGTGAGGGCAGTAACTGTTTTTGTTTGATTCCTCTCACCATTTCAATACCTACTAGGTACTCCATAAACATTTATTGAATTGAGTTCATGAAAGCACAGGGACCTTGCCTTATTCATTTTTCTATCCAAGAACTAGCACAGGGCCTGACACAAATTAAGTTTTGAAAAACAGTATTTGATGACCTGAATTGAACTTGAATCATAGTCTCCTAATTCTGAAAACAATCCCCTGATAATCCAACACACCAAGACAAAGAGTGAGATGGATTATTTTTTCAGGCACAAGACTTGTTTTCACGGTTGCTTTGTAAGTTAAGTCCCTTGCCCCGGGAAGTCCAGAGTGGAAGCCAGATCTCCTGATTCCTAAAACAGTGCCCTATTCATTAGATTCCCTATTTCTCAAGGGCACCAGTATTTTTTAAACACTAATTTTGGACAGCAGAGCTGGTTTCCTGCTTTGTGGCTACAAGATTTTACTTAAGATAAATGACAATAAACAGTCAGAAGGAATCAAATTACGATGTCTATCATTTAATGTGCCCACACTATGCTCCTTCTAAAACCGTGCTTTTAATCCTGTAGCTTGGTTTCTTTCAACAATGCTATAAGGTAGGATTAACTGTACATTGCAAATGAAGGCACTGAGATTTAGAGAGGTTTATGAACTTGCCTAAAGCTCACAGATGCTAGGTAGCAATAATGGGATTGCAAGCAGTTCTAACTTAAGACAAATGCTTAGGTATTTGTGTATGTTTTTTAATTCTCAGCCAAGAATATGCTTGTTTTTTATTTATTTTAGAGAGATATGGAGAGAGAGAGAGAGAGAGAGAGAGAGAGAGAGAGAGAGAGAGAGAGAGATGGAGAGAGAAAAAGAGAGAGAGAGACACAGAGAGAGAGGGATTGGTTGCCAGCCTTACACACCTTGACCAGGGATTGAACCTGCAACCTTTTGGCATAAGGAATGACCTTCAATCATCTGAGCCACCCAAACCAGGGCTATTTTAATTTGACAATGTTTCTTTTTATTTAAAAAAAATATTTATTGTTGAAAATATTACACATGTCCCCTTTTCTTAAATATCAGTTGTTCATACACCACTGTTCACATACTACTTTCAGGATTTGGTCATATTTGCATGACGATTATGTTACCATTTATCTTGGTCTTTTTTGTTATTATTCAGCCTAATCTGAAACAATAATATCCATAAAATAATGGTTTTATACATATTGAAATGAACAGATATTTTTATACATATTAAAATGAACACATAATTCTTAAAGTAAAATTTGCCTACTTACCAGCTAAAGTGACCTTAGATGCTATCAGAGCTACATATACATTCCTTAGGCAAGCACTGCTTTTTTTTTTTTTCTTTTTAAAATATAGTTTATTGATTTTTTTACAGAGAAGAAGGGAAAGGAATAGTTAGAAACATCGATGAGAGAGAAACATCCCCCACTGGGAATGTGCCCGCAACCAAGGTACATGCCCTTGACCGGAATCCAACCAGGACCTCTCAGTCCACAGGCTGACGCTCTGTCTACTGAGTCAAACCAGTCAGGCTAAGCACTGCTTCTTTTTTAAAAATATGTTTTATTGATTTTTTAGAGAGGAAGGGAGAGGGATAGAGAGTTAGAAACATCAATGAGAGAGAAACATCGATTACCTGCCTCCTGCACATCCCCCGCTGGGGATATCCCTGCAACCAAGGTACATGCCCTTGACCGGAATTGAACCTGGGACCTTTCAGTCTGCAGGCTGACGCTCTATCCATTGAGCCAAACCAATCAGACTAAGCACTGCTTCTTGCAATGCTGCAGATTTAACTCATACTGGGGTGGGGCAAGAGTGAGGTCATATTTTTTGATTTGTTTTCCATTTCCACTCTGAAATAAAAGAAAACAAGTCCATCTATTTTACTTAGAGGGAGCCTGACTAATGCTTCTTGAGTAAATTCCTGTTGCACAAAACAAGGAGGTTTACAAAACTGTCTTCCAGGGCCACTGAAACCTTCCAAGCAAATGACTTGGAATTAAACTTGGCAAAGATTGCTGAATGCCACCAGAATTAGACAATTGAAGGTTTCTGCAGCAAGAACAAAATTCAAGAAAAATAAAACCAGTTTGTTGGAAAGCACCTACAGTGAGAGTCATGCAGGATTCAAAATGTAAGAAAAGCTTCCTGGCATTTGTGTTGCCCAGCTGGAGTTGATAAAAGTGTTTCTATTCTTTCCTGTAAGTATGTCGGAGGAGGAAGTAGTTGGACTGTCTTTCTCAGCTTTTGAGTGGGAGGTATAATACAGCACTGTCAGAGATGATGGCAAAAGAAAAAAAAAAGAGAGAAAACAACTTTTTATGAACTGCTGAAAAACTGGATTCACATCTATCTCTGTGGCAGAGCCCAGATTTGGTTAAGAAGATCATTTGGAATGCTGTCCGATGCATTTCAAAGGGAAAAAATAAAAAGCGCATCAAAAATCCTAACAGCCAAGACCATCGTGGTAAATAGTATCATTTTTTTAGGGCTTGTGAAATATAAATGTTTGCATTTAGTTCCGTTTTAATATATCTTCTTTATGGTTCCTGCAAGTCCCTCCACAATGTGACTTCTACCACTTCATCAGCCATCTCCTTACCTCAAACTTACAACTAGCATGTAGGCAAGTAGGTGGAGGGCAGAGGGCTTTTCTTGTATCAGTTTCCTATGCATTACAGGGGGCAGCCGATCAATGGATCTCTCTCATCATTGATGTTTCTATATCTCTCTGTCTCCCTTCCTCTCTAAAATCAATAAAAATATACTTAAAAAATAAAATAAATAATAGTAATCATAATCAGTTGCTACCTTCTTAATAATAGATAACATTTCCCTGGAATATGAATTTTTTTCCCCTCAGCTAGCAAAATAATCCATTCATTATGGATGCTCATCCTTGCTATTATCCCCATTTCATTTTGTGCTTCTGTTTTTCCTTCGGCATTTCTCTCTGAGGCACATTCTGGGTCAGGGAAATCTTTCCCAGTGCCTCTTAACTGCCTCCACCTCCCCATAAGGCTGGCCTTGTGTACAACACACAACGACTTCCCTGCTTCCAAGGGTGTAGTCTTCCCTGGCCACAAAATGTAATTACTATTTTCCTTTCCCTTTCTTCCCACACTAGTTTCTTTCTGGTCTGCATAAGTGGCCCTTCCCACTCCTGAATATCCAAATTACAATGTATTTTAGAAAAAAACTCTCTGCTCCTCTGAAAACTTCCCTTCCCCAGGGCAGACCTTTGACTGCTATATTCACATTTTACTACAGATAGTTATCACTGTTTGAGGTCTTACAGCTGACTCCATTGATTCAAAACAACACATCAAAGCCAAGATTCTGGCCTACAGAACATTTCCTCAATAGCCTGATATGGAGCAAAGACAATCACAATAAGGCCTTTTGCCCAGGTTGCACGAGCTCAGGGAAGCTAATTGTTTGGTGGCTTCCTGTACTTGAGGAATAAATGCTTCCTTTTCGGACAACAGACTCACTAAAGCTTCAGTCAATGAAGTGAAATTGGGGACTTGAAGAGCATCCTGTATTTAGACTATGATGTTTGCAGGATCACAAAGGGCCCTCCCAGGGTGAGAATTCTTTTTCTTTTTTCTTTTTTTAAATATATTTTTATTGATTTCAGAGAGGAAGGGAGAGGGAGAGAGAGAAACATTAATGATGAGAGAGAACCATTGATTGGCTGCCTCCTGCACACACACACACCCCTCCCGCCTGGGGATCGAGCCTGCAAACCAGGCATATGCCCTTGACTGGAATCAAACCTGCAACTTTTCAGTCCGCAGGCTGACGCTCTATCCACTGAGCTAAGCCGGTTTTGGAGATATATATATATATATAATTAATTTTTACAGAGAGGAAGGGAGAGGGATAGAGAGTTAGAAACATGGATGAGAGGGAAACACCGATCAGCTGCCTCCTGCAAACAAGCCATACTGGGTATGTGCCCTCAAACAAGGTACATGCTCTTGACCAAAATCAAACCTGGGACCCTTGAGTCTGCAGGCCGATGCTCTATCCACTGAGCAAAATCGGCTAGGTTACAAGGAGAATTCTTAATAATAGTTCTGAATATTTCTGGAGGAGCTGTGGCCCTTCTGTCAATGACTCCTTGATTTTTATTTTATTTATTTATTTATTTGTTTGTTTGTTTGTTTATTTATTTATTTTTGCACTCTATGGAGTTCAGAGCCTTTTTCTTACAAAAGAGGAAAAGGTGAGTGTGGATAGTATGCAAGCATAAGCTCTCAAAGAGACCAAACTCCTAAGCATAAAATAGAATAGTCTTCATGAATTGAATTTTGACCAACCAGACAGTTTTTCCTTTTGTTTTCTCCTCACAAAGATGCTTTCCTTGACCAAAATTTAGTCAGACTCCTCTAAGACCTCTTCTCAAGTAGGCCTTGACCTTGGGTTTCAGTGTCTGTCTTTGTTGGCCTGCTTTGCCCAGATTTAGCAGGAATCCTGCTAAGTCAGTTTAGAGAGAATTTCCCACTTTTGATATCGGGCCAAATTCTTCATCTGACACTATCTCTTAGGTGATATACCTGATTACCCTGACCTACAATCAGCAAGAATCCTAGTAGGTCAGTTTAGCAAGAATTATCCTACCCCCTTAGTAATTTTCCATTCACTGACAGAAAACACAAACCACCCACAATTCCCATTCCACCCCCTCCTTGCCTATAAATCTTTACTTTCCCTTAGAGTCTGATAAAGACTAACTGGAACTTGAAGCAAATACAATCAGTAAAGGGGTCTATGAGAGAAGTTAGGGCTATGGAAGTTTTCGCATTCTAGATAACTGTGGAAACCCTACACGTGAGCGTACCCTACAGGAAGAACTTTATATTTATAATAAAGCTTTATGGTTCTGACTTCCCCTTCCCTTAACTTCCTTTTCCCTTCTATAAATATCCCTTCATCTTGGCACACAGACCAGAATATACACGTGGCTTATTGTGTTTGTACGCACTGGGTTGCAACCCTTTCTTTTTTCTCAAATAAATAATTTTTGTTGACAAAGCACCTACTTGGTATTATTTTCATTCAACAGTCCAAATTTTGCCCAGCTCCACACTGAGGTCTCTTTTCCCCTATTGCAATGTTCCTAAATAAAATCTGTTTATACCACTTTACTTCCCAGCTCTGGCTTTTCTTTGACAGTCCACTGAAGTGGTCTTAGGTTGTAGTCACGCTGAGTTATTCTCCACTCAGGGAACATTTCTTGCTTTTCCACACCTCCCTGCCTCTACACCTGCCTAGGAATGTCCTGTTTCACTTCTCTGCCTGGTTGACTCCTAATCATTCTTTAAGACCAAGCTGACATTATTTATTAACCAAGTCCCTTCCTCTCCATTTCTAAAATCACTGCCGGAGCTCAGACCCTCAAAATTTCTTGACTGGATGGCTGCCAACAGTTTACATTCACCAGGTCTCTAGTGTTGAATCTCTCCAAATTTATCCTCTACCCACCAGTCAGAGCAATTTATTTAAAACACAGATTTGATCATCTTATTACTTACTTGGATTCTTAAAATCTTTACGTCAGTTACAAGGTAGAGTCCAAGCTCATTAACATAGAATACGAAGGTGATTCTTTTTGTTTGTTTGTTTGGTTTTTGTTTAAAGTACTACAAATAGTAGTACACATGTCTCCTTTTTTTCTCCCATTGACCTTTCCCCAGCCTCCCCTATACCCTGGCACATCATCCCTCTGAGCCCCCACCCCCACCCCCAGGGTCTTGCGTCCATTGGTTATGCTTATATGCATGCATACAAGTCCTTCAGTTGATCTCTTACCTCCTTTCCCACTACCCTCCCCAGCACTCACTCTGTAATTTGACAGTCTGTTCGATGCTTCTCTGCCTCTGTATCTATCTTTTTGTTCATCTTTACTATCCATGGATAAGTGAGATCATGTGGTATTTTTCTTTCACTGGCTGACTAATTTCACTTAGCATAATGCTCTCCAGTTCCATCCATGGTGCTGCAAATGGTAAGAATTCCTTCATTTTTATAGCAGCATAGTATTCCATTGTGTAATGTACCATAGTTTTCTGATCCAGTCATCTGCTGATGGGCATTTAGGCTGTTTGTGCTGCCATGAACACACTACCAAATTATTTGTTTTATATCTTTCCTTAACCCAGCCTCCAGGAAATCTTCCCTAACTGCATCTCTTCAAATATATAGGAATATTATATGTAACTAGAGGCTCGGCTCACAAATTCGTGCATGGGTGGGGTCCCTTGGCCTGGCTGCTGATCAGGGCCATCTGGCCCAGTCCCGATCAGGGCCGATGGTGGCAAACCGGCTGGGAGGAGGGACCACAGGAGCTTGGCTGGCTGAGGAAGGTAGGCTGTGAGGATGCAATGATCACCAGAGGGCAGCTCTTGCATTGAGTGTCTGCCCCCTGGAGTTCAGTACACATCATAGCTACTGGCCAGTTGCCGGGACTTAAGGGTTGCGTAGGCTTTTATATTGATATATACATTTAGGAAATGTATATTCCTAGATATATATTGTAGAAATGATTACTCTCTATATATCTATGTACATAATACCTTATATATACATCGCCATTTCTGCATTTACTACATAGTTCTACATTTATTTACTTTTCTCTGTCTCCAATGAGTTGATCACATTCTAAGGGCATGGACCAGGTCTACTCAGTTCAATGTGCTCTGGTACAATGTGCTCTCAATAATGTGTATTAAGCAAAGATATAAAAGGAATACTGGAAGTTCCTTTTTTAACATAACCTCAAGATTTTATTGTTTTCATAACAAAAATATGAAGATTAGAACTGGATGACTTGGCCCTTTCTCTGCTTACCTCCTCCAAATTCAGAATGCTTGCATCTCTTAGTTCTGTTAGAAAAGCAGTTGGGCTCAACACATTCAAGCCTCAGCACAATTTTCTTTGTAGTTTTAGGCTTTTTGCTGAAATTGGCTTAGTCTGCCTGCCAAGCTACTCTCCTTCCTGTCGTAATGCCACTTTTCCTGCACATACGGAGAATCCTTGTCCTTCTGGGACTGTGTCACTTTGTGGGGTTGGTGCTTACCACACTTCTTACAGAAAGTCCATTCACCATGTTGGTGAGAATGGATAGGCACAGAAAAAAAAAGTTAGAAGTCCCCATGTTTTAAAAGTATTTTTTTCTATCGATACATAAATATTTCAATAACTGGTGGGTTTATTTGCATTATTAAGCTTATCTTTTTAAAAACCATTATTTTTTAAAATATATTTTTATTGATTTCAGAGGAAGAGGGAAAGATAGATGGAAACATCAATGATAAGAGAGAATCATTGATTGGCTGCCTCCTGCATGCCACCTACTGGGGATCAAAATGGGAATTGAACAGCGACCTCCTTGGATCATAGGTTGACGCTCAACCACTGAGCCATGCCAGCCGGGCAGAGCTTCTCTTTTTTAACAGCCAACTCTCAAAGAGGAAAATCATCAGTCACCCACACTGAATTACTTTGGATCAGTAGGAGTTGAGAGGCTAACTGGAGTAGAGTAGTAGGCTTTTGTTATTCTTACTGGCTTCACAGAACCTTTGAATAATCTTCATATGTTTGGTGAATTCTTTCCTATTGATTAAAAGCCAAACCTCACTTTCTCAACCTTTCCTGCAGTCACATTCCTCCAGTCCAGTGTTTCCCACAGTGTGGTACGCGTCCCCCCAGGGGTACAGGAAGAGTTTGGTGGGGATATGCACTGCACCGTGCTTAGCTGCACCTAATTCTCTGTTCTGATGAGTATGAGGGGTACTCAGCGTTACGAAAATTATAGAAGGGGTACACATATGTCAAAAGTTTGGGAAACACTGCAGTCCAGTCCAATCTACATGCACCAAACTTTGAACTGGAGGTTACAGAGGTAAGACCCAGTCTAGACCTTAATGCAGAGGCTCCGTTAAGAAGGTCCATGCCTCACTTTAGAATCAGTGGTAGAGACTGTGATGTTTCTCTGGTGGAGATCTGTCATGTCATTGGGCATTGGTCCTCCAAGCCTGTTTCTCTCATGTTCTGGGATATCCTGTGAACTTCTTAATATCCTTGAATAACCCTTTCTGTTTAAAATAGCTAGAATATATTCCTGTACATTCTATCTAATCTGGTGACTAACAGATGTAAGAAGGAAGAAGAAGTACTTTTCATGGTGCTTTGAGGAAGACAAACCAGAAGGATGGGGAACTTTGGATGAGGGAACTGCAATACAAAGACCATGAATCCTTCCCTAACCAGTTTGGCTCAGTGGATAGAGCCTCAGCCTGCAGACTGAAAGGTCCCAGGTTCGATTCCGGTCAAGGGCATGTACCTTGGTTGTGGGCATATCCCCAGTAGAAGGTGTGCAGGAAGCAGCTGATTGATATTTCTCTCTCATCAATGTTTCTAACTCTCTATCCCTTTCCCTTCCTCTCTGTAAAAAAGAAAAAAAAAAAAAGAAAAAAGACCATGAATCCTTAGAGGAGCAGGGCAATCACCAAACTTTGCCCACGTGCTTAATTTTGCTGGTAGGAGCCATTATGGGCCTGAATAATTTAAAAAATAATTCCTTATCTATTTTAGTGAGTGAGGTGGGTGTTTGTATGGCTGAGAAATACTGATATCTATTGGTTTAAAAAGCTGCAGAATTTAATCTTCTCCAATCTTCTAAACTCCCTGGTCCAGAGAACCCCCGACTCTTCTAATACAGACCAGTCTCTTTACATATAATTGCTGTTCCTCTTTCCATGAGGAAGAATGGGGAGGGAAGAAGAAGAGGAAGGTTCAGCAGCAGCAAGGACAGAATAGAAAGAAAGGAAAGAAGGAGGGGGAAATAGTATGTGGAGAGGGGAAAATGCTGGGGAGGAAAGACATGCAAATGTTCACTTGAAAAAAAAAAAAAGCATCATCCTTTTTCTTTTAACTACCTCGTCTCTTCTTGGCTTTCCTCTCCCTCTAAGACATTCATTCTACTAAGGATTTTCCCATTTGAAAAGTCTTCCAGCCGAAATCAGTTTGGTTCAGTGGATAGAGTGCCGGCCTATGGACTGAAAGGTCCCAGGTTCGATTCCGGTCAAGAGCATGTACCTTGGTTGCGGGCACATCTCCAGAAGGAGGTGTGCAGGAGGCAGCTGATCGATGATTCTTTCTCATCGATGTTTCTGACTCTCTATCCCTTTCTCTTCCTCTCTGTAAAAACTCAATAAAATATATTTAAAAAACAAAAACAAAACCCCAGCAGCTTAAAAAAAAATAAAATAAAAATAATAAAAAAAAAAAGTCTTCCAGAGCATACTTCTTCACAAATATTAAGGCTTTTCTATACATGTTAACTAGCATATAGGCCATCTAAATACATGTGAGGGTAAGTATGTTCATTTATCCAACAAATACTTACTGGGACCCTTTATGTGCCAGGCACTAAGCTCGGGAGCAGTGTTGAATAAGATAGATAAAGACCCTTGGGAGTTTCATTAGCACTGAGCTCATCCATACTCTCATGTTTCATAATCTATTAAAACAAATGTTCTCTCTTGAAATAATAGCAGTGGTAAAATGGCAGATTAAAGTGTCTATCCCAAGGTTACATGCAGGTAGGCGCTTAGTATAATTGCTTTGTAATGATAAAGTGATGATACTATTAAAACTCTGAGTATAGGCAGGGTAATTTCTTGAACTTTATAAGGCAATGGAAAAAATTAATTTTTATCAAGAATATTGAAAAGAGCTATAAATCAATCAATTGGGACCTTCTAGATGGACAAATAGATGTATTTAACCTGTGAGTATGCTATTAGCATTATTGAAGGTCCTTCTTTCCTACTCCTGATGTTTCTTCTCTGTGACAGGAGCCCATTAGTGTACATATTAGTATAGTGCTTCTGATCTTCTGCCAACTCTGCACTCATTCCATTCTGGGGTGACGTGTTGTTGTTCTTCAAATACATTTTTATTGATTTCAGAGAGGGAGGGAGAGGGAGAGAGATATAGAAACATCAATGATGAGAGAGAACCATTAATCAGCTGCCTCCTGCACGTCTCACACTGGGGACTGAGCCCACAAACCCGCATGTGCCCTGACCAGGAATTGACCCATGACCTCCTGGATCATGGGCTGATGCTCAACCACTGAGGTATGCTTGCTGAGCTAGGGGTGATGTTTGAACAAAGAAAGGCGTGAACAACTCATCTTCTACCTCTTGGGATAAAACTGAAGAGAGGGTGTATGTGTTTATCTCTCTGCTCCTCTAGGGGCAGGCACCACCCATGCTGGGGGCGAAGCAGGGATCTGCCCAGTTCCAGCACTGCCTGAACTGGGTAGGTGTGGCTGAACAATTCTGAACTCAGTATCATGAAATTCACTTGCTCAGACATCAGTCCTCCAACCTAAACTTTATCAGTAATAACGGTGGTGTTTTTTTGTTTTATTTTGCTTTGTGTTGTTGTTTGTGTGTGTGTGTGTGTGTGTGTGTGTGTGTGTGTGTGTGTATGACTTTTGCTACCACTGCCTTACTCTTACATCTTATTTTCTCATTTAGAAATGAGGTGAGGAAAAGGGACTAGTAACTGGCCCTTCCAATTAAGTAGACTGTCCCAACAATTAAGTAAAGAAAAAAGCAAAACTTAGTGGACAAAGCCCAAACTCTGACATCAGACCTGAATTTTGAATCTTGGCTATGTGATCTTGGTTAAGTCACCTACCCTCAGACAATCTCATTTCTTCTTGTTACCATCAGAATATTATGTTTAGCATTGTTGCAAAAGATGAAAGACAATGTATGTAAAGTACTAAGCACAATGCCTGGCATTTTATATTTTATAAACAGTACCTGGGGCTGAGGAGAGGGCCGATTTGGAATATCCAACACTGAGACAGTTACAAAAGTATTTTTACTTTTACAAAAACTTATCTTTTTAAGAAATAACACTAAAAATTTATTTCCAACTTCTAAACTAATTAACTAAAAATACATTCCTCATTAAAAAAAAACATTGCATGTTTTAAAATAATTTGGTAACTCAATAATTCTTTTGGAATTGAAGAGAGATAATAAGGATAATTAGAGTGAAAGTGATTATTTCCAGCTTATTAATCTCCCTCGATTATCATAGAAAAAACCTTTTCGGTAGTAATAAGGCCTTTCTTTGAGTCAGGTATGATGAGAGAAGTGCTGGGAAAGAACAAATCAGGCATCTCACTTTTGTAGACTATTTGTATCCCCTCATTTTTAAAGCTAATGTTCCATGTATGAAATTGTCTGTGAGTCAACATAAGATACCTGCTCTTTCCCCCTCATAGGCATCTTTCTGAGCACAGTTTTCATCACCCTTGCCATCTCTGCTGATTTCAATTCATCATTGGCAAAGGTATTGGAGTGTTTTGTAGCTGGGAAACAGATTTATGAAAAGAATCCAGATATGTTTCTATTATTTTTCTGATGCATGCTTTCCAAGGTTCATTGGGTTTGGAGATTTTCATGTTTAGCTCAAATAAATGACAAACACCGATATCCATTTGTGACCTATAACTCCACTGAAAAGTAACATAAATTGATTTGATTTAGATTATGCTATTTGTTATGGGGATGCTTTTTCACATTTTCTTTGCTGTCCTGAAAGTTTACACGTAGAATATCTTCTCTGCAAATGGACTGTTTAGGTAAAAAGTGAGTAAGAATTTCCCCTTTGTCTATTAGTGCTTTCACAGTTTATGTAATTCTTTTTTTTTTTTTTTTTTTTTTTTATTCTCCCTGTGTCTGTCTCCAAATGTCCTCTTTCTAGAGAGACACCCATCATATTGAATTAGGGGCCCACCACATTCCTGTCTGGTCTCTTTTTTTTTTTTTTTTTTTATTAAATTATTATCTGTGTACATATTTTAACATTGCCCCCCCCCCCATACATACCCTCCCTCCCCAGAGTTTTGTGTCCATTGGTTGTACTTATATGCATGTATACAAGTCCTTTGGTTGATCTCTTATCTCCCCCAGATCTCCCTACTCTCCCCCTGTAATTTTACAGTCTACTTGTTGCTTTACTGTCTCTATATCTATCTTTTGGTTTGTCAGTTTATAATGTTTTTTAATATCCATAAATGAGTGAGGCCATGTGGTATTTCTCTTTCATTGACAGGCTTATTTCACTCAGCATGATGTTCTCTAGTTCTATCCAGGTTGCTGCAAATGATGAGAATTCCTTCTTTTTTATGGCAGCATAGTATTCCATTGTGTAGATGTACCAAAGTTTTTTGATCCAATCATCTGCTGACGGGCACCTAGGCTGTTTCCAGATTCTAGCTATTGTAGACTGTGCTGCTATGAACATAGGGGTGCATATATCCTTTCTGATTGGTGTTTCTAGTTTCTTGGGATATATTCCTAGGAGTGGGATTACTGGGTCAAATGGGAGTTCCATTTTCAGTTTTTTTAGGAAACTCCATACTGTTCTCCACAGTGGTTGCACCAGTCTACATTCCCACCAGCAGTGCACGAGGGTTCCTTTTTCTCCGCAACCTCGCCAACACTTGTCGTTTGTTGATTTGTTGATGTTGGCCATTCTGACAGGTGTGAGATGGTACCGCATTGTTGTTTTGATTTGCATCTCTCGGAAGTTTATGTAATTCTTAAACAAATCTACCTATCAGCAACTACACAAATAAAACTAGAATTGAAGGAACGAACTAATTCTATTGTGCTCATAAATGTGCTTATGCAAAGCACTAATGAGCAGTTCCTAGGATTATAAGCACAGATTATAGGAACTCCAGGCTTCAGCATTCTATTGTGGGGTTCACACAAGGAGCCAGCCTATGCAGAGAGGGAGATCTTTTGGAATGGTACACTCACCCCACAATGGAAGCCACGAGAATACATCAAATGCATCAAATAAACAACCGAAAGCATATACCTGTTAAATCCGGACAACCAGGGACACTTGAATACCTGAATTCAACTTGATTTCTGACACAAGTGATATTTTAAAAGAAAATATTCTAAATAAATACTCTTAACCAATATTGCCTAATCCGAAATGCTCTCTGGTTGACTCTAGGGCAAGCATGTCAAAAACAAAGGCTAACACGGGCCAAATAAACAAGGTTTAAGTTTATGTGGGCCGCAAAATAACAAAAGCTTCAATTTTCGTAGAAATGTAGGTTTATTTCGATAGAGACTTGCTGAAATAAATGAGTCATTGTTAACATAAAATAATAGAACATTTTAATAAAAATTAATATTTTTTCTTGAACATTAACTTATCAGACACTGAATTAATAAGCATAACGCAAATTAACCTATTTTTCTTGTTCTCCAAAAGCTAAATATTTCCTGTTGTACACACCAAACAAGTCATTCCAAGACTAATGACGCAGCAATCAGCTGCTAAAATAGTCACTGTTAGTAATAGTATAGAGAAATGGTGCACCTGCGTGCAAGGTGTGTAAGAGAAATGAATGCAATAGGATTATAGTAATTAGTCATTAGTGAAATAACAATAAAATGAATACAAAACCAGATTAACAGGAGAGAAAAACCCACCAATTTAAAACATGTTCACAGGACAATCATAAATGATGCTCAGAGAAATGATGAACCAGACAATATTTTATACTTTTTAGACAAAGAAACAATAAGAATTTGAAAAACAGAGAACATTAGAAAGAAATCTAAGCAAGGCTTGGGGATTTGTTAGTGAGGAATCTGATTAAAGTTTGAGTTTGAGAAGTCAATAAAGAGGCAATAAGGGTTGTAGGTACAGGCTCTTCAGTGCTAGACCTCTTAGCTCGAGTGATAATGTTGTCTCTCTAGCCCTCCTGGAGCAGGGCACCTTTTACAGGAGAGATTTATTTCCTGAATTCACAGAGGTAAGGGAGGGTCAAGGTACCCTTCTAGCACCAGCTTCTTCTTCTTCTTCTTCTTCTTCTTCTTCTTCTTCTTCTTCTTCTTCTTTTAATATATTTTATTGATTTTTTACAGAGAGGAAGAGAGAGGGACAGAGAGTCAGAAACATCGATGAGAGAGAACCACCGATCAGCTGCCTCCTGCACACCCCCCATCGGGGACGTGTCCGCAACCAATGTACATGCCCTTGACCGGAATCGAACCCGGGACCCCTCAGTCCGCAAACCGACGCTCTACCACTGAGCCAAACCGGTTTCGGCTGGCACCAGCTTCTTATCAAGTAACTTTATTTCAAAGTAATCAATACACCACTATGGGGTATTTGGAGGTGACCTGTCTTGAACCCCAGCAATAGTCTCTCTATCCCACCTACTGTAAAACAATTATGTGACAATATAGAGCAAAACTAGTAAAGAAAGCAGTGAATTTTACTTATTTATTTATTTTAATATAACTTTAACTGATTTCAGAAAGAAAGGGAGAGGGAGAGATGGAAACATCAATGATGAGAGAGAATAATTGATCAGCTGCTGCCTGCACACCCCCTACGGGGAATTGAGCCACAACCCAGACATGTGCCCTTGATCAGAATCGAATCTGGGACCTTTCAGTGCACAGGCCGAAACTCTATCCACTGAGTCAAACCACCTAAGGCAAGAAAGCAGTGAATTTTAAAACAAATTGTAGGTAGATTAAAATAGCAAATACCAAAGCTAAGGTACAAGATGGCTTTCTACTTTAGAATCGAGTAGTTATGGATTTGGCAGCATTCTGAAGAGGCAATCACCTACTTTCCCCCCTATCTGTAAGCAAGGCTACATCTAGTACTTTCTAAGCAGAGCAAGCTATGCAGTTCTGTAAGTTATTTGGAAAAAGAATAGTCTACCACTCTTTTTCAGACTTGTCCTAGTACCAGATGATACTGATAATGGAGAATTCTTATTTGCCTCAACAATCATCTAGCTTTACCACTTTCATTTCATAGCTGAGGAAAAAGAGGCCCAGAAATGTTGTTATTTGCTTAAAGTAGGGGTGTCAAACTCAATCAGAGAAGGGGCCAAAATCTAAAATCCAGCCTAAATCGCGGGCCGAATGGTTTACTGAACAGTCATAAACTGACAATGTCATAAACTGACAGCGGAGTGCAGTGATGACAGCGCGGTGCGGGCCACATTGCAAGGCCTGGCGGGCTGGATTTGGCCCGCGGGCCTTGTGTTTGACACATGTGGCTTAAAGTTTCATAGTAATATTGTGGCAGAGCCAGAACTAAAACCCCAGTCATTTAGATTTCTAGTCCCCTGCCCCAACTGTAGGAAGAGGAATTGTGACTTTCAAGACTTACACCGTTTCACTTTCTATGTCTCTTCATAGGTTTTCAATGTGGTCCCTGGCACCCTAGCCAAGGCCTTAGCTTTCACTTCATAGACTGAACCAGCTGTAGCACTGACCCTATACTTCTGAGATTCCCTCTTTTCCTGGTGGTGGCATGCAGAATTTTAAGGTGGCCTCCAAGTTCCTGCCTCTGATGTACATGTTCTGTGTAAGCCCTCCCAGGTGTGTGGATGGGACCTGTGTGTACGATGAGACAGTCACTCCCTGGATAGCTTACATAATGTGACAAATGTATGATGGTGGTCGTCTTTGATTATATAGTGATGGGCCATGAATATTGTTGCATTATATGGTTATATTTAGAGAGAAAATGGAATTCTATCTGAATTTATCTCCTTCAATTTCCCTTATTCCACCTTCCAATGCTGCATGGTTTTCCATCCTTTTCTTCCTTCCTGAGGTAGCAGATAAAAGGTACCTGTTTCTCTCAAGGTTGTCAAAAGTGTCTCCCTTATATTTTCAATTTTCTCTCTCCTCTTAATTCTTCCTTTAGTCTACAAACATGTATGGTTTCTTACCAGTCAGAACGTTTCCATGACTCCAACTCTTGAACTTTGGTGCTTCTTCTTTTCTCTGTCAGACCTGTTTGTTCCAGAACTTCCCTACTGTTCCTAAAGAACACTAGGATCTGCTGGGCCCGGATCCAGAATCAATGATCCCAGCAGGTTTCAGCTCCTAGCCCTCTGAAATCAAATCACAGCACAACGGGATACCACTGACATTCGTCCCAAGCTGGCCCTTGAGCCAACATTTCTTCTACTTCTTTTATTTCCTTAACCCCTGGCCGCTTAGACCTTCTAGTCTGGCTACATGATAGAGTCATTCTGTGAGCTTTCATCTCTGTTTCTTCTCTAATCAGCAGGTTGCCTTCTCCCTTCTGACATCATACCAATTTAGGCCTTTTTTCTTTTCTTTTTTTCACTTAGAAAGAATGATATAATGAATCCCAACAGTCCCATCACCCAGATTCAACATTTAGCAACATAAGCCCAATGCTAGGTTATTATTTTTTCTGTGGCCAAAACCACATAACATTAAATGTATCATCTTAACATTTTTTAAAAATATATAGTTTATTGATTTTTTTACAGAGAGGAAGAGAGAGGGATAGAGAGTTAGAAACATCGATGAGAGAGAATCATTGATCAGCTGTCTCTTGCACAACTCCCACTGGGGATGTGCCCGCAACCCAGGTACATGCCCTTGACAGGAATCGAACCTGGGACCCTTCAGTCCGCAGGCTGATGCTCTATCCACTGAGCCAAACCGATTTTGGCATCATCTTAACATTTTTAAGTGTAAAGTTCTATAGAGTTAAGTATATTCACATTGTTGTGCAATAGCTCTCTGGAACTTTTTTTTAATCTTTTAATACTGAAACTTTATACCCATTAATTATGAATCATATTGGATTGTTTTTAATTATGAATCATATTGGATTGATGTTTACATAATTTAATTTATAAGTAGTTCAGTGTGTATCTTCAAGGAATAAAGATTTCTCTTTCTCTCTCTCTCTCTCTCTCTCTCTCTCTCTCTCTCTCTCTCTCTCTCTGTGGTACAACCACAAAACCCTTATCACACATAAATCAAGAGTTCAACAGGATGACACACTCAAAATAAGGTAACTCTAAGAAGGTTTATTTAAAAGCTGTGGGTATAGGGGAACCACAATGTATAGTGTAGTAACCTAGGGTAAGTGGCTAAGTTGGTACTACCTGCAGACCCATAGGGATAAGGTGAGGGCGTAGTTACCAGAACGTGGGAGGAGAATGAGTTTAGAGAGATGGCTCTTCTTAGAGAAGCAATGTTCTTTGGTCAAGAGATACAGCAATCAAGAGGTGGCCTTGCAGGGAGGGAGGCAGGGGAATAATACCTTGACATTACTCTCCTTCCTCCCACTGTTCTCTTGCCAGTATTTCTCACTGGCCAAGCCCATCTAATAGCTAAAGGCCGTGGGAACCCTGCTGATTTAGTTCATATAGCCAGCCTTCTGGAGAAGAGAACAGGGCGGAGAGTGTATCTTGAGGAACAACTGGAAAATATTCAGAAAATAATAATTCTTATCATCATTTAATACCCAATCAGTGATCAGAATTTGCTGTCTCACAAATGCCTTTTATTTTATAGTTGGTTTGTTTTCTTTGGACCCGTGTGTTGTAATTAAGTTGCTATGTGATGGTTAATTGGGATGTCCCAATTTGACTGGGACAGGGAGCCTAGATATTTGGTCAAATTTTATTTTGGGTGTTTCTGTGAGGGTGTTTTTGGATGAGTTTATCCTCAAATCAATAGACTAAGTAAAGCAAATCACCACCCTCCCTAAGGTGGGTAGGCCTTAAACAATCAGTGGAAGGTCTAAATAGAACAAAAAGGCTGAACTTCCCCCAAATAAGAGGGAATTCCTCCTGTCTAATGGCCTTTGAACTGGGACATCAGTTTTTCCTACTTTCAGACAACTCAAAATGAAATATTGGCTCTTCCTGGATCCCAGCTCTCCTGGTTCTCGTGCCTTCTGACTGGGACTGGAACAACATCGTTGGCTCTCCTGGGTCTCCAGCTTGCCAACTGCAGATCTTAGCACTTAGCTTATCTGCATGAGCCAATTCCTTAAAATACATCTCTCTCTCTTTTTTTTTTTTTTTTTTTTAAATATATTTTATTGATTTTGTACAGAGAGGAAGGGAGAGAGATAGAGAGTTAGAAACATCGATGAGAGAGACTCATTGATCAGCTGCCTCTTGCACACCCCCTACTGGGGACATGCCCGCAACCAAGGTACATGCCCTTGACCGGAATCGAACTCGGGACCCTTCAGTTCCCAAGCTGACGCTCTATCCATTGAGCCAAACCGGTCTCGGCACATCTCTCTCTTTATTCGATTGGTTCTGTTTCTTTGGTGAACCCTGACAAATATAGTATGTCTCAAGTCTATTTTATTCTTTTGAAAACTAATTTTATTGAAATATGATACAATAATACATATTGGTCTTTGTTTAAAAGCCTAGAATTCCAGCCCTAACTAGTTTGGCTCAGTGGATTAAGCGTCAGCCTGTGGATTAAAGGGTCCCAGATTTGATTTGGTCAAGGGCATGTATAATACCTTGGTTGTGGGCTCATGCCCACAACCCAGTGGGGTGTGTGCAGGAAGCAGCTGGATTGATGTTTCTAACTCTATCCCTCTCCCTTCCTCTCCGTAAAAAAAAATAAATAAAATAAAAATAAAAATAAAATAAAAAATAATTATATATATATACATATATATATATATATATATATATAAATTATTTATTTATTTTTTTACAGACAGGAAGGGATAGTTAGAAACATCGATTACCTGCCTTCTGCACAACCCCTACAGGGGATGTGCCCGCAACCAAGGTACCTGCCCTTGATTGGAATCAAACCTGGGGCCCTTTAGTCCACAGGCTGACGCTCTATCCACTGAGCCAAACTTTCAGTTTTGGCTAAAATATGTATATTTCTTAAAAGCCTAGAATTCCTGAGTGATAGAAGTGACAGGAACATCTTTTGTTATTTATAACTTTTGTTATTTATAACTATCTCCTTTCAACCACATCTTTTTTAGGTGATTCTTGGTGGGCCCCAAGAAAGCTTCAGGATGGGGGCTGGTTGTCAGAGGAACCACTTGTGATTTGAGGGTTGAGACTTTCAGCCCCACCCACAGACCTTTAAAGAGAGGAGTGGCTGGAGATCGAATTCAATCACCAATGGCCAATGATTAATCAATCATGCCTACCTAATGGAATCTCCACAAAACTCCTAGATTGGTGGGGTTTGGAGAGCATCTGAGTTGATGGACACATTCATGTGATGTATTAATCATTGCTTCTGGGAAAATTAAGATCACAAAATATTTTAGTTCACGGCATTTGTTTGCTCAAACATATCCACAGAGTGGTTATAATAGATCGGGCAGTGTAGTAGATACTGGAAATACAATGGTGAACAACAGATCTAATCTAATGGGAAAATTCAGAGTAATAGGCAATTAGTGAATAGTGTAGCAAACAACCTAAGAGTAAATATAGGTGCTATTAGTTGTGCAGTGTGGGTAGGTTTAGAATCCCTGAATTATCTCTTGTAAAAATCATATTGCTAGACATTAAGAGAGAGTGGGTGACCAAGGACGAGGCAGACAAAAGCTTCCCTAGTGTAGACTTTGTGCCCAATCCCAGACTTCAGTTTGGGATTGAGGTAAGCCCAAGTGGCATGGCCCAGTCATCATCTTCCTCTGGGCCACACTCACCGGCCTTCCTTACAGCCTTCGAGTGGAGGAAGCCTCATGTCAGTTTTATTGCACGAATCTAGTGATGCTTAATAAAAGCTCAAGCTTACACAGAGGAACCACTCTCTGTCTCCTTCCCTCTCCCAAATCCCCCTAAAGAGAACACATTCTGCCTGCAAAGCCAGAACTTTATCCCTCGTCACACAAACACTCTGTGGCCTTAGAACCTTGACCTTGTCACCACCACAACCTTCCTTAAAAAGGAAGCCTGAACTCCGTAAAGGTTAGAATGTGAAACTAATATGAATTCCTCTCTTTTTTTTTCTTCTTACCATATCCCTAAGTCTTCTGCTTAAAGGACTTGAGAACAATGTGTATGTCCAGTGGGAAAACTGTCTTGAGGCTTTCTTACTTAAAAGTCACTGCTTTGAGGCTGCTCTGCTAAATAGGTCCTGGCTTTTGGTAAGTCATTTCTTTGCCAGTATCCTCCCATCAGTAGGAGACTTGGGTTCTGAATTCATCGATATCTGAGCCATTGGTGCTCCAGAGTTCCAAACAGTCTTTCCACAAAGTTTTAATAGGGTTACACATAGTTAAACTCCATCTAGTTTTCACCACCTTATGTCAAATGAGCATCCTGGTGATAAGACCTGATGCTATCTAGAATGGACATGGAGCATCCTGAACTTTTCCCGTGTTAACACTTAACATACATTTTACTTGTTTATCTCTTCAGCTAGACTCTACACTCCTTGAGGACACAAAGAGTCTTATTTTACCGTTCTATCTCCAGGGCCTCGTAGCATTGGTTGACTAAATATAGGTCTCTATCAGGTAAGGCTCTTTCAGTTGCTAATGTCAGAAAACCAAATGAACTCAAATTAGCTTAAGCAAAATGGCAAACCAAACCAAACCACAGACAAAACCTCAGCACCGTTACTTTGTATAACTGCCAAGTCCAAGGATCAAGTAATGTTATAGGAGCTGACTCTTCCTCCTTGCTCCCATTTTTTTTGCTCTCCTCTCTGCTGTGTTTGACTTCACTCTCAGGCAAATGAGATGGAGGTACCTGGTACGGCACATATAATTTTTAGTTCTGATTGGGCCCAATAGTCTTGGCTTCGTTCACATGCCTACCTCTAAACTAGTTACATAAGACAGAGGAATGTGCTGCTCTGCTTTCCAGGGTTCAGGCCACACATACTCATCCTTTAAACTGGGATGACAGGGGAGCTGGGGTGGGGAGGTCAGTTCCATAGAAGTATGGTGAATTGAGGCTAGTGTGTATGTGTATGCACACACGCCCACGTGTACATATGTGCATGTGTGCGCAGGTTAGTGTGGGAAGCATGAATGCTGGTCAGCCAAAGCAATTCCACTCTCACTTCCTTTGTTGAACTCCATACATTTCCCTGAGATTGGACCCCTGTGGAACATGGATATCTGCCCAGACTGGAACATGGATATCTGTGACTGCCAGCACTTCCCCAGAGGTGGGAGCCACCATTCTCGCTTGGAGTAGTCCTCAAACTCTGTCTATCCTGCTTACAGCTTGGTCCTGCGAATCCTCTTTCTGCTCTAAATGTTCCCAGCAGGCCACACAGTGCATGCAATGTCCTCCCAGACACTTTGGCAGCTAGTGAGTCATGTACACAAAGAGCTATTCACAACAGAATTTGGTCAGTTCTCTATGAGAGTGGTGAAAAGATGTTTGCGGAGCAGAGATAAAGGCATACAACATCTGGCTGGGCTTGAGAGCAGACAACCAATTCAGGGACTATCAAGCACCCAGGACAAGCTTCAGTGTAATGATGAATAATGATAGCAATAGTGATAATAACAACAGTTGCTAATACATAGAGTACTTTCCGTATGTCCTTTTCTAAGAACCTCATACGAAATAACTCTAACGAATCCTCACTCTACTCTTTCAAGTAGGTACAATTATCTCTCCCATTTTAGAGTCGAAGTTAAGTAAGTTACCCAAGGTCACACAGGGAAGGAAGTGGGAGAATAAGATTGGGTTTCTAATACAGAGGATCTGAAAGGCCATGATACAGTGTGAGCCTTGACTTTCAGTTTTATAAGCAGCCGTTTCATCTTTGCCAATGGACTCAAACTTCCTGAGGGTAGGACTGAGCCTAATCCAGCTTTGTATTCCCTAGAATCTTAGGTGGGCTCTACATTTAGGTAGAACCTACATGTATCTCCTCTTTGAGGAAACTGTCTTTGCTGGAGTGAGCACTGTTATACAAAATTCATAAATGAAATCTCCCACACTGTTAGAGCACCGGACAGGAAGTTCTGGATCTGACTAATGGAGGTTTTTACCTCTGACTCAGTGTGTGAGTCCAGGCAAGTAACTTAACGGCCGAATACTACAAATTTGCCAACTGTAAAAGAGGAAAATAAGCATCCCACGTACTTCACAAGGACACAGGGGAGGATGATAATAAATAAACACATAGGGTAAATTCTTGCAATATTTAAGAGGAAAGGTACAAGAAACCAAGATATTGTTCTTATTTTCACTGTAACGTCACTAATCAGCAGTTGTGCACCAGGAGGCAAACAATCTAAACACATGGGATTGCAACAGAATAATAAAGCATGCTTTCTGCTACTCCCTGTTTGATAATCAGATTTAATGGGCACGATCAGTTAGAGTGATGCGCAGAAATTGCTTAATAGAATAGGAAATTGGTAGAGCTCGCATCGTCCAGCATATATAATGGAAAATGAGATCCAAAAGGGGGGGAAGTAACAGACTGAGGAAGAGTACTATCCAGGCAGAAACACTTGTCCTCCAAGCAAAGGCCTGGCCTCTGGGCTTGAACGCCAGTGGCAGAGATTACGATCTGTGTGACCTGGGGCCAGTCGCTTAGCCTCTCTGAACCCGTTTCCTGCTCGCCAAAACTGCGATCACAACTTACTTCAGAGAGCTATTGTGAATTCTAAACACTGTCGTGCGTGTAAAACTTTAATCCAGGGCCCGGCGGAGCACCGCACGTCAGCTATTATCACTGTTACTTCTGCAGGAGCAAGGTCTTTTCCGTCCCTTTCTTTGTCAGACAGACCATTCTTTGTGCAGTCAGACCCCGTTCACACGGTGGAAAGAGAAAAGAAAAGTGCTTTTACTAGGTCGGAGATGGGCGCTGCTGGCACTCGAACCGAACCGAGCCACCCAGGGCAGCAAAGTCCATCTCCCATTTCCTTCCCTTCCTTTTTGGGAAGGGCCCCCTCGCTTGCCTCACCCCCTCCCGCTAGGTCGCTGGCCCCATTCTGGTTCCTCTCTCTCCTCTGTGTCCTGTAGGTCGTGCGGGCCACAGCAACGCGGGGCCAGGGTTGGCTCCTGGGTCCCCCCCACGCCGCCCCATTCTTCCTCCTCTGGGTTCCCCCGCCGCCGGCACTCCCGCGGGAATTGACGCGCTTTGGGTGGGGGTGGGTTGGGGGAGCGGTTTCTCGCTGCGCCGCTCTCAGGAGCATTACGGTAGGGCTCGTTCCCGGCGCGGCCGCCAGCCCCAGCCTCCCGAGCCCGGCGCCGGCACTGGCGGAGGCCGCGAGCGAGGGAGCGCGAGCGGGGAGGCACGCGCCCGCCCTCCGCGCCCGGACCGCCGCCGCAACCATGGCCGAGCGCCGCGCCTTCGCCCAGAAGATCAGCAGGTACATCCCGGGCGGCGTGAGCGGCAGTCGCCGTGGCCGGAGGGAGAGCGGGGGAGTCCTCCCGCGCCGGGCCTCGGGGGTGGGTGTGGGTGGGTGTGGCGGCGCGGGCGCCCGGACCCCGCGGCCTGCCCTGCGGCTGCGGCCTCGCGCCGCCCTCGGACCCGGGCGCCCGCAGCCTCGCCGACTCCGGGGCCTCGAGAGCCCGGGGCGCCCGCCTCCGCCTCCTCCGCCGGCCCGCGGGCGCCCGGGCCTGGAGTTTGGCGGCGGCTCGTGGTGGGGGGAAGCGCCTCGGCCGGCCGGCTGGGCTGATCGGTGGCGCTTCCCAAATTCTTTGTGTCCCCACCCCCGGCGCCGGGGAAGCCGCGGCCGGCGCTGCGCCCCTCGCTCTCCTCTCCCCGCCCACTCCCCCCGTGCGCCCCGCGGGGGTGCGGGCGGCCGCCCTCCTCTCCGCCCCGACAAAGGAGCGGCGCGCGCGGGCTGGGGCCGGGGGAGGCCGCCCCTCCTCCCCGCCTCCTCCTCCCCCTCCTGAGGGATCTGACAGGGACCCTCTGTGCGCCCAGAGGCCCAGGTCAGAGCGGGATTCACGGCCGCGATGAAAAGTTAAGAGCCTGCGGTCTGCACCTTCGGCGTGCGGCTGCGGCTGCAGGACGTGGGGCGGACTGTGGGCTGCAGCTGGATGCTCATGCCGTGTGCATTTCAGTGCGTCCCTGGGCTTCCAGCCCCCGAGGAAGAAGATGGATGGATGAAAGGCGGTGTTCTTCACTCACTGCTCCTTTCTCTGAGGTTTCTTCACCTGTTTGGGGTGGGTTGGTTGTCACCTTTCTTCCCCCCGCCCCCAAAACTAAAAATTGACATCCCCCTTCCCCCCAAAAAAAGCAAACCTAAACATTGAATTACTGTGGAGGATTCTTGTATTTGTAGGACTTATTTGTGGAATTATACCAATGTATAAGATGCTAGACATTTTTGGTGTCTATGGGTCATGGGGTTCCAATAAAAGAAACATTGACAATGCATTTTTTTTTTTTTTTTTTTTTTTTTTACAATTGTATTTCTGTGGGCCTGGATCTTTTTAGTTTGCTGAGGTTTCTTAAAAGATTTTTTGGACCTCCCAAACAGGTCCTTTCTTAACCGCCTGAGCTTCCATCGTGCTTCTCTGTTTTGGCCCGTTGTCTATTTAAACCTAACATTTCTTTGATGTAAGCTTTGTGCTTAAATTTTTTCTTTCTTTGACGTTTTAAAGATGTATTTTATATTCTCCTTAAGAGGCAGAATCGTAAATGCTAAAGGGCCCAGGCTCTAGTGTTAAACTATGACGTGAGATCCCTCCTGTTATTTTCTAACTTGCCAGCCTCGCCAAATTGTTTAAACTATCTTAAGTTCCAGTTTCCTCCTCTGGAAAAATGGGTATGATAACAACCCAGATCGGAGAATTGTTGTGACAATTAAATGGCAAAATGTGTGTAAAGTGTTTAGCATAGTGCATGGCCTATACTAGCTATCACTGAACACTTAAAATGGTTAGCATATGCTAGAGAGTTGTGATTGATTTAATACTCAATTAGTACTTTATTTGTAAAACAATTGGGTCTTGTTTCTGAAGGCAGTGCCATTTTAAAAAAGATATTACTTGACACCATGCTTAGTATTAATTTATTTAATGAAACCAAAAGTTCTTCTCTGAGAACATTGCACTGTTCAAGAATGTGCACATTAGGAATTTAGATATGAAACATATACAATGTTTGCTCTCCATCTATGGAGTTTGTCCTCAGATGGGACAGTACAACACACACACATACCCACATACACACACACTCAAGATCGGTTTTGCAAAACTAATACTAAATTCAATTTAACATAGCCTTATAAAGTAAAGTTAGGCCCTTGTTGGTTCTATCCTCAGTAGATAGAACATCAGCCTGTGAACTATTAGCTGTGTCGTTAGGCAAATTTTTAACTTCTTTGTGCCTAAGTTTCCTCATCTGTAAAATGGGAATGGTGATAAAATAAATTGTCTTAGAAGTATATTGGGGCCCGCGCTGGTTTGGCTCAGTGGATAGAGCGTCAGCCTGGGGACTGAAGGGTCCTGGGTTCGATTCTGGTCAACGGCACATGCCCAGGTTGTGGGCTAGATCCCCAGTAGAGCGAGTGCAGGAGGCAGCCTATTAATGATTCTCTCATCATTGATGTTTCTCTCTCTCCCTCTCTCTTCCTCTCTGAAAGCAATTAAAAAAAAAAAATCAGGAGGAAGAATAGGTTTGAGGGTAGAAATGAGGTGGAATGGATATCATGATTCAGTGTTGGACATGCTCATTTGAGGTGCTTATGAAGCATTCAGAGGGAAAAGTCTACTAGGTTGTTGGTACAGATTTTAGGTGCAGAAGAGAGATTGGAATGAAGATCTAGATTTGGGAGCCATCGGTAAATTGATTGTAATTGAAGCAGAGGAGATGAAAGCCCAGGAGAAATGTGCAGTCTTAATTTGGAGGGAAAGCCAAGGACAGAACTGCTGTAGGTGAAGTATTATCTGCTTATCGTGAGTGAAAGGCACTTTCTTCCTGGTTGCCAAATATGACTGAATAAATACTTCTGAATAAATTCTTGTTCTGCTTCTTAGTTTCCTACTAAAGGAAGTACAACAGCACAAACTCTGGAAGCAAAGTGCCTTAGTCTGCCATATTAGCACTGCCCCTCGTTGAGTAAACTTGGGCATGTTATTTATTCACTTCATTATCCCTATCTATAAAATGGGATAATAGTAGGACTTACAGGTTTGTTGTAAAGATTAAATAAATCAATACATGTAAAGTGCTTAGAACAGTGATTTTTACTAGTGCTCAGTAAGTATCAACAATTTTTTGTTATTACAGTATTTATAATATGGCTAGGACCTTTACTTGGTAGTGATAATCCCCTTCTGTGGTGTGCATATGTGAAATCTGTTGCTCTGAAAAACTTGTTACTATTTGAAATGTTATCTTTCCTTTTTTTAAAAAAAATATATTTTATTGATTTTTTACAGAGAGGAAGAGAGAGAGAGAGGGCTAGAAATGTCGATGAGAGAGAAACATCGACCAGCTGCCTCTTGCATACCCCCTACAGGGGATGTGCCCACAACCAATGTACATGCCCTTAACCGGAATCGAACCTGGGACCTTTCAGTCCGCAGACCGATGCTCTACCACTGAGCCAAACCGGTTTCGGCATGAAATGTTATCTTTCTTTTTTAAAAAGCTTTATGATTATTAGAAACCTTTACTTAAAAAAGAATTACGCTGATTTCTTTTCTGGCTCAGTTATTCCTGATCCTTTTGCTGGTATTTTAGTGCTGTTATTTTTTGAAGCTGTGATTTTCAAGCTCTTTATTCTGTATCATTGATTGTTCTCCTTACCTCAGCCCAACATAGAAAAGCAGCATGTTCATTTTGTCAATATCTTGTCTCCCTACTTTTTAAGGACAAGGCACATGCATGTTAAGATTTATACTCACCCCCAGCATATAATATGTACATTTTTTTTGGAATGTTGACTGTAAATTAATGATCTAGGATTTTGTTTGGATTATTTTGTCCTGTTACTTGATTGATATTCAGCAGTAATGATGAGCATTTGTATATTCTTAAAATACATTTTACTACATTTCATCTTCATAACCCAGAGAGGCAGAAGAACATAGTAAAAAAAAAATCCAGGGCACATTATACAGGTTGAAATTTTGCTTTTATCACAATAGCTATGTGACTGTGGACATTTGATCTAACTTCTCTGTTTTCATTTATTCATCAGTGAAGCAGGGATAAATCACCTCCATAGAATTAATGTAAGGATTCAGTGAGTTAATACATGTAAAAAAATTTAGAACTGTGCCTAAAACATAAGAACCATTAAAAAAAAAAAAGCTGCTGCTATTCTTATTTCTATATTATTTTTTGTTATTATTTTGTCCATAATCTAGATAAGGAATTGAGGCCTACTGGGCATGGGATTATTTGCTTAAATTGGAACTCAAATCCTAGTCCTCTGATTTCTGGTCTTAAGGTCTTATGCTTAAAATAAATTAAAATTATTTTATTGGTTTGAGAGAGAGAAACATCGACTCGTTATTTTACCCATTTATACATTCATTGGTTGTGTCCTATATGTGCTCTTACTTGGTATTGAACCTGCAATCTTAGCATATTGGAAGGCAGCTCTAACCAACTGAGCTACCTGGTCAGGGCAGGTCTTAACACTTTTTATTCAACTGTATTTTCTTTCTGCAAAATATTTTCTGGAGTAGTTCCAGATTTTCTAAGAGTGCTACTGTTAGCATCTCAAAAGTTATCCTTGCCTTTTTAGTCTTGCCTTTGTTAACTTAATATCACTTTGCTGCTAAAGAAGCAGAATATAATGAAAGGCTTTCATCAGATCTTTATTTCTGATGAGAATTTTACATGAGTAGAGTTTCCTAGATATAGGCTTATTTATAACCCCAATTGTTTTTAGTCCTGAACTTGTTCATAACTGGTTGGGTAGGCCCAATTTTTCGATCTGCTGAATCTGCTATGTTCATTTCATTATCTCACTCCTGATCTAAGTAAATCCTTTCCAATTACTATCAACTACTTTAATGCTGCCTCTTTTGTCACTTTTGACATATACTTCATTGAGCTTTTGTTATATTCATATCACTAACTCTTAATGCTGAGTATCTTATAACCTATGAAATTCATGCATGGAAGGGGGGTTCCCCGCAACCCAGCTCTCCAATTGGACATCCCTCTCCCAATCTGGTATCCTGTTTCCCCAAAAATAAGACAGTGTCTTATATTAATTTTTGCTACCAAAGATGCGCTAGGTCTTATTTTCAGGGGTTGTTTTATTTTTCCATGAAGAAGAATACGGTACACATTTATTGTTAAATGAAAATAAAGGAAATTTATTACCTGTATATGGTACGGTAGTACGGTAGTTGTCAACACAAACCAGACGAACTGTGAATCCTACAGTATCAAGAATTTACTCATTTATTCAATGACAATCATGTCATTATCTTCTGGAACATCATCATAACAATCCAATTCCTGAATTTCCTGGTGAATTTCTTTACTCCATTTCTTTCAGAATCAGTGGACCAAATCTCTCATGTTTAGCCTAAGGGGGCCTTATTTTTTGGGGGATGCCTTATATTTCACTCAGAAGGAAACCTGTAAGTAGATCTTATTTTTGGAGGATGTCTTATTTTTGGGGAAACACGGTACCACTGGCTCCTAACTGCTCACCTGCCTGTCTGCCTGAGTGCCCCTAACTACCTCTGCCTGCCAGCCTGATCACCCCTAACTGCCCTCCCCTGCTGGCCTGATCTCGCCCCCAACTGCCCTCCTCTACTGGCCAATTTGGTTCTGATTGGTTGGTTTCTATGCCAGTCAGCATTAAAAGCTCTGCCTCGTAGGCAGCCATTGGCTCCCTACAGCACCCACATTTAGTTCTGATTAGTTGGTGTCTTAAGTCAGCTCCTAGGCAGCCATTGGTTCTTCATAGCATCCACATTTGGTTCTGATTGGTTGGTTCCTATGCCAGTAAGTATCTCTGGGTTTACCAATGGGGCCTGATCAGAAAGATGGGGCTGCTGAAACCGGTTTGGCTCAATGGTAGAGCATCGGTCTGTGGACTGAAAGGTCCCGGGTTCGATTCCGGGTCAAGTACCTTGGTTGCGGGCACATCGCTAGTAGGGGGTGTGCAAGAGGCAGCTGGTTGATGTTTCTCTCTCATCGAGGTTTCTGGCTCTCTGTCCCTCTCCCTTCCTCTCTGTAAGAAATCAATAAAATATATTTTTTTTAAAAAAAGAAAGGTGGGGCTGATCAGCAGCTCCGGTGGAGAGGCCTGGAGAGAAATGGAGGCAAGCCTGCTGGCCGGACTGTGAGAGAAAGAGAGAGGCAAATGCTGATCAAAAGTTGCCACAGAGGCAACAGACCAGTCACTGCTTCTCTTTTCATGCTTCTCTCCGGCCTTGATTTGCAGCCCCTCAGAAGTCATTGCTGGGGCACTGTGCCTGCAGCAGAAGCAGTCAGTGCTGGGTTGATCGAGCATAGGTTGTTATTGGTCGTTACATATTGGTCGTTATATATTGGTTTTTATATATTAGGATTTCTTACTCGTGAGCTGTAGAGTAGTGTTAGAGGGAGACTAGGCCAGTTCACACAGACAATAGAGTGGTGAAGGCCTGGGAGGGGTGGGTACGGGGTGGAGGGGGTCAATGGTAAAGAAAACCCCACAACCAAAGGAAACATCTGTAATACTTTTAACAATAAAGACAACATAAAAAACACCCCAAAGTCGATCTCTTATTAATTTTTCCTTTAAAGTTTATTACAAATCATTTCTCTCATTTATCATCTTTGTTTCCCTACATCTTTTACTGAAAAGTTTGACATGAGTTCTAACATGAGTTCTTCATTTTAGCCTCAGCATACTACTGTGCCAATATGTCATTTAACCATCTTTCTCTTGTGCCTGAACAGTGTCTAATCTCTAAGGCTTACATATTTCATTGTACTTTGAGTCCCATACCTTGCCATTTCCCTCAGAATCTTGATCTCACAATTTTTCCTTTCCTTTCTAGCATCTTCAATCTATTCCTTTAAATGGATACTCCCCTAAGCCATAAGACTTACTATGCCTTTCTCATCATAAAACAAAGAACCATTGAGTCTTTTGGCCTTTTTAGCTGCCAACCAATCATTCCTTTTTCTTTTCTAGTCATATTTCTCACTTGTTTGTAGTATAGTCGAGACTACTTCCTGCTTGTTCTCATCAATCCATGGTCCATATGGCTTGGTACCTTATATGTACTTGAATTGTAGAACTCTTGAAGATTAGGAATCTAAGATTTTTTCCTTTTCTTCATCATTGATTTCAGAAAATACTGCTTGTTTTTAAATTTTTTCTCATGCTTCCACCCTCCCCTCTTTCTCCTATTTTACACTGGTTTTCAGAGCTCTCTGATGGCTGGTCTGGGTCTTTTTAATATGTACTTGAATTGTAGAACTCTTGAAGATTATATGTACTTGAATTGTAGAACTCTTGAAGATTAGGAATCTAAGATTTTTTCCTTTTCTTCATCATTGATTTCAGAAAATACTGCTTGTTTTTAAATTTTTTCTCATGCTTCCACCCTCCCCTCTTTCTCCTATTTTACACTGGTTTTCAGAGCTCTCTGATGGCTGGTCTGGGTCTTCTTAATCTCCAGTGTTTAGCCCAGAGTCTGTGTAAACTGGACACATAAGAAGTGTTTGAATGAATGCCACCCTGACAACGGGGAGCATCTTTCATTACCTCACTTCCAGGTGACCACAAACCAGTGTAATTGATCCCTGGCTCCCTCTTCTAATTCAGACTTGTTGCAAATGAATTCTCCCTAAAACACATGGCATTCTTTTGTTTAAGAATATTTAATGGTGCCTGGCCAGTGTAGTTCAGTTGGTTGGAGCTTTATCCAATATACCAAAAGTTATGGGTTCGATTTCCAGTCAGGGCACATACTTGGGTTGTTGGTTCAATCCCTGGTTGGGGCATGTGCAGGAGGCTACCAATCTGTCTCTCTCTCTCTCTCTCTCTCTCTCTCTCTCTCTCTCTCTCTCTCTCATTCTCTCTCATTCTCATTCTCTCTCATTCTCTCTCTCTCCTCCCTTTCCCTCCCTCTTTTCCTCCTTCTCCTCTCTTAAAACAAAACAAAACAATGAACATGTCCTCAGATGAGGATTTTAAAATACATACATATATATATATATATATATATATATATATATATATATATATATATATATATATAGTGGTTTTCTACTGTGTAAAATCCAAACTTTTGCTTGCATTTTAATGTCATCTATAATCTTGTCCATTTCTTTTTCACTTATTTTCTAGCTTGCATTTTGGACCAGTCAATCTGGGGTTTTCACTGTATGCAGACAAATGCTCTGCTCATTTGCATCTCTATAACTCTTCCGTTTTTTCTTTTGGTATATCCTTCTTCTTTTCTAAATCTTACCTTTTTCTTCAGACTATTCTAATCCAATACCCTTACTTTAGGGATAACCATTTCCTTTTTCTTTTTTCTTTTTCTTTTCTTTTCTATTTTTTCCACGTATTAATGCATCTCTAAGTAACAGATTTTTTCTGCTTTTTTTCGCCATTCATTTACATCTAGTCATACTGTATGTTAGTATGCTTTATTTTCTTTTGCTCAAAATTATATCTGTAATTGATATTCATAATGTTAAGAGTAATTGAAGTTTATTCATTTTTATTTCTTAATATTATTTCATTGTATAAATACCACAATTTTCCATTTCACAGTCAATGGAGAATTGGATTGTTTCCAGCTTTTGACTATTAGAAGCAATGATCCTATTAATATTCCTATACATTTATTCTGGTACACGTGTGCATGAGTTTCTCTATGGTATACCCAGGTATGGAAATTGCTGGGTTTTAGGTATGTTATTGCTTGTCTAGCAGTTTTATTTCTCATCAAGTTTATTAGGTAATGCCAAACTGTTTTCTAAGATAGTTGTAGAAATTTACACTCCCACAACAATGTTCTTTATATAATTACATCATTTAGTATTGCAGACTTGTTCGTTTTTGCCAATCGGTGGATGGGTGATGCTATCATATTGTAAAAGTTTTAATTTGTATTTACTGATGAGATTGAGCTGTAAATTTGTAAATTGCTTATTGAAATCTTTTGCCATTCTTTCTCATTGATTTTTTTGCTTTGGGTTCTGTCTTTTTCTTATTGATTTGTGTGAGTACTTTATATACATTTAGTGTATTAGTCATTTATTGATTATAGGTGTTGCAAATATCTTCCTACCCAGTTTTTAATATTCTTTATGGAGGTTTTTTTTTTTTTTTTTTCAAAATGGAGTGCTCAGTTTTAATGCAATTTATCAGTTTTTGGTTTTTGTTTTTTTTTTGACTGTTAGTACTTTTGAGGTCTTGTTTAAGAAATACTTTATTTTTTTAAACAAATAAGGTCATTAAGGTTTTCTGAGGTCATTAAGATTTCCACCTGTATTTTTTTTTTTAAATATACTTTTATTGATTTTTTAAAGAGAGGAAGGGAGAGAGATAGAGAGCTAGAAACACCAATCAGCTGCCTCTTGCACACCCCCTACCGGGGATATGCCCGCAACCAACGTACATGCCCCTGACCGGAATCGAACCTGGGACCTTTCAGTCTGCAGACCGACGCTCTATCCACTGAGCCAAACCGGTTTCGGCGATTTCCACCTGTATTATCACAAACTTGTAGTTGACTCCTTTGTATTTAGGCTTATATTCTACTTGGGCTTGATATGTATATGGTATGAAATTTTAATTTTACTCACAGTGGATTATTTTTTCTCCCTTGATCTGACCTTCCACCTCTGTAAGAGATTGTGTGTCCTTATTTGTGGGTTTTTTTTTCTGGGCTATTTTGTTTGATAGTTCTGGTTATACATATTTTCACCAGTTATAAATGCTCTTAATTCTAATTAGTCTTAGAATTTGGTAAAGTAACTCCTCCCACCTTTTTACAGTATCTTGGCTGCTGCTCTGAGTGAGCTCTTTGAATTTCCATGTATATTTTAGAAAACCTCCAAATCTTATTAGAATTTGACTGGGATTTCATTTAATTTATATATCAGTTTGGGAACGGTGACATGCTTATATTACTAAATTTCCAATTTATGGTGTACTCTTCATTTATTTATTTTAAAAAAATATTTTTATTGGTTTCAGAGAGGAAGGGAAAGAGAGAGAAAGATAGAAACATCAATGATGAGAGAGAAACATTGATCGCTACCTCCTGCACTCCCCAAACTGGGGATCAATTCCACAATCCAGGATATGCCCTGACCGGGAATCAAACCTCCTGGTCTCCTTGTTCATAGGTTGATGTTCAACCACTGAGCCACGCCGGCTGGGCTGCTCTCCATTTATTTAGTTCTTTATATTACACAATGAAATTTTATAATTTTCTCTGCAAGGTTTTTACATATCTTTTATTAGATTTACTATAGGCCTGGTGCCCTTTGTGTGTGTGTAGGGGGTGGTCCCTCAGCCCGGCCTGTGCCCTCTTGCAGTCTGGGAACTCTTGGGGGAGCTGCTGCAGATGTGGGAGAGGCTCCTTCCTCTACTGCTGAGCTTGCCAGCCATGAGCCTGGCTTCTGGATGAACAGTGCTCCCCTGGTGGGTGTGCACTAACCACCAGGGGACAGATCCTGCATTGAGCATCTGCCCCCTGATGGCCAATGCACATCATAGCAACCAGTCATTCCACTATTCAGTCGAGTTGCATATTAGCCTTTTATTATATAGGACTAGAGGTCTGGTGCACGAAATTCGTGCACCGGTGTGTGTGTGTGTGTGTGTGTGTGTGTGTGTGTGTCCCTCAGCCCAGCCTGTATCCTCTCCAATCTGGGACCCCTCGAGGGATGTCTGACTGCCCGTTTAGATCCGATCCTGGTGGGATTGGGCCTAAACCGGCAGTCGGCCATCCCTCTCACAGTCCAGGACTGCTGGCTCCCAACTGTTCACCTGCCTGCCTTCTTGATTGCCCCTAACCACTTCTGCCTGCCAACCTGATCACCCCCTAACCATTCCCCTGCCAGCCTGTTTGTCCCCAACTTCCCTCCTCTGCTGGCCTGGTCACCACTAACTGCCCTCCCCTGCAGGGTTGATCGCCTGCAACTGCCCTTTCTTGCAGGCCTGGTCCCTCTCAACTGCCCTCCCCTGCTGGCCATCTTGTGGTGGCCATCTTGTGTCTACATAGGGGCAGCTATCTTTGACCACATAGGGGCAGCTATTGTGTGTTGGAGTGATGGTCAATCTGCATATTACTCTTTTATTAGATAGTAGAGAGGCCTGGTGCATGGGTGGGAGCCAGCTGGTTTGCCCTGAAGGGTGTCCTGGATCAGGGTGGGGTTCACTTGGGGTGTGGGGCAGCCTGGGCGAGGGGCCTGCAGTGGTTTGCAGGCCAGCCATGGTCCCCAGCGACCCCAGCAGAGGCCCTGGTATCTGGAATTTATTTACCTTCTACAATTGAAACTTTGTAGCCTGGAGTGGAGCCAAGCCTCCTGCTCGCTTGTGGCTGGCAGCCATTTCTGTTTGGATTTATTTACCTTCTATAATTGAAACTTTGTAGCCTTGAGTGGCTTAGGCTGGCAAGGGCAGGCGGGAAGCTTGACTTCCTCCATTGCCTGGGAAACCCAAGCCTCCCTCCTGCTCTCTGTGGCTATAGCCATCTTGGTTGGTTTATTTGCATACTCTCTCTGATTGGCTGGTGGCATGGGTGTAGCAGAGTGATGGTTAATTTGCATATTACTCTTTTATTAGGTAGGATTCCTAGTATATAAGGATTTTGTACCAGCTATATAAATTGCTAAACTCTTGTTAATTCTAAAAATGTATCTGTGGACTCATATGTAATATGGATAACCATATCATCTAAAAATCATGAATTTTTGTTCCTTCCTTTCCAAACCTTATAACTGATTTATTTTTTGTCTTTATTACTGTGCAAATTATTATTTTTATTCAACATTGTATTGAGAATCCTTATTTTGTTTATCTCAATGCCCGATGGTTGCTGTACTTTTATTGGTCTGGGTTCTCTAGAAATGGGTACTGAGACAAGGAATAAGAGTTGAGACTTTATCTGGGAGGCATAATTTCAGGCATCAAAAGAGAAAATGAAAATGAGGCAGAAAAGGAAGAGAAACAGTATAAGGTGATAGCTTATCTCATTGGCAACTGCTCCCCAAAGAGCTGTGGAGAGATTGTTGACAGGTGTCTTGCTTGGCCACACAGGATATCTTTTTATGGAGGAGCAGTTCCTCAGATCAGTAGATGGGAGTCTGGAAGAAGAAGAAATTAATCGCCCTGCTTTTCTCCTGAATTGTGTTTTTTCATTGGTTAATTCATTCTCTTCAGAGAGATAACTCCTCTTCTCTTCTGGGTTGGATCCCTTTGGCAACCATTCTAGATGTTTCACTACTTTAAAAAAAAATAAAAAAATATATATCACATATATGTTGATTTCAAAGAGGAAGAGAGGGAGATAGAAACATCAGTGATGAGAGAGAATCACTGATTGGCTGCCTCCTGGTTCATAGATGCCCGCTCAACCACCAAACCACACCAGCTAGGTTGTCTCACTACTTTTTCAGTGGCTTTTTATAGAAGAGACTTTTTGATTGCAGTTGTCAGAAACTCAAATCAGATTCATTTGCACACAAGAAAGTGTTGACTTAATAACTGAGTACATCTGGTCCAGAGATACATATGATGTCGGCAGACCTCCTATCCTCCTGTCTTTTATAGATTTTCCACTGAGTTACAATGAGGGTTCGCAACCTCAGGCTCAAATCCTGCCAGTTTAGTTCTGGCACAAAAGATCCAGCAACAGTTATTGGTCTGACTTGGGTCACATGTTCTTCTTTGAACCAATTACTATGTATATAAGGGTCTTTGGCAGGTACTGGGTCACATGTCCTCTATGGCTTGAAGAAGGATGTGATTGTGTCAGCCCCACCCAATCTCAAGGAATGAGTTCCTTACAAAAAAGGGGTTTCTGACCAAAAGAATTAGGGCAAGAGTGTGGTCACACCAAAACAACTCATGGTCTTTAAAACTAGTCATTTTAAGTTGTGCAACATCACTATAATTATTTAAATATATAGCTGAATAGTCAGTTTTAGTACCTATTAAAATCTAAATGTAACTTGTGAAATATCCTATATAAACAGTCTAATATACTAAGTGTCTGGTCTTCCAGTTGTCTGTTCAACCAATAAAAATGCAGTATGCTAATGATATGCTAAGGCCACTCAATCTCTCATTATGATGTGCATTGACGACCAGAGGACAAACATTGAGCATCTGCCTCCTGATGGTCAGTGTGCATTATAGCTACTGGCCAGTCATCGGGTCCTTCGGTTGTACAGTCGCTTAGGCTTTTATATATATAGATAACATTTCATTGTATGTATATAGCACATTTCGTTTATCCATTCACCAGCTGATGGACATTTAGGTTGTTTCTAACTTTGGCTATTGTGAATAGTGCTGCTATGAACAGCTTTTGTTTGAACACCTATTTTTAGTTCTTGTGGGTATATTCCTAGGAGTGGAATTGCTGGATCATCTGGTAGTTTTGTTTAATTTTTGAGGAACTTCCAAACTGTTCCATAGCAACTATACCACTTTACATTTCCACCAGCAATGTATGAGGGTTCTAATTTCTACACATCCCTGGTAACACTTGTTATTGTCTTGTTTTTGATTATAGACATTTAACCCTTTGCACTCCGAACCATTCTGGACATTGGCTACCAGCTACTCGATGCTACTTTGCGGCGGAGTGCGTTGAAATAACTCAATTCCCCGTAATCACTAATAAACTGCAATGTCCCCTGAGAGGGGACATCCGAGTGATATGCTAGAATTCCGATGTCCCCTGAGAGGGGACAGCGGAGTGCAAAGGGTTAAGTGAGTATGAGGTTGGCACTTTATTGTGCCTTTTTTTTTTTCATTTCTCTAATGATTATGATGTTTTTCTTGTGCTTATTGACTATTCACAGACTTCTTTGGTAAAATAGCCATTGAAATCATTTATTCATTTTAAATTGGGTTATTTTTTTTGTTTTGTGTTATAAGAGGTTTTTTTTTTTTTATGTTATAGATAAAAGTCCTTTATTTTATATATATGTGTTACAAATTTTTTTTTTCCCCTATCTGGTTTGTGTTTCATTTTCTTAATGGTGAATTTTTAAGCACATTTTTAATTTTGATGAAGTCCTGTTAACTAATTTTTCTTTTATGGATCATTATTTTGGTGCTGTATCTAAGACTGCTTAATTCATGGTTGAGAGGCTTTCTCTGTTTTCTTCTGCAAGTTCTATAGTTTTAGCTCTTACATTTAGGCTTATGATCCATTTTATGTATAGTGTGTGATGAGAGCCTAACTTCATTTTTTTGCATGGAAATGTTCAGTTATTGCAAAACTATTGAAAAAACTATACTTGTTTCATTTAATTGCCTCGGCACATTTGTCTAAAATCCGTTGACCATAATGCAAGTGTTTATTTCTTGACATTCAGTTCTGTTTCATTGATCTATATGGCTATTCTTAGACCAGTATTACATTGTTTTGATTAATTACTGCTACTCTATAGTAGGTTTTGAAATCTGGAAGTGTAAGTTGTCCAAGTGTTAATTTAATTTTTTTAAAAATTGTTTTGCCTATTCTAGACTGTTTTGCATTTCCATAAACATTTGAGGATCAATATCAAATATAAATTTTGTTAATTTCTGCAAAAATCCTTTTGGGATTTTGATAGTGATTATATTGAATCAGTAGATTAGTTTGGGGAGAATTGCCATGTGAACAGATATTTTTTTTCTTTATTTTTATTGTTGACACTATTACAGATGTCCCCGTTTTCTCCTCCTTTGACTCCCCCTCCACCTTCTCCCCACCCCCTTTCCTCTGGCCATTTGAACAATATTGAATCTTCAAATCTGTGAACACAGACTGTCTCTTCATTTAATAGATCTTACTTGATTTCTTTCAACAAAGTTTAAGTTTTCATTGTGTAAGTCTTGTACTTCTTTAGTTAAATTTATTTCTAAGTATTTTATTGTTTTTGAGGTTATCATGAGTGGAATTACAAAATTATTTTTGATTTGTTCATTGCTAGTGTATAGAAATGCAATTGATTTTTGAATATTGAACTTGTATCCTCTGATCTTGCTGAATTCATTGGTTCTGGTAGCTTCTTTATGTGTGGATTTCTTAAGGTTTTCCATATACAGGACCCTGTTATCGGTGAATAAACATAACTTTATTTCTTCCTTTACAATCTAAATGCCTTTATTTCTCCTCCCTCCCTCCCTCCCTCCTTCCCTCTCTCCCTCCCTCCCTCCCTCCCTCCTATTTCTTCTTGCATTGACTAGAACCTGCAGTACAGTGTTGAAAAGAAGTGGTGAGAGCAGACACTCTTGCTTGCTTCCCTTTCTCAGAAGCAAGCATTTAGACTTAGAGCATTAAGCATGTTGTTACATGTAGATGGATGCTGTAGAAGGGACAGAGAGTTGAAAAGTATTTAAGAATTAAAATGAACAGGATTTAGCAATTAATTGTATATAGTTTACACCAGGATATAATTTGCACATTTGTAAGAAGATTCTGGCTTTATTTCTATGAAGAAGGGTGGAATTGAAATAAATTTACCTCCTTTTGGGAGGATTAGATTTTTCCAGTGAGGTATTCTCCCGACATCCCCGCCACTATTTTTTTTTTTTTTTAGTTGTTAGTTTCAGATGTGTTAATTTTTTTAAGTGCTAAAATTTTAAATATAGTTATAATTTAATACGTTCCATCATTTTAGGGAGCAATATTCTCATGTTTTAGGTGAAGAAATTGAGTTATATTGAAATGCTATAGATCAGAGTGATGGAGACATCCAAGTCTCTTTGATACAATGCTTTCTAAATCTTTGACTTAAATGTTATCCCAAAATAGTGTCAGATGGGATGCATGAGTCATCTGAGTTTTTAAGAAATTCTCCACAAAAAGAAGCTATGTCTTACATGTTAACGCATATTATATAGAAGGACTATTTCTGTTCTCTGGTTTCATAAACCAACCTATATGTTTTCATTTTGGGGGGGGGGGGGGGCTTTTAGTGGTTACTGATGTACTCTGAATCTAAATTCCTAAGGAATTTGACACAGGCTGGTTTATAAGTGGCACAGAGGCAGTGCCTCCAATGGGAGTTTCATTTAGCCATCCGTGAAAGGTAGGAAGCCGATCGTAACAGTGGCGGTAGTCATTAAAGTGTTCCTATTTATATCTAGTAGTATATAAAACTAGACATTTTCCCCGGGTATATTTAACTGACCTCATAGCTAGGTTTTGAAGAATAGAGAAATTACTGATATTAACTATTGCTAGAATAATTTACCTTTGGAAACTTTCTTCCATAGAAAGAGGCCTGAGGAGCTTTAAGGATCTGAATTCAAACCCTGGCTCTACCATTCAAAATAAGCTTGAGAAAGTAACTTTAATTTTATCTCAATATCTATTTTTTTTCCTGATTATAATAATACATAGTACTGCAGAAAAAAAGGCACAAAAGAGATAATAAAAATTACTCATAATTTTTGATTCACACAAAAATCTGCTCTAATGAAATTTACATTCCAGTGATGGTCTTTGCAAAAACTAGAAATAGCCTAATGTCTACCAGTAGAGATTGGCTAAATATGTTCCAGTTTATGTATGTCATGGACTCTATTACAGATAAAAAGAAAGAGAGCAGTGGTTAAGCTCAGATCTTGGTGTTACTCATTATTGCCTGTATGAACTTGACCTCTTGAAAGTTAAATATCCTAATAGAATGCCAGATAGGATTGTCTGAAGATTAAATGAATGAGGTGTAACAAATGTAACATTTTGCTCATTGTCAGGTAGATTGTATGTGCTTGATAAGTATTGCTAGTATTATTTTTTATATGCTGATAATGTATCAAGAAAATGTTATTGTATGATATTATTAAATAAGTGATATATATATGTATATGTGTATATACTAATAAATACACATCTTTTTCTTGAAGGGTACCTAAGAAAATACTAAGTGGTTACATTTGAGGAATAAGGCTGGGGATTGGAAGTGGTAGAGAGAGAATATCTTTTTCTTTTACCTCTTTGTGAATTTTTAAAAATATATTTTATTGATTTTTTTACAGAGAGGAAGGGAGAGGGATATAGAGTCAGAAACATTGATGAGAGAGAAACATCAATCCGCTGTCTCCTGCACACCCTCCTGCTGGAGATGTACCCGCAACCAAGGTACATGCCCTTGGCCAGAATCCAACCTGGGATCTTTCAGTCCGCAGGCTGACGCTCTATCCATTAGCCAAACCAGTTGGGGCTGAAGTTTGAATTTTTTAATGTCATGCACATATTTGTTATATTTATTTTTTAAATGTCTTCTTTCATCAAGTTGTTTTCTTTGTCTTCTCTCTATATTGAATAACCTGCTTCTCATAGTAATTTTATTTGCATAATCATAAAGCTTGAAAGTAGTTCTGGAACCAGCCCTTTGCCGAGATGGTAAAGATATATTAGAGACTACTTTTTTAAAAAAAAGTATATTTTATTGATTTATTATAGAGAGGAAGGGAGAGGGATAGTTAGAAACATCGATTAGCTGCCTCATGCACACCTCCCACTGGGGATGTGCCCTCAACCAAGGTACATGCTCTTGACTGGAATCAAACCTGGGACCCCTTAGTCCTCAGGCTGATGCTCTATCCACTGAGCCAGACTGGTTAGGGCTAGAGACTACTTTGAGATATGTAAACATGTTATATATCTTGTTAAAAAAAATAAAGAGTTTCAATAGTAATATTTTTACCTTACCAGTAAACACATGGGATAATAATGGTGTCAGCTATGCTTTTTAAGAAAGGTTATACATTTAGAAATCTTATGTGGATTCAGATTTTCCCCCGCCAGCAAATATTTACCTATTTGACAGAAATAGATTAAAAAGCGTATGTTCTTGTCCCTTCTCAATAAGTTAGAAACCAACTATACTTACAGGTTAGTTTACTCTAAAAAGCATTTGGAAAGTTTATATATGATGTAATCTCTAAATTCATTTATTACCTACCTTCTTTTCACTCTTGTAATATACTAGTATCTATCTCCCCCTCCCAGCTCTCTCTGCCCCTCTCCCTCCAAGAAGCTCACATCACTCATTCCATTCTAGCATTCTCATTGAACTGCTTTTTTTGGGGAGGAGTTATGAGTTTCTCTTTATTCTCATTTTCCACTGTAGCTTTGTAATCCTTTTTAAAGCACCCTGCTAAAGGGTATAATGATAAATAATGTGAAGATCTACCTTTTAATTGCTTAGTTCTTTCAAGGAGATTGGTAAATAGATTTAAAAACAATTTGATAGATGCCATGATTAAGGTATTGTTCAATTATCAAAATGAAGTAGAAAAGAGCCACCAGACAGAGTTAAAGAATATAGAAGGTAGGGCAAAAGTATGTTTGTAGTTGTGAGTTTGTTCTTGTATTATTATTTATTAATTATTTAATATAATAAAAACAATAATAATAATTATTAATTATTTGCCATATGAACAACTGTTAACTTACTTTTGCCCCACTCACTCTGTACACTTTCTTTAATGGCAGACATTAACCTGCTTTGAGGCATTTATATAAAATAAGAGACAGCAAAGCGTACTTCAATTGAAAGTGAAGTTTTCCTTTTCTTTCTTTTTTTGTTTTTCTAATCCTTACCTGAGGATATTTTTCCATTGATTTTTAGAGAAATTGGGAGAGAGAGGGAAGGACTGAGAGAAACATTGATGTGAGAGAAACACATTGATTGGTTGCCTCCTGCTGAGCATGTAAACAAGGTACATGCTGGCCTTGTCCAGAATCAAACCTAGGACCCTTTGGTTCGCAGGCTGATGCTCTATCCACTGAGCCAAACCAGCTAGGATGAAAGTGAAGTTTTTCTTATTCCTCCCAGATTCCTCAAGAAGGTTGCAAAGGTGCCTCTAAAGAGTGAGAGTGTACCAGGCTTGGGAAGCCAAATTCTTGATATTTAACTGTACCTTTTTCTTTTCCATCAAATTTTATAGTTGAGGGTTGCATTGCCATTATTTAAGAAAAACTGACTTTGCAATTTATGTGCTGCTTTTAAGAGAATGTTTACAAACCAGGCTTTCCTGCTGTTGAAATCAAATTCTGTCAGCAAGGCCAGATTCTTCTTATGCTACGGTGAAAAGCAGTCTGGCTAGTCTGCTGCCTGTCTGAACTAGCCTCCTAGGAACTCCATTTTTTGAACGTATATGGATAAACACAGAGTGCTTGGAAAGCCCAACAGAGTGTTTTACCTAAGTGAAATAGAGTAGAAATTATCAGGCAGGGCTTTATGGAGGCCGTGATATACTGATTGAAGGGTATTTGCCCCATCTGTACCTTATATTTAATTTGCTAGCTTTCCTCATTAAGCCAGAGTAATAACTAAAGAGTCCTAAGCTAAATCATTTGTATCTCTAAAATAAAAGGACATTTTTTTTCTTGCACATTTAATACTGTTTTCACACATTAAAAATAAACCAATAATTCTTAATTATGTAATACATTGCTTGTCTGTGTTCAAATATCTCATTAATTGTTTTAAAAAATATATATATTTTATTGATTTTTTACGGAGAGGAAGAGAGAGGGATAGAGAGCTAGAAACATCGATGAGAGAGAAACATCGATCAGCTGCCTCCTGCACACGCCCTACTGGGGATGTGCCCGCAACCAAGGTACATGCCCTTGACCGGAATCGAACCTGGGACCTTTCAGTCCGCAGGCCGACGCTCTATCCACTGAGCCAAACCGGTTTTGGCCAGAAATGGTTTTTATAACTGCTTTCTTCACACCAGTGTCCAAGAGCCATTTGTTCCCTCCCTCTCTCCCTCTTTTCCTCCCTCACTTTGATGGTCACAGCACTGGGACATCATCAGCTGTTTTTGTCCTTTTTCTTTTGGAGATTTCTAGTTAGCCCTTTTTTTTGCATTGCCTTTGATATACTTTCTTACCTGGTACATTCTGTGGTATATTCTCTTCCCCTTCTCTTTTTCCCTGACTTCTATCTTAGATATAAACAGTGCTCTTAGATATAAACAGTGCCAGTTCCAAGAGGTCTTGTTCTTTTTTTTTTTTTTTACAGAGAGGAAGAGAGAGGGATAGAGAGTTAGAAACATCGATGAGAGAGAATCATCGATCAGCTGCCTCTTGCACACCCCCTACTGGGGATGTGCCTGCAACCAAGGTACATGCCCTTGACTGGAATCGAACCTGGGACCTTTCAGTCCCCAGGCCGACGCTCTATCCACTGAGCCAAACTGGTCCTAGCGAGGTCTTGTCCTTTTATTTGACATGTTACATTGCAGCTATTTTCTGTGACATTAAAGAAATGGCTCAACTAAATGCTTTTATTTTAGTCTAAACTCTTCTTATTCGCTTTACTTAGGCTGACTGGAGATGAGAGAGACCCAGATCAGCTTATTATCCTTGGGTCATTCTGGAAGTCATGGTTGGATGGTGCATCTGAAAATGAGAGGAGGTTAGAGGAAAGATTAAATGCAACATTACTTTGCTGCAGAATGTGCATCCTTTGTTGGTTATTTCCAACATCCTATGGTGGAGAGAGTTGATAAGGAGACCAATAGGTCAAATATTGGATCATGTTCTTTTGGGAGGGGAAGAAGCTTTTCTCTTATAATTTAAGAGCATCAGTTATTAGGGGATTTCTGACCTCTTCTTTCCATTTTGAAGTTGAAGTTAATAGCTTATTAGAAGTAAAAAGGACTTCCTTATTACCTTACTGTATGTGTTATCACTAAGTGTAGCAAAAATTGTCAGAAAAAGTAATCTACGATAAAGTGTTTTAACTGTTATCAAGAACTGTATTCATCACATTTCTTATCTTGCATTCTCTGGGCCATAGTATGGTTAAGAGATACTTTTTTTTATTTGGGAAAAATTCCTTGTTACTATTTAATGAAATCTTTTTATACAGAGATCTCATTGTAAATACATCCATTGTCTGGGTTGCAGATATTGCTGTTAAAGCTCAGTTTGGAACAGGTTCTTATTTTCAATTATTGTCAGTTTTCTTTTTTGGGAAAGTTGTGTCATACAGAAATAAGACAAATATTTGTAAAATGGGGATTATTTTTTTGTATGTCTGCTATTAAAAGATTCTCTTTCACCAAAACCGGTCTGGCTCAGTGGATAGAGCGTCAGCCTGTGGACTGAAGGGTCCCAAGTTCTATTCCAGTCAAGGGCATGTACCTTGGTTGTGGCACATCCCCAGTGGGGCCTGCAGGGGAGGGCAGTTGGGGGTGACCAGGTTGGCAAGGGAGGGCAATTAGTGGTGACTGGGCCAGCAGGGGAGGGCAGTTGGGGACGACTAGAACTGCAGGAGAGGACAGTTAGGGGCAACAAGGCTGGCAAGGGAGGGCAGTTAGGGGTGAGCAGGCTGGCAGGACATAGTAGTTAAGGACAATCAGGCCGGCAGGGAACAGTTAGGTGTCGATCAGGCTCGCAGGGGAGTGGTTAGGGGGTGATCAGGCTGGCAGGCAGAAGCGATTAGGATCAACCAGGCAGGCAGGGAGGTGAGTGGTTGGGAGCCCGCAGTCCTGGATTGTGAAACGGATTTCTGACTGGGCCTACATGGACAGTCGGGCATCCCTCAAGGGGTCCCAGATTGGAGACAGTGCAGGCTGGGCTGAGGGACACCCCCCACCCCATGCACGAATTTTGTGCATTGGGTTTCTAGTATCTTATAAATTTATAGTCTTAATTTGCATATTACTCTTTTATTAGAAAGGACTAGAGGCCCAGTGCATGAAATTCATGCATGGGGTTGGAGGGTGGGGAGTGTCCCTCAGCCCAACCTGCATCCTCTCCAATCTGGGACATCACTCTCACAATTCAGGACTGCTGGCTCTCAGCTGCTTGCCTGCCTACTAGCCTGATCACCCCCTAACCACTCCCCTGCCAGCCTGATTGATGCCCAACTGCTCCCCTGCCAGCCTGTTTGCCCCTAACTGCCCTCCCCTGCAGGCCTGGTCACCATAACTGCCCTCTTTTACACGTCTGGTCACCCCCAAGTGCCCTACCCTGCAGGCCTGGTCTCCCTCAACTGCCTTCCCTGAAGGCCCGGTTGCCCCAACTTCCCTTCTCTGCCGGCCTGATCACCCCTAACTGTTCTCCTCTGCAGGCTTGATTACTCCCAACTGCCCTCCCTTGCAGGCCTGGTCCCTCTCAGTTGCCTTCCCCTGCTGGCCTGATTGCCCACAACTGCCTTCCCTTGCAGGCCTGGTCCCTCCCAACTGCCCTCCCCTGTTGGCCATCTTGTAATGACCATCTTGTGTCCACATGGGGGCAGAATCTTTGACTACATGGGGATAGTCATCTTGTGTGTTAGAGTAATGGTCAATTTGCATATTACTCTTTTATTAGATAGTATAGAGGCCTGGTGCATGGGTGGGAGTCAGCTTGTTTGCCCTAAAGGGTATCCTGGATCAGGGTAGGGGTTCCCTTGGCCCGTTGGGCAGCCTGGGCAAGGGGCCTGTGGTGGTTTGCAGGTTGGCCACGCCCCCTAGTGACCCAAGTGGAGGCTCTGGTATCTGGGATTTATTTATCTTCTATAATTGAAACTTTGTAGCCTTGAGTGGAGGCCAAGGCAGGTCAGGGCTGCTGAAGCTTGGCTTCCTCCATTGCCGGGGGCATCTCAAGCCTCCTGCTCTCTCCAGCTTTGTGGCTGCTGCCATTTTTGTTGGGATTTATTTATCTTTTATAATTGGAACTTTGTAGCCTTGAGTGGAGGCCTGGGCCGGCCAAGGTGTGTGGAAAACTTGGCTTCCTCCATTGCCAGGGAAACCCAAGCCTCTTGCTTGCTCTGTGGCTGAAGCCATCTTGGTTGGGTTAATTTGCATACTCGCTCCTGATTAGCTGGTGGGCATGGCTTTGGGGTGCAGTAGAGTAATGGTTAATTTGTACATTACTCTTTTATTAGATAGAATTAACATGCTGAGATTTTGTTCTTCAAATGGATCTTTAATATACTTACCTTTCTCCCATTTTAAACCTAGTTTTTGTTTTCTTTTTAAAAATAATATATTTGCTTTCTTTGTTGTAGAACTGTGGCTGCTGAAGTTAGGAAGCAGATCTCTGGGCAATATAGTGGTTCTCCTCAACTGCTTAAAAACCTCAACATTGTTGGCAATATATCCCATCATACCGCAGTAAGTAGCATATTTAAAATATGGATATGGTATGTTATTGGTATATTACTGACTAGGCCATGAAAAAATAGTGGGAAGATAGGATCCAGTAGATTGGATAGCATCACTCGTTTCATAACCTTATTTATTGTTTTCTCTTTCCTGAAATTTGAGTTGGGGGAGAATATTAGGAGATATTATAGAAGTGTTGATTTCCTAGTCAATTCTGAAACTACATTCAGGATTTAATCAATTCTGAAATTTTAACTTTGTTTTTATGACATTGACTTGAGGAAATTGGGTTAGTTGTCTTACAGTATATCTTGCCTTTTGGATTTTATGTTTGCTTCCTTGTAGACTTATTTCTCTATTCCTTGTATTTCCTGTAACTGATTAGATTCTGATGCAGCTTTTTTGAAATTTCTTCCTTGTAGACTTGTTTTTCTACTTCTGTATTTCCTGTAACTGATTAGATTCTGGCTGAACTTTTTTTAAACAGCTTTATTGAAATTTAATTTATTTATCATACAGTTCATCCATTTAATTTACAATTCAATGGATTTAACATATTCAAAGATATGTGCAACCATTGCTACAGTCCAGTTAGAATATTTTCATCACCTTAAAAAAAACAAACTCTTTAGCTATAACTCTTTTACCCCCTTTCCTTCAGGCCCAAACAACCACTAATTAAATGCCAGAAGGTTTTTGTTTTGTTTTGTTTTTATAATATATTTTTATTGATTTCAGAGAGGAAGGATGAGGAAGAGAGAGATAGAAACATCAATGATGAGAGATAATCATTGACTGGCTGCCTCCTGCATGTACCCCAATGGGGATCGAACCTGCAACCCAGGCATGTGCTCTTTACTGGAGTCAAACCTGGAATCCTTCAGTCCGCAGGCAGATGTTCTATCCATTGAGCCAAACCAGCCAGGGCTAAATGCCAGAAGTTTTGATGGCACGCTGCAAAGAATTGAAAGAGATCTTTAACTATATCAGCCAAAATAAAAATAAAATAAACATGTCAGCCAAAATTCCAATGCAATGATTGCTGAAGTTAGATAAGTTCTCACATTGCCTGTGAGAGATTCTGTAGTGCTTTCCTATTCTCTTTGTCACCTTTAACCCTGCTTGCTGCCCTATCACTAACTCTCTCATATAAAGTCATGTTGCAATCTTCTTCTTTTTGTCAGTGAATACAGGATTTCTTTGGAGTCTTGTAAAATAATTTATAGTTGTAAGGAGCTCATCAATACATCCCAAGACTAAAACTCAGGCTTCTGTCTCCCCATGGGCATCAGAGGGAATGGAGACCATTGTAGCAAAAATAAATTTGTTTCCTTGATCTAGCTAACATTACACCTAGAAAGCCATTGACCTTCTCTATAAATTATAGAAACAAGATCAGTTATCCTCTATGTGATTTAATGTTTTTAAGAGAGTGTCATAGGTTCCTATGACACCCTAATACTTATTACTCTTTTTTAAAAATTGATTTCAGAGAGGTAGGGAGAGGGAGAGAAAGAGAAACATCAATGATGAGAGAGAATCATTGATTGGCTGCTTCCTGCACATCTCCTACTGGGGATTGAGTTCTCAACCTGGGAGTGTACCCTCGGCCAGAATTGAACCTGGGACCCTTCAGTCCGCAGGCCAACACTCTCTTCACTGAGCCAAACTGGCTAGGGCCTAACACTCTTGATATGATTGGTATTTTGAGGAAAAATTAATTTTGAATTAGACATGTGTAAGATCCCCAACTTTTGTCATTATTTTCATTGAATATTCATTTGTGATACTTTAAATCTTAAAAATTATACTGCCCCCAAAATAATATCTGGGTGGAGAAGCATTGACTTCAGTTTTTTAAAAATGTTCATTAAATTTTTTTATATATCTATCTATCTGGTGTTAAAATATGTATAACAAAATTTATCAATTCATTTCTAAATGTATAATTCAGTGGTATTAAGTATATCATAGTGTTGTGCAACTATTACCGCTAGCTATTTCCAGAAATTTTTTTATCCCAAAATGAAACTGTATACCCATTAAATAATAATTCCCTATTCTCTCTCCTCTCAATCCTTGGCAACTTCTATTTTCTGTCACTGAATCTGTCTATTCCATGTAACTCATATAAGTGGAATTGTACAATGTTTGTCTTTTGTATCTGGCTTATTTTACTCATCTTAATGTCTTCAAAGCTCATCCATGTTGAATCAACCTATATAATAAAAGTGTAATATGCTAAGTATCTGACCAATCCGTCAACTGTTTGGTTGACTGCTTAACAAGTTCTGTGGCGTGTACTGACCACCAGGGGGCAGATGCTCTGACCGGTAGGTTAGTTTGCTCCTGGGGTCTGGCTGATCAGGACTGATGGAGAGGGCCAGACACGTCCTAGAACCCTCCTGCAGTCCCTCCTCAGCCAGATGGCCAACCTCCTGTGGTTTCTCCCTGGCCCCAATCCCCAGTCAGGCTAAGGGACCCCACCCATGCACGAATTCGAGCACCGGGCCTCTAGTGTGTTATAATTTCAAAGGCTGAATAATATTTCATTTTGTTGTAAACCACATTTTGTCCATTCATCTGCTGATAGACATTGAGTTGTTTTATCTTTTGACTATGGGTAATGCTACTATGAACATGAGTGTGCAAAATCAGTTTGAGTCTTTATTTGTTTTTTTTTGTTTTGTTTTTTTTGGTATTTACCTAGAAGTGATACTGGAACATCATATGGTATTTCTGTGTGTTTTTGTATTTTTTTCAGAACACCAATGTTTCACATCTGGACATTTGTTATATAATCCTTCATAGTTTTGCCTAAATATTTTTTCTTCAGAAAATAAGTTGGGTGTCTTAATAAAAAGTATATTTTCAACTTTGCTAAGGAATGCCCTGAACATTCTGTTATTACTTTCAATATGGTCTGTGAATTAGTTTCCTTTGGCTGCTGTGATAACTTATCACAAACTGAGTGGCTTAAAAACAAAAGAAATTTATTTTTTCATACTACTTCTGTCCAAAAGTTTGAAATCAGCATCAATGGACTGAAATCAAGGTTTTGGCAAGGCCTCACTCTCTTTGGAGGATATAGAAGAGAATTAGTTCCTTGCCTCTTCCAGATTCTGATTGTTACTTGTAACTGCATCACTTCTATCTTTAAGGCCAGAATCTTCAGATCTGTCTTTGTTATGTCTTCATATGGTTTTCCCCTCTGTGTGGCCCAACTCTTCCTGTCTTTATATAAGGATGTATATGATTGCATTTGTGATTCACTCAGATAGTTCAGGATAATGTCCACATTATGGATCATACCTTTTATTTTTTTATCTTAATTTTTTGTCATGAAAGGTCTATGGATTGGTATAGGGAGATCTTTTGGAGGACCATTTTTCAGCTTACCACAGTTTGATTATATGTTTTTACTAGGATAATCAACAATGGCAACAAGTAAAATAAAAGTGCTATTTAAAAACTTAGCAATGAAAATTCCAAAGATATAAAAAAGAAAAAAGAATTCCTCTATGAGCATTTTGTCACTGTAAATTATTATAAAACCGTTAATGATCATTGCTGGCTTTACATGAGAGACATGGATAAAGTCTAAGCAAGAGAATTAAAGAGATTATAACCCAAAATCTCATAGTTTCTTTAGTGCATCTGTTGAAAATTTAGAAGTAACTAGGTTAAAACATATTGTCTTTAAAAGAATAAAATTTTTTTGCTTAAAGTTTTAAAATTCTTAACATTTGCCTTTTCCTTTCCATTCACTTTTATCTCCTACATCTCCTCCTTCTCCCCCCTTTTTATAAAGGTGCCCCTTACGGAAGCAGTGGATCCAGTGGATTTAGAAGAGTACCTTGCTACTCATCCTTTAGGTGTGGATTCTGGGCCTTTAAGGGAATTGGTTGAATTCCCTCCAGATGATATCGAAGTTGTTCATAGTCCTAGGGACTGCAGAACCCTTGTTTCAGCTGTACCTGAAGAAAGGTAAGGAGACATTAACCTATTTTTGGTTTTAGTAACTACAGAAAGGCTACGATCCATTATTTGATTTATATCCTATTTCTTACGGTAGGGCTATTTTCTGTTATACAAACAGAGTTATAGCAATCAAATTCACCAACATTGCTGCTTTTCTGTCTAAATTACAAATGTTTTTCTTTTAAAATAGTGAAATGGATCCACATGTTAGAGATTGTATAAGAAGTTATACAGAAGACTGGGCAATTGTTATCAGAAAGTAAGTTATATGTTTATTATAGCATTTAAAAATACTAAGTAGGATCTATAAATAGATTAAGGTAAATTAGTAATAATTATGAAACCTAAAAATTACTTTAAACAAGTAGCTGAAGAAGCAAAAGATATCTTCAGACATATGTCTTCTCTCTAGGAGTTCCACAATTACTCTTACTTACTTTTCTTACAAAATAATAGGTTTGTGGAGATAATATTTTCATGTTATCATAGATCACTAATAACTGATAGTATATAATTAAAATGATTTATAGTCTAATTCTTTTGGGAAATCATGGATAGTTATTGATGAATGATTTTAGTTTTTAAAAAGAATTCAATTTATTGAAATTTTAGTAGTTAAATTTAAAAAAATATATTTTATTGATTTTTAATTCTTTTTTACAGAGAGGAAGGGAGAGGGATAGAGAGTTAGAAACATCAATGAGAGAGAAACATTGATCAGCTGTCTCCTGTACACTCCCTACTTGGTATGTGCCCGCAACCAAGGTACATGCTCTTGACCGGAATCGAACCAGGGACCCCTGAGTCCGCAGGCCAACACTCTATCCAGTGAGCCAAAGTGGTTAGGGCAAATAAAACTTTCATTTTGCTACTTTGCATAATGAAGATAAGAGTCTTTGTATGAGACTTAATTTTTAAGCCTTATTTTATTTTATTTTTTTTTTAAGGAAATATGATGACTGAAATAGTGGAGAATTCTTTTATGACTTATTCTGTAGTTTTCAGAAATGAAGTACTGTGTGCTCAGTTGTTCTAGCAACAATAATGTATTCGTTGCTTATTGTTTTGCCCTTATGGCTTGTCTTATTTTACTGGATTTAACATTGTGCTAAGCCTCACTCTTGGGGATACTGCTGACATGCTTTTTAGTTTTAGTGTGACCTAATAAAAGCACAGACTGCTACTCTTTCTAAAGAAGAGCTGTTTTTATTAACTTACACTTTTGATAAGTATTTCAATAGCCAGCTTTTAGAATTTAGTGAAGAGAATGTCCCTCTGTCAGATAATTCAAAAGTTTTTACTTTTATACATGTATGTTGGAAACTTAAAACCAGAAATCTCAATAAATAGCTTAGTTGTAGGAGATTTAAAATAGTTGTAGGAGATTTAGTTTTGTTTGTTCTTAAAATATATTTTTATAGAATTATGGAATTTACTATTTAATTTTAATCATGGTGTTGCTGACCTTGATTTAGGCAACAGGGTCAGATAGTTAATGTTTATGGGTATTTACTATGTGCTGTCATTTTATTGAGCACTTTATACTCATCTCATTTAAAGTTTCAATAGAAAAGTAGCTTAGGCTTGGAGTAGTTAAGTAAATTCTTTGATCTCCCATAGCCAAATTGTGGTTTAGCCAGATTAGAACATAGGGGCATCAGATTCCAAACCTTTTAAATATTTTTTGTTATACTAGACTAGAGGCCTGGTTCATGAATTCGTGCACCAGTGGGGTCCCTCGGCCTGGCCTGCGGGATCAGGCTGAAACTGGTTCTCTGACAATCCCCGAGGTGTCTCAGATTGTGAAAGGGCACAGGCCAGGTGGAGGGGCCCCTCTGGTCCACAGTTGGGGCCAGGGAGGGACACAGGAAGTTGGCCAGCCAGGGAGGTTCCGTTGGAGAAATTCCAGGGCATATCCGGCCTGTCTCGCTCAGTCCCAATTGGCTGGACCCCAGCAGCAAGCTAACCTACCAGTTGGAACATCTGATCAATGGTCAGTGCACATCATAGCGACCGGTCGACCGGTTAACTGCCGCCTATTAGTCAGTGCATATCATAGTGAGCAGTTGAGCGGCCTTAGCATATCATTAGCATATTATGCTTTGATTGGTTAAACAGATGACTAGAGAACTGGACACTTAGCATTTTAGGCTTTTATTACATAGGATTATTTAGGATATTATTTATTATCTGCAGTGGTAAATGGAAGACAAAAAGGGTACTTTTAATAGACTAGAAGTTTTAAAGTATCCCTGGAAAATAGAACTATACATGCTTGGGCAAAGTAGGTTTGCAGTTCATATGGAAAATAATAAATAATAATAAAAGAATAAATTCTATGATTTGTGTACTCAAAACTATAAATCTATTTTTGCTGCACCCTGTATATAGTGTTTTAAGCTCAGAAGCAGTGAATATAGGCAGTGGAAGAGTGGCCTTGGGTATTATTTGGCATTTGTCTGCTTAGAAACCCCTGCGCCGGTGCCTTTTTAGAGACCAGTAAATATGGAGGCTTGAGGTGATATATGGTACCCAGAGAGGGCAAATTTTGGAAGAAGGAGCCCTTATTCCCAGAAGATTAGGTACTGCCTGGCAGTATGACTTGTCTCTTCTCCACAACTTTGGATATGGTCTGGGTTGAATAGATACAGTATTTCTATTCCAGATAGATATGCAGATACAAATTCAAAAATTAAGCATAGAACCCAGAATTGCCAAGTATTTGATGAAAATCATTGAATTTGAAAAAGAATTATGAAACTACAAATAAAATCTAACACTTATGAAACAGTTAATGGAATACTTATCAAGACACATAAGTACATAGTGCATAATTAATATCCTCAAAGAGATATGAACAGATATGGTAGCCAGACAGATGTCTTTGGAAATTAAAATTTTCTTCAGTGAAAAATATTAAAAACTCAGCAGATGCACTTCATGGCAGAGTAGATGTGATGGGAGAGTGGAATAGACGAGGCCACAAATCTTCCATAATTCAGCAAAAAGAAGAAAGGGAGAAAGTACTTCATTTATTTACTCATTCATCAAGTACTTATTGAAAGTCTAGAGTGTGCCAGACTAAACAATCAACAAAACTAACATTCTGCCCTCACGGAGCTTACATTCTATTTGGGAAAGAGGGCAATGGACAATAAACAAACACTGATAAATAACATAGATTAGATTTGATGGACGTAAGTCTTGTGGAGAAAAAAAAATAGGGTGAGGGGGATAGGAAGAGCCAAAATGATAGACTAAATGTCCTAATTTTATATAAGTATTATGGTAACGTTGAAGTTGAACAAAGATCTGAGAGAATTAAAAAAGTAAGCACTTTGGATATCTGGGGGAAGAGTGTGCATTAGGTAGAGGGAAGAACAGTACATTGAAAGGCTTCATATTAGAAGCATGGTAGGAATGTTCAAGGAATAGCAAAGAGGTCATTGTGGCTGGAATAGAATAAGTGAGGGTGAGAATGCCATGCCAGGAAGTAAAAAATGGTAATGTGTGTGGTTAGATGGGTAATTATGTAGAGCCTTACATAGCAATTGACCAGAGGACAGAAAGATAATATATAAAAGACTGTTGAGCCGAAACCGGTTTGGCTCAGTGGTAGAGCAACGGTCTGCGGGCTGAAGGGTCCCAGGTTCGATTCCGGTCAAGGGCATGTACATTGGTTGTGGGCACATCCCCAGTAGGGGGTGTGCAAGAGGCAGCTGGTCGATGTTTCTCTCTCATTGATGTTTCAATCAATAAGAAAAAAATATATTAAAAGACTGTTGAACATGAATCATGCCATTTTCCTCAGTTCTCTTAAATTTTATAATGTCAGTTTTTTAGAACATACAGGAGGCAGAATGCAACACTACTCTGGTTTATTAGAGCAGCTTAGATATGCAACTCACAAATGAAGGCACTCACAGCATTTCATGAAAGCATAAAGCATCTTCTTCTGAATAACACCTTACAGGTTACTATATGGAGTACTTTTATTTTAGTTCTTCCAAAGACAAATGCTTTCTTTTGTGATTATGCTGTGATGTGAATATAGTGTAGTTTCTATTTTTCTCCCCCGAAAGGGACATCCATTTTATTTTATTTGAACTTGAGCGTGGGACATTATTATAAGTAATACAAGCATAGAGCTCTGCCTTCTATGCAAGTTGGGGAATGCTTCTTAGAGTCACAGTCCATGGCACTATGCAAAATTGCTTAGTTGGTGTTAGCTGATGGTGACAGTGATTTGAATGGTGGTACTAATAACAACTCTATCTAACTCCAAGACACAAGATGGCTGCCTCCATGTGCTCAAAGATGGCTGCTCCCATGTGGACACAAGATGGCCACTACAAGATGGTCTGCAGGGAAAGGCATTTGTGGGCAGTTAGGGGTGACTGGGCCAGCAGAGGAGGGCAGTTTGGGGAGACCAGGTCACCAGGGGAGGACAGTTGGGGGTGGGGACCAGGACTGCAGGGAGGGCAGTTGAGGGTGATCAGGCCAGTAGGGAGGGCAGTTAGGGGTGACAGAGCTGGCAGAGGAGGGCAGTTGGGGGAGACCAGGTCACCAGGGGAGGACAGTTGGGGGGGGGGGGGCCAGGACTGCAGGGAGGGCAGTTGAGGGTGATCAGGCCAGTAGGGAGGGCAGTTAGGGGTGACAGAGCTGGCAGAGGAGGGCAGTTGGGGGATACCAGGCCAGCAGGAGGGGCAGATGGGGGGAGGGGGAGAACCAGGCCTGCAGGGGAGGGCAGTTAGGGGTGACCAGGCCATCAGGGGAAGGCAGTTGTGGGGGGACCAGGCATGCAGAAGAGGGCAGTTAGGGGTGACCAGGCCTGCAGGGGAGGGCAGTTAGGGGTGACCAGGCCTGTAGACGAGGGCAGTTAGGTATGACCAGGTCAGCAGGTGAGGGCAGTTTGGGGGTGACTGAGCCAGGAGGCGAGGGCAGTTAGGGGTGACCAGGTCAACAGGCGAGGGAAGTTGGGGGTGACCAGGCCTGCAGGGGAGGACAGTAAGGGGCAATCGGGCCAACCGGGGAGCAGTTAGGCATCGATCAGGCTGGCAGAGGAGTGGTTAGGGGTGATCAGGCTGGCAGGCAGAAGCGGTTAGGGGCAACCAGGCAGAGGCAGATGAGCAGTTGGGAGCCAGCAGTCCTGGATTGTGAAAGGGATGGGCCTAAACGGGCAGTCAGACATCCCTTAAGAGGTCCCAGATTGGAGAGCATTCAGGCTGGGTTGAGGGAACCCCCCTCCCACCTACCCCCCCCCCCCCTGCACGAATTTTGTGCACCTGGCCTCTAGTTATAAATAACTGTAGTTAGCTTCTATTTTAATATCTTTAGAAACAAGACATGATGTAAATGATTCATATTCAATTTGATTCTTTACTATTTCATAAATTGTCTGATACAAGATCCATATCATCCTCTGGTCATTGTAATTGTTTCTACTTCAATTAGAAATTTACCCTTGCCCTAATCGGTTTGGCTCAATGGATAGAGCTTTGGTCTGTGGACTGAAAGGTCCCAGGTTCGATTTCCGTCAAGGGCATGTACCTTGATTGGGTGCACATCCCAGTAGGAGGTATGCAGGAGGCAGCTGATCAGAGTTTCTAACTTATCCCTCTACTTTCCTCTCTGTAAAAAATCAATAAAATATATTAAAAAATAAATTTATTCTGTTTGGCTATATGAACTGTGGAACAATAATTGCTCTTTGATCTTAGTGTTTCTCCTTGATATTCTTAGGTATTGGATTGTTAGGAAAGAAGGTCACATTTATTTAAGAGTGTAATGATATATGTTAACTAAATATGTATACAATGATGTAGATCCTGAAGGTTTCATTTTAGAAGTCTGCCTCTTTAGGTTGTTTAAGATATTTTATACCTAAGAGATAGAGCAAAACTATTTTGGCTATTTGAAATTTAAGATTCAATGCTTTATATATATTTTTTCCTTTTTAAATTTATATTATGAATGCAATATATATTTTCTATTCTCTCATTTTATTCTTCAACTTGGCTTCTTTCATCCTTTCTTTTTACTGATCTATTCCCTGAATTCAAAATACAATTGTAAATTTCATGGTTGTCATAAAAAGGAGAGTATGATTTACTTCTGGAAATTCTTAACCTGCTCTCTAGTTGGATTAAAAGAACTTGGAAGGGAAGTTTTCTTAAACCTCTGGTTAATTGTTTAGCACACTCAAAACTTGCTAGTGTATATATTTATTATGTAAATAAATATTCATAGAATATTTGGCTTATTATTTGATGATGAAAAAGTGGAAATTTTTTGAAAATTGGTATTTACATAACTGTTTTATTTTGAATAGATATCATAAACTGGGAACAGGATTTAATCCCAATACATTAGATAAACAGAAAGAAAGGCAAAAAGGTTTGCCAAAACAGGTGTTTGAATCTGATGAAGCTCCAGATGGCAGCAACTACCAGGATGAGCAAGTAATACTTTTGTTTTGGAATTACTATTAAATGATATTTTTAAATGGCTTGTTTTATTCATTAATTAATATATTTTTAATATTTTACATGTCAGGATGATCTTAAAAGACGTTCAATGTCAATAGATGATACTCCAAGAGGTAGCTGGGCCTGTAGTATTTTTGACTTGAAAAATTCACTTCCCGATGCTCTGCTTCCCAACTTACTTGATCGAACTCCAAATGAAGAAATAGACCGTCAAAATGATGACCAAAGGAAATCAAACCGTCACAAGGAACTCTTTGGTTTGCATCCATCACCAGATGAGGTATAGTTATTTGGGAATAAAGAAGCAAGTAATTATGAAATAGACATTTTGGGAGTATGAATTATATATAGTATAGTATAGTGTTATAATAATGTAGGGGATAAATCTCACCTGAATCATAGCTATAATTTTTATAAATGAAACATACTTTTTATTCTAGTGAATTTATTCTTAATGAGTAGCTTCTGTGAATTTAACTCACTTATGATCTAGTGACTTCTGTTCTAAAATAAATAGGTCATTCTATTTTGTGTTCAATTGTGAAGACTAAAAGTACTAAATTAATAAATAAGTTTTTAAAGAAATTGTGAAGGCTTGAAATATGATAAGCATGTTCATTTTGGTGTTGCTTGTCAATTTGTAGGAAGAACCAATAGAACGACTTAGTGTTCCTGATGTGCCCAAAGAACATTTTGGTCAAAGACTTCTTGTAAAATGTTTATCACTCAAGTGAGTATTCATTTCGTTTACTGCATACTTTGGTTTACTGTATTCTTTTGAGAAGTATTTTCTTGGCGTGGGGAATATAAAGATAACGTATCTTTTTCCTTAAAGAATTGATTGTGCCTTTGTCACATGGTAGGCTTTGTTTTTTTGAAGTACATATTTTTTTCCTTCTTTAAAAAAGTTAAATATTCACATTTATATTATGCTTCACAAAATGCTTTCTCTTATTTTGTTTCATGCTGTCTTCAGAGTAATTCTGTAAGGTAGATATTATTTTCTTTATTTTACAAATGAGGAAACCAGGGTTCAAAAGCATTAGCAGAGATTAACTAGCATACTCATTATGCAACCTATGCTCTTTATACTCTATCATGTTAATATTATCAGTTAGTTATTAGTTCTGACTTATGAAAAAAGAAGTTTCAATTTATAATTTTTTTGAAAGAAGCAATGCATAAGGACAGGCCACTTCTGTGTTTAGATAACATAGGCAATTTTCTTGCCTTGAAAGCTAAGGCTTTATGTGTTTAATTAAACATGAAAGAATGCATATTGAAAATCCAATATGATACCATTTACGCACTGGAATGGGTAAGAAAAGCCAGACAATTCAAAAAGACTAGCATTGTCAAGTGTTACAAAGGATGCTTAGTAGAGGCTTAATCATGTACACGGTATAACCGAGACCCCTATTCTTTTGGCATCTGGTTGAGGTCTGCTAAGAGAGGCATCAGTAGGAAGTCAGAGGGTGGAAGAGAGTGAGATCAAGTTGGGGTACTTGTTTTTTTTTAACTCATTCTTTGCTAGATAACACTGATTAGTTGTCACCCTGTTAAGGGTCCTTCATAGAGCTATTTTTTCTAATTTTGGTTACCACTTGCACATTTTCCTTTAGGTTAGGGCAGTGGTTGGCAAACTCATTAGTCAACAGAGCCAAATATCAACAGTACAACGATTGAAATTTCTTTTGAGAGTCAAATTTTTTAAACTTAAACTTCTTCTAACGCCACATCTTTAAAATAGACTTGCTCAGGCTATGGTATTTTGTGGAAGAGCCTCACTCAAGGGGCCAAAGAGCCTCATGTGGCTTGTGAGCTGCAGTTTGCAGACCATGGGGTTAGGGGGATGATAATGAACTGCTGATGTTGCTGTTCCAGGGAATAGCATTCTCTGTAATTGTTTCCCCTAAAGTTATGTCCAAATCTTTGTCAATGGCTTTTTATTAAACTCTTAATCCAATGAAAATATGTTGTTTATCTCCTCTAAGGACTTTGGCTGATAGTCATATAATAAAAAAATGAGCATTATTGACATTTTTGTCTGGGGCTCTCCTATCCTATATAATAAAACCCTAATATATAAATCGACCAAATGGCAGAATGACCAGTTACTATGACATGCACTGATCACCAGGGGGCTGGTGCTCAATGCAGGAGCTGCCCCCTGGTGGTCAGAGTGCTCCCAGAGTAGGTGGGCCTATGGCTGGTGAGTGAAGTGGCAGTGGTGGGAGCCTCTCCCACCTCCACGGCAGCACTCAGGACCCCTTGGGGGATGTCCGCCTGCCAGCCTAAGCAAGCATGCAGACATTCCCCAAGGAGTCCCGAACTGCAAGAGGGCACAGGCTGGGCTGAGGGACCCCCCCCTCCAGTGCATGAATGTCATGCACCGGGCCTCTAGTCTATATATAATAAAAACCTAAGCGACTGTTATAAGCAGACAACCAGAACGACTGGTGGTCAGTGCGCTCCCACAGGGAGGGTGCCACTCAGCCGGAAATTGTGCTCATGGCTGGTGAGCACATCAACTGTGGCGGGAGCCTCTCCTGCCTCTGCGGCAGCACTAAGAAGCAGCAAGCCAAGCATAAGGAGTGAGCAGGTGGGCAGCAAGGAGCAAGGGATCCTGGATTGTGAAAGGAATGCCTGACTGCCAGCTTAGGCCTGATCCTTAGGGGTATTGGGCCTATGCCGGCAGTCAGACATCCCCCAGAGGGTCCTAGACTATGAGAGGGTGCAGGCCTGGCTGAGGGAACACCCCCCCCCCCCTTTACCCCCCAGAGCACGAATTTTGTGCACCGGGCTTCTAGTATAATATAAAATGGTTAGCTACCTCCCTGGCCGCTGCTCAATAAATGTCAGTAATAATCCTGGAGTAATTATAATAATCAAAAATATCTCCAGACATTGCCAGATTTCTTCTTGGAGGCAAATTATCCTTGGTTGATAACCACTGTTCTACCGTTTTATTCTATTATATTTTATTTCATTTAGCAAATATTGATTGAGTGTTTACTAAATGTAAGTCATTGTGGAAGTCAATTAGACATCTCAACTTACACATATCGTTATAAAATAAGTAATGAAAATTAGTATGCCAGCATTTAAAATGATAGAATAATATTTATGTCATGGGAATATATCCATAAAATATTAAGTTTAAAACAGACTATAAAATATGTATATAGTGACATTCTTTATTTAAAAACTAATCGATTTAATAAGTGCATTTATACATAGAGAAAAATCTGGGTGGATAGGCACTAAACTGTTAATTTTGGTTCTATGTTATGAAATTTTGGGTGCTCCCATTTTCTTCCAAATATTCTTTACATTGAATATGTGATTTACATACTAAAAACGAAAACATTAGGTCTTTACTTTTAAAATTTATTTAAAATCTTATATATCTACATACACAAATAACCAAATTATAGTTAAGAAAGTACTTAGTGTCAGAACGTGGACTTAAAATGCCATGAACTTTTATGCAGAGATTACTTATAGCTGGAAAATTAAGGAAGATAACCTAGAGTAGGTAATGGTTGATATAAATTGAAAGATATGCCTAGAAAAGTCTGTTTCAGGAAGAAGGGGCTAGCATAGAGGGTGTAGCACAGATGTAGGAAAGTACAAGATATTGAGATTATGAGAATTTCTCTTCAATTATATATTCTATATTTATTTTTAAAGTACTTCATTCTTTTTCTTCCTAAAGGTTTGAAATTGAAATTGAACCCATTTTTGCAAGTTTGGCTTTATATGATGTCAAGGAAAAGAAAAAGGTAAGGTTATATGATTTAAACATAATAGGTTTCAGAAACCTGATTTTAAGTTGTTTTATAAGATAAATAAGTAACAATTTTTTATGAATTATTAAAGATTGATATTTTACAAAGGAAAATGGAAATTGTAAGACTTGAGTATTTTCTTACTAAGGAATAATTTAGTTGATACCTAGACTTTATTTCATTGAAAGAATTCGAAAAGCCAGTAGCAACTTTTAATTGTTGGTTTTACCATCATCATTTACAGAAGGCTATCTTATCACAGCATTTCTTATTGAATATTTTAAGCCTAAAGATAGTAAAAACTTGAAGTGCCTTCAGTGACTTCTGCTGTTAAAATATTATGGTTGGTGCAGTGGAACTTTGCTTGAGCAACTTGTATTTGCTAAGTCAAAACTGCTGATATATTTACACTAATAAGAAAAAGATGCATATTGGTCGTACCTTCGCGATGCCCACCAGCCAATCAGGAGTGAGCATGCAAATTAACCCAACAAAGATGGTGGGTTAATTTGCATATGCAGGCGCCGAGCTGCCTGGGGCGGGGCAGGGCGCTTGCATCGTCATCATGCCAATGACACAGGCATTCCGTACTGCCCCAGCCACTCAGGGACTCTGGGCAGCGTGGGAAGGCAGGGCTGGAGCAGAAAGGCAGCTCTGGGGCCAGAGTGCAAAGAGAGTGCTGGCAGCCAAGGAAAGGAAGGCCCATTCCTGCATGAACCTTCGTGCATCGGGCTTCTAGTTATTCATATAATTTTTAAAGACTTTTTGGGATAATTCATCTCAATAATAACTTCTTTGTATATTTTATTAGAGATTGCATTTCTAATCAGAAGAGTTTGGGATATGCTTCTTTAGACTATGTTTATTGTGTTATATTTCCCAAATAGTTTGTACATTTTTTTGGATTTAGATATGTAAAGAACGGTCAGTGACATATATGATAAGCTATATGTTATAGTATAAATATTTAAATATCTATAATAGTTTAAGATTAGGTATATATGATTTTTTTGTGTGAGTTTTTATAAAATGTAAAAATGTAAAAATTTGATATATGATTTTTATTTTTTAGATTTCAGAAAACTTTTATTTTGACCTTAATTCTGAGCAGATGAAAGGATTGCTACGCCCACATGTACCACCTGCTGCCATTACCACCCTGGCAAGATCAGCTATTTTTTCTATCACTTATCCTTCCCAAGATGTTTTTCTTGTAATAAAGGTGAGAATAATATATATATAAAAGCCTAAGTGACTGAATGACCAGTCGCTATGACATGCACTGACCACCGGGGAGCAGACACTCAATGCAGGAGGTGTCCTCTGGTGGTCAGTTCACTTCCACAGCCAACCTCCCATGGCTGGCCAACCTCCTGTGGTCCCTCCCGCCGGCCAGCTGGCCCCAATTGGCCCCAATCGGCCCCAATCGCCAGCCAGGCCAAGGAAGGCCACTGATGCACAAATTCGTGCATCGGGTCTCTAGTGTTAAATATATTTGTTTATTTGTGTAGTGTCTGTATACTCATCTCTCTATCAGTGGTGCAGCTTTTTATGGGCACAGATTAGCCTTTACTTATTTTTTTCTTCTTAGTATTCTTTAACATACACTAAAGGTGCTACTAATTTTTTTCTTCAGTTAGGGGCTGTATTAGTCAGGGTTCTCCATAGAAACAAACCTGTAGGATAGACACACACACACACACACACACACACACACACAGAAAGGAAGGATTTGGCTGAGGGCTAGCAAGTCTGAAATCTGTCTGGCAGGCAGGCAGGCTGGAAATTCAGGTAAGAGTTGTTGTTGTCTTGAGTTTTAATCCCACAGAGCAGCATACTAGAAACTCAGGCAAGTAGTTTTGAGAATATCTTTTTTTAGAAACCTCAGTTTCTGCTCTATGTCCTTTAATGAATTGGATGAGGGCTCACCCACATCGTGCAGGGGTAACCTGTTCTACTCAGTTTACTGACTTAAATGTTAATCACCTCTAAAAAATACCTACACAGCAACATCTAGTCTGATATTTGGTCAAACAACTGCTTTCAATTCTATTTGATATGTACCCAGAAATAGATTTTCTGAATTGCATGGTAGTTCTATTTTTAATATTTGAGGAATCTTTGTACTCTTTTCCATAGTGGCTGCACCATTTTTTACATTTCACTAGTAGTTGCCAAGTGTGCCAGTTTTTCCATATCCTTACCAGTATTTGTTGTATATTTATTTATTTTTGAGAGTAGCCATTCTGATGAGTGTAAGATGATCTTATTATGGTTTTGATTTGCATTCCCCTAATGATTAATGGTTTGAACATCTTTGCATATGCTTGTTATCCATTTGTATAGCTTCCTTGGAGAAATGTCTACTCAAGTCCTTTGCGTATTTAATAATCAAATTATTATTGTTTTGTTAAGTTATAGGATTTTAAAAATTCTGTTCTGGATATTAACTCCTTATCAGATATATGATTTCTCTCATTTCTTGTCTTTCCTGTTGATTGTATTCTAGGAAGCACAAAAGTTTTAAATTTTGATGTAGTCCAGTTTACTTATTTTTACTTTAATTGTCTGTGCTATTTTTGTCTCAAATCCAAGAAAACATTGTCAGATCCTTTTTTTTTTTTCCTAAGAGTTTTATAATGTTAGGTCTATGTTTAGTCTTTGATCTATTTTAAGGGAATTTTTGTATATGACATAAGGTAAAGGTATAATTTTATTTTTTGCAATTGGACATTCAGGTTTTTTGTTTTTGTTTAACACCATTTGTTGAAAAGACTCTTCTTTTCTCATTGAATTATCTTGGTACCCGTATTGAAATTTATTTAACTATATAAACATAGGTTTATTTCTGGACTCTATTCTACTACATTGATCTATATATATATCCTTAAGCCAATACCACACTGTTTTGATTATTGTAGCTTTATATTAAGTTTTGAAATCAAGAAGTGTGAGGCTCCCAGCATTCAACTTCGTTCCTTTTTTTTAAAGGTTGTTTTGACTTTTCAAGGTGCTTTGAGATTCCATATGAATTTGGGGATGTATTTTTCTATTTCTGCAAAGAAAAATAACACACCATTATTGTGACTTTGATTAAATCTACAGATTGTTGTAGGTAGTATTGACAACTGCATTAAGCTTTCCAATTCATGAATACAAGATCTTTTGCCATTTATTTGTTTCCTTTATTTCTTTCTTTCTTTTTTTTTTTTTTTTAACCACCGTTTTAGTTTTCAAAATACAAATCTTTCAGTTCTTGGTTAGTTCCTCAGTATTTTATTATTTTTGATATTATTGTAAATGGAATTATTTTCTTAATTTCTTTTTCAAATTGCTTCATTTTTTATTGTATAGACATGCAACTTATTTTTGCATGTTTTGTATCTGACACTTTGCTAAATTCCTTAATTAGTTCTAAAGTATCTGTGTGTGTGTGTGTGTGTGTGTGTGTGTGTGTGAGAGAGAGAGAGAGAGAGAGAGATAGATAGATATTAGGGTTTTCTGTATAAAAGATCATGTCTCTTCATAGAGGTAATTTTACTTTTTCCTTTATAATTTGATTGTTTTATTTCTCTTTCTTGCCTTATTGCTCTGACTCAGTCTTTCAATTACTACATTAAATAGAATTGGTAAAAGTGAGCATCCCTATCTTGTTGCTGACCTTAAACACCTAGTGTGATGTTATCTTGTGGGCTTTGCATATAAGGGTTTGATTATATTGAGGTAGCGCTCTTCAATTCCTAGTTTGTTGAGTGTTTCTTTTATGAAAGTATATTGAATTTTGTTCAGTGCTTTTTCTGTATTACTTGAGATGATTATGTAGTTTTATTATATTGATTAATTTTTATATGTTGAATCATCCTTGCATTCATGCTTATAGCTTTTTTTTTTTTTTAAAGTTTAATCTTTAATTATTGTCTTTGACAGTTAGAAAAAGTCCTACAGCAAGGAGACATTGGAGAGTGTGCAGAACCATATATGATTTTCAAAGAAGCAGATGCCACCAAGGTATAGAATATCATTCCTCTCATTTCCCCCACTTTTGTATTTGTTGCCATTTCCCCCAAATCCCCAAACCCAGTCCTAAATTACCTCTAATCTCCTGAATTTTTATTTGGGAAATACTATATAAAGCATACTAATAAATTTAATTCATTTTTTTCTATTATCCTACTCAGTTTCTTTATTTGCTTTGTCACCTAGCTTGTGTCACATGCTGTGCTATTTTTTAAAAATATCCCTCACTGGCCGAAACCAGTTTGGCTCAGTGGTAGAGCGTCGGTCTGCGGACAGAAGGGTCCCAGGTTCGATTCCTGTCAGGGGCATGTACCTTGGTTGCGGGCACATCCCCTGGGGTGTGCAAGAGGCAGCTGGTTGGTGTTTCTCTCTCATCGACATTTTTAGCTCTCTATCTCTCTCCCTTCCTCTCTGTAAAAAATCAATAAAAATATTTTAAAAAAATAAAAAATAAAAAAAATATCCCTCACCAAACATTAATTGATTATTAACATTTTTTGTAGAAAACTAAGTGAATTCAGTTTAATTCCCAAATAATTACTTTTTTCTTATATGTACAGAATAGTGATATTGATGGAACTTTTCCTAGCAAAACAGAAATATTCTAGGCTTCTGTTTAGCTATAGATAATTAAGAATGTGTTAAAAATAGAAAATGTAACCTCTATTTTGTCAAATAACAAATTTCTAGAATTTAGATAAACTTCTAAAGCAAAAATAATTGGTCCATAATAGGTCCCAAATTCCAGATACCCTGAGTTAGTGATAGTAATAACAAGTGATCTGAGGTCTTTGAACACTTCAGTTAATTCTGGAAATATCCAGGAGAGATATGCTTGAGAAATACTTGACAAACTAGAAAATGTTTTGCTTTCTATTTTTCTGAGATTCAGAACAAGAGCTGAGCCTCTTCTGTTATTATAGGTAGGTCTGAACACATGATAATCTCTGATCCCTGGCTATCTGATTGAAAGCAGGGTTAAAGTATTCCTAGGTTGTCATTTTACAAATTAAATTTGCTCTGTTGTATGGAGCTCAAAGGTATTACAGCAGCTTATTCCACATTTCTTCTTACTTATTTACATAAGCTTATAGAATTAAGTACATTTTATAGTTAGGCTTTTAAAACAAGAACCTATTTTTAAAGTATACTAGATATAACAGTCAAAGTGATGCCATTTAGCTATCCTTCCATTTTTCCCAATTCTGAGTCTTCAGATAGGTTACTGTCATTAGAATAAACCACACCAGGAGACATACTGTATAGAAAGAATATGTGAGGAATTTGGTGTTGGTTTTCACTGTTGGACCATTGGTTGGATATTGCAGGTCGCCTTAGTGCTTGTTTAGGAATAGCCTAAAAGTTGAGTCAGCCTCAGGATGTCTCCCAAGTAGGCATTACTGTTTGGATCATTAGTCTTTTCCCAGGATTTAGGACTCTCATAATACTGTTTTGGTTTGTTTTGTTTTGTTTTGTTTTTTCTTTATTTATTATTACTCTGGTCTTATTTATTGGCATATTTGTACCCTACACTCCCACCTCATGGTTGCTCTAAGTTAGGAACTATTTTAAATTGGCTCAAGTGCTTCCATATTTTTTACAATATTTCAAATTAATGAGTCATAACCTAGAATATTTTTTAGTTTGCAGTTGTAAACATGGTAATGTTTCCTTTCATAAAATAGTACTTACACTCTCTATACTAATAAAAAGGTAATATGCTAATTAGACCAGGAGACCTTCTGGATGTCCTTTTGGACAAACCATGGTGGTGGGGCTGAGGCAGAGATGGTTAGGAACAATTGCCCCAGGAAGGGAGGGCAGTTGGAGGTGATCAGGCCAGCAAGGTGGGGCAGTTGGGGACAGGAAGGCCATGGGGGTGGGGTGGGTAGGGAGGTTGGGAGTGAGCAGGCTGGTGGGGGAAGGCAGTTGGTGGTGAGCAGGCCAGTAGGCAGTGTTATGGGTGATCAGGCAGTCAGGCAGGTGACTGGTTAGGAGCCAGCGGTCCCCGATTGTGAGAGGGATGTCCCAGATTAGAGAGGGTGCAGGCCGGGCTGAGGACACCCCCATGCATGAATTTCATGCACTGGGCCACTAGTCTCTATCATAAAAACCCCCGTGGTCATGATGCTGTCACGGTGGCATGACTAAAAAGACTGGTTACCAGGAGGCTGAGTGTACGGGCGCTGGTGGGGACTTGACACTAATGCAGATGGGTGGGGCTGTGAGCACAGTGGAGCGGCGGGCAGGTGGGCAGAGCTGTGAGATTTCATGTACTGAGCTTCTAGTACATAAACATGTTTGACCCTTGCTTTTTTTTCTTTTCTCCAGAGATAAGATAATCTCAAACTAATGTCAAAGACTTATTCTATACATACATTTGTAGAACAGGTTAAGATGGTTCAATGGTTAAGATAGCACACTGTTAATTGATTACTGAAAGCTATAGATGGTTTTTACATCTTTGTTGAAAATTGAGAATTCTCATACTGTGTCTTTATTTAATATGAAATAGTCTTTAATTCATTTCTTTGAGCATAATCATATAATGTATAAAGTTTTGTTTTGCAGAATAAGGAAAAATTGGAGAAGCTGAAAAGTCAAGCTGATCAGTTTTGCCAAAGACTTGGGAAATATCGCATGCCTTTTGCTTGGACTGCGATCCATTTAATGAATATTGTTAGCAGTGCTGGGAGTTTGGAAAGAGATTCTACAGAGGTAGAAATTAGTACTGGAGGTAAGAGTGTTTTATATAAAATATTTCTAAATATATAATTTTTTCTTTTTTCTTACATAAGCTTGTTTTATGTGTAGACTTTGCAGTGTGATGAGTCATACATAGATTTCTTTTTTTTGTCTTTTGTTAAAACCTTAACAGTTTTTTTGAGATGTAATTTGCATACCATATATTTTACCTATTTAAAGTGTATAATTCAGTGTTTATTTAAAACAGTAGGGGAGGGCAGTTGTAGGGGGACTAGACCTGCAGGGAAGGGCAGTTGGGGGAGACCAGGCCTCCAGGGGAGGGCACTTGGTGGGGGGGACCAGGACAGCAGGGGAGGGCAGCTGGGAGGATCAAGCCAGCAGGGGAAGATATTTGGGGGGAACCCAGGTCTACAGGGGAGGGTAGTTAGGGGCAATCGGGCCAGCCGAGGAGCAGTTAGGCATCGATCAGGCTGGCAGGGGAGTGGTTAGGGGGTTATCAGGCTGGTAGGCAGAAGCAGTTAGGGGCAATCAGTCAGAGGCAGGTAAGCAGTTTATAGCCAGCAGTCCTGGATTGTGAGAGGGATGTCCAATCTCCCGTTTAGGCCTGATCCCAGTTGGATATCCCTCAATGGGGCCCAGATTGGAGAGGGTGCAAGCTGGGCTGAGGGACAACCTTCACCACCACCCCCTCCACGAATTTTGTGCACTGGGCCTCTAGTGTCTAAATAAACAACGTACATAATTTAATTAAAAATGCTTTCTTGCTAAAATATCCTAACTATCATCTGAGCCTTCAATGAGTTATAAAGTTTTTGCTGGTGGAGAGTCTTGACTCAATGTTAATGTCTGCTGACTGATTAGAGTGGTGATGGCTGAAGGTTGGGATATCTGTGGCAGTTTCTGAAAATTCAACAGCAATGAAATTTGCTGCATTAATTGACTTTCTTTTGCCAATGATTTCTCTATGGCATGTGATGCTGTTTGATGGCATTTTACCTATAGAACTTTTTTCATAATTGGAGTCAATTTTTTTAAACCCTGCTGCTGTTTTTCACCTAAGTTTATATAATTTCTATATCCTTTGTTGTCATTTCAACAATCATCATAGTATCTTCATCAGGAGTCAATTCTATTTCAATCTACTATAAGAAGCAATTCCTCATCTATTAATGTTTTATCATGAGATGCAGCAATTCAGTCATTTCTTCAGGTTCCACTGTTAAGTCTAGTTCTCTTGCTGTTTCCACCACATCTGCAGTTACTTCCTCCATTGAAATCTTCAACCACTCAAAGTCGTCATTAGTGAGGGTTGGAATCAACTTCTTCCAAATTCCTGTTAATATTGGTATTTTGACCACTTCACATGAATCAGTGTTATTCTTAATGACATCTAGAATGGTGACTCATTTCCAGAAAGTTTCAATTTACTTGACCAGATCCATCAGAGGAATCAATATGGCAGATAAATCCTTATGAAATGTATTTTGTAAATAAAAAGACTTAAAAGTTGAAATTACTCCTTGATCCATGGGCTGCAGAATGGATGCTGTGTTAGCAGGCATGAAAACATTAATGTTGTACATCTCCATTAGATCTGTTGGGTGACCAGGTGCATTGTCAATGAGTAGTAATATTTTGAAAGGAATATTTTTTTCTGAGCAATAGGTCTTAAGAGTGGGTTTAAAATATTCAGTGAATAATGCAGGCAAATGTGCTATCATCCAGGCTTTGCTGTTCCTTTTATAGAGCACAGGCAGAGTAGATTTAACATAATCTTAGGACCCTAGGATTTTTGGAACGGCAAATGAGCATTGGCTTCTATGTAAAGTCAGCAGCTGCCTTAGCCCCTAACAAGAGAGTCAGGTTTTGAAGCTTTGAAGCCATTCATTAACTTCTCTCTAGCTATAAAAGTCCTAGATAGCATCTGCTAACATAAGGCTGTTTGTCTCTATTAGGAATCTGTTTAGTGTAGTCACCTTCATTGGTTATCTTAGCTAGATCTTCTGGATAACTTGCTGCAGCTTTTATATCAGCACTTGCTGCTTCACCTTGCAATTTTATGTTATGAAGATGGCTTTTTTCTTTACACCTATGAACCAGCCTCTGCTAGCTTCAAACTTTACATCGGCATCTTCCTCACTTCTCTCAGTCTTCATAGAATTGAAGAGAGTTAGGATCTTGCTTTGGATTTGGCTTTGGCTAAACAGAATGTTGTGGGTAGTTTGATCTTGTATTTAGACCACTAAAACATTCTCCATATCCTATATAGTAAAAGGCTAATATGCAAATTGTCCCTTCAGGGGTTAGACAGACCTGGAGTTTGCCCACTTGCTATGATGTGTGCTCACCACCAGGGGGCAGTAAAGGATGAAGGTAGGCCCCAGCCTGCAGCTGGAAGGAAGGCCCTAGCCAGCAGTCAGAAGGCCCCAATCAGTCCTGATTGCTGGTCTACCTGTGCTCGAATTTCGTGCACCGGGCCTCTAGTCAAGAGTAAGGCTGTTTCAGTTTGTAACTTTTGTGTGATCACTGGAGCAGCACTTTTTAAATTTCTTTCAAGAACTTTTCTTTGCATTTACAAATTGGCTAACTCTTTGGTGCAAGAGGCCTAGCTTTCAGCATATCTTGGCTTTCAACATTTCTTCCTCACTAAGCTTAGTCATTTGTAGCTTTTGATTTAAAATGAGGAACATAGGACTCTTTCTTTTACTTGAATACTTGGAGGCCATTGTAGGGTTATTATTTGGCCAGTTTCAGTATTGTTGTGTTTCAGGGAATTGGGGTCTCTAGGAGAGGAGAGAGATAGGGGAACAACCCATATGTGGAGGAATCAGAACACACATTTATTAAGTTTGCTCTCTTAACTTTGTGGTGCCCGAAAACAATTACAATAATAACATCAGAGATCATTGATGATAGAGTACCATAACAAATATAATAACAGTGAAAAAGTTTGAAATAGCTCTAGCTGGTTTGGCTCACTAGATAGAGTATTGGCTTGCAGAACAAAGCGTTCTGGGTTCGATTCCAGTCAAGTGCACGTACCTCAGTTGTAGGCTTCTCCTCGACCTGGGCCCTGATCAGGGCACCTGCAGGAGGCAGCCAATCGATATGTTTCTCTCACATTGATATTTTTTTCTATCTTTCACTCTCTTCCACTGTCTCTAAAAATCAATGGAAAAATATCTTCAGGTGAGGATTGAAAAAAAAAAGTTTGAAATATGATAATTACCAAAATGTGAACAGGGACAAATTGAGCAAATACTATTGGAAAAAGGCACCAATAGAGTTGCTCAATGCCACAAATCTTTAATATGTGAAATTAAAATGTAATATCTGTAGAGTGCAAAAAAACAAGATATACCTATATATAATCTGTTTTAGAGAATGTCTTATGTGTGCTTGAGAAGAATGTGCACTTGCCTTTTGTTTAGTGGAGTATATTGTAGATGTCTAGTAGGTCTAGTTTGTTTATAGTTTTAAATCTTTAACATAATTATTTTATTTTGTTTGAATAGTAGGGTTATCTTGCAAAAATTTGAATAAAAGTTTCAAATTTAAGTGCTATAAGACTGAGGGACCATATATAGTGACTAAAATTTATAGTTCCTCTATATCTGATCTTCTTAGCTCATCTTTGGTCATATGCATTATCTTTGTGTGGTAATTACCTTTTTTTTTTTTTTTTTTTTTCCCCACATTGGAGAATTTTAAAGAGAATCAGAAGATTTAGATGTAATATTTCCTTACTGATCTCCCCAGAAGTGAATTTCTTCTACTATAATCAATATGCTAAGTGGTTACTTTTCAACGTTAGTGGATTTCCACCCTGTGTTTGGAAAGCTGCTTTAAAACAACTTTTTTAAATATTAAAAAAAATGAATATTTTACTTTTTTTTTTCCTTTGTAGAAAGAAAAGGGTCTTGGTCAGAGAGGAGGAATTCTAGTATTGTTGGCAGACGATCACTTGAAAGGACAACAAGTGGAGATGATGCTTGTAACCTGACCAGCTTTCGACCTGCTACGCTCACAGTGACAAATTTTTTTAAGCAGGTATTGTTCTGTCATGTAGGAATTCTAGGGAATTATTTGTTCGTAAATTTCTTTTGGTTTCAGCCAAGGCCGGTTTGGCTCAGTGGATAGAGCGTCGGTCTGCGGACTGAGATCCTGGGTTCGATTCCGGTCAAGGGCATGCACATTGGTTGCGGGCACATTCCTGGTAGGGGTGTGCAAGAGGCAACTGGTCGATGTTTCTCTTTCATCGACATTTCTAGCTCTCTATCCTTCTCCCTTTCAAAATAAATAAATAAATAAATAAATTTCTTTTGTTTTCAGAAAAATCATGCACATGTAGTACTTTTACATACAATAATTGATAGTAATTTCAAGAAATTAAAAAATTTAAGAATAAAATAAAATATGTAAAAATAAGTTATATGTTTTATCATTTTATTTAAATAGTGACATTGACTAATAATGCATCAGAATCAATCCTCCACATCTATATTCTATTAATTTTAATATTTTAACTTTTCTTAAGTATTCATGGTTTATGGATTTTCATAGAGTGATTATGTGGTTATATTTGTCCTCCCAAGTTTTGTTTTTTTTTTTACCTAACCTATCACATCCATGGTATATGGACTAGAACTTTCAGGTCTTAGTGGTGCATCTCAGTACCAAAATGCCATTGCTATTTTTAAAGGTGAATTTGTAAGTCTAAGAAGTTCTTAAAGATATTTTATTCTTTGCAGGTATGTTTTGTACACTTCAAATCTTGAGTCAAATCAGTATTTTTCAAATGCTGGTCATGATCCATTAATAGTAATAGAAATTTAGTATATAATACCCAGCATAAAAACAAAACCTGTTAGAATAGAAATACAATACTGCTTCAATGAGCTTTATTCCCCCTCATTTTTTTATGAGTGTATGCATGCTGGATTTTGAAGTAAAATTAATTTTATAATGTGAACCAAAGATTAGAAAAATTTTAAAGACTTTTGCATAAGCAGATGACCAGAACCATATAATTATGGAAGAAAATTTGTATTAGTGTGACAAACTGTGACACGTGTTTTAGAGCAGATTAAAGGAAATGCAAAATACTCTCTCAAAATTCCTCTATTGAGATGTTATTCTAAGTATATGGAGGAAGCCGAAACCGGTTTGGCTCAGTGGATAGAGCGTCGGCCTGCCGACTGAAGGGTCCCAGGTTCGATTCCAGTCAAGGACATGTACCTTGGTTTCAGGCACATCCCCACTAGGGAGTTTGCAGGAGGCAGCTGATCGATGTTTCTCTCTCATTTATGTTTCTAACTCTCTTCCTCTCCCTTCCTCTCTGTAAAAAATCAATAAAATATATTAAAAAAATAAATAAATATAGGGAGGAAATCCTGGCCTTCTGATACCTTGTAATTTGAGAGAGCTAGATTTTAGAGCTGGATGTGCCATGAGTTGACAGATAACAATGTACTGGAAGTGCCTTTCACAGTTATCAATAGCATTCATAGGCAACTGCTCTGAGACACTCGGATGGAAAATAAAGCAGGTAAGAAGTGTCTGAAGTGGTAAGGGTCTGTTTATTATAAACTAGAGGACCAGTGGAGTCCCTTGGCCTGGCATGTGGGGATAGGGCCAAAACCGGCTCTCCGGCCTCCCCTGAGGGGTCCCAGATTGGGAGAGTGTGGTTCTCGGGTGATGCACCCTGGAATCTGGCTCCCTCCTCTCTGGTTCTGTGTCACCCGAGAGCCACAGCTGCCAAGTTGCTGCAGCTCAGCAGCTCCTGTGTTGAACGTTTGCCCCCTGATGGTCAGTGCGCATCATAGCTACTGGTAGGACAGTCAGATGGTCACCTAGACTTTTATATATAGAGATTGTAGTATAAGAAAAGAGTTTAGAAAAGGCTTACTTCAGTCTTACTTCGATAAGGTGATAGCCAAGTACAGCTATGGAAACAGCGGTAGGTTTACCTGATACTATGACACACAGCCTCACGACTATGGCATTTTTCTCTTTGTGCCTCTTCAGCTGCTACATCATTTCTGCCATTTTCACAGCTCTTCTTTTCTTTTCTTCAGCTGCTTTATCATTGAACTGGTATTGTAAACTCAAATCAACAAGTTATCCATCCACCTACCCACCTATTTATTCAAAGGTACTTTATTGAGCATTCACCATGTACTGAGCATCATTCTACCCACCTACGTATTTATCCAACAAATACTTTTTTGAGTATTCACCATGTACTAGAGACTGGTACAGTAACTGGAAATTAGCACAAACTACTTGTGAAACTTAAAAATCAATGATTGCTGGAGACATAGAACAACAGAAAGCATTAACATTTGACTTTTTAGGGCTCTGTACTACTATTATATATTAGGCAAATTAAGTAAAAGGCGGAGATTATAATTTTAATAAAGTAGAATTTAAGGCATAATTATCTCTTAAATGAGATACAGAAAGCAGGTGTTTTGTTTTTTTAAAAAATATATTTTTTATTGATGTTGTACAGAGAGGAAGAGAGAGGGATAGAGAGTTAGAAACATCGATGAGAGAGAGTCATCGATCAGCTGCCTCTTGCACACCCCCTACTGGGGATATGCCCGCAACCAAGGTACATGCCCTTGACCGGAATCAAACCCAGGACCCTTCAGTCCCCAAGCCGACGCTCTATCCACTGAGCCAAACCAGTTTAGGCTTGTTTTTGTTTTTAAATTGATGAGCAATAACTACTCATGATTAGGATATAGTAATCAGTGCTTATGTACAGATTTTAAATGTGACAAGCTAAAGTTATTAGAAATACATGGAGATTTAAAAATAAAATCAAATTCACACATTAGTTTTAAGGGCATTTTTTCTACTTATTAAAATGTGTGTAAGTTGTTGCTTTAGGAGTACACAACAGTAAACCTGGAGTGTGGAGAAGGGGTTGTTAGCTAGGTTCATTCACATGTTTAGAGGTTGACCAGGGTCAGCTGATCTAGACTGACTTTTGGGAAGACAGAAATAACAGACCTCCTTCATGTTTCTCAACTTGTACTCTTATCATTTAGCAGGCTAGCTTGGTCATGTTCTCATAGCAGTGGCAGAAGTTCAAGAGGGAGGGCAAGCTTAGTTGTGCAAATATTTTTGAAGTTTCTGCGTCATCTATGCTTATTGGCCAAAACAAGCTTGAGGAGGGAGTTAATGTCCCACCTAACAAAAGGTATGGAAACAGATACGGAGTAAAGAATGGAGGTTAATAATAAAATCAATTTCACAGGTTAAGTAGACAGAAATAATTGAATCTGAAGATAATCTTAATGTATCTATCTATCTATATATATGCCTAATATGCTAAGTGTTTGACTGTTTGGTTGACCATTCGGTTGACTGCTTGACCAGTCACTATGACGTGCACTGACTACCCGGTGGCAGATGCTCTGACTGGTAGGTTAGCTTGCTACTGGGGTCTGGTGGATCGGGACGAGGCGAGATTGGCTGGATGTGCCCTGGAGCCAACCTCCCGTGACCCGTCCCCAGCCTCTAAAATATTTCTTCTAATTAATTCCCCTTCAATGTGCTTGAATTTTTGAACTAGGCTTCTAATTATAAATAAGACCCACTTAAGGATGTATTTAATTTTGTATTCAAAAGAAGAGAATATATTGTTTTAGCAACTGATAGAACATTTGTTATAATTACATGTTAGGTCACTGAAAAAATCTTCAGATTCAAATTTGCTAATCATAACTCAACAAAACTAAAAACTATAAAAGTATCAACAAAAACCTCCAACTTCTTAGAAAGTAAAAATCACTTTTCTAGATAGTGGGATAAAAGATGAGCAATTCTGTATCCTGTTCAGAACATAGTGAGCAGGTGGAATATATAGCTCAGGGTGAGCTCATAATAGTAAAGTAACCTTAAATCTATTTAAGATAAAAGGATGACATGAACTATGCTTTAAAACCACTAAGAAATTAAATGTAGGAGGTTTAAATTAATAAGCTAAAAACTACTAAATTAAAAACCAAAATGAACCCCTACCTATTTAATTGCAAAACATGATATTAAATTGAAAAAAAATTATTAATTAGGTATGGTTTGGTTTGATTTGTCTCTTTTTCCAGGATGGAGGTCTTTTCAGCGTTATTTTTTTTCTGGTTTAATATCAAGATAGTTATACTTTATTTCAAGAGAAGTTTTTGTTATTACTTCTTTCCTTTTGTATATTTAGTCAATGCTGTATATTTTGCATTTGAGAGGCTTGGTGATATAAAGTTGAAAAGAAATATAAACTCAAGAGTTGTAAGTTTTTAAGATTGTCATTATATATATGTCTGTTTTATATCAATATTCATTTTTTTATCCTTTTCATCTATTTCTAATTTGTATTGATTTTCCATATTTTAGAGTTCCCTGTAATACCTTATAGACAAATGGGCTATAAATACATATATAAAATTTAAAAACAGATAGCAATATCGTAGCTCAATAAAATTTGAAAGCATAAAAAGGAAATAAGTCAGCATATTGACTTTTAATCACAATTATATTAATTTTACTTTTCACTTTGACTCAAATGAAGGAAGAAGGGCAGGATTATTAACAAGCAGTATTTTAAATCTACCATATTTATTTTATCAAATAATTTTTCCTTTGTTTTCAAAATCAGGAAGGAGACCGGTTAAGTGATGAAGATCTATACAAATTCCTTGCTGATATGAGAAGGCCGTCTTCTGTTTTACGGAGACTAAGACCTATTACAGGTATTTAAAATTTTTAACTAGAAATAATTATAACTGTTATCATCACAAATGTATTGTATTGTTTGTAATATGTATTCCTTTTTCATTTACTTGGCCCATATGTCTGTCTATGCTCAATGCTTGTCATTACTCTTCATCTCATTCTACCCTCATGCGGTCTGACAGTTTGAAGGCAGGAACCTTTGATAATTTAAGAACTGAAATGAAAGCGATGAATAATATCATGGCTTAAAATTATTTTCTTGAGGAAAAAATGCATGAAATGATAAAATTTTATTTTATTTTTTATTTTTAAAATTTTATTGATTATGGTATCACATAATTGTGAAATGGTAAAATTTTAGAAACTGATTCATATTATGATCAGAGCAAACCATTCCAGAGTACAACTATCTTTTAAGCCTACCAAGTTTAAATTAAACATTTAATCTTTGAAATGGTAGATTCCTGTGCTAGATTTCTATTTGTTTGTTTGTTTTTTTGTGTGTTTTTTTTTTTCTGCTTCTTCCTTCCCATTCATTAATTCATTCATTCAGTATTTTACATGTATTTATGTCTGTCTCAGGAATTTAAACCTTCGAGACTTGCTAAAGTGACATGATTTAGAGGACTGAGACAATAATAATTTTGATTTCTTCCCAGTCTTCTTTCAAAAATATTATCTAGATTCATTCAAAAACATTTTTAACATGAAGTTTTTATTTATTATGTTTACATTGTTTTTACAATATATTTTTATATGCAGCTCAGCTGAAGATAGACATTTCTCCAGCACCTGAAAATCCTCATTATTGCCTAACTCCAGAGTTGCTTCAGGTGAAGCTTTACCCTGACAGTAGAGTTAGACCTACCAGAGAAATTTTGGAGTTTCCTGCTAGGGATGTTTATGTTCCAAACACTACTTACAGGTAATACATTTTAATTTGGGAGAATTTTGAAATAAGATACTATACTAATAGTAATATAGAACTAGAATGAAACTCTCCAAAACTCCTTTTTAGCTTCGTTACTTGTTCCATTTCTTACCACATAACTGTATTAATAGCTGTAATGTATGAAGCTTTTACTGTGTGCCAGAAAATCTTAATTACCTTACATACAGTATCTTACTTAATTCTCATAACTTGAGGTATGTGTTATCTTCATTTTAGAAGTGAATAAACAGATGGAGAGGTTAGTTTACTTGAGTGTGGTGGACCTAGCACTTGAATCATGGGCTATTTGTTTAAAACATTTGAATTCCTAGTTCCTATTTTTTCTCAAATGTTCAGCAGAATCTAGTATTACACATGAATCAAGTTTAATTCCTACACTATGTTCTAACAATAACAGTTTTTGGTAAATATATATTATTTAGAGAATACCTGATATGAGGTTATTGGGTAAGCTATTTTGGCTGAACACTACATACTAGTAACTCCATGGGTACCATTTACATATACTTTTTATAAATGATGCTCCCCACATTTTATGAATGCTGAGACCATGACTTGATAAGTATGTTGGGGTATTCAACAGAGCACCTCAGACATAAGATTCTAATGCATACTTCCCCGTCTTAGCATATTTCACCACCATTTACCCAGTTCCTGGGGCCAAAATTTTGGGGATCAAAATGATTTCCCTTCTTTTCTTACTCCTCCATTTACTCCTGGAACAAGTTTTATAGACTTTAACTTTTAAATGTATCCCAAATCTAGTATTTCTTATGTCCTCCACTCTTAAAACTCAAAGTCTAAGTCACCATGTAGGTCAGCATTGTCAAATAACAATATAATTCTAACCACGTAATTTAAAATTCTATAGTTGTTACATTAAAAAAATAAAAAGAAACAAGTGAAATTAATTTTAATGATATGTTGTTTAATCCAATATACCTAACATATCATTTTGACATGTACTAAATATAAAAATTATTGAAATATTTTACTTATTTTCTCTACTACTAAAGTCTTCAAAATCTGAGGTGTATTTTACTTTTACTGGTAAAGCACTTCTCATTTCAGATGCTAAAGAGCTACGTGAGACTAGAGGCTATTGTATTTGGATAGCTGCTAATCTTGAATTTTGTTGTACCTTTCTAATTTGATTATATTTCTACTCCTGCCTCAGTCAACTCTCAACATTGCAGCCAGAGAGGTTTTTAAAAATTAAAAATCAGATCATTCATTCCTCTTTCCAGAGCTCTCTAGTTGTTTCCATTATAAACAAAAAAAGAATGATTTTTTTTTTATAATTGTCTATAAGACTCTTCATATCTGTCTTCTGTCTTTCTTTAACTTCATGCCCATCTAATCTCTGCTTTGCTTATTTCATTTGAGCCTCAATGGCCTTTTTATTCATCCTGTACAAACAAAATTCAGGTCTACATAAGACATTCTATTTGTTTTCTTTGCCTGTCGTTTTCCCCCAGATTTCTATATGGCTTGGTTCCTTTCTCAAACATGTGTGTCTTAAAGGTCACTTCTTAGAGAGGCTTATTCTCATCACCCTACCTAAAATGATTCACTGCTTCCCTCCTCTAGTTCTTTACCCTTATTGTATTTATCATTTTCTGACATTATAATATTTAGTCTATGGGATCACTTTTGTCTTTCTCATTAGAATGTAATTACTGTAAATGCCCGGGACTTGTTTTTGTTTATTGCTTTATCTTCAGCATCTACATGAGTGTGCTAGCACACCAAAAGCACATAATAAATATTTATTCAATGAATTGAGAAACTGAAAACTAGACACTGGTCTAAGGGTGGGATTTAAAGTGTACAGATAAGAATTTATAAAAGTAGTTTTTATGTTTGAGATGGAATCCTTGATTTTGTATTTTTAAAAAGGTCATTAAAACCTTATTTTATAAAGGTTATTGTGGGAGCTAGTTAAGCCTATCTTCATGACCTTGAACTGCACATTTCACACTGATTGAGTAATTTTGACCTAGTCTATTTTCCATGAGAACACTTTGGACTTTGTTAAAAAGGCCAATTATTGTGTCCCTTTTCAATTTAGAAAGCTGTTGTGTTGAATGGTCACTTGGTGGTACATGCATACATGCAATGCTTGTGATTGTTAGTGATGGGAAAAATCAAGGAAATTTGATTATTCTGTAACAGAAGGTGAAATATGTAGCCATACATATTTGGGATAGGTTTCATAAAGGAGGCAAGTGGGAGGTACTGAATAAATACTGGTTAATGAGTACATTTTTGGTTAATGAGTGATTTCCATGAGTCATACTATTAGGAAGGAACGATACAGGCATGAAAACATGCTGACTCTAGGATGAAAAAGAGTGGGTAAATAGATTGTACTGAAATAGGTAATCCTGAAAAAAAGAAATGAGTATACTTGCTCTCAGTAAAAATCACACTGGTTCATAGTAAACTTTTGGTGTAGAAATTTTGCAATACAGTAGTCTCCCTGTATTTGCAGGTTCCAAGATCTCAAAGGATGCCTAAAATCCCTGGGAATGACAAACTCTATATAGTAAAAATCCCCACTTACTGTTATGGATAGATTCTTTGACTTTAAGTGAAATGACATGTAGCAAAACCAACTTTACCATAGCCTAATAGATATAAACAAGAGTTAAGTTTCTATAGCATCTCATCAGCATTAGAATGAAATGATGTTGAATGAAATTATGTTATTTGAGGACCTGCTATATTGTACTATGTTTTTTCCTATACATACATACCTATTATAAAGTTTAATTTATAAATTAGGTACAGTAAGAGATTAACAACAACTAATAATAAAATAGAATAATTATGTCAATATACTGTATTAAAAGTTATGTGAATGTGGTATCTCTGTTTCAAAATATCTTACTGTATTGTACTTACTCTTTTGTGATGTTGTGAGATGATATAAATGCCTACATGATGAGACGAAGTGAGGTGAATGATGTAGGCATTGTGATGTAGGCAAGTACCTCCCACTTGCCTCCTTTATGAAACCTATCCCAAATATGTATGGCTACATATTTCACCTTCTGTTACAGAATAATCAAATGCCTACATCATTCACCTCACTTCGTCTCATCATGTAGGCATTTAGTGTTAGGCTTCTAATGACCTTCTGACAGTGCAATAGTGTTAGGCTTCTAATGACCTTCTGACAGTGCATCAGGAGGTCATCGAGCCATGATGATGTCATGTCTTCTACCAACAAATTTAATGCCTTCCATCTTTTTAAAAAATATATATATTTTTTATTTTTTTACAGAGAGGAAGGGAGAGGGATAGAGAATTAGAAACATCAGAAACATCAGTCAGCTGCCTCCTGCACACCCCCTACTGGGGATGTGCCCACAACCAAGGTACATGTCCTTGACTGGAATTGAACCTGTGACCCTTCAGTCCACAGGCCGATGCTCTATCCACTGAGCCAAGCTCTATCCACTGAGCCAAACCCGTAGGGCATAATGCCTTTCATCTTATCTAAGCACTTATGCACTGGGCTATCACTTTGGCATTTTGAGAAGTGACAGCAAAACTTACCACAAGCTTCTTTTTTCTTCTTCACCATTTCACGGAGAGAAGATTTGTTCTTACTGTAGATTTAGAAGCCTCAGAATATGATGTTTTTTCTTTCTTTAGTAAGTCTAGAATTTTTATCTTTCACTTAAAGGAAGCACTTTAAGATTTCTCGTTGGCTTATCCTAATTGCCTGCATCACTATTCTTGTCTTTTAGAGACCATTTTAATCAAAATAAGGTTTACTTGGACACAAGCCCTGTAATTTACTACAGTTGATCTGATCACCTAGGCAGCTATTAAGTGACTGTTGCGTATGTAGCATCTCCAGCTTGGAGATGTTGGTCAAAGGGATATTCATCATATCTTGGACAGGATGAAGTTGGATGATGCTAGATTTCATCATGCTACTCAGGAGAGTGCACAGTTTAAAACTTGTAAATTAAAAAGAACACCTAGTGAATTGTTTATTTCTGAAATTTTCCATCTAATATTTTTGGACCATGGTAGAGCATAGATAATTGAAAACATGGAAACAAGACTGCAGATAAAAGAGGGAATTACAGTAATTCACTAAAATCAAGTAGATTGACTATCTTTGCTCTTGGAGTTTTTATTTCTCTCAAAATTTATATTACTATGTTTGTCAGATTTACTTTTCTGTTTTATCTTCATTTCTTAAGTGTCATTTGAAGGCACAAATAGTAATGCTGCATGCAAGATTGCAGAGGTAGGAGCCTCCATTTACTAGTTATTTGTGGAAAAATGACATTATCTATAACTTGAAGTATAAATAGAACCTAGCAAGTAGAAAGGTCTGGGAGGCATTCTAGGCAAGTTGAAAGTCATTAGGAAAGTATATGGGGAATGCTTAAAAGTAGGTAATTTTTATTAGAGCTGAGGGTTTATGTTGGGCAAGAAATGCTTAAAGAGGTAATTAGGGTTCAGATTATAAAAATCCTTGAGTACCTGGAAGAGATTTGGATTTCATTCTAAGGCTTATGCTCTTTTAGTTGGGGTATATGTTCATGTGAGGGCATAGCTAGATGGGACATGCAAGTCCATAGGATAAACATGACACATCTTCCAAGAAATTCACTTCTTTGAAGATTTGGGGAGGAAATAACTATTTTTATTTAAAGATAGATTGGTGGAGTAGAAAACACAATTTGCATGTAATTTTAAGATAAGATCATAAAATTTAAGATAAAGTCCTATTACGAGTCTAAAGTAAATCTTTGCTTATATCAAGCCATTTTATCCTATAATTGCAGAATCTATAAGGATATGTTTTCATTATCTTTTCTTTGTTGTTATACTCTTTTAGTAGACAGTTTGAACGACACAAATTGAAGCAGTATATAGCCATTACAAATTTGTTTTACAAAGATTGAGGGGCGAAAGACATAAAATTAGGAGCCCAGGCAGGAGACTATTTAGATAATTTTAAGACTCAGGTTAAAGGCAGTCCTTGGTAGAAATGGGAAGAAAGCATATCAGGTTGAGAGACTGCAAAAGAAGATTATGCCAGATTTATCAGATTAAGAGACTTTTCAAAAGAAGATTGTGATGGATTTAGTGGTTTATGATGGAGAGGTTGTTTACAAAGTTCAGTGAAAAGCCAGAGATGTTTCTTGGGTTTTAAACTTCTGTGACTGAGAAGCATAGTAGTGCCAATAAGATATAATGAAGTAAGGAGGAGAGTGGGATAGGGTAAGAAGGGAGGAAGGACCTGCAGAGGCAGTAAGGCATTGATGAATTTGTTATTTGATATGTTGAATTTGAGGAGACTATAGGATATTGAAAGGAGAAATGGCAGGTAGGGGAATTGGAAAGAGAGCTGGAAATAATATGCAGATTCTGGAACTTTATTCATGGAAAATAAAAGAATCTATGAGATTTGATTGAGTTTCTGGAAAGTCAGAGTAGAAGAAATGATTAAAGATTGGACATTAGCCCACAATACTAAATACTAGCAGGGCATAGGGCTATAAAGATAGATTCAGGTTAGGGATATTTCTCTGAGAGTGTAATAATATTATGGAAACAAAATGAAGGTCAAATTTGAAAAAAATGTTATTAATAAGTAGTAGGGAGATCAAAGATTATGTGGATTGGGTAAAGGCCTTTAGATTTGACAATTGTGAGTTAGTGATGAAATTACAACAGTTTTGGCAAAGTAGTGAGGATAGAAGACTCAATTTTGTGATTAATAAAGGAGAAAATTACTTCTCTTTCTGTACCAGAAAGATCTTTCAAGTTGAGCTTTATATTTAAAGCAGAACAAAACTAATAGTACTCCCAAAGGGAACAAAATGAAACATTGTCTGAGAATTGTTAAAAGTTGAAAAACAAATAAGGTAGCCCTAGCCTCAGTGGATAGAGGGTCACCTGACCTGTGGACCTAAAGGGTCCTGGTTTCCATTCTGGTCAAAGGTGCCTCACCTTTGTTGCAGGCATGTACCTGGGTCCCTGGTACGGGCTCCTGCTAGAGGCAACCAATTGATATGTTTCTCTAATATTGATGTTTCTCTTTGTCTTTCCCTCTCTTCCACTATCCTTAAAATCAATGGAAAAATATCCTCGGGTGAGGATTAACAACAACAACAAAAAGGAAAAACATATAGAGAAAGTAATTAGTATGTTGAATAATGCATTATTTTGCATTTGAAAGCTTTCAATTTTTTCTTAAAAAAAAAAAAAGCTATTTTGGTGTTCTGGCTCTAAAAGGTCAATTTAAAAATATATATATATTTTATTGATTTTTTTACAGAGCGGAAGAGAGAGGGATAGAGAGTTAGAAACATCCATGAGAGAGAATCATCGATCAGCTGCCTCTTGCATACCCGCTACTAGGAATGTGCCCGCAACCAAGGTACATGCCCTTGACTGGAATCGAACCTGGGACCTTTGGGTCTGCAGGCCGACGCTCTATCCACTGAGCCAAATCGGTTTCAGCTAAAAAGTCAATTTTGACAGTTTGGCTGTGGTTCTGAAAACTGAAACTTATTCTTCCCCATATTCTTTTGTGCTTTTTTGGAATAAAATATTTCTGTAGGATATATATAGATCATACATATTTATATATGTCATATATTACTTATATATGACACATGTACTGGGTAATTTGAAATACATAATGTTCAATATTTATTGGCTAAGGTAAGTCACTATACAACTTGGATACTATATCCTTTGAAAACTGGATTTAATTCAAAATTTTACTTCCCTTTGGGTAGTTTCTTTAAAAATATTTAAAAATGAATACTGACAAGTGATATGATTGTCAAATGTTTTACATGTAATAATTCTGGAAGATTTAGAATTTAAATTATTTAAATTAGAAATAGCAATTGCACTTCTATTGGATGTAAATAGAAATCTACAAGAATTTAAATTTCTATAAATTAGGAGACTGAATCTATTGAATTTAGAGACATACATATACATGACTCAGGCTATTTAAACATTCAGTAACTTGAATGATTTTGAAAACCTATACATAGGTATTAGACTCACACCGTGTCCAGGGAGAATACATTATTTAAGTTGATGTCAAAAATACATTAATTCTTGCCGAAGCTGGTTTGGCTCAGTGGTAGAGCATCGGTCTGCGGACTGAAAGGTCCCAGGTTCGATTCCGGTCAGGGGCATGTACATTGGTTGCGGGCACATTCCCGGTAGGGGGTGTGCAAGAGGCAACTAGTCGATGTTTCTCTCTCATCGACGTTTCTAGCTCTCTATCTCTCTCCCTTCCTCTCTGTGAAAAATCAATAAAATATATTTTAAAAAAATACATTAATTCTTTAAAAAATATTTTTATTGATGCTTGGAGATACAAGAAGTTGGAGAGGGAGAAAGAAAGAGAGAAAGAGAGAAACATTGATTGGTTGTCTTCTGCACACCTCCTACCTGGATCAAGCCTGCAAACCAGGCATGTGCCCTGATCTGGAATTTAACTTGGAACCTCTCGGTACATGGGATGTCTAACCAACTGAGCGACACTGGCCAGGGCACAAATACATTCATTCTTATTGTATGAAGCCTGGCGCATGAAATTTGTGCACTGAGGCGGAGATGGGGGTCCCTTAGTCCAGCCTGCACCCTCTAGAAGTCTGGGACCCTCGCTTCATACTGCTCACTGCTCCTTAATATTAGGCTCACTGCTCCTTAGTGATGCCGTGGAAGCAGGAGAGGCTCCCACCACCACTGCTCACCATTCATGAGCCCTGCTTCTGGCTGAGCAGCACACCCCTGTGGGAGTGCACTGACCATCAGGGGGGCAGCTCCTGCGTTGAGCATCTACTCCCTGGTGGTCAATGTGCATCATAGCAAGCAGTCATTCTGGTTGTCCTGCCTTAACGGTCGCGTAGGCTTTTATTATATAGACTAGAGGCCCAGTGCATGAAATTCATGCATGGGTGGGGTCCCGAGGCCTGGCCGGCGATCAGGGTCTATCGGGGCCTTCTTGCCCAGTTCCTATCAGGGCCGGGCTGGCTGGAGCCTGCTGCCCGCTAGGGAAAGGGACAGGGGAGGGATGATGGGAGGTTTGCCAGCCAGGGGGTGGGACCGGGGAAGGTTGGCTGGCTATGGGAGCACACTGACCATCAGGGGGCAGCTCCTGGGCTGAATGTTATCCCCCTGGTGGTCAGTACATGTCATAGCGACTGGTTGACCGGTTGTTCTGGTCATTCGGTGATAGCAGTCACTTAGACTTTTATATATATAGATTATATGATACCTTAAAATGTTTTGTTTTCACAGTATTAAGTATTAAAATATGTAAAATGTTATACATTAGCCCGGCTGGTGTGGTTCAGTGGTAAAATGTTGACCTCTGATCCAGGAGGTCACCGTTCAATTCTTGGTCAGGGCATATGCATCAGTTGCAGGCTTGATCCTTGGTGTGGAGCATACAGAAGGCAGCCAATAAATGATTCTCTCTCATCATTGATGTTTCTATCTCTCTATCCCTCTCTCTCTCTTCCTCTCTGAAATCTACTTAAAATTAAATATATATTATGTATATATAAAATGTATACATTATATATAAGTTAGATAATGCATGTTAAGGTACAGTGGTACCTAATATTAAAGTCAATATGACTTAGTAATCATAATCTACTGAATTTAAGACAGTGTACCTATTTCAATACAGTATTTCATCCCACTTCATAAATAAAGCATACCAAACATTTAAATATTCCAAATTCTTTTGTAGCAAAACGAAACATCATTCTTAAAATTCATATTATAGATTTTTTACATGTACTGTGAACTGAGTGGATTTTAGTTTTGAAATAAATAGTATTACAGTATTTAAGAACTATACAATTATCAGTTCTTTATACTTATTCAAGTTTAGAATTTTAAGAAAATTAGTCTTTTTTAACTGGAGAGGTTGTAAAAGTAGCTCACATGATGACTTTTAAAATAAGTCTCTTTGTAAGCTTTTATTTTTATAAGTTATTTAAAAATTCACCCATTAGTTAAACTTGATTTCCATATCACAAAATAAATGAATAAATGATATAAGAACTTGATTAGTGGTATTCTTTTAGGTGATGTGATAGTATGTTTAATCTTAATTGACAGTGGCTTTAAAATAATCTTTTTTCTAAAGCTTTATATTTAATACCATATTATTAAACCACAGTAACTTGGGATGATTTTATTGTTTAATTTATTGACTTTTTAATTTGCCTTTGTTCAGTTAGAGCTTTATAAATCTTTTGGATGGATCAACATTTTGGTTGATTTGATGGAATATAACCTTCCATTTTGAGACTTCCAATATATTCCTCTTCTCCTCTCTGGCTTAGGTTTTGCTCTTGGCTTGTTATATTTACCATTTAGGTTGTTTTCGTCACATACATCATTCCACCACCAGCCTCCTAAAGAAGACAGATATGCAATTTAATGAATAGTAACTCATGTAGTTATTGTTACTATATTTCCACATGAAGTATATTTTTATTTCTTATAAATATTGCAGTCTTGTATGCATGTATCTTTATTTTAAACTAGAGTCCCGGTGCATGACATTGGGCACTTGGTGGGGGGTGTCCCTCAGCCCAACCTGCACCCTTTAGCAGTCCGAGAGCCATCGGGGGAGTGGGCCTACGCTGGCAGTGGCCCATGCTCTAAGGAGGCAGGAGAGGCTCCCACCACTGCCGCTGCACTCACTAGCGGCTGTGTTGGCCAGCCATCAGCCAGCCCTGATGGTTAGTGCATATCATAGCATTTGGTCGATTTGCATATTACCCTTTTATTATATAGGATAATCGCTACAAGACTCATATACTCCACCCAAAATAAAATATCTGAGCAAGGTTAAGGGTAAAAAACACATAAGTTAACACTTAATATAATACTTGTATTAAGATGTTATATGTGTTAATAATATATATGTTAACACATATTAAGATATGTTTTACCTGTAGAAAAGTGATTACTTGGGATTCAGTTTTTAAGAGTTGTCATTGTAGATACTTTGGGAAATTGTGTCAACATAGAAAAACAAAGTATTGATATTAGGAAAAAAAATACCTGAATAACTTTCTGGACAATTGAAGTGTCCTATTGCTCTGTGATCCCAAGTAGAAAACACCAGATCTTTGTTTTCCAGGAGTACACTGGGTACATTGCCGGTAATCTCAACTAGGTGTAGTTTATAGTTGGTTTCATGATTTCCCAAGTGAAAAGAATATTCAATATAATGCTTGATGTCTTTCCAATCTTCTAGTTCAATTCGTAAAATGTAATTAGACTGCTTTACTATGGAGTATATCTTCTCTAGACCCAACCAAAATTCTCCTGAAAAGAAAAGTTGTAAAAATCTGTGGATTGTTAACTGCAGATTAGATACTGACTTTTTTTTTTTTTTTTGAGAAAGCTTTTTTTACTAATGTAAGTAAATGAGTTGTTTTAATCTCAAATTCTTTAGAGTCTCTTAAAATATTTCTTTTTGAAACAATTTTATTGAAGATAGTTACATGTACAAAAATGTTAAAAATATTAATAGGCTTTCCTAAGTCTGAGTATTTTTTCTCAAATAGATATTTTTAACTATAGTTCATGAGTTAAACATATTGGGCTATTATAGACATTTTTAGCTCTGATCATTGATAAAATATTATCTGTACTGGCTTTACTATCAGCTATTTATTAATACCCATATACTATGAAGAGATTTGTTAAGTATTTCCAGAGACTTGGATGGTAACAGTCATTTTTGTCAGATATAATCTTGGCCTTTGACAATTGCTTGGCATATATGTCGCTTTTTGTAGAAAAAGAAGAAAATAAAAATGTAAAAAAACATTTAAAATTAGTATAATTTTAGTAACTTCTCTATAATTGAAAAATTATTTTTATTTGACATTAAAACATAACATAATACAAATAGATCTTTTTAAATTATTACAACCCTTTTTATTAAAGTATTTAAGGAAAATGTGAAAATTTTCTGTTGATACTGAATTACTAAGAGAGTTCATTTTAAGAATTGCAAGTACAAATAGCTTACTTTCTTTTTTTAAAATTTCAAACATAATTTAATGGGAAGGGTGACAAAGAGAAGCTAAACATTAAGATTACTGTCAGCAGTGTTCAATCAATATTTCTTATGACTAGGAACCAGGAAGCAATGAAAAGTTGGCCTTTTTTTAACACCAAACATATAAATAACAACTACCACCAAAGGATGGAAAATGGCTTACTTGGGAAATAGAAATTTGGTACCAAAACTGATTTCCTATATGCTTCCAGTGAGTTAATATAAGGAAACCTAATTTAAAGACATGAACAGAGCCATATATCAGGCACTTAAATCATGTATAGACTTTGGGATGCATTATAAGTGGTTTTCTTCTTTCCAAAATAAATGAGTACTTTGAATTTAACTGTCAGTCTTTTATTTGGGGGTTCATTCACTCTTAGAAGAAGATTTGAAGCTATAAAACATTACTGAAAATACCTTTTAGTTAGGGATTTAACTTGGAGTTTGAATACAAATTTTTTTTTTAATGCTCAAATAGTATTGAGGTTTAAAAATTTGATAAAAGATGAAATTTTCCATTTTATAAATGTATACTTGTACATCATTCACGGATTCTATAACAAGTTTTTTTGGATTTAAACCTCTTTATCTTACTAATTTTTATCTTGTTTAATAATTTTATTCTGTGATCAAAGTATAATACTTTGTATGGAGTTAACTAATTTATTTTAAACACACATCTTATACTATACATTTATAATATTTAAATAATTGACATCTAAGATGCTAATAAGAAAGAGTGACTAGTGATAAGGATGGTTTTCTTCATCATTCATAGCATTTACCATGTATCAAAATATATAGCATTTAATTAGAATTTAAAAAAAATAATTATAATTATTAGAAGCCATCAAATTAAATTATGATAAGTATACTTAAGAGCAGACATCTAGTTTTGAGTAATGTGATTCAAATAAATACATAAGTGTAATTACTAACAAATGTGTAACTGTTAAGTCATATAAAAGTTGAGATGTTCTCATTCACTGTTACATTCCTATTGTCCCGTCCATAATAAATAAATATTTTTAACAAGTAAATGAATGAATATAAAGTCACCTTACCATCAAGCTGCCCAAAGCCATATTTGTAGTTTTCCCAAGTTTCATTGAAGTTTTGTGATCCATCTATTCGGTGTTGAATTAATGTCCACGAACTACCTGAGTACAGTGGACAACAGTGCATTTTTAGTAGATTGATGCTAATAGATGTAACAAAAGACTGTTAGTTGGTTTGGTTTTGATTGGTGGCTGTGTAAGATAATTAATGCTGTTACGGTAATAATATTTTATTATTTATTATGGTCCCAAGACATTAAGTAAAGGATAACTAATGAGTTTGTCTTAATAAACTTATTAACAATAGTAATTCCAGATTATTTTATGGAAAATATTTAATATATGCATAAGTAAATATATTTAAAAAGACAAATATAAGTACTAGATCTATATAACTATTACTCATGTTATATACTATATTTCATTTGATAAATATTCAGAATAAAAATGACAGGATCAGTATTACTAATAGGTAGTAAGTAACCTGAACTAACTATTGTCCATTGTCTTTGTAGGCCAGTTTTACCTGATTTAACCTCACAGTAGACATTAAAAACTTGAGAGCCGCTGGGTCTAATGGAATAGATGCCACTTGTATGTTCACCTTTGTTATAAATGGTGGTACAATCAGCAGGAATGTCTAGAATCAACAAAATGTTACTTCATAAGATATAGTAATAAGAACAATATTTTTATAGCTTGAGATCTTGACATTTTATGGAATTATAGTGAATGTAGCCTTGAGCTTTCTTCAGTAATGTATTACTGAAATTAATGTATTATTGAAGAAGTACTTTATGCTAAAGCTTTTTTATTAGATAACATATTATGCAAAGAATACCAAAATAGTTATTACCATGAGATTATTCTTTTACATGACTACAATACCACTATTACATCTAAGAAAATGAATAATAATTCCATATTATTTAATATCAAGTCTATATTCATATATCCCTTAAGAATGTATTTTATAGGGTTAAAAAAACAAAAACACCAGGATCCAATTTAGGTTGACATTGTATTGGGTAGCTTTGTCTCTTTACTCTCTTTTAGACTGGAACAGGCCCTGAGAATAGAGATTTTGGTGATGGGAGGAGAATTTGATAATAGCTTCAGGAAGTAAACCAAATTATCTTACCATCATGTTCTACATTTTTTGTTTCATTTAAGTGACGAGAGGGAGTAGTTCTGGGTGCTCTTGGTTTCGAAGAAAGAGAATTTTCTGTGGATTCTTGAATACCAGTTCTTCTTAACTGATAAAAGAATATAAATGTACTTTTTAAAATGATACTGAATATATAGTTAGGGGAATCTGAGTGAGGATATTAAAAGAACAACGTGTATGTATTTTTTAAAAATATATTTTATTGATTTTTTTACAGAGAAGAAGGGAGAGGGATAGAGAGTTAGAAACATCAATCAGCTGCCTCCTGCACATCCTTTACTGGGGATGTGCCCGCAATCACATGCCCCTGACAGGAATCGAACCTGGGACCCTTCAGTCCACAGGCCCATGCTCTATCTACTGAGCCAAACCTGGTAGGGCTATGTATTTTTTAATTCATAATTGTTATTGCTTTTGGCTTTTGAAAAACATTTTTTATTTTAGAGAGAAGGAAAGGGTGTAGATATATAAACAATCCATGATGAGAGTCATTAAATCCGTTGCCTCCTGCACCCTGCCCCACTATTGGGGGTGGAGCCTGCAACCCGGGCATGTGCCCTGACCAGGAATTGAACCATGACCTTCTGGTTCATAGGTTGAGATTCAACCACTGAGCCACACTGGCCAGGCTTTGCTTTTGATTTTTAAGATGGATTATCGATGCTTACAGATTATACACATATGTTCTAAAAATATTTAATCAGGCACATTATTTAATGAGTTAAAAAGTAGAGAAAAAGCAAGGCAAAGAGACATCAAGACTTTGCATAAATATTTTAATATGTTCTATTTATTTATTTGAATAGAATATATGTTGTAATCACTAGCAAGGCAGATTTTAAATTTATTAATTCTCAGTTGCAGATTTTATTGTTTCTCAGACCTGCTTTAAAGGCATAGCATATAATTTGGAAAAGGCTGCTTCCTGATAGTTTTTGACATGTAAACATATCTGTAAAGGTAACAAATTGGCAGGCTTATTTATTTACTTTCAATATTTCATTGTCCTGTGAGTATAGCAATAACAGCTTATTTAACATATGCTAGGTTTGCAATTTATAGGCTGAAAACTTTTCAAATTGATTTATATCTTTTGTTACTAGTATTAGCTTTTTTTACATCAGCAGGTTCATTTAGTCATAATAAAAGATACAGGAAAATAATTTAGAAAAATAACAAAATAAGAATGAAATTATGGAATTCAAAACTACTTATCAAAAAAACTTTTGGACAAATAAAAATTATGATTCATAAATTAGCAAAAATAACCTACTAAAATTAATGTCATATAATTACTGAAACATAGTGAAATGTTCATTTACGGGAAATTGGTAATAATATTTGTTCTATAATTCTTGGCAACTATTTTTTAACCCATTTCTCCAAGTCTGTTATTTTTGAACCTTCTTGAATGACTGTTTAATAGTATTATTAATTAATATTTCTAACTATCCTATATAATAAAAGCCTAATATGCTAAGTATCTGACAATTCGACCAGTCGCTATGATGTGCACTGACCACCAGGGAACAGACACTTCGACTGGTAGGTTAGCTTGCTGCTGGGGTCTGGCCAATTGGGACTGGGTGAGATGGGCTGGGCATGCCCTGGAGCCTTCCCACAGTCCCTCCCCAGCCTATCATGCATGGGTGGGGTCCCTGGGTCTGGCTTGCACCCTCTTGCAATCTAGGACCCCTCAGGGAATGTCAGAGAGCTGATTTTGGCCCGATCCCCACAGGCCAGGCTGAGGGACACCCCTGGTGAAAGAATTTGGGCCTCTAGTGGTATTATATATATTGGAACTAGAGGCCTGGTGCATGAAATTCGTGCATGGGATGTGTGTCCCTCAGCCCAGCTTGCTCCCTCTCCAATCTGGGACCCCTTGAGGGATGTCCGACTGCCTGTTTAGGCCCGATCCTAGTAGGGCAATTGGACATCACTCTCACAATTCATAACTGCTGGCTCCCAGCTGCTTATCTGCCTGCCAGCCTGATCATCTCCTAACCACTCCCCTGTGAGCCTGATTGATGCCTAACTGCTCCCCTGCCAGCCTGATTGCCCCTAACTGCCCTCTCCTGAAGGCCTGGTTGCCCCTAACTGCCCTCCCCTGAAGGCCTGGTTGCCCCCAACTGCCCTCCCCTGCAGGCCTGGTCCTCCAAACAGCTCTTCCCTGCAGGCATGGGTCCCCCCCCAGCTGCCCTTCCCTGCAGGCCTGTTTGCCCCCAACTTCTCTTCTCTGTTGGCTTGGTCACTCCTAACTGCCCTCCCCTGCAAGCTTGATCGCTCCCAACTGCCCTTCCTTGCAGGCCTGGTCCCCCAAACTGCTCTCTCCATCTTGTGGCAGCCATCTTGTGTCCACATGGGAGCAGGATGTTTGATCACATGGGAGAAGCCATCTTGTGTGTTGGAGTGATGGTCAATTTGCATATTAGTATTTTATTAGATCGGATACTTAATTCTGATAGCTTTCTTATAAATAGTTATTTTTCTTACTTAGCCAGTTGTTTATATTGTAGATTATTTTATTGTTGGGAATTAAACTTAATTATCAGGTACACAGTTTCTAATAAGTTTTTATTGACATTTTTTGTGTTGAGTATGTCATTACCTTTATTAATTCAGCATATATTTATTAAGTGTCAGACAGTGTGCTATCTTCTGAGGCAACAGCAATTTTAAAAATGGAAGAAAATTCCTGTATTCATGGAGCTCACATACTAGTGCAGGGACAGGCAAAATAAGTAACTAAAATATATATTATGTTAAATAGAGATAGGTACTAAGAAGAAAAAAAAAAAAAGAGTAATTAAGGAGGTAGCAGGTTACAAGGATGGGAGTAAGGGATTCTAATTTTTAAGTGACCTGAGAAGACTTCATTAAGAATCCTGTATTTGGAAAAAACCTAAAGGAAATGAGAGTGGCCATGCAGAACCAGGGAGGAGAGCACTCCAGGCAGGGAACAGCAAGGCAGAGGCCCTGAGATGGCAGAATGTTAGAAGTTTCTCAGTAACAGTGAAGAGATTGGTATGACTAGAGTAGAAGAGATGAAGTCAGTGACACGGTAAAGGCTCATCTGGGGACTCCCAGGCCTGTGGACACTTTGTAGGATTTTGAACAGAGACATGATCTCATTTAAATTTTAATAATCGCTTTGGCTGTTATATTGAGAACATACTTTACATGAATCAATCCTTTTTTTTTCTCATAACAATCCTAAAGATAGTTTTTTATTATTATCTCCATAATAATAGGAAAGCGAGAGACAGAAGGATTAAGTAATTTATTGAAGTTTCACATAAAAATTTTAGACTCAAGATTTCAACCCTGGTAATTTTATCAGCTTCAGAGCCTGCAAGCATAACAAGTATGCTGACACAATCCTTTTACTTACTCTTCAGCTATAATTATTTAAAATAATTTTAGGGTTCAATGTTTTCATAAACCTAAAATTTATGTAAAAGATTATATATACCATTAAAATATTGACTTACCTGATTTTCTATTTCTAATATTTGAGTATGCTGTTGGTTTAATTGTCTATATTGCTCTTCCACAGTCTGGAGAAGGTCTTTGATGCTGTTATCTTGCTGTTCTACAAAAGTCTGAACATAGGTTATAAGTTGGTTAGAAGTTTCTTTTTTCATTTTAGTTAAGTTGCTGTTTTTTAATTTCTTATAACATTATCACAGTATAACTTTTAAAGCTAGTAGTAAATTAGAAAAATGAATATAGGTAATTATTTTACTCTTGTATGCTTCTTTCAAATAGTACATATTTTTTAACCTGTTTTATTTTAAATGTACCATCTCTAAAATCTGGTTTCCTGAACTTTAAACTACTTCAATAAAGTATAAAAATAAACCCAAATCCTGTATTTTAGTAAAAATAAATCTTTACCATATACTGTATTACTTTTATTTATTTTAAACATGGAAGAATAGTTTCAAGTTATATTTCTTTAACATTTTCTTGCTCCAGTAATGTACAATACTGTGTTCTATATTTTATTATTTAAATGTAAAGTTACAATTTTAGTTTGAAATATAGTATAGTTGTTTTCAAACATAACATATAATGTTAGGGAAACAAAAACTAACAAAATTGTAATGGAAAATGTTATTTCCTGGAGACATTTTTTTCTTGAGAGAAAAAAAATTCAGTTGTGCAACAGAATATTTAAAGTATCTTAAATATTTTTTTTAAAGTTCCACATTTAAACATAATCAAGAACATTTTTTGGTTTCTACTTACTTTAAGTGAAGTTACCTCTGGGTGTTCCTGAATTTCAGTTTGATTTTTAATTAAATTGGTTAATTGTTCTTCCAGATATCTCACTTTTTGTTGAAGTAGAATTTTTTCTTCTAGGACATTTTCAAGTTTTGAGTTGAGCTCAAGTGACATATTCTTCACTTCTTCATTTTTGACTTGTAGTTTAGATGTAGTTGTTCGAAGTTTCTTTTCTTCTTCTTTTATTTCATTAGTTTGCAGTGATAGATCGTAGAAAGACTGATCAAATATGTTGAGTTTTTCAAATATGTCATTAATTTGGCCCTTTGTCTTATGGACAAAGTCTTTAAGACCATGCCCTAGTTGAAGAAGGCCATTGGCTAAAATTTTTACATCATCTAACATAGCAAATCTTGATTTTGGCTGTGGAGGTTTAGAATCAAATGGTGAATATAAATCTTGGTCAATTGTGGAAGAGATAACTAGAGGAATAATTAAAAGAAAGAGCTTAATCGTGTACATTTTATCTTAATTATTCAATTTCAAGCAATTTGGGACAAGTTTTCTCTTGTAAGCAGACCTAGATTTCTGAACTCTATATATACCGCTGTTTGCCACATGAGCCATAAGGTTGGCAGGTGAATATAGTTAATCATTAAACAGTGTAAACTTGTACGAATGTAACCTTCCACAATGAGTCAGATCAATGCTAAATGAAATCAAAGAAATGAGCAAATAACTTAATAGATCATCCTAAATTGTTAACTCTATTTAATTTTGCTATAAGTTGCATTTTCATTGTTATGTGATCTACCAGTTTTTATTTTTATTTTATTATTTTTTAATATTTTTATTAATTTCAGAGAGGAGGGAAGAGGGAGAGAGAAAGATAGATTCATCAATGATGAGAGAGAATCATTGATTGGCAGCCTCCTGCACGCTTCCCACTGTGGATCGAGCTTTCAATCTGGGCATGTGCCCTTGACTGGAATAAAAAATGGGACCCTTTAGTCTGCAGGTTGACGCTCTATCCTTTGAACCAAATTGGCTAGGGCATGATCTACCTGTTTTTAAAAGCTAATTTTAATTTGTCATGATATTTATAGATTTAAAGTAAGCACCAGACTCTTTTGCCTGGTAAATTCATCATTAATGAATTATGAATTTCCCAAATTATATTTTAGTTTTTATGAAAACAGTGACCTGTTATAAAAATAAATGCCTTCTCTGTGAAGCCTTCCTCCACTTTTTTGGGTGATCTTTATGATTCTTAATACTGTACTCACACGCTGTATAAGCTAACAAATGATTATATATTTCTTATTATAATAATTTGTGTGTATACATATTTGCTTCAAATGATCTGTCTTAACCATATGTATTTGTATATTATCACAAAATCCCATACATTAAACAGCATTTCATCCCTTTTTCCCCTTATATTTTGTCTCTTATGTTCTAGGTTGTTTTCTGTGTACCCCCTGAAAGACCAATAGATTGTGGTCTTCTAAGGTCAAAGCAGAATTAAATAATTCCAGTGTCTGACATGATTTGGTCATTATAATTTTTTTCTGAAGTGTGTGAGCTTGGTAACAATTTTGATAATATATTCCTAACAAAACCGAAACAATTAGTACTATGTACAAAGATTAATGTTCCACTGTGCTTCTTCTAACTTAGGGTTAAAAGGAAAAATACTTAATACTTTGGTTAAATTACAAGTGATTATCCTTCTTAAGCCTTCATATTAAGAACTTTTGGAGAAAGTAATAATTCTTTAAAAATTCCTTATCTTGACAAATTAATATAGTAAAATTGTTCAGAGTGTGGGTTCTGGAATCAGACTGGTCTGGGTCCAAAAGCCAGCTCTTGCTGTCTGGCCTTAGGCAAGTTATTTAACCTTTTCATACCTCAGTCTCCTCAACTGTACATTAGAGTAGTTCCATATACTACATAATTATAGGATTATGAGAATTAAAAGAAATAATATGTGTACAGCACTTAGGACAGTGTCTGGCAAATAGGAAGCACTCAAAATATTAGTCATTATATCCCAGTTTTTAACCTGTGTGTTTCTGTAAGATCAGTCCTACCCAAAAGAAATTTTGCATGAAGGCCTTTGTTTGCAAAGAGAAAAAAGCTTTAATATCCATATAATGAATTTCAGTCTAAATTGTAAATTGTCAAGTAACACTTTTCAAAATGAACCATTTCTAAATTTCTACTCTTAAGAAATGCCTCTCTTTCTGGTATAAAATAGAGAACCTCTTTTTTTTTAAATTTAGAAATAAGGGCTTTTGGGTACAGAATAATTACAGTAGAGGTATATGCTCTAGTGGTTGAGTATTACGTAGAGAGACTGGCTGAATTGGAATGCTCTGCTGCCCTGCAGCTGTGTGACTCTTGGTCAGATTATTTGGGTTTTCTGTATCTCTGTTTTCCTGTCTGTCAAGTGAAGTTAATATCTACTTCATTGAATTGTATGAAGATTAAAAATTGATGTTTTTAAAGCACTTAGAACAATACCTGGTGCTTAGTAAACATTACACAGTATATTAGGGTTTTGTTGTATGTTGTTGTTTTTTTGGCAGTCAGAAACAATCAACACATTTATGTACATACGATATTATCCTATTGTTGAATATTATCTAATCTCATGTTAAGAAATAAGTTGGGAAATTTTGCCAGAGTCTATAGATTTTTGGAGTTTTGTTCTCTTGGGCTTTAGTAGCACATGGAATTTATATTGTCTTTTGTTTAGCCTGTGTATACTTTTTCTAAGTAACCAATACAGAATCATGTAAATATTTCTGTTAAGAGAATGAAGAATGCAACTAAACAAAATATACAAATACTTCCAGTAATGAAGAAGAAAAACAAAAAAAAAATTTCCTTATACTTTATATTCATCTTAACCTTTACCAGTGGTACATATTATGAAATTATAAAAGCATATGTTGAAGTATTGAATAAATTAGAATTTTCTCCCTCTTATTTTAAAAGGGAAAAGTTAGTGTTGTCATTATTGGTCATGAAGGGCATATTTCGAAATTTCTCTTAACTAAGCTGGTCTACTTTTCTGGCTTAAAACTATTGATTGACCCTGATATTTTATCTACTTTCTAGTTGAGGGGAAATGGAGATGGGCCAACTTCTCATCTCTATTGTATTATAAGCTGTTATTAGCAAGATCTATATCTGTTTTTAATTTACTAATATATCCCTTACAGCATGTTAGTACAAAGCCTTTTTGGAGAAATAATAAATATGTGCTGAATTAATAAGAGAATTATAAAGTCATAACATGAGAATTTTTCCATTCTTTTTAGAGAAAGGAATTTAAAAAGTAGCCCCATGCCAAAACCGGTTTGGCTCACTGGAAAGAGCGGTCGGCCTGTGGACTGAAGGGTCCCAGGTTCGATTCCGGTCAAGGGCATGTACCTTGGTTGCGGGCACATCCCCAGTGCGGGGTGTGCAGGAGGCAGCTGATGGATGTTTCTCTCTCATGGATGTTTCTAACTCTCTGTCCCTCTTCTTTCTCTCTGTAAAAAATCAATAAATATATATATTTTTAAAAGGTTGCCCCATCCAGTGCTTGAAAGCATCAGCATTAATACCAAAGAGAGGTTGTGTGAAGGAATTTTCTTCCATTTGGGTTATTGTACTAGAATATTAACCTTTGCATAATTTATACATTTCCTCCCTTTGTATCACTAACACGTAGATTGGAATCAATGTCACAAATTCTTGGTTTTTAGAATGTATTGTTTCGGGGTAGAAATATTTGGATTTTTTGAAATACTAGTTTGACATATTATTGAGTATAATTAAATAATTTGCCTAATTACAAGTATAAGAGTGTCAATGTGGGAAATGTGATGAAAGTAGTAATTTTATAAATGGCTTTTTATTTACCTTTCAGTGTCTCCTGCCTGAGTACACATTATTAAAGGCAGAATATAAACTTTGTTTGAACTCGTGCCTATTTAAATAGAACCCTGATCAAATATAACCAGTAATGTTATAAAAATTAAAAATTTTATGCCAAAGAAAATAAGAGGAACTAAGCAAAATCAGACCCCAATTTAAGGATTTCTAGTTTTTAATAACTAATATAAAAATTTTTTTAGCAACATAGAAATTTAGTACATTTAGAAGCCTTGTTTGAATTCCAAGCAAAGCAAAGACTCTTATCCTCCCTCAGGTTGTGTAATCTTTTGGAGATACAACTTCCGAATAAAATACGAGGCATTTTGGATCTTTTGAATATAGTATCCTGTTAAATTTTCCCCTTTTAAATGTGATAATTTGGTTTTTAATTAATGTATTTGGTAGAAAGAATCTGAAAATAACTGAGAAAAACATGTATAAGTAGAAATGTTTATATTAACTTAAAGAATAATGCCAGATTTATTCATTAGCTCCCATTTCCTCTCTTTGTTCGCATTGTCTAGTGCAAATATAGTGAATTATACATGTAAAAAAGAAAAAGAAACTACTAAAATTAATTTAAGTCCCCCAAATAGATACTGAGTCTGGTGTATATTTTATCTTTTAGGATATCTCAGAACAGGCACACAAGTGCTTGATAGTCTCCTAGAGCCATGGTCAGCAAACTGCGGCTCACGAGCCACATTGCAGCTCTTAGGCCCCTTGAGTGTGGTTCTTCCACAAAATACCACGGTCTGAGCGAGTCTGTTTTAAAGAAGTGGTGTTAGAAGAAGTTTAAGTTTAAAAAATGTGGCTCTCAAAAAAAAAATTTCAGTCATTGTACTGTTGATATTTGGCTCTGTTGACTAATGAGTTTGCCGACCACTGGCCTAGACTATTTTATTGGATAGTGCTGGTCTAGAAGATGAGTGACTTTTCCAGGAATAATTTTATTTATCTTACTTGCTTTCACTATTAAGATATGTTAAATGCTTTATGTTGAAAATACTGTGGAAACTCAGATATTTCAAAAACCTGTAAAAAGTAAAAATTCCTGCCCTGGATGGTTTGGCTTAGTGGATAGAGCATCAGCCCTTCAACTGAGGGGTCCCAGGTTTGATTGTGGTCAAGGGCGCCATCCCGGCCTTGTCAGGGCCTTGTCAGGGTGCATGCAGGAGGCAGCCAATCCATGTTTCTCTCCCTCTCTCTCTTCTTCTCTCCATTCTCTCTAAAAATCAATGGAAAAATATCCTCCAGTGAGGATTAACAACAAAAAAAGTACAAAATCCTGAATTCTATTAACATTTTGGTGTATGGGATGACACTCGAACCAACTGAGCAACTTGCCAGGGCACTTTTGACTATTTTGAGCACAACTGACTCTTCTTCATTTCTTTAGTGATTTTCAGATTGCATGCTTATTGTCACACACACCCATATTCCCACCATGGAAACTACTTCATTGCTTCTTCTAATTATAAAGATCGTATAGTCTCACTGTAAAAATTTTTCAAATAAAATTATAAAAAAGAAATTAGACCCATCACTATTAACCACTATTTCAGAAATACCCTTTTTACTCATTTCTGTAACTCCCACTCCAAATTTCTACAAGTAGTGTAATGCTGCTATATCCTGCTCTGGAACCTGCATTTTCTCATCCAACATGGTGGATATCTCCTTCTACATGAATAGATACCACTGTACATTGTCATGCTGTATTAATTTATCCAGGGCTGATGAGCATTATATCCTATACAATAAAAGGCTAATATGCAGATTGTCCCCTCGTCTCCTTGACCGGGAGTTTGACTGAAGTTCAGCCAAGGATGGGGCTGGCCTGACCCCACCCATGCATGAATTTGTGCACTGGGCCTCTAGTTTCTTTACAATTATTTGTAACTATGTCCTATTATAAGAAATGTTATAAGTTGTTATAAATGTTATAAATGTACTCGCTCATTGTACAAATGTGTAGTTTTCTCCTTAGATCAGAGGTGGGTTTGTTGGATCAAAGGGTGTATTCACTTAAAATTTTTATATTACCTTAGCACCTTCCAGAAAATTTAGACCTGTTTTTGTTGCCCTAACAGTCCATTAGCAGGGTTTTATTATTATTGAAGTTTCATCAGCTGTTATCACTAGTCTTCAGATAAAGTATCTCTAAATTTTTTTTTTTTTTTTTTTTTTTTTTAGCTCTTTCTTTTGGCGAATTATTTCTCCTCTGTGTTTATAGCAGGAACTGTTAAAATTGTGTAAGATACAAGATCATAAACTGGACATGAAATCAAATGCAGAATAATGTGTGATTATCTCATAGTAACTACCTATTGCTGCTCGTTATACTTACCATAATTGTCATATATGTTTTTAACAATAATATTGAATATTATACCTCTTAAATCTTTGATCACATTTATACAAAAGCCGCATTTAAAAACGTCATCCTATTTATATTTGCGTGGAGAACTTAAGAGAATATTAGAACTGTCTTTTAATTTCTTAATGTTTCAGCCCATACTCCTTTATTTCCCAAAAGCCTCTTGTAGGCGAAAGAACATGTGTTTAGAAGTCTGAACTGTATTCTGATTTCATCTCTGCCACATACTTGGTTGTATATGAAAATTCCTTAACTTTCTGGGGCCGAAATTTGTCTGCAAAATTGGGATACATTTATTTGAATGATTACTCTAAGGATCAAATAAAACATTGTACGTGAAAATACTTAGCATAGTGGCTAATAAATATTAATAATTCTATCTTTTTTATGAGGTATTTGATATTGTTTTTAGATATGTATTCACTTTTTTGTATACTATTGCCTTCACAGAAATCTTCTCTACGTATACCCTCAAAGCCTCAATTTTGCCAATCGTCAAGGTTCTGCCAGAAATATAACAGTGAAAGTGCAGTTTATGTATGGGGAGGATCCAAGCAATGCCATGCCGGTAATAAATGTTCTTTACTTTTCCTATTCTTCATACGTAACTCAAATAGACACCTTTGGGGTATCACTTGGTTGGCAGGTCTAACCTGGAAATTAATGTAAACCAAATTTCAAACTGCATTACTTACTGTACAGGTAATCATAAATTTATTTGCAGTCTTAATTTTTGTGGATTTGGTATATGCAAGGCACTCCCAGAGATACAAAGATGAATACGACTTGTAATTTGGAGGATATTAGACAAATATATAAAATTCTAAAATAATGACTTTCAAAAGAGGGTCAAATCATATTTACTCTGGCTATTCTAACAAAGCACAGATACCTTTCTCTGTCTTGGCATCTGGATTATTCTCCTCCTTTAGAATGAAAAGCCAGGCAACCGAGGTGGAGGGTAATGGGTTGTGATATAGTTTAAAAATGTTCTCCAGCTGATTTTAATATGTATGGTTCTTCCCCCCCCCCCCCTTTTTTTTTTTTTAAACTCTGGCTATCGATCTCAACCTCGGCTGTATATTATACCCACCTGGGGAGATTTAAAAAATATCAATGCCCAGACTGAATCTATTTCCAATTAAATTATAATCTCTTGAGTGTGGGAACCAGGCAGATGTCAGTATTTTAAAATCTGCCTTAGGGATTACATTTTGCAGCCAGTATTGAGAACCAAGGTCTGTGCTAATTATAGAAGATTATAGAAGGCATAGGTGCTCAATGGTAGGAGAGAATGTCTTAAAGGTGGTGAAATGTTAATGGCAATAGGTCTAGATGGTGGAGGTAGGAAAGCAGTTCAGGTTGGAGAATATCCTTCACCCGAGGTGAGTTGCCAGTGAGCCAGCCAGAGCAGTGGAAGGTAGAAATAGTAGATTGAGGCCAGACAGGAAACTGACCAAATTATGATTTAGTATATGTGGAACACGAATAAATGCAAGTAGATTTTTTACTGAACTTGAAGTTAGTAATATATAGAATAGAGGCACAACTGTCACTAAAGATGTTCAACTTCTGACAACTCTAGTGGAATGTAAATGAGCTAAGAATAGGTGCACTGTTAACAATTTTATTTTAGTCTTTTGTATCAGTCATTTGAATCAAGTTCTGATTTTCTACCAGCTAGGAAAGCTGTATATTTTCTTCTTCCCTGTTGCCTCAATTTCATCAGCATTTTTAGAACTTGGTAGCAGAAGCACAAATTATTCATCTTTGTATTCTGTGGCAGCTGTTTCAGATCCTTGCATATAATACATATTGAATAAATATTTGTTAAATATGTAGAATTTATTTTTTAGATTCGAATTAGCATTTCATGTTCTTTACTAGCTCTTTATTTCTGCTGAAGGGATGAACATGCTATCATAGTTCATAAAAAGATACTGGATTGTAAAAATACATGTGTTGGCATCTTATGTGAATTGTCATATGCATTTGAGTTTATGACAAATGCAATACATGTAAAATAGTCTGTTTTATCGTTTTCCTAACAAACTCTTCCTTGTCTTACCATTTGTATGACCTCCTCTACAGAAACCTAGCTGCATCCAGCCACATTGCAGTTAGACCCCTCTCCCTTTTTGTGCTACCAAAGCATCTTCTTACCTCTGTTATGGACCTTATATCTTTATGACTACATGTTGATTTCTTCATCATGTCTACTAGACTGTGAGCTCCTTGAGGGCAGGAACCATGTCTTATTCATAATTATATTTTGATGCCTATCTTAATGTACATAATTGATGCTCCGTTCATATTGATGAATGCTTAAACATACATATCAATAGTCAAAAAAGGAACACATTTATTCCACTGTATATCATTCATGTTATGAAAATAAATGAGTTATTCTGTAAAAAATGATAACTTCTCAATGGGGAAACAAAGGTACCACATTCCTTTATTTGTATATTATTAGTCATATGAAAATATAATGTTTTTTTATGTTTATGTGAATAGTTGTTTTGAAAGAGTATATGAACAGGCACATTTTGTTTGCTTATTGAAAGAAATAAAGACTAAGATAATTTTTGATCATATAATGTCAGTATGATAAAACCATAAACTCTAATTCTGGCACTGGAACAATCTTTAAAAATCTTTTTTAATCCTTACCCAAGGATATTGATTTGAGAGAGAGAAAGGAAGAGAGAGAAACATCAATGTGAGAGAGAAATATCAATCTGTTGGCTCGCAATTGGGGACTGAACCCACAACCTGGGTATGTGCCCTGACCAGGAATCAAGCCCACTCCCTTTTGGTGTAAGGGAAGACACTCCAACCACTTGAGCCACCTGGGCCAAGGCTAGAACAACCTTTTATAAAAATATAGTGAAGTATGTTTAGTAAATGGGTTAGAGTTTTCTAGGAGAGCCATAATTATTACACTTAAAATAAAAGGGCCTGCTTGAGATACTGCAAAAAGATACAAAATACCTATTAATATGTTCTTTTTTGGGGGGATGATGCCAATTAGTTCCTTTGTATAGGAATAAATTTGAGTCGTTTTACCAGTTTTGTTGATGAAAGTGTGCTGAATGACTTGTGGCTAGATAACATTGCAAGCCTACCTGTCACCCCCTGGAATCATAGCTGTGACCTTGACATCATTAAGCCAACATTCTAATTAGCTGCCCTAATTAACCACCACTTGCTGTTAGAATTCAAGAGGCAGATGTATAAGACTGTATTATTTTACTGCTAAAACTTCTTCAAAAGTAGTATTGTATTTTTTTTTTAATGTGGTGGATTTTTAAAATACATGTTAGAATATAAAATGGGTCTGTATAACGTTCAGCAATAAAGATAAAAATTTAAAAGAATATAAAATGAGCGCTCCTCCATTTTAGAGTAGCTTGCAGGGAGTACTGGAAGCAAAGGATATCTAAAATAGGATTTTTAAATATCATTTATAAATAATACATATTTGACTTTCAGAATGACTGCTGTCTTAGTGGCGAAGCCACCAATTTGTATAGTAGATATATGCCACCATGTTAGGGCCATATTTCTTATATAAATTTCAAATGATGTGCTGTATCCAGATTATAAGATGAATTATCTTCTTTCAAAAAAGAAAGAAATGTACCTTATTCCCCAATATATATAAATATAATGGATAGAAATTTTCTGAATGTTTGAATGTTAGATGGGTCCATAGTTGAAAAGAAATTTAGAATTAATCAATTGAACTTATTAATGATCGTCGTAGGCACATTGTTCTTCATTGGGCTAATTTTGCCCATTTTTCTCAAATAGTTATTAAATCAGACAAATTCTTACATAGATATGAAACATCCACCATTTATTACAACAAAGTTTCAACATGCTGTTATTTGTTACAGGTAATCTTTGGTAAATCTAGCTGTTCAGAATTTTCAAAGGAAGCCTATACAGCCGTAGTATATCATAACAGGTACTGAATTCAAATATTTCTTTCAAAATTACTCACTTCTCAGTGGCATTGTTAGCACTCACGTTAGTGTGTTTCCCAAATGCTTTGCTGCACTGAATGTGCAAATTCAAGACAGCTGACATCATAGTTATAATTTTCAACATGTGGATCCATATTTTCTATATACATCTCAAATATAAGACTTTATACACAAAACATCTTTTCTATCAAATTCTCTGATCCTTTCATTTTTATTATATTACGATTGATTATCTTTGTGGCTTCTGGTTTTTCAGTCTTTTCCTATGGTATTCCCCTAACATTTTGCAGCTTTATTTAACTCTTTACTAAGCTTGAAACCACTAGTCAATTAAATTGATGATATTTTCACCAACCAATAATCCTTTGATTTGGTACCTTTCCATTTTACTCCTTTGAGAAATTAACTTTGGATAACCTTTAATTTTTGCTTTTGTTCTTTCTTTTTCTTTTAAAAAATTATTTTATTGATTTTTTTATAGGGAGGAAGGGAGAGGGATAGAGAGTTAGAAACATCGATGAGAGAGAAACATCGATCAGCTGCCTTCTGCACACTCCCTATTAGTTATGTGCCTGCAACCAAGGTACATGCCCTTGACCAGAATTGAACCTGGGACCCTTGAGTCCGCAGGCCGATGCGCTATTCAATGAGCCAAACCAGTTAGGACTTGTTCTTTCTTTTTTAATTGAATGCTGTTGGAGTACCAATCAGTACTATCATAGGTTATTTTATCTTCTTTTAGCCCCAAAAGATAATTTTTTGTTAATTTTTTTGTCATCACTTTTTACTCTCTCATTATGCAGTAGCTATTTTAAGTTTTCTTCCTCTTCCTCTAGCTGCTACCTTTTTTCTGTTTGCTTTTATTCTTAGCTTTTCTATTTTATTAAGTTGATTGAATCCATCCCACTTGAGATCCATCAGCTTTTCTGCCCTTCACCTTAAATATCTTTGCACTGATCTGCCTTCCTTCTGTTTCAAAGGCAGTAATGGACCACATCCTGCTCAATGTGAATCTGCTCTCAATCTTATCCAGCTACTTCCAGAATATGACTTCATCAGTTATCCCCTCTCTTGCATCATCAATCTCCTGTTTCATTAGCTCCATCTTTTACTGTCAAAAAGAAGCTTAGGTTTCCTGTTCTTAAAAAACAAACAAAACACGTCTTTCTGCACTGCTGTTGTACAGCATGTTTCCCCTGACCTCCTTAAAACTTTCTTGGACCTCACCTTTTTTTATGGCCTCTATCTCTTTGAACACTTTTTTCTTCTGTAGTAATTATTCTCACTTTTCTTTTAAGTACAGACATTCCATACAAAACACTAAGGTTTTGTTCTTTTAACCCTCTATTACTATACTATTCTCTTCCTAAATAATTTTATGTATTTCTCAGACTTACATTCAATGAAAATGCTTTTACCTTTATGTGGATTGCTCACAACTTTTATTTTTAGACAGTACCATCTTTCTAATGTGTATTTTCAGTGGCCTATTGGGCATATTCTTTTGGATTCTCTGCTGCTTTTTCAATTTCCATCTATTTTCTCCTGGCCCTCTTCCTGACCCTATCTGTTTTTCAGTTAGTTTGACTCAAACTTTAAGGCATTCTTACCTTCTTTCTTCTTTTCTCTAATATTCAAGTATCTTTCTTTTATATCTTGATGATTTTCTTCCTATCTCATCACCAGACATAATATGTGCTGTCCTATTTCTGGGCCTTTCTTGGATCTTTATTTCTATTATATACATATACCCTCTACCTACTGAGCTTTTACTCATTCTTTAAGGCCTATATTATATTTCTTCCTAAATAAAATTCCCTGACCTAAAATTTTAAGAAATCTGTTGAACTCTGTTCTTAAAGTATTTAACTTTATATGCTCTATCCCAGGAGTTGGCAAACTTTTTCCACAAAGGGCCAAATAGTATATATTAGGCCCTGTAGGCCACGTGGTCTCTGTTGCAACTACTCAGTCTTGCTATTTTTAGTTCAAAAGCAGCAATAGCCAGTAAGTAAAGTTGCAAATCAATGGGCATGACTGTCTTCCAATAAAATTTTATTTATGGGCACTAAAATTTGAATTTCATGTAATATTTAAAGTGAACCAGTATACTTTTGTTTTTTTCAACCGTGTAAAAATATAAAAACCATTCTTAGTTTATAGTTTGAACAAAACTAGGCAGTTGACTGGATTTGGTCTGTGTGCAATAGTTTGCCAACCCCATTCTATTTATATTTCTACTAAATTATATATTTTTTAGGGTAATTATTTTTTATGTTCATCTTTAAACCCACCAAAAGTAATACAATGCTTAACCTAAAGGTGGGCAATTCACTCGCTGATGAATAATTAGAAGATGTTTAATTTTCTGTAAGTCTTCACAGAAATACAATTTAAAGAAAGACATTAACTAAAACACTCCATACAAGGAAAAATTTTGATAAAGTAGTAATTTCTAAAAATATCTCAGTTTATGCCTAAGTCTTTATTTTTGTTGTTCTTATAATTAGTAGTATTTAAATGACAGTATAGTCAAACATTCTAGTAAATTAAACTTCTCATTAATTCAGGGATGACTAGGAAGATCAGTAGTAAAATGTGTAGCATCTTTTTACTCACCAAAGTCATCAAATTCTCAGATGGCTAGCATTGGCTGTCTTTCTTATGGGTATTAAAAATCTCATTCCACTTACTATTTCTGTGATCAAATCTACACCCCTTAGCATTTTGAGGTTTATCTGAAAAGAATATTTGACCTATAAGTGTCAGAGAGAGAAAAAAACCTAATTGGTTTTGGATGAACAGCCTTCACTTTAAAGGTAGTTGGAGCTCTATAGTTTGGATGCATTTTCATTGAAGATAACTCTGAGAGATACTAACTCAACCTGGAAGATTGGGATGCTAAGATTCTATCCCTTTCAAGTCTATATAATAAATAATAGCTATGGTTTTCTATAAAAATTCTCAATGGATATTGAGATGAAAATTTCATTGGTTTGATCAAATATATTTGCTGTATTCTTTATAGTGACTGGAAACACTTCTAAAATGTTAAACAAATGCAATTTGTGGGTATTCCCTGATTTTTTTTCTTTGAGCTGTTAGTGTTTTAGTAACATCATTTATTTTATTTTATTAGCAATGGGATAATTGATGTAAGACATTTCGTAGAGAACCCCACTTGTTACTAAGTTGTCTAAAGATTACCTTTTTCTTTTCTTTTTTCTTTTTTTAGCAAAAGGATTATACAAATTAGTCTTAATTTGAAGCTATACTCTTATAACAGAAAAACGTTTTTCTGTGGTATGGTTTTAAAATATACTCTTATAAAATTCTGTTATTTTTTATCTGATGTGTATAAGAATTAGTATAGATATAATAGAAAGTCTTAACATAGTCTCCTCTTTTATAGTTTCCAATCTAATTAAGGTCTCAATATCAAGATGGTAATTGTTAATGAATTTTCAAATAATAGGATTACTCAACTTATTAATAAAAATGGGAGGAGAAATTTTAGAAACAGTGACAGTTCCTTCATCTAGAAGTAGGATTTAGTTACTTATTTGGGAATAAAAAATATTTGGACTAAAAGAAAAATTAAACATGAATTCTGAAATTAATTTTAAAATTACTCAACTATACAAATGCAGTAGTTCTTTATTTTGAAGAAATTACTGACTATTGATTTGTTTTGTTGTTTTTGTATGAAGGTCTCCTGATTTTCATGAAGAAATCAAGGTTAAACTCCCTGCTACCTTAACTGACCATCATCACTTGCTTTTTACTTTTTATCATGTTAGTTGTCAACAAAAGCAAAATACTCCTCTTGAAACTCCTGTTGGATATACAGTAAGTATATTTTTGTTAAATAGTTAGCTCTTTGATCTTAAAACTAGTACAATATTTAAGATATATGTAGTTGGTATAATAATTCTTATCTGATTCCCCACATTGGTTAGGAAGGACCACTATAATAATAAAATGCTCATTGTTGTAATTAATTGACTAACAAGTCTAAACATTAGTTGTTGGTCCTAATTATTATGTTTATTCAACTATACAATATAAATATAATTTTAAAGGTTCTTCAGAAAAGAGTAGTTTGAATGTAAAGTGATTAAAAAGGACTTTTGTCAATTAAATATATTTTTACTTCAATTAAAGGCAATTAAAAAACTTGAGTACTTTTTGAAAATCATTATGATTGAATTGCAAAAGCAAATCTAAGGTGAAGGACATCATAATATGCTATTACTACTTTGTTAGAAAATTCATGCCTCCACCCAAAAGAGAAAAGTCAACATTTGATTTATTTTATTATCCTTTGCAGTTTATGACATGAATTTTGGTAAATGTAAGAAAATAAATTAATGTTCACACTTTAAATTTTTATTTCAACAGTCATATCTAATCAAATCCTTTTTTTTCTTCTTATATTGACACTGCTATCCCAGTTTAGTATTGAAACACTCTGACCTTTTTCTACTACCAATTTTCCCTTAGATAATAAGGACCTTGTATAGATTTAAAAATTGTATAATTGGTTAGGACTAATAATATCTCACAGATCATCCTTAATAAAATATTGTCAGGGAAACTTTGGAGAAATTATGAAAGCTCATAATTACATAATTAAAATCCCTTCAGTGTTTGGAGATGGGAGACAAATGTGGCTCATATTCAGAGGCAATTACTTTTGTAACAAACATATTTAAATGAATATTGTTTTCTTTTTATTTAAAAGTGGATCCCAATGCTTCAGAATGGACGATTAAAGACTGGGCAATTTTGCCTACCGGTCTCACTGGAAAAACCACCACAGGCTTATTCTGTACTGTCTCCTGAGGTCAGTATCTCTCACATTGAAGTTCTCCAGATTGAACAAAATGGGTTTTCATTACAAAGGTGTTTTTCTCAAACAAGACCTTGCGATTCTGTCTATAAGTATGTTGATAAAAAATAATAATATTATTTTCCTCTTATAATTAAAATTACAGAATACTAAGAAGCTTTCATACTATTTTTAAAAATATAAGTTTATTCATTTAAAAATAATAGTACATGAAATATAAACTCAAAGAAAAGATACATTTGGAAAATTTTTATATTATAGCATGAGAAGTTTCTTTAAATAAAGAAGTCTTTCTTTTAGTAGATAATCCTATATTATAAAGAGGTAATATCCAAATTGACCATCATGCCATTATAAAATGGCAGCGCCCACAGTGGGGGCGGGGCCAGCTGCTCTGTTTGCAGGCTGCAGAAGTCATCTCCGTTGGGGGTCTTGGATCCTCCTGCATCCCCCCTGACTGAGGCTCAGGCACACAGAGCCGCCGAAGCACAAGCAAGCCTTGGAATGTTAGCTGCCCAGCCGCTTAGGGCCCACCCGAGGCTCAGGTAACCAGGGCCAGCTGAGGCTTGCGCTGCCAGTAGTGGTAGCAGCAGAGGTGTGATGAGAGGCATCGCCTTCCCCTGATCTCAGGGTCACCTCCTGCCCCTCAGGGCTTGTGGACTGTGAGCGGGGGCAGGCCAGGCTGAGGGCACCCCCCGTCCAGTGCATGAATTTTTATGCACTGGGCCTCTAGTATTTAACTAAAAGGCTAGAGGGAGAACAGATTTAAATTATGTTAAGAGAAATTTTTTATAATTGCTGATTATATATGTGAAAATAAAGTGCCTATAAATATGCTATAAACATACTCCTTTATTTTAAGAGACATTAGCAGCTTTGATGATTATATGTGACTTGAAAGAAACAAAAACATTAGAAAAATCTCACTTGAGAATCAGTAGCCACTGTTCAAAAACCAAAGTGCCCTTTAAGAGAACTACTATGTGATGATTACCAATCCATATATTGCTTTGACCATCAATATAAACATTAATATGTTTACATATGTCTGAAATATGTATTGTTAATGTTGTCCTGGTGGAATTATTTTCAGAATAGAACTCAGAAAGTATTCACAAGTAAATTAGTATTGTTTTTATTTTTTTTAAACAGAAGAAGAAACAATATTATGCTACTGCTTTGACCTCATTTCTCACCATTATCTCACTGTGCTCTAGTCTCATAGCACAGTCACTTTAGCTGTTCCTCAAACATGAAAAGAGCATTTCATCCCAGGCACTTTGCACTTCTGTCTGCTGGCAATGCTTTATCTCAAGGCCTGCTTCTCCGTTTCATTCAGATAGCCACTTACATGCCATCTCTTCGGAGAGGTTGTCTATGACAATTGTTTCAAGTAGCAGCCTTCACCACTTTTTATCCCATTACTTTGCTACATTCTCATAATATTTATCACTGACTTTATAGATTATATATTTATTGTTTCTAGGCTATAAACTGTGAGGGTAGGAGTTTTCTTGTGCATTGCTGTATCTAGAAGTACTTAGAATACTGCGTGGCTCATAGTAGGAAATCAATATTTATTAAATGAATGAATGAAGATAGTAGAAATTAAAAATATGACTCTCCCCCTCCTTCCCTAATCTGTCATTTAGTTTTTCAGGAACACATTTCTTCAGTAAATAACTTAGTCTTCTGCCAGGGGGCATTATATTTCAAGAGGAAGTATTTTGAAAGAAAATAGATTTTATGGAAGTTATGTATTTGATTTTCTATGATTTGCAAATGCAAGGTCAGTTTTCTAAAGCAAAGCTGGTGGCTTCTTTTACTATGTTGTGTATGCTCACATATAAAAAATACGGTGAAGATTTGGATTTAACTATAGACATGTAGTATGGCTGATTGATACTGAGGAAAGCACCTGATTGAAAGTGCTTACACTTTTGTATATTTTAATTAATATATTAAAATAACAGTATATATTCTTAGCTTTTATTTAAAGAATAGTAAATATTACTGGTTTTACTGTTTAATTTAAAATATGTGAGAGAGAAGTATTTCAACATTGAACTTTTATAGCTCATTGCTTAATGCAATTTTTTATTTACTTTCCTGGCTGAGGTTGAGCTTTGTTTGAAGGTCAGAGACCTTCTGATATGTGTAACTCCAGTAGTTCTTTGGGCTTAGAATATGAGGCTTGTTATATATGCATGCTTCGATACTGGTAAACTAATTTCTGTAACCAATGAACTGTTGTTTTTTAATATTTGACTGACCATTTCTAGTGATCAGTGGATTGTTTCCCTTTTAATACTGGGTAGAAAGGAAGGTGAACTTTATGTGACTTTGTTTTGCCTCTTCTTCTTGATTGTTAGCTATTTTCCCCTTAAGTTTTCATGTTCCTTTCACTCTGGACCTGTAAGTTCTCTTCCTAGGCAGGACCACTGGCTGCAGTTCATGTGAACAGTACTTCCAAAGTGTATAACTTCTACAAAAACCAAGATGCTCTTGACTCTTACTGTTAGTTGATGAATCCTAAATCTGCATCTCTGCTCATCCATATTTTGCCAGTTATTTTTCTTTACCAGGATATTCCACAGATACCTCAAGCATAACATGCCTAACATTAGATTTATTCTTGTTAAATAACTTTTGGAACCTTATGCTGAGAGAAAAACCTTGGCCACCAATAAACCTCAACAGACTGTTGGTACTTTGGTGAATTTACCTCACTTCAGTGTCATCAGCTTTTAAGGATCAGTGTTTACTGGGCTCTTAGAAGCAGATTCATATTTACAAAATTTGTGGAAGATAGACGTATTAGTAGAGACCAGCATGGTCAGCAGATTTTTTTTCTCCGTAGGATTATGGTATTCAGCACTCATCATAGTCACTTGGACCTTAAAATAGTTTTTTATTTTATTTTATTTTATTGTTTTTGCCTGATACATGTCACAATGAAAAATATACATAACCTTTATCTCATGAATTATACTTCTAAATATTTATTCTACAGATATAATTGCATAAGTATGCAAAGATCCACAGATAGCATATTTCTAAACTTAGCAGTGGCTAAATCTATATATGGATAATTACATTTTTCAATTTATTGTTATTTTATTTACTAATATAATAAACAGTGATGTATCCACCATGCAATTCAAGAACTAGAATAACTTGCATCATTTACTTGTTCCTCTCCATCCCATACTCTTTTTTCCTCTATAAAAAGCTAGCTTTCTTTTTTAAAAATTATGGTAAATAATACATAACATAAAATTTACCATTTTAAAGTATGCAGTTCTATGGCATTAAGTATGTTCATATTATCTCGAACACTAACCTCATAAAACAACTGGGTGTGTGACTAAAGAATACATTTTTTAAATTTGCTTATGTTATGAATTAAACCAAAATTTATAATTTTATGTATTCTATTGGGACTTTTGTTTTTTTTCTTCTGTTTTTAAAGATACTAGTATTTCATTGATTTCAGAGAGGAAGGGAGATGGAGAGAGATAGAAACATCAACAATGAATAAGAATCATTGATTGGCTGCCTCCTGCACACTCCACACCGGAGGTGAGCCTGCAACTTGGGCGTGTGTCCTGACCTGGATCGAACCATGATCTTCTGGTTCATAGGTCGACGCTCAACCACTGAACTTGTGCCAGCCAGGCTGGAACTTGCTTTTTCCATTCAGCATTGTATTACCAAGATTTAGTATTTCTTTTGATTAAAATAAAATATTCCTCTGGCCTTTTGTTGTCCTTAAAATTTAGTCCAGATTTTTTCCTCATGACCTTCAAATCTCTGAATTATCTGAGGATGTGCCCTCATCTCTAGCATTGTCTTTTGCCATAACTGCAGCCTGTCTCTGTACTTAGAATTTCTTCCAAAAATTTTCCTGCCTCCAAGTCTTTGAATCATCTTACTTCTCTTCCTATTCTTCACATGGCTGGATTCTTATCATTCTCTGAATTGTATGTAAAATAGCACCTCCTCAGAAAAATCTTTCTTCACTTCATGAACTTTCAACCCTTTCCTCCTCCACATTGCTGATATACTCCATCATATTAATCAAATTTTATTTACTTACTACTTATCACTATCTGAAATTACATACTTGTTTTTCTCTATTCATGTCAGCTGCCTGAGAGTACACTTACTTATGTCTACTTATGTAGACCTTACCATGAAACCCCAAAACCTAGAAAAATAGATAGAGACTTTAATAAATATTTGTTGTATGAATTAAATAGAAAAAAATATAGAATTATTGGTATTAGCAAAAAACAAAACATGGAAATAATCTGGATATTTGCAAAGAGTTTAATACTTAATTAAATTTTTGAATAGTATGGTAGTAAGAGGGATGATATAGATTGTAATATCCCAATAGGATATTTAGAATAAAACATAAAAACATATAGTGACAACCAAACTTAGTATGTAGGTGTACATCAGTAATATTGTGGGAAATAGTTTGGAAAATATACATCAAATTTAGCAAAGTTAGTTATTGAAGGGGTGTGGAATTGTGAGATATTTTGTTGTTTTGAACCTCGCATACTTTGAAAGGCGGTGTGGCGTAATTACCAGGGTTTTGCTAGTACTCTTGGCTCCACCACTTCCAGCTGTGTGATCTTGGGCAAGTGTCTCAATTTATCTGTTATGGACTGAGTTGTGGTCCCCATTCCCAGCTCATGTTTTGAAGCCCTAACTCCCACATGTGATAGTATTTAGAGATTTGCCTTTTGAGAGGAATTAAGTTTACATGAAGTCATGAGGGTGGGGCCTCATGATAGAATTAGTTATAAGGAGACCCAGAGAGCTTGCTTTCTCTTGAGGACAAAGTGAGATGGTGACCATCTGCATGCTTGGAGGAGGTTTTCACCAGACACTGACCATTTTGGTGCCTTGATCTTGGACTTGAGGTCTCCAGACTGAGAAAATAAATTTCTGTTGTTTTAAGCCACACAGCATATGGTGTTTTATAATAGCACTCTCGCTAAGACACTACACTCTCTGTCTCTGAATTTTCTCGTCTGTAAATTGAGGAGAGTAATTAATGCTTATAATAAAGAGTTGTGTTGATAATTGTATGATTTAATGGTATGCAGACCATTTAGAATGAAGTCAAGCACATAAAAAGTATTAAAGTAATATTTGCTACTATTACACCATTCCTTTTACCACACTGCTTGTTAGAATTTTTTAAGACAGCAATTCTTACTTCAGCAAACATCAGAATCACCTGGAGACTTTGTTGTAACACCAGTTATTGAACCTTACTCCCTCCACCCCCTCACCCCAGTTTCTGATGCCATAGATCTGGGATGGGTGTTAATTATTTACATTTCAAACAAGTGCCCAGATGTTGTTTGTGTTGCTGATCCTTAGTTCAAGCTTTGAGAACCGCTATTTTTAAAGAAGTATGTGTTCACATTTTATTTCTGTGTCCCCCACCCTTTTGTTTTGTAACTGAAGACAGAATTTTGGGTTGATAGAGCTAGTACTGATTTTTGCTTTGAGCCACTTAAATTCACTGTGTTTTCTTTTTTTCCAGAAATATTTCTAAATCTATATTATTTGCCTCAATAGAGACATTGCATGTATACCTATTTATGTTGAATTATTTAACAGGAAATTAATTTTATTTGATTTTCTTTTCTGCACATAAAAATATGAAACCATGGAAAAGAAACCCATTTATTTATTTATTTATTTATTTATTTATTTATTTATTTCTGAGTGTATAATTTTGTCATTAGTTTCACAGGTATTCATCATTGCTTGTTGTAGTGGGTTTTTTTTTTTGTTGTTGTTTGTTTGTTTTTAATGATGGCTGCTTTAAAATTCTGTCAAATCTGTCCAACAATGATATCATCTTAGTATTGGTATCAGTTGTCGTTTTCTCAATTAAGTTGAGATTGACCTGGTTCTGGTTAGGATGGATGATTTTTATTAGATATGAGCATTTTAGATTATGACTCTAGTTCTTATTTATGTCTGTGTTTTAACAGTGGGGGAAGGGGCTGTTGCTAGAGAAAGTTCCACATTCCTCACATAGCAATGTGTTGATGTGAGGGCCTATATTTCAGGCTCCTCACTAGGCTGTGCTAACACACCTCCCTGGCTATGAGTGGGGAGGGGCACCTTATTACTGCTTTCCTCTTGGCCTCCATTGACACCATGGTTGGTGGGGTACCACTGGGCTGTCTTTTCTGATACCACCCACTGTGTGTGGGGAGAGCTGGGGATGTGCACCTTCTATAGCCAGCTGAGGGTAGAGACCCAGGCTCCCCACTCAGCTTGTGGAGGTGGCATGGGACTGCAATTTGTTTTTGCCAAAGTAGGGCAAATATTGGCTTTGACCTAAGAGAGCAGACCTTGCCCTAACCAGTTTGGCTCAGTGGATAGTGCGTCGGCCTTCCGACTGAAGGGTCCTAGGTTGTATTCCGGTCAAGGTCATGCCCTTGATTGCAGGCACATAACCAGTAGGGGGTGTGCAGGAAGCAGCTGATCGATGTTTCTAACTCTCTATCCCTCTCTGTTCTTCTCTGTAAAAAATCAATAAAAAATATTTTTAAAAAGAGAGAGAGCAGACCTTTCTTGAAATTTTGTTTGCTCTTTTTGATGTTTCTGGCTAGACAGCATCTCTAGCACCTAGTCTAGGATATACCAGGCAAAAATAAAACCCAGAAAACACTACCTTATAATTCCTCTCTCCTGAGGTTTTAGCCTGTCTGCATTCCTATATCAATGCTTCTATTTTTTGGCAGGACTTAGCAGGAGAAATAGAACAGATGTACTCTCTTTTATTTATTTTTTATTTTTTAATTTTTAAAATATATTTTATTGATTTATTTTACAGAGAGGAAGGGAGAGAGATAGAAAGTTAGAAACATCGATGAGAGAGAAACATCGATCAGCTGCCTCCTGCACACCCCCTACTGGGGATGTACCCACAACCAAGGTACATGCTCTTGACCAGAATCGAACCTGGGACCCTTCAGTCCGCAGGCCGACGCTCTATCCACTGAGCCAAACCGGTTTTGGCAGATTTACTCTCTTTTAAAAATAAGATTTTATTATATAATTTTAATTAATTTCTAGCAAAGAAAAGTTTTCTCATCTGTAAAACAGAATTCCTTGGTTTATGAATATTTTAAACCCACTTAAAACAAAAGAAGAGTGTTTAAAATAAAAAAATATGTACACAGATAATAATTTAATTAAAATAATGCCTAAAAATAAAAAAATAGAATATTATAAACCATTAAAATGATACTGTGGACATGAAAACAGATTCACAATGTAATATGTGAAAAACAGGTTATAAAATATCTTTGATATCACCTATGTAAGGGTGTGTATAAAACTTATTTTCCTAGCCGAAACCGGTTTGGCTCAATGGATAGAGCGTCAGTCTGCGGACTGAGAGGTCCCAGGTTCGATTCCGGTCAAGGGCATGTACCTTGGTTGCAAGTATGTCCCCAGTAGGAGGTGTGCAGGAGGCAGCTGATCGATGATTCTCTCTCATCAATGTTTCCAACTATCTATCCCTCTCTCTTCCTCTCTGTAAAAATCAATAAAATATATTTTAAAAAAAACAAACTAAAAAAATCACTTATTTTTCTAGAGGAAGATTTGGGATTACATAAAGGGATATGTCTTTGGGAAGATACAATTTTGAATGTATATTTTCTGCTTTTGGCTTTTTGAGCCTCTTCATTTAGAAAGCATTGATTTTTATAATAAGAATTAAGCATAAATTTTACATTCATTTACAGTGCATAAAAATATATTTCACAGATTTTTTTCTCATCAAGATATTATAATTTTAAAATCTGTTTTCAGAGTTTATAACCAACTTAAACATCTGCGATTGTTGTAATTTATATTTTATAGGTTCCTCTACCTGGCATGAAATGGGTAGATAACCACAAAGGTGTTTTTAATGTTGAAGTTGTTGCTGTTTCATCTATCCATACACAAGTAAGTGAATGTTAATAATTTTTATGATCAAATTTCACTTGAATGAATTGAACATATTGTCTAGTACTTAAATCAGTTTTGTTGCCTGCTGTTAGACTTAGGAATATAAGTCAGTTAAAAATGTAAGGATTTATAAATTTCTTTTTATCATCAAAATGTTAATGTCAACCAAAGCAAATATTTTACTTTCCAAAATATTATTGATTTCATTTTGAACAATTAAGTAATTTTTGTCCCTAACTTTCTTGTACATGGCAGTACTTTAAAGTTCAAAAAGCATCATCTAACATATTTTATTTATTATAGACTTAGATATTTCAAATGGAAAGTGTTCTTAGGGATCATTTACTCCACATTCTTCACTGTACTTCTTGAATATGCCACGTTCTCCTTAAAGCCTTTACATTAACTATTTTTTTAGCTGGAAGGCTTTTCCTCCTGACATTCATTTGACCTCTCTTCATTAAGGCTTCTGTTTATATCAGAGAGGACTTTTCTGGTGACTTAAACAGCAGCCCCATTATTCTGTGTCATCTTACCTTGCATTTACTACTGCCTTTTGCTCTCATGCATTCTGGCACTTTCACTGTGTGTCCATGTGTGTTTGCATGTACATACGTATACTTAACATAATATGCATTTGTTTATTGGTTCTTTTTCCCATTAGACTGTAAACTTCATGAGGTCAGGGATGTTGTTACCTGTCAAGAAAAGAGACTTTCCTTCAACGACCTTACAATAGGGAGAAATGTAAAAATAATTACAATACAATAAAATATATACTATGTTAGACATATGAACTAAATCAAGTACAGAGGAGTTGTCTGTTTTGCTGGGAACTGAGGTGTTTCACTGATAAGTAGGCATTTGCCATACAGAGAAAGGTGGATAACTCAGAAGATAAAAACGACGTTCAACTGGCAAAGAGACAGTAATCTGTTTAAGGACGGGCAGGCAATGTAAAGTGCATGGGAAATTGTGGTAGATAAAGATGGAAAACCAGGCTGGTAACAGATTATGAAGGAATTTGAATCCTTTAGAGTTTGGAGTCCAGGTAGATGGTGATTTCTGACCTAAATATAGGAAACATGAGAGAAGTAAATTTGGGAGCACATTAAGGGGAAGCAATTGTGAAGCTACAGTGAGTTTATTTTTTATCTTGTTGAGTTTGACATGCCTATGCAATTTAGATGACAATGTCCTATAGGCACTTGTAGTTTGTTTGCTGTTCAGGATTGGAGATAATAGAGTAAATAGGTAGTGGGTGTAGATGGCGCTGAGAGCAATCCTGTCTAATAAAAGTGTAATATGCAAATTAACCATCACTTCGCTACACTCACAAGCCATGCCCATCAGCCAATTGGGAGTGAGTATGCAAACTAACCCAAACAAGGTAGCTGTGGCCACGGAGCAAGCAGGAGGCTTGGGTTTCTCTGGCAATGGAGGAAGCCAAGCTTTCTGCACACCCTGGCCGACCTAGGCCTCCACTAAAGGCTACAAAGTTTCAATTATAGAAGATAAATAAATCCCAGATACCAGGGCCTCCGCTTGGGTGACCGGAGGGCATGGCCGGCCTGCAAACCACCACAGGCCCCTCGCCCAAGCTGCCACACACCCCAAGGGAACCCCCACCTTGATCTGGGACACCCTTCAGGGCAAACCAGCCAGCCCCCACCTATGGAACAGGCCTCTATTCTATCTAATAAAAAAGTAATATGCAAATTGACCATCACTCCAACACACAAGATGGCTGCCCCTATGTGGGTAAAGATCCTACACCCATGTGGACAGAAGATGGCCTCCACAAGATGGCCAGCAGGGGAAAGCAGTTGGGAGGCACCAGGCCTGCAAGGGAGGGCAGTTTGGGGCGATCAAGCCTGCAGGGGATGGCAGTTCAGGGTGACCAGGCTGGCAAAGGAGGGATGTTGGATGTGACCTAGCCTGCAAGGAAGGGCAGTTGGGGAGGACCCAGACTTGCAGTAGAGAGCAGTTGGGGGAGAGGAGGGGAACAAGGCGGAAGGGGAGGGCAGTTTGGGTGGTACCAGGCCTTCAGGCGAGGGCAGTTATGGGTGATCAGGCCTGCAGAGGAGGGCAGTTAGGGGCAAAAAGGCTGGTAGGGAAGCAGTTAGGCATCAATCAGGCTGGCAGGGGATTGGTTAGGGGGTGATCAGGCTAGAAGTGGTTAGGGGCAATCAGGAAAGCAGGCAGGCAAGCAGTTGGGAGCCAACAGTCCTGGATTGTGAGGATGTCCGACGGCCCATTTAGGCCTGATTCTAACAGAATTGGGCCTAATCAGGGAGTCAGACATCCCTTGAGGGGTCCCATATTGGAGAGGTTGCAGGCTGGGCTGAGGGCTCCCTCCCCCTGCGTACTAATTTTATGCATCAGGCATCTAGTAAATTAGTAATGGGTACAGATAATCTACTAACAAATCTATCACTATAATTGAGCTCTAAAACAATAAGGCAAACTCACTGGTTCTGAATAAGTATCAATATATTTCTTGACTAATTAGTAGTATTTGAAGTGGCTACTTTATAATAATAAGTGAAAACATAGGGTCGGGCAAAAGTAGGTTTACAATTGTAAATACACAAAACAGTGTTTTTTCTTGTACTATTATTTATTATTGTATTTTTAAAATGTATATATATATATTTTTTTTTTCCAGAAAGGGAGGAAGAGGGAGATAGAAACATCAATAATGAGAGAATCATTGTTCAGCTGCCTCTTGCATGCCCCCTATTGGGGATAAAGTCCAGAACCCGGGGCATTTTCCCTGATGGGGTATCCACCTGTGACCTTCTGGTTCATAGGTTGACGTTCAGCTGGCCGGGCTATTGATATTTTTAATATTAACAACTATAGACCTACTTATGCAAATTTTATATTAACCCACCCTGTAGATTTAGTGTTCAATTGGAAACAATGTTTATATATACTGGTATGTACTTTTTGTATTATTAGTTAATAAGAGATTTTTTTTAGTGTTTTATAGTTTGAAGAATTTATAGAGCTATACTTGCTTAGTGCTTTTTTTATTTTTTATTTTTTTTATTAAGGTATTATATGTGTATATATCTTTACATTTGCTTAGTGCTTTTGTTCATTCTTTGTTTTAGGATCCTTATCTTGATAAGTTTTTTGCTCTGGTCAATGCTCTGGATGAACACATGTTCCCTGTCCGAATTGGAGACATGCGAATCATGGAAAATAACTTAGAAAATGAATTGAAGAGCAGTATTTCAGCATTGAATTTATCTCAGTTGGAACCAGTGGTCCGATTTCTTCATCTTCTGCTTGATAAACTGATACTTTTAGTTGTTAGACCTCCAGTCATTGCTGGCCAAATAGGTAATTTACTTTTGTTTGGAGAATCATAGCATTTATAATTTGGTATTTCTAACTTTTGCAAAGTAGAACCATGATTCCTGTTTGTTATTTATTGGGTTGTTTGTCATTCTTTTATAGAGTTATATGAGTTGGAAATTAACCCCTTATCAGATGTATCATTGACAAATATGTTCTCCCATACAGTGGGTTCCCTTGTCATTTTGGTGCTGGTTTCTTTGCTGTACAGAAGTATCTGAGACTCTATTGCTTAAGATGGCTGTTTGGTTTATCTATTTATTCAATGTGCTACCAGTATTTCTTAGTTTGGGGGGGGGGGGGATTTTTTTTGGTAAATATATTTTATTGATTTTTTACAGAGAGGAAGAGAGAGGGATAGAGAGAAACATCGATGAGAGAGAAACTTCAACCAGCTGCCTCCTGCACACCCCCTACTGGGGATGTGCCCACAACCAAGGTACGTGCCCTTGACCGGAATTGAACCTGGGACCCCACTGAGCCAAACTGGTCAAGGCGCAAAATTCTTCTTACATACTGAATTGAATATCATATAAAATGCTGTACAGTCTTACCTCAACCTGGTTTTCTAGTCTTTTCCCCTCCTAATCTAATATTTAAAAGGCCAGTGGCTGTAATGCTGGAATGACCAAATGACCGGTCACCAGGAGGTGCATTGAGGGGTCCCATGGTGCGGTGGGACTCTAGGTCTCATGCTATTTTGCACGCTGAGCCTCTAGCCCTTTTGTAAATTCACTCATTTCTATCAAGTTGCTTGTTCACTATTTTCTTTTCTTATTATATTGGTATTTTTAATAATCTTTCATTGTTACTTTTATTTTTTAAAAACAAAAGTTGCATGCTCATTGTGTGCTATATAAGTTAGTGTGGTGAAAGCTTGGAAAGGGTAGGTGCAAAGTGGAGGAGTTCAGTAGAACAAAAATCAAAGGGGACAGCTATAGTACTTTCAACAATAAAGATAAGTTTTTTAAAAATGAAATATTAAATGAATAAAAAGAGAGTTTACTTCTCCAAGATAGATTTTTTTCCATAAGTGCTTTGCATTGTTTATAAAATTTAGGTCCCTGTGGGATGAAGTTTTGTTTTTGACTAAACAACCCATACAATTTTTATGTTAAATTAGTAAAAAAAAAATTTCCATTTTGTTTAGGAAAGTAATTTGGTTTATCTAATACAAGAAAATCTTTAATATCAACATCAAATTGTTTAATTACTGTGTGGTATACCTGAAACTAATATATTATTGTATGTCAACTGTGATTGAAAAATAAATTTTGAAAATGAACATCAAATATCTTTATACAATTACTATGTGTAATCACTATACTTAATGTATATAGAGATGACAAAACCTTGACCTTTTTGGAAGTTATAGTCTAAAAAAGTTAATGCAAAAATATTTTTCTCCTTCTTAAAAGTTAATCTAGGTCAAGCATCTTTTGAAGCGATGTCATCAATTATAAATCGGCTTCACAAAAATCTGGATGGAAATCATGACCAGCATGGCAGGAACAGTCTTCTTGCGTCATATATCTATTATGTTTTTCGCTTACCAAATACTTCCCCTAATTCACCATCACCAGGTATTTTATTCTTTTTACCATGAACAGCAAATATTTATTGAATGCCTACTAAGTGGCATAGACTATACTAAGTGCTGGAGTAAAATAAATGTTACATTTTAAAGCACCATTATTTACACACAGCTTCCTTTAGTAGATCTTGGTTGAATTAATTCTTGGGAATGAGCTCTGAAAATAACTTTTTGTCTCTGGAAGCATTTTATTTCCTGTTAAGATAAAGAGAATGTTGTATTTGTCATTGGAGTCCTATTGGACTTTAAAGAAGAAATAACCCTGATAACCGTGTGAAACCTATAATAATATAAAAGATTATTTTCTAGAAAAGTTCTGATTTCTCCATTATTAATAAAGTAATATAAGTTTTCAGAATACTAGAGCCCAAAGTAGCTATTTGTTTTTCATGATGGTGGTGGAGGTGGTGGATGTATCTTAATTTGAATAACTCATTAGATGTTCAGTTAGTTGATGAATATATCATGTATCTCTCTCAACTTGCTCATATATTTGTCTGTGTGAATCATCATTTATCACTAGTGATAATGGTAAGTGCCCTTTCCAGCAATTGACAAGGTTAAGATTAATAATGGTGAAAACTAATTATGGCATTCATTATGAAAACTAAGGATAATAGTACATGAATTTTAGCTCCTTGTTTTTCTTAATTGGCAAAAGTAGTAGTAATTGACTCATATCACATATGGTTCATAATTTCCTCTCTTGGTTTTTAAAATTATAGTATTTGAGGCTCCAAGTATGGAAGTGATTGTGGATTATATATAATACTCCTCCATTTACTCTTTCATTCAGTATCTGTTAGAATACCACAGATTATGCAAAACATTTTTATATGCTGATGTGAAAGACAAATAAATAGTTGACAGGTATTTGTTATTTGCAAATATGACATTCAGAAAGATTTCTTTAAATAAGAAAAATGGAGATAAATTATGAATACAGTCGCTGGGTATATTTATGTTCATAGAACATGGTTGAATAATGGTGTCAGACTTGATTTTAGATGAAAAGGGTTCTTTTATATAAGGTGGGCTCTTAGAAGAGCTTTCTTTAGATTTTTTTATATGGATATCACACAGGTGCCATTTTGTTATAGTTCAGATTGTCACTGATGAAGATTATGACAGTAAATTGGCTGTCCCTCTATTGATTGTATCAAGGGGCAAAGCAAGGAGGGTCAGAGGAAAAAGAAGAGACACAAAGCATTTTGGGTGTTAGATATAATGTGTGTACCTAGATAATATATGTGAGTGTTTTCTATTTTGGAGTGGGATGGGAGGGCAATGGTAAAATATGTACACATAATACCTTAATAAAAAAATGAAAAAAAAGAAACATTGAAAAGAATTGTATTTATAATTCATATGATATTGTCAACTGCTGTGAAATAGAATATCTTCGTGTATTTATTATTAAGTCTAGTCTTTTTCTTATTTATAGTATTTTTGATTCAGAAACAAAAGCAATTCATGGTCTTGGTGAAATTCTGTCAAGTGACAGATTAATTTCATGTCCTTTCTTGACTAATTTTCTTTGTATAATTATGTGCTGTTTTATATTCAACTCTAGGTCCTGGGGGTTTAGGAGGATCAGTGCATTATGCCACAATGGCTAGATCTGCTGTGAGACCTGCGAGCCTTAATTTAAATCGTTCTCGGAGCCTTAGTAATAGTAATCCAGATATATCTGGGACTCCCACGTCACCAGATGATGAAGTACGGTCAATCATCGGCAGTAAGGTAAACTGAAGATATGCGCCTGTAAATTTGATTTTCAGTTCATGAACAAATGAGAAATGTCCAAATGTTTTAATTTATTTTGAATTTTTAAATGTATTTGAGTTAATAACAAACAAGAAATTGTACATTTCCATTTTGCCAGTAAACACTGTTTTGTGTTTCTATTAAATATGCTTGCTATTGCAAACTGGTTTGTGCCTTCTGCTAAAAAAAAAAATCTGCCAAATTCTAAAATTTGTCCAGGATGACCAATCATATATTACTCACTTTTGTCTGCCTTTCATCATGTGAAAAATGATTTTTATATAGAATCAGAACAGATTTATGCGACTGCTGGGTAGAAGGACTATATCATCAATGATACAAAATGTAAGTCCTTCTCCAAAAGAACCTAGTTTGGTAATTGAGCTACATTTCTTATGAAAAACTCTATGTAAGATGCACCAGGATTAGAATTATATGTTTTATTTAATGATGGTTAATGATTACCCCAGATAATAAGGGAGATGCCAGCTAATCTAAGATCTAGCTATATATTTTTAAAAACATTAATCTTTATTACCCAAAGAAATATGCTTATGGAACAAATAGTTAATTCCCTTTTTATATTTAAAGTACAAAAATATTTCAGAGTTTAAACAAGCTGGACAAAAGAACAGTAAGTCCAAGAAATCACGTCATGTTGTGTTTTGACCAAACCATTGCAAATGTAAATACATTTCCTTTTGGAAAAGAGGAAGATGTTATTGTTATGGAATCATAGCAACTTTTATTTGGCATTTCATAATAATGATATGAGGAAGAATTAATAAACATGTTCTAGGGTCTGTGTTTAACACTTAGTCTGAACTATAATGGAATATATTTAAGATTTGGTATGGTTAGGTGAAATACTTGAATACTGATAAAAAAAAATCAGAATTATATCTATTCATATAGTTACAGAAATTTTACATTTTCAGAAGCATTATGCATCCTTCATTGTAAAATAACTTTAAAAATATTTTTATTGATATCAGAGAGAAAGGGAGTGGGAGAGATAGAAACATCAATGATGAGAGAGAATCATTGATTGGCTGCCTCTTGCATACCCCTTACTAAATATAGAGCCTGCAACCGGGGCATGTGCTCTTGACCAGAATCAAACCCGGGACTCTTGAATCCACAAGCCAACACTCTGTCCATTGAGCCAAACTGGCTAGGGCATAAAATAACTTTTAAACAATTTTTAAGTAATTTCTCACAGATCAAAAATACATTTTTTAGCCTTACCCCACATACTTTCCGTGTTTGGGAAAAATACTCAAGTTCTTTACATATTTGTTAATAATATTTAGCATTATTTACATATTTATAAAACACAATACTTTGTAGAATGAATCTGATTTGTGAATTATAATAAATTCTTCTATAAACTAGATACCATTTTCTTTAAGGCTATACTTTTAAAATGTCTGTTTCTATAAGATTTGCATTATGCCTCATTTAGTATGATTCTAGAGTTTTCTTTCATATGATGTATTTGATAACTTACAACATCTAAGATTTAGAACAAGATTTACATATATTGCAATGATCAGTTGCCTTTTTTTCAAGTAGTTTATAAAATGGGACCTATGACATAAACTTACTTTTGATTATATAAAATGATAAACATCAACTTTTGAGCAAGCCATCATAAAATGAGAAATTTTTTATGATAATACAGTCTTGTATGAATTTTTATTTAAATGCTTTTTATGTTTTCTCTTTGTTGTAAAATTTTTGCTAACTCTTTATTTTGGAGTATCCTTTAGTCATAATTCCTTATAATAGTATATAATTTTATTTTATTGAAAAATTGTAAGGAAGCTTGAAGTTTATTTATAGCTGCTTTTCATTTAGTCTGATTTTATTGGCTTAGACATTAAGTAACTCTTCTTTAATGATTTTGCCTTTCACTTTGCCTCAGCCATGGTCATAACCTAGATCTTCTCATTACCAATAACTTTAATCCTCTTAATCTCAATTTCATGAATTTTGTTCTTTAACCATTAAGGGTTAATTTTCTCTCCAGTACTCCCTTTCTAACAATTTCTTTATTTCTCTACAACCTCCAATTACTTGATTCAGTGACCTTTGTACTGTGTATTACCCCCCTAATATTATTTCTTTCAATTTAGCCAGCTAAAATATCATAATCACTTTAATTATGCCCATTATATCAAACCTCAATTCCCTTACCCTTCTCTCACTTCATTTTACTTGCTTAACCAAACCTCAAACCATAGTTCAACCCAGTTGACTTCCTTTGCCTTGTCACTACCTCTGCCACTGAATAAGACTTGAGAAATACCATGATAGCTGGTCTCAATTGAAATTAAAGACCATAAACCTCTGAGCCCTATTGTTATCAAGCAATTATATATATTTCTGTATTTCATTTACCTTCCCATTCTCCCAGAAAATGTTTCATTCCACTTTTTGTTACCTCAAGCCTCATAAAAGCTCCTCACTAACCCTCCTTCTGACTTTATCTTCTATTTCATTGTGAAAATTGAAGCCATCAGAAGAAAACTTTAGTAAACTTTTATCATTGCATCTGCTGATTACCATCTATTATTACTGAATACTTAATACTGTGCTGTAGATGACTATCCATTTCCCTAGGTGATACTGTCTATACAGAATTGCTTAACATTGTGACTACTCTTTTCTTTTACCTGTTCTTCCTTTGATGTTTTCTGATATTTTTAGTCAGTTTCTCTCGGGTTGTCTTCATAAATCTTACTCCAACAATCCTTTAAAAACTTGTTATAACTTGCTCCAGTTCTGTTAGCAGATTCCCAGGCCCAGATTGCTGGGTCAGGATTTTTGGGAGTAGGGCCTAGAATCTGATTTTACAAACCTTCCCAATTAATTATAATCATCAGTCAGGTTTAAGACATTGAACTAAAGCCCCAGTTTCCTTCACGTGGGGTCATAATGAACCCTTTTAGAGACAAATAGACATAATTCACTTCTGGTCATGCACATTAGTAGCATATTTAACTTTAAATTATTGATTGTAATAATGAAGATAATAATTACTATAAATAGCTCCAGAATGTTTTTTCTTAATGTATATAGTAGCTCATTAGATTTAATTACAGTAAGTACAATAAAACTGAGCACAACCCCAAATTTACCATTATTTTTAGGAAGGAACAAATATTAGGCATTAAAAAAATTTTTTTCTACTTAATTTCTCCTATCAGTTCCTGAAAGAAAATAAGAAGCAGGATCAAGTAGAATTATCGAGTATTACTGCACAAAAGTTTTCAGTGATGACATATGGAATGAAATGAAATTCTTTTAAAAAAGAATGGAGTGTTTTTTCTTCCTTTTTTTTTCTTTTCTTTTTTTTTTTTTTTTTTTTTTGAGACCTTAGTTATGTTCAGAGTAAATTAACTGTTGCTAACTCATACTGTCTTTAAAGAAACTGGGAGGGGGGTGCTATGGGAATTTTAGTTGTTGGTACTTCAAGGTGATCCCTTTACATAAAAAGAAATCACCTTTAAATGGTATTATTCTTCATGGTCTTGGTGATTTTTAAAAATGTATGTAATAAGTTAACTTTGGTAAACTAATAATACTCTATAGGTGCCTAAAATTTTTGGTTGCTTTAACAGTACTAATTTAAAAAATGTTTGCATTGGAAATTCTGGATTTCTTTAAGAATAATTTACAGCATGCCACATGTAATATTTCTTTCCTTTCCAACTGCTTTCTATTATATGCTTAGGGTTTAGATCGCTCCAATTCCTGGGTTAACACTGGTGGTCCAAAAGCTGCCCCATGGGGATCCAACCCCAGTCCAAGTGCAGAATCAACACAGGTGGTGTTTATATTAGAGGTTTCTTTATTGGCTGCTGATGTTTCCCTCTAGAACATTACTTTTTAGTATATACTATGATTTCAGTGGCTTGCTTTTTTAATTATTAAAAAGTGTGTATTTTTGTTTACTTAGCACATTTTTCAACTACTATGCATGAATACCACCAGTTGCACCAGTATTGTTCTGCTTTCCTGTTTTCTTCTCCCTCCCTCCTTATACACTCTGTCATTATATCAGTTCCTGTTGCTTATGCGATTGATGACTTTGATAATGGTTTCTACTTTAGGGGTAGCGTATCTTCAGTAAGAATATTAAAATATTTTGAGTGGAAAAACCTGACAGTTTTCCATTTGCTTTTGGTTTAAAGTGTAGCTATTGTATCGTTTAGCATTTACTATCTTGTTGTTTTTTTCATGATCAGTAAAAATACTGGTAATAAAGCAGAAATTAAATGTGAACAGTATACAGTATGCTTCCCATCCTATAAGATTAAATACCAGAAGCAAAATACTTTCTCAATTTGTGCTGTGTTGCAAAGTATGAAATATATTATAACTTAGTTGAATTAGGTTTTGCTGACTTAAGTCTAATTGCTTGATGGCTTAGATACTGCATGATACCTTCAAATATACTTCTCATCTGTTTATTGATTTTGGAGGAAAATGTTTTTGTTCTTGTAGGAACAATTTAATTATATTTTAATATTAGAATTGATTTATATTTCATGTAGTATATGGTAAGCCTGAATACTATTTTTGATAATACTGGAAAGTGAAAGAAATCATTCTAAACTTTTAATAATTTTTTATTGAATATAAAAGTTTGGTGGGTTTTTTTTTTTTTGTCTGAGATCAGTTGAGAAGTATGTTTTTACATTTTCTTACTAGTTATGTGCATGTGTATAGGTCACACAAATAAAAATTTCATTCTTTGCAGCACTCTGAATTTATATATTTATTAAAATATTCAACTTTTTAAGACTAAAAATTTTAGAAGCCATTTTGATATTCCTAAGGCATTAAAAAACTTAAAATGGTAAAAATGAGATGAGCAATAAAATAGATGGTTTCTGAAACCACAATAAAACACTATTTAAAAAATTCTATGTATTCCTTGAGCTGCAAAGTCATCCACAGCAGACTTTAATGTTATCTCGTCATCATTCATCTTCACTCCATAGGCTATGGATCGAAGTTGTAATCGTATGTCTTCGCACACAGAGACGTCAAGTTTCTTACAAACATTAACGGGACGCTTACCAACTAAAAAGGTAGATTCATATGAAGACAATCCATATAGGGGGAAAATAATTTCAGCAATTAAATAGATACAAGGTTTATTTACCTAATCAATATGAGATGTTGCAGAATTTCCATTGCATTTTAAAACACATTTGAGCAAGTTCTGCTTGTCTGATGCCTTTTGGGGCATGCCTTCCCAGTGTAGGCTCTTTTACATTATTTTAATGTGCATCTTTAGGTCTGGCTGCTTGTGGACTTCAGTGAATTGAAATTTGATCATCAAATTTTAGTGCCAAAAAAATGTATCAACTCTTAATTCTGATTCTGTAACTGCTTCTGTTTTGTGTTTTAAATCTCCAGGAAAAGGAAGATGAGTTAGAAAAATTATCACTCTTAGTAAGATATGTTGATTTGCTTCCCTTATGCACAGTTTTGTTAGTTTTATACACTACTTTGCAAATGCTTTTTATGCATATCCATTGCAAGGCAGGATATTTCTGCTGTTTTTATAAAAAGACTTTTCAGTACCTGAAAAGTTGAAAATTAATGTCAAAGTTTAAATTTTTAAAGGTATTTCCTAAGTTGTACCAGCAAAGTTCATTCATGTATTTGCATATGTTGAAATATGTATGTAAGGCCCAAACAAAATTTTATTTGCAATTTTGAGTTTTTGGTCTAGTTTCTATTTGCAGGTACAATTTAGGAGGCTATTTCCCACCTAAAAATTACATTTTGCCACAAGATAACATGTAATTTTTCCAGCTATTCAACATGCCACTGTCTTACATGTATAAATAGCCGTTTCGTTAATGGGTGTCCTCACTGCATCATTGAATGGTTCACATGCCTTATTTTGCTTATTCTCATTATATCTTCATTTGCAGTTGCATTATTATTTGGTTTGTGTTATTAACAGACTTGACTTTGATAATAACTTTGGATTTACTTCTGGATAGCTTTTTCATGAGGAGCTGGCTTTGCAGTGGGTGGTTTGCAGTGGCAGCGTTCGGGAGGCAGCTTTGCAACAGGCCTGGTTCTTTTTTGAGTTAATGGTGAGCAAAATAAGCACATTTTTAAAATATTGTTTTCCTTAGTGAACACTTTTGTGTTAGCTCATTATTTTATACTAGAAATCTTTTTCTGTTGTCTTACAGTTTTACATGTTCCTGCAAGACAAAATTACATATATTATATCTCTAAATAAACATTGTGAACACTCAGCACAATTTAGTTGAAATGATAAAGTTTATTTTAGTTAAAGCCAATTAAAAAACGTCTTTGTTTCATTCAATAAATAATATTAAAAACAAAGGAATCAATTAGGAGCTTAATATTTATGCACACACATCATTGTTTATTGCTTTTGTGTATATATGTGTTATCGGATGTGTGCATTGTGTTAGCACTGTCTCCATGGGCTAAATATTACCAAGGCACAGAGAAATTAAGTAACTTTTAAATATACACTGCTTATAGATAGCAGAACTGTTTTTCAAACACTGGCATTCTAGCACTAGGGATCTTTCTCTTCAGCCTCTAGAAAGTTGAAATCATTGAAACTTTTTCTTCCGGAAAAGCAGTATGTAAAAAATAAATAAGAAACAAAGGAAATCAGAAGGGTAGAAAAGAAACACAAAAGGAGCTTCTAGAGTACATCATAGGGTCAGTCTCAGCATGGAATGTTACAGATATTGAGAATAGAAAGCCATTTCTTCACCAAATAAGTGAAAAGGGACCATCCATAAATGATAGGTAACTCATTTTTTCCCTAGAAAATAAGCACCACATTTGTAATTCATGTACTTTTAATATAAGTTCAAAATTATAATTTGACTTATTTTTTGATAGTTGTAAATGTATGTTTAGATTTCTTATATAATATAAATTAGTCAAAAGTTTATAGTTTAAGACTTAGATCTGCTATTTACTAAATGTAGAATTTTGGCTTCAATTTCCCTAAATCTAAAATATTTCTTACCATTATCACATGGGGATAAGAATCTATACCCAAAAACATTTTATCAACTTGAATCACTTTGTTATTGCTTACCTAATATTTTATTTAGGTAAAATATTTAGTTATTCATATTTAATATATAATACATCCACCATTTGATACTAGGTGTTAGGTACGAGAGGCACTACAGTGAAGTCCAGGTTCCTAATCTCTCAAAGCTCACAGGGATAAGAAATGGCAAAATTGTTGAGTCTTGGAAAGATTTAATTTAAAACAGTTTTAAGGAGTGCTATTTTTTTTTTCTTTTGCATACATACACTTTTTTAAAAATATATTTTATTGATTTTTTTACAGTGAGGAAGGGAGAGAGATAGAGAGATAGAAACATCGATGAGAGAGTAACATCGATCAGCTGCCTCTTGCACACCCCCTACCGGGGATGTGCCCGCAATCAAGGTACATACCCTTGACCGGAATCGAACCCGGGACCTTTCAGTCCGCAGACCGATGCTCTACCACTGAGCCAAACCGGTTTTGGCACATACACTTTTTTCCCCTATTCACAGCCAGGGTAATTTTATGAAGATGATCCTGTGATTGGATTGCATTTTTTTTTTTTTTTTTTTTTTTTTTTTTACATTTCTTTGGAATATACAAAATATTATAGTGAACTTTCCAAAATATTTGAGGAGCTAAAAGTCTTTCAGCTTTGTAATAAATCACGTTTTATATTGAAACAAATAGCCCTACTGTAGAGTCTCCATAATGATTAATTGCATCTGTAAGAAATTAAACTAATGGCTTATTTATTTTTTCAGGTGAAGAGCATGGTGCATCATTTATACTTTAATGATAAACTAAATGCAGCAAGGAAATCTCGTTTTCCAGAGCGTTTCATGGATGACATTGCTGCTCTTGTCAGTACAATTGCCAGTGATATAGTTTCACGATTTCAGAAGGTAATGATGACTTTTTAAAAAATATATTTTTTAAGCCGAAACCGGTTTGGCTCAATGGATAGAGCGTTAGCCTGTGGACTGAAAGGTCCCGGGTTTGATTCCAGTCAAGGGCATGTACCTTGGTTGCGGGCACATCTCCAGTAAGGGGTGTGCAAGAGGCACCTGATTGATGATTTTCTCTCATCGATGTTTCTAACTCTCTTTCCCTCTCTCTTTCTCTCTGTAAAAACTCAATAAAATATATTTTAAATAAATAAATTTTTTCAAGCTCACATTAAACTCTCATACCTTTATTTGTTTTTGCTTTTGATTTCATTTCATAGGATGCAGAAATGGTTGAAAGACTCAACACAAGTCTTGCATTCTTTCTCAATGATCTGTTGTCTGTTATGGACAGAGGATTTGTCTTTAGCCTTATAAAGAACTTCTATAAACAGGTAATTCATAATTAGTAATATTAGTAGTCAAATAACCTAAATACAGTGTTTGCTCTTTTTACAGCCAGAGCTAAGAGACCTTCATATACATGCATATACTAATACTGTTTTTAATAGCATAGTTTTATTAGTAAGGCAAAAGTAAGTTACATTTGTTAATCAGAACGCAAGACTATGGCAAGCTGATATCAGTAAAACTGGCTTTTGCTTGGGTTACACTGGCCCATTCTGGAGCACACCACCAGGTAAAGCAGCCCAGAGATTTCATTCAAAAATAATGTTTATACTAAATGAAGAACTAACTGCATTTTTTATGTCTTCATTGATATTTAAAGTAGCTGCATTTTGCTATGTATTCCTCCTAACACAGCCTTGGAGTTTAGAATTGTAGACAAATGTTTACCCAAGTCCCAAATGTCATTCATTTTGCTCTTATTAATCTAAAAGCATTCTGGAACTTTTCCACAAACAGCTGATTCTCTTTTTAAATTTTTATCAACTTATTAGTGAAATCTAACTTTTGAAAAAATTAGTATTGGGCCCAATGGGCAGTTTTGCTAGTAAGCTAGTAACTCATCCTAAAGATCCCTTTTAAAGAAGTTTTTAAAATATATAGACCTCTGGGTCCCATCTCAGTATTATTGAGGAGTTTGAATCCTGATGGTGGGCGTAGGAAGTGAGGGACATGGTGCTTGTGAAGCACTTCCGAGCTGGTCCACAGATTAGATTTGGGGAACTACTGGGTAAGAATGCTATTTGGCAGTGAAATATTTAGGCTTTTGAAGATCTGTTCTATTGGATGCCTTTACTGTATGTTTCTTTTATTAGAGAAGTTAAAACTGTGTGTGGACACTGACCCACTTATAATTATTTCCTATAGTATGCATTATTTTTACTCTATCTTAAAAATTCCATGTTCTGCTGCTTCCAAAATCTTTTCCTGTCTTTATTCATCAAGTATTAACCTCCTACATTTGCTGAACATTGAACTAGATCCTAGGGTTGCTAAAGTTATTAAGTCTGTTCATATATGTCCTCAAGTAATTTATGGTATTGCTGGGAAAATAGGCAAATAGATCATTATAAATATAGGTTATTTATAATATTAATTTATATTTCACAAAGTATTGTAAAAAGAATGGATACTTCTTTTATGAAGTTAATTTGGTGGTGTATTTTTTCCTCATAAAGTATATCTTTGAAAAGCAGAATATTAATGCTATATTAGAAACAAGAATGTGGCTTAGTCTTAGCCAGTTAGGCTCAGTGGATAGAGCATCGGCCTGTGAACTGAAGGCTACCAGGTTCGATTCTGGTCAAGGGCACATGCCCAGATTGCAGGTTCTGTCCCAGTCGGGGGCATGCAGGAGGCAGCTGATCAATGATTTTCTCTCATTGGTATTTCTCTCTTTCTCCCTCTCTCTTCCTCTCTGAAATCACTAAATATATATATATATATATATATATATATATATTTTAAAGAAAGTGGCTGTTAGCCTATCAGTGGAATTCTACAATAAATCTTGTAGTTCAAAATTTTGTATTTTAACAGTAATTTTAGAGACAGCTGATACTATTACTTAAATCACAAAAACCAAAGCTGCCCACTGAGTACTATTCTTTAATTCTTTATTCTGTCCTTCTGGTGTTGGCATTAGAGAATGATATATTCGATTGGTTTTCTCTTATTTATGCAATGCTTACAAGGTGTCTTCAAAGCTTTACTCATTACCAATTCCAAGTGTCCTGGTGTCCTTGAGGTTGGATTTTCTGCGAATCATCTGCAGCCATGAGCACTATGTTACATTAAATTTGCCCTGTAGCCTGCTTACTCCGCCTGCATCACCATCACCTTCTGTTTCTTCTGCAACATCTCAGGTATGCAAACTGTAAGAAAGAAATATCCTGAAAGTCCACATCTGTGAAAAAGCATTTTAAACACTGGGGAAAAATTATAGGTAACATTTGAATAAAAGCTGTATAATAGGTTCTGTATTAAGTGCTTCATAAGTATTAATCATTTAATTATCAAAGCAACTCTAGAAGGTAAATTCTATTACTATTCCTATTTTACAGATGAAAAAACTGAAACACATTAAGGTCAATAACTTACCCAAGGTCACACAGTTAAATGGCACATCTATACTTGGAACCAAGTCACATGTTGACATTATTTTAAATTTCTTTTTCAGTTACAGATGACATGTAATATATTAGTTTCAGGCATACAACATAGTGACTAGATATTTATATACCTTACCAATTCATCACCCCTGTTAGTCTGGTACTTATTTGACACTGTACATAGTTATTACAATATTATTGATTATATCCCTTATGCTTTTTTTTTATTTTTATTCAGAGTATCATATTAAAACATTATCTTACTCATATGTTCAATCTAATGAACAAAATAAACTGGTGAACAAAATAGATCTAGAGATATAAAAGCATGGAACAGACTGACAAATTTCAGAGGAAAGGTGGGGTTAGTGGGTAGGGGAAGTGATTAACTGGGAAACTTATAGGAATATATGCATAGCCCATGAATATAGACAATAGACTGGTGAAGGCCTGGGAGGGGGGGCAGGTGCAGGGTGGAAAGGGTCAGTGGGGGGGAAAAACAAACAAAGGGGACATCTGTGACACTTTGATCAATAAAGATAAAACAAACAAAAAGGAATAAAGAAAAAAACAGATGGGGTGGGAGGGAGACAACAGATAGAAACTTTTAGTATGAGAAAAATAAATTGAAAATAATCAAAAGTATATTTCACCATAGTTTCTTATACCAAAAGAGTAGTTACTTTCTCCAATCTATATAAAGAGCCAGAGTCCATTTCATCCAAAATGACCGAAGGGACAATCAAATGCCAGGCTTGCACGCAGCAGGCTTGGGTGGGCGGGGACTAGCAAGCGGGCTGAACTGCTTATCTCTAAGAGAGAGAAAGAAGTGGGCTGATCAGCAGCTGCCCCAGGCTCCTGGCAAGGCCTGAAGAGAGAGAGAGAGAGGCAAGGGCTGTTTTGTGCACTGGGGCCACTAATATATATATATATATATATAAAAGCCAAGCAACCAGAATGACCAGTCAGCCCTTGCCTCTCGCTCTCTAGGCCTTGCCAGCAGTCCAGCCTCTCTCTCTCTCTCCCCGGAAGGTCAGCAGTTCAGCCTGCTTGCCAATAGCTTGGGGTGGCTGCTGATCATCCCCGCCTCTATGATCAGGCCTGGAGATAGGCCTGGAGATGCTGACTGGCATAGAAACTGACTAATCAGGACCAAATTTGGGTGAACTGGGAGGAGCTAATGACTGCTAGGAGGCGGAGCTTTTGACACTTGACTGGTATAGAAACTGACCAATCAGAACCTAATCTGGGTGAACTGTGAAGGCAAAACCAAGGTGGGGTTTTAGGAGGGATTTTTAAGGGCAACAGCTGTTTGGTGTAAGGTGTAAGAAAACAGTTCAATTTTTTAATGACCAGTTTGGCAGTATAATGCAAATGGCTGGCTATTAGTCCAGATATAGGGATTATGTATTTTTTTCTGCCAAGAGCATTGCCTCCTGCTGAAAAAGACTTCCCCCTCCCCCTCATTTAAGCAGTCCTATTCTGCATAACCTATATATACTAATAAGAGGGTAATATGCTAATTAGACCAGATTGACCGGCCATCTTCTGGACATCTGACTTCCTTCCAGACAAAGCCATATTGGTGGGGGCCAAGGCAGAGGCAGTTAGTGGCAATCAGGCCAGCAGGGGAGGGCAGTTGGGGGTGAGATCAGGTCAGGGAGGGCAATTGGGCTATCAAGCAAGCAAGTAGAGAGGTTGGAGCAGGCAGAAGCAGTTAGGGGCAATCAGGCAGGCAGGCAGAGGCAGTTTGAGGAAATCAGGCAGGCAGGCAGGTAAGTGTTTAGGAGCCAGTGATCCCAGATTGCCAGAGGGATGTCCAATTGGATAGGATGCGGGCTGGGCTGAGATAACACACACACACACACCCCCGCCCCCCCCATGCACAAGTTTCATGCTTAGGACTAGTCTATATATATGAAAGCCAAGCAACCGGAATGACCAGTTACTATGACATACACTGCGGCCCCAACCACCCACAGCCCCTACTCCCTGCGGGCTCAGACCCCACCCATGCACAAATTTGTGCACTGGGCCTCTAGTTTTAATAAAATAAACTGATCTGTAATAAATCTTAGGCAATAAATTATTCTAGGCAAAGTTTATCTCACTTTTAGATAATTCTCACATTCTGTTCATTGTAATGTGTGTCTGTGGAATTTTTTGTTGCACAGCTATTATAGTTTGTTCTATCTCACTCCCAAACAGAGTTCTGGATTTTCCACCAATGTACAGGACCAGAAGATTGCAAATATGTTTGAATTGTCTGTGCCTTTCCGCCAACAGCATTATTTGGCAGGACTTGTATTAACAGAGCTGGCTGTCATTTTAGACCCTGAGGCTGAAGGGTGAGTAAACCAGTTTTTGGCTTGTAAAATATTAGCTTGATTTTGATGGCAGGACAGATGTATCCCACTTAAACTTCCTAAGAATCAAAAGATTAATCTTTCCCACTCTTCTACTTGAGAGAAATGCTTTTTTTTTATTCCATCAGCTTGATAAGTAACCAAGATAATTCCTTGAGGGCAATAATATGTTCTAATACTGATCACAGATTTGCTCTCTAGAAACTCATTATAGGAAGAAAGTTAAAACTGAAACAATATACTATGATTAAATGCTAATTTTGTAGTACAGACATAGTTGTGTAGAAGATTAACGCCTTTATTATAGCATTTGTAACAATGAATTATTACTTTGCTGTCTGTTCCTCTCTTACTACAAAATAAGCTGTTTAAGAACAGAGACAATGTCTTATCTCCAACATCTAGAATAGAATATTGCAGGTCCTGCATAAGTTTATATTTAATTACTGTGTGTGATTGAGTTTAGATATAATATACTATGGGGGTTAGGGGCAATCAGGCCTGCAGGGGAGGGCAGATAGGAGTGAGATCAGGCTGGAATTGGGAGCTGTTGAAAGATAAGGAATAGACAATGAGGTTTGGGAATCATTGCTGGTGATGCAGGAAATAGGGGAAACACAAAAAGCAAATGACCAGAAGAGGAGGAACTATTTGGAGAAAATATTGAGAAAAGAACTTACAAGATGACAATGTCAAGTAGAAATCTAGAGAATGAAATCTGATATATGTTCATTAGATGTGGTTCATGACAATATTTTAAAAATATACTTTAAAATCTGGAAGGGAGAAGAATCTCCAGCTAGGTTTCATAGGCAGCTATATAAAATGGCAGATAAGGGCTCTGGCGTTAAGATTACTTTGTTTCAGATCTCAGCTTTTAAATCTGTATGATCTTAAGAGATAAAAGTTATATTTATTGGCGCTCTCCCTGCCAGGAGCATGCCCATCGATTTCCCTGCCCTTCTCTCGCTTCCCCTCCCACTCCCCCGGCACAGTAGCTTCCTCACTCCCAAGCTCCCAGGGCCCTTCCTTTACCTCTGTAACTCGTTCCTAAGCCCATTTCTTCTAGCAATTACTTCTACCTCTGTAATTTACCTAATAAACGTTCTCTTGCAAAATTTTTTTTAAAAGTTACTATTTACTGAGGAAGGCAATATACAAGGCGTTTAGCATAAATTACATAGCTTAATTTCAAACCACCTTAGGTAGGTTATTACCCACATCCATAGATAAAGAAACAGAGATTAAGTATCTTCAAAAAATCATTTAGCTATTAAACGTTGAAGCTAGTAAGTACCATATTATAAATATTTAAATTCTGTTAGTTGCAAACAAAGGAAGTAAATAGAGGAAGTAAGTGGAAACACTTGGTGTAGACTTAAAACATTCAGGAAGTTTATTACTGGGGACATCATGTAATAGTTTATTACTAAGTTAGAATAAACTAGTTTCAAGTGAACATATATTTTCAAGGTAGAAAAGAAAAATGAAGGGGACATTTAGGCTATTGAAGAAAGATGGGGTTTGTTGAATATATGGAGGGATTACTTTCTGAGAGAAGATACAGCTTTTTTTTTCATTAAATTATTATCTGCATACAGAGAAGATACAGCTTTTTCTGAAACACAGGAAAGATGGTCCTATAGCTATATAGATGGAGATATGTTAAAAGATGTGACCAGCCTGGCCATTGTGGTTCAGTGGTTGAGCATCAACCCATGAACCAGGAAGTCACGGTTTGATTCCTGGTCAGGGCACATGCCCAAGTTGTAAGCTTGATTCCTGGTTGGAGACATCCAGGAGGCAGCCATTCAATGATTCTTTCTCATCGTTGATGTTTCTATCCCCCTCCCTTTTCCTTCCTCCTTCTGAAATTAATAAAAACATATATATATATTTTTTTTTTTTTTAATGATGCGACCAGAGCAAATTTGGAATGGCTTTCTTTCCTAAAAGAAAGAAATTGGAGGTAAGGTCTTTTACTGATATTGATGGTGAGAGGCTTAAGGAGAGATAATGTGATCTGAAATTGGTACTAGGTACAGCATTAAGGGGTGGGTGAAGTTGTATGAATTTTTAATTAGAATGGTTTGCATAGTCAAAGCATCTTCAATTTAAGAAGAAAGGCAAAACTATGAAGATGAGAGCGACCCTTGCTAGTTTATTATCTCAATTGAAATGCAGGCGAGTGGAAGTCTAGAAAAGTTGTTAGGGCCCATATGAGGTGTGTGAGCAAGGAAGTTCTGTTCAAATAGATGTCAAAGGTAACCTCAGCCTGTGAACGACATAATCCATTAGGTAGAGGATTTTTCTTTGGAAAAAGGAAATAGAAGATTACTTAAAATGTAGCTGTTAACTTTTTATTTTTTTGCTTTAAAATATCACTATAACTGCTCTTACGTTATTTAACATTAAAATGCACTAAGAAGGAGTTAATGTAAAAACATTCAGGTTTACTCTTTAGTGAATTTATATAACATTTCTTTTCCCTCAATTTTTACTTATACAAAAAGACATTAATTTTAAAATAGAAGTGTTTTTATAAGAATAGATGCAGCCGAAACAGGTTTGGCTCAGTGAATAGAGCGTCGGCCTGTGGACTGAAAGGTCCCGGGTTCGATTCCACTCAAGGGCATGTACCTTGGTTGCGGGCACATCCAGAGTGGGGGTGTGCAAGAGGCAGCTGATCAATGATTCTCTCTCATCGATGTTTCTGACTCTCTATCCCTCTCTCTTCCTCTCTGTAAAAAATCAATAAAATATTTAAAAAAAAAAAAAGAATAGATGCAAATATGTGGCAAAATTAAGAAGTTGAACAAAATTGATTCAGTACCATTGCTGACTGTTTGCTTTAAAGGTATTAACTAATAATCTGTGACCTTATTGCTTCTTCTCCATCTTCTTTTTAAATAGACTGTTTGGATTGCATAAGAAAGTCATCAATATGGTACACAATTTACTATCCAGTCATGACTCAGACCCACGGTACTCTGACCCCCAGATAAAGGCTCGGGTGGCTATGTTATATCTACCTCTGATTGGCATTATCATGGAAACTGTTCCTCAGCTGTATGATTTTACAGGTACTTAGTATATGTAAAACAGATTTTAATGGCAAGTCACAATATATAATAAAAGTGTTAGACAATTTCTCAAGATTAAAGATCTTATTTTAGGAAAAGAAATATAAAGAAATGTACTAATATAAGTAAACTGTAAATAATTATATTACTGAAAATCTTTTGACTTTGTGAGAGAATCCACTGCAAGGTTTCTGTAAGTAGTTCTTATGATGAAATTTTAAGTAGTAATTGTATAGTAGTTCTATTCCCTACTTGTTAGAAAATAGGGTTTTTGTGTACTTACTGTTCCTCTTAAAAAAACACAAGAAAACCTGAAAACTGTTTACTACCCTCCGTATTAGTTTTATTCATATAAATGTAATTTAAATTAATATTCACCTGAATATCAATAATTAGGTTTATTGCTAACATTGGGTTAATGAGATGAAGTTTTGTTGCTTTTTAAAAATTAGGACCTACAAAGTTTTATTGCTCTTGCTTTTCATATTAGAATTGAATTCTTTCACTTGCTCTGAAAAAAACACTGTAGGGTTGCATTTAAGCTAGCCATTAACTAGATAAAATACTTCCAGTTCAATCAAAACAAAAACAAACATTTACTGAGTTCCTCGTGTTTATTAAGAACTGTTTATTAAGCTATTCAGAAGTTTTATGTATGTATGTATGTATGTATGTATTTATTTATTTTGAATTTCTTCCCTCCTTCCCCCCTCAGAAACTCACAATCAACGAGGAAGACCAGTTTGTATAGCCACTGATGATTATGAAAGTGAGAGTGGAAGCATGATAAGCCAGACAGTTGCCATGGCAATTGCAGGAACATCAGTTCCTCAACTAACAAGGCCTGGAAGTTTTATTCTCACATCAACGGTAAAAACAACCCTCAAACAAAAGTTTTTTTGTACCCTTAAATAACTAAGATTATTTGTTGTATTAACTGACGCAGAAGTACTCTGAGCTTTATTTTGTGGAAAAGTTAATACATTTTATAATACATCGTATAAATGTCAAAGACTTCTTTTTTGTCACCGTCCCTGACAGGAACCAATGGTTCTCTAAATCTGATAAACTTTTTGTTATTACTTTCTTATACTTCTCTTATTTTTTGAATCAGCTGTTTCTTTTTACTTTCATCATGTTTGATATATATTATATGGTAGATATGTTAGTTTTTAATAGTAAGACCTTTAGTTTTTTGCTTTATAAATTCTGTTAACATTTGCTGGAAGCCCTACCCAAGCTAAAACAGTCTTCTCTTGCCAGGAAAGATTCAATAAACTTCAAGAACTTAAGTCTAAGGTTAGGGGTATGACTTATACAAGTATTATCTAAATCAAATGATCATTTTATAATATTTGATTTTTAAATAATTTTGTTTTTTTGCTTTTAGAAGAAAACAGTTGACAACTGCTCAAAAAGGAAATGGTCATTGATCATTCTAACTCATTCTACTGTTCTTGATTTTCAGAGTGGCAGGCAACACACTACCTTTTCAGCAGAATCAAGTCGGAGCCTTTTGATCTGCCTCCTTTGGGTTCTCAAGAATGCAGATGAGTCAGTTCTACAAAAGTGGTTTACAGATCTCTCAGTCCTGCAGCTCAACCGCCTGTTAGATCTGCTTTACCTCTGTGTATCTTGCTTTGAATACAAAGTAAGTGATCATTATGCCATTGCAAAGAGGAACAAGATAGGAAATTATGTGGAGAAAGAAGAAAATTTTCTCAATGCTTCTTCTTTTCTAATGTTTAAATTTTAGGGAAAGAAAGTGTTTGAAAGAATGAATAGCTTGACCTTTAAAAAATCAAAAGACATGAGAGCTAAGCTTGAAGAAGCTATTCTTGGGAGCATAGGTGCTAGGCAAGAAATGGTGCGCCGAAGCCGAGGACAGCTTGGTATGTACACAATGTCTTCTCCTTCTGGTGAGAATTTCTTCATTTTCCTTCAAGTTTATTTTATAGTCCTCATTGTTGCATGTCTTCAATGACAGTTCTACCCTTTAAAAAAAGTGTTTTAAATGTAACTGTGAATTAACTGAAATAACCATTTCTCTGTAGGAACTCAAGTTAAGAGTTCTGATTGAAGTAGGGTAAAACGTACTTTGTGATTTGCTCTGGATAGTCTCAGTTTATTCCTGTTACCCTTGTGTGATTATTAATAGCATCCCAAAACTGCTCTAGTTTTAGAATAGTTTTAGGTGCACAGCAAAATTGAACTGAAGATACAGAGATTTCCTTGCCTGCATGTATGTATAGACTCTCCCATTATCAACATCATTAATGAACCTACACTGACACATCATAATCACACAGAGTCTATATAGGGTTCACTCTTGGTATCATTCTTTGTAGCATTTCCTTTTACTCTTAAAAGTTACCTATTTTGCACAATGAATTAATATACTCTGTATCTAAGGCAAAGATATTGGCCATCAAACTCCAATATTAGTGAGAAGAAGCAATAGCTTTAGAGGCCTGATTCTAATCCCAGGTCTGCTAACCATTAGCCATATAACTTTGACCAGGTCACTTAATCTCCCCACTTTCTTTTTCTTTATCTACTGTGATAGTTTGGAGAATTTAAAAGGTAGTATAACTAACTGAGCTTATCATCTTTGTAGTGATCATATATATAAACATTTCATAAATTCTAAAGTGACATGTAAATGATATTGTTGCTGTCAGCTCCTTAAGGACAGGGCCATGGCTTAGTCATCTGTGTACATGACACATGCTAATAGTTCCATGTATATTTGTTGACTTAAAATATGACTATACATTTATAAGTATACTAGGGGCCCAGTGCATGAATTCATGCACCTTGAAAGAAACTGTGGGCCACGAGGCTGCGGTGGGCACAGGTGTGGGTATTGGCCCATCCCTGCACCCCCACCCAGCCCCTCCCACCATGGCCCTCAGTCCCCTCTCTGCCAACGGCCCTGCTTGCACCCACTGACAGCATGGAGCAATTGGAGCCTGCGCCAGCAGTGGGTGTGAGCAGGGCCGGCCCCATCAGTGGGTGTGAGTGGTGGCAGCTGCCCCAATAGCCCCTCAGAAGCAGGGAGAGGTGGAGAAACCCACAGGGGTGGTCAAGGCCTGCAGCTGCCACTCACACCTGCTGACAGCGCCAACAATTGGGATTGGTGCTAGGTGCTGGCAGCGGGTGTGAGTGGCGGCTCCAATGCTGGCAGCTGGTGCAAGCGCCAGGTGGGACTGCAGTGTGCGGGAGCAAAGAATTTTCAGTAACCACCAGAGGCTTGCCCTGATGACAGTGACCAGCGTCCTGCCTTGGTCTGACACCCCTGCTCACCTGCTCCATAATCCTGTCACAGCCAACGCCCTCCTGTTCCATGCTCTGCTGCCTGCTGCCAACACCCACCATGTTCCAAGCATGCCACCTGGTGGTTAGCGCACATCATAGGGACAGGTTGTTCAGTTGTTCTGTCATTAGGTCTATTTGCATATTAGGGTTTCTTATATTTAGATAGATATTTTATTTATTGTTTTTCAAAATGCTGTCATCACGGTGGTCACTTATTTAAGTGAACTTAAATATTCTTTATATGCTATGTATGTTTGGAATTTAATAATGAATAAGATAAAGTCTTTGCCTTTAATGGAATTAATAGAGCACCAATTTTTTCACTCTAGTTATATACAATTCACAATGTACCTATGTATTTTCTTTTAACTCATTTATTATGTACAACAATCTTCAAGAAAGGTATGAAAATTAACTTTCAAGTAGGTCATTTAATTATTACCAAAATCTAATGAATATTATCCTCATCTTTAAGATAAAGAAAATAAAACTCATAGAGATAAACAACTTGCCTAAGATCATAAACTAAGTGACAGAAGCAGGATCTTTTGGCTTCCAATTTAGTGTTCTTCATATTATACTACAGCTCTTTCTGTAGTTTATTGTTGGAAAGGTGGAACTACTAACAATATGTTACAATTTATGAAATGTTTACACATTTCCTTTCTTGTTCCTCCAATTTGTGAAATGTTTACAGATATGGTCACTACAGAGTGGATATATCCAGACATGTCCTTTATTGTGTGGCAAATTATATTTTTTCTCAATATTTTTAAAATTTGTATTTGAACTCTGAATTTTGATTTCCATTTTTCTTTCCATCTTCCCAACCAATTTAAGGTCTCGTGTTTTTCAAAAAGGAGCATTAACTTTCTCATTGATTAAATCATGGCATTCTATTGTTTAAGTATTTTTATATTTCTGCACAATTCCCAAATATATTTTGGGTATCACACTTCTGCTGGATTTGTATAAATCAGTTCTATTGCTACTGCCCCTTAAAAGAGTCTGTGTGATTCAGTCCATCTTCCATCCTAGAAACCTCTTGGGAGAAAGCCCTTGTTTTTCTCTTGCTCTGCTTCCTGTTGTCTAAAAGAATCACTATAGGAATTATCCTTATTTTCTTTATTTATCAAACAAACTTATTGAGCACTGAAGATGTGCCAGAAACTTTGTCAGCCTCAGACATTAAGTGGTGGGCAAATAAACATAATCTCTGTTCTTAGTGATTTATAACCTTATGTTTATAAGTGCTATGGAAAAGTAAAGCAGATTAAGAGGAAAAGAAGTTGGAGAGTTGGGAAAGGCCTATCTGTGGAAGTAAGAAATGACTGGCCAGGGAAAATTTGGGAAGAAGAATCTGGTAGAAGGAAAAACAACCTTTAGGCTCTAACTCAGAAGCATATATTCAGAATACACCACACATACACAAGCACACGCACACACAACTTTAGTGGTGCAAGCAAGAGGAATAAGGGTAGGAAATAAGGTTATATCATGTAGAGCCATAGAAACCATGGTTAAGATTTTGAGAAAATAGGTATTAGAAAAGTTGCTTATTTAAAAGGATGTTGTTGTTGTTGTTGTTGTTATAATACATGTAGCAAGCATATTTCTTCTGTAACTGTTATGAAGGCTTTGAATAAAAAGCATCGTTGTCAGGTTTTTCCATTGTTATTGAGGATAAAATGGCTGTGTAAAAAATTATTAACATTGTGCAGTATTTCTTAAATGTTTGCAAGTATATATATAAGTGGTCCAGTTGAAATAACACTTTTTAAAATGGTTGTGAAATGTACTTAACAGAGAGAAGTCCATCTGGAAGTGCCTTTGGCAGTCAAGAAAATCTGAGGTGGAGAAAGGATATGACTCACTGGCGGCAAAACACTGAGAAGCTTGACAAGTAATATAATCTTCTATTTTATGTTAAATGATAGGCCTGTTGAATTTCAGCTGCAAGAGGAAAATGACTTAATTTTAATGTTATTTTATATATATGTTAGACATTCAAATCTTAGAAGAAAAAATATTATACTTAATTTTTAAATAGAAGATTTAAAAAGATTTGGGGGAAGAATTTTTAATGTGGTATAATAAAGCATAATGTTACATATTTTAAATGTTACCCCATTTTCCCCAGCAGCCCACCCCCTTCGAAAGTTGCATTCTACAACTATTTTAGAATATATTTTGGGTATCACACTTAAACTAAGTATTTCAAGCATTACAAAAAATTAGAAAACTATTATTTGCCCTCTTGGAGCCTAAAATATAATTAAAGGAAGACAAAACACTCTGGGTCTTCTGATTCTAGCGTGGAGACAAGCCAGGTAAAAACACAGTTGAAATGCACTACCATGAGTCCAGGAGCCTAAAGGACTTCACCATCAGTATAAAGAGAACTAGGTGACTGCAGGTAAAATTGCTTGGCTTGAAACCCTGCATTGAATTAAGGGGCTAAATATTTTCTCTTGACAATTTGTAATTACAAGTTAGCCCTGGAGTAGCTTGACTGGCCCAAAAAACTTTAGTATATGGTGACCAGCTCATTCAGGTTTGCCTAGTACTACTAATTTTTAGCACTGAATGTTTCATATCCCAGGGAACCTTTCAGTCCTGTCCAAGATTGTTGGTCACTCTATCTGAAACCATTTTCAGCCCAAGAGTTAGAGGATTCTTAAAATAAACTTCCAGAAATATTAGTTCACAATAGTGAAACCGTAAAACACAGAAAGCAAGGCCCTATGCAAGCCTATAGACAAAAAACAGTAACAGCAGACTCAGTACCATATAGATGAGAATTTGAAATTATCAGAAATTATTAGTCTCTTCAGGCTGCTATAACAAAATACTTATAAACAACAGACATTTATTTCTCACAGTTCTGGGAGCTGGGAAGTTCAATATCTTGGCACCAGCAGATTTGGTGTCTGACCCTCTCCCAGGTTACAGACTTCTCTCTCGCTATGTTCTCATATGGTAGAAAGACAAACAGATTCCCTGGGACCTCTGTTATAAAAGCACTAATCCCATTCCCAAGGCCCTTACTCTCATGACCTTTGCCTCACCTAATACCATTCATTACCTTGGGCATTAGATTTTCAACGTAAGAATGTAGGGGGACACAAATATTCAGACCAAAGCAGATACTGAGTATAAAATTAATATGCTAACATTTTTTAACTTTGAGTGTTCACTTTTCTCTCTTCTTTGTCTGCCTAAGTCCATTTCTTTGATTACTTTTCCACATGTGTGGTGGAATTCACAAAACAGCCAGCATATATTGCTTTATTTCTGCATTTGTGTAATGTTCTTTCTGCTTATCTTGCCGTATTCTAAGGAAGCTGTTTTTTGGGGGATTTTTTAGTGTTTTCCTGATTCTTTTTGTTTAAACCATATATATATGGTTTAAAATATATTTTTAATATTTATTTAAAATAATATTTAAAATATATTTTTATTGATTTCAGAGAGGAAAAGTGAGGGGGGGAGAGAGAGAGAAAGAGAGAGAGAGAGAGAGAGAGAGATAGAGAGAGAGAGAGAGAAACATCAATGATGACAGAAAATCATTGATTGGCTGCCTCCTGCACACCCCCTATTGGGAATCAGCCGGCAACCTGGTCATATGCCCTTGACTGGAATGGAACATGGGACCCTTCAGCCCACGCTCTATTCACTGACCCACACCAACTAGGGCTAAACCATATTTTTATAATGTTTCTTTGCAGAAGTCTTTCTGGATTTTATGTTTGAACAATGCATTATTTTCTTTTTCAATTTAATGCTAACTATGCTGTATTTTCTCCTTAAATTTAATTTGTAAAATATAAACTCATAAATTTTTCTCTTTAATGGTAGTAATAAAGATTCAGAGACTTAAACATCTAAGAACTTCAGTAAGTTAGTATTTAGTATGTCCTTATACTTTTGCTTTGATTTGTGTATTGTTTTGTCTATTTAGATGTAATATATAATTTCTATATATGTATTGCTATTAAAATAATGTCAACTTTACCTATAAATCATCTATAGTTTTTTAAATTTTTATTAAATAATACTTTTGTATATATTGGATAGTCAAGTAAATGACTTGATTGGCATCAGATGTTTTGTTTCTAATGCGTGATTCCATCCAGAGTCTCATTGAAGAATTAATTTATTTTCTGCATCAAAATTTAAAATTTTTTAAACTTTAGGGGGGGGAAAGTACTTTTATCCTTCAACATTTTGAATAATGCCATGAAGCAGCCCTAAATGCAAGCCCACATAGCACCATCTAGTGGCTATTCCATGCAGAATAAAACACTTTCTGTGTTTGCTGTATCTCTGGAAGCTAAGTATTTCTGCTTTCATTGGCATTGTGATAAAGTATATATAGGAATAGTCAACAAAATGTAGGGTAAAACAAAACATTGATATGTAAAATATTGTCTTTTCCCTTATTCTCTTATAATTTTCAATTTATCAAATACTGAAAAATGATTCCAAGTTTTGTTTGTTTTTTCTATGAATCTTTTAAGTCTTTTTTTGAATTGTGGATCTGCTGTTTTGTTTTGTTTTAAGATAAATATAATTTCTTATACTATTTTACATTAGGTCAAGAGCAGAGATTGAACATGAAGCACTGATTGATGGAAATCTGGCTACTGAAGCAAACCTAATCATTTTGGATACACTAGAGATTGTTGTCCAGGTAAGAACGCAAAGAACAGGAATTTAAAGTATAGATTTAGTTCACTACCTGGTTTTGCTCAATGGATAGAGTGTCAGCTTGTAGACTAAAGGGTCCTGGGTTTGATTCCTGTCAAGGGCACTTGCCGGGGTGTGGGCTCGATCCCCGGTAGGGAGCATGCAGGAGGCAGCTGATCAAAGATTCTCTCTCATCATTGATGTTTCTGTCTCTCTCTCCTTCTCCCTTCCTCTCTGAAATCAATAAAAATATATTTAAAAGAAAAAATATATAGATTTGGTAAATTGAGTTTGGGGGGAAAGTACCGTATTTTCCGGCATATAAGACGACCCCCTAATTTTACAGTTAAAACATAGGTTTAGGCCTGTATTCGCTGTATAAGACTACCCCCCACTTCCGAGGCAACACCAGTTTGTTTGTTTTTTTTAATAGACTCTGGTCAATTGGAGCAGGCTTTTTTTCGTTTCAAAAGTCGTCTTATACGCCGGAAAATGCGGTATTTATTGAGCCATTTTATTACATTTTAAATTTAAGTAGTTCCTAAAAGCTATATCCTGGCTCTCCCTGCTCTCCTTCATTTAAATCCTGCCCATTCTTGCCAAAACCGGTTTTGCTCAGTGGATAAAGTGTTGGTCTGTGGACTGAAAGATCCTAGGTTCGATTCCGGTCAAGGGTATATACGTTGTTTGTGGGCACATCCCCAGTGGGGGATGTGCAGGAGGCAGCTGGTCGATGTTTCTCTGTCATTGATGTTTCTAGCTCTCTATCCTCTCCCTTCCTCTCTGTGAAAAATCAATAAAATATATTTAATAAATAAATAAATTTTGCCCATTCTGTTTTTCCCTTTTTTCTTTTATCCAAATCCTGGTAAACTTTTTTTTTTTTTTAAGTTCTCTTAAATCTTATCATTTTCCTATTTTGAAAACAGTATTTTTTTGTGTATACATATTCTGTCTCCTTAACCAAATTGCAAGTACATCTCTTTTTTATTTAATCTTTAAATTGCAGACCGTTTCTGTAACAGAATCCAAAGAGAGCATCCTTGGTGGGGTACTAAAAGTGCTGCTACATAGTATGGCATGTAACCAAAGTGCAGTTTATCTACAACACTGTTTTGCTACACAGAGGGCCCTGGTTTCAAAGGTAGGTTAATTTTTTCCCTTCAGTCTTATCAGACTTTATTAACATTGTCTAAGATCATTTGACATGTTCATTGGTTAATGTATTTATATTTAAAGTTTTCATAGAAACCCAAGATCCTTGATTCTTCTTTGTCTCTCTTCTATTGTTTGCCTTTTGGAATTCTTATTTGGATCACCTTTAACCAGTTTCTGGCTTAAAAAATAATTTTGATGTGAAGAAAGGCCTAAAATTAATAGCTAATTTTAAATTTGGGGCTTTCCTTATTTCTTGTTCTTCCTGTTCCTTATTAACTTGATAAATCAAGAATTCAATGTATAAGTAGTTCAGTCCATTCAATTTAAATTAACTTAATGTATGGTGAATGGAAAATAAAGTACATTTGTTCAATGACTTCAAATATTTATTTCCTACATTGGTTTCCTCCTAAAAATTTGTATATCCTTATAAATCTCAAAGGTAGCTATTTCTTTTTCTTTTTTTGATAATATTACAGATACCTCAAATTTGCCCCATCCCTTACTTCCCTTCTCTAAGCTCCTCCCTAACATTCCCATATCTTCACTATCCTATTGCCCATGCCCATGGGCTATGCATATCCCATATAATAAAAGGCTAATATGCAAATTGACCTAACAGTGGAATGGCCAGTCACTGTGATATGCACTGACCATCAGGAGGAAGGTACTCAATGCAGGAGCTACCCCCTGGTGGTCAGTGTGCTCCCACAGGGGGAGCATTGCTCAGCCAGAAGCCGGGCTCACAGCTGGCAAGCCTCTACTACATCCGTGGCAATGCTAACGATGTCCGGCTGCTGGCTTAGACCCGCTCCCCATAGGAAGCAGACGTCCCCCAAGGGCTCTCAGACTGTGAGAGTGTGCAGGTGGGCCTGAGGGAGCCCCCTCCCCCCACCCTGAGTGCACAAATTTCATGCACCAGGCCTCTAATAAGTATATAAATTATTTGGTTTATCTCTTCTCGTCCCCTCAACCCCACATTGTGCTACGTGAGTCTGTTCCTCCATGCTTAAGTCTTATTTTTTTGGTCAATTTCTTTTGTTCATTAGATTCCAGAAATAAGTGAGATCATATCCAAAGGTAGCTATTTCATCTTATACATCTTATAAGATGGAATACAGAGCTACTGATGAAACTTAACCAGTGAAAATAACTTTCAGTACTCTTGTAATAATAAAAACATATTATAGAATTATTACATGTTGGTTACTATACCAAGTGTTTTATGGGCATTATCTAATGTAAGATAGTCATACAACCCCAAGTAGATAATATTATTAGGCTCATTTTATGGATAAGAAAACTTGTCCAAGCTTACGCTGCTACTAGCTAGTAAGTGCCATAGTTAGGTAGTATTCAAACCCAGTCTGTCTGAATCTGATCCACATTATTAACCATTAGAGGCCCAGTACATGACATTCATGCACCAGTAGGGTTCTACCAGCTGGGGACTCCCTTTCCCAGCTGCCAGCCGGGGCCTTCCTTTGTTCCACGCCACGCCCCCGGTAGTCAGCATACATCATAGCAAGCAATCGAACTGCTGTTCAAACTCCTGAGGGGACACTTTGCATATTAGCCTTTATATAGAGAGATTATATATATAAATTAGCAAATATTGTCCTTTCACCATTCTTTTGATTCTTGGCTGTACTAACAAATCTCTAGTTCAGGCTACATAACTTCAATGTCGGTATTGTTTTTTATAGTTCCCTGAACTCCTGTTTGAAGAAGAGACAGAACAATGTGCTGATTTATGCCTCCGGCTTCTCCGACACTGTAGCAGTAGCATCAGTACAATACGGTCACATGCTAGTGCCTCCCTTTACCTATTGATGAGACAAAACTTTGAAATAGGGAATGTAAGTATTTTGTCTTTGGATTCATAATGAAATATAACTCCTGCAACTGTCTATTAAATGGATTTAGGGGGAAGCTTGGAATTATTTTATATATTTTGAGCCTAATCCTAGACTATCTTGATATTTCTCATTCTATAGATATCTTATAAAAACTCAAATCTTTAATTTTGTTTTCTGCATGTCATTCTATGGATATCTTATAAAAATTCAAATCTTTAATTTTTTTTTCTGTATTAAAAATAACATACAGCACTTAGCCGGTTTGGCTCAGTGGATAGAGTGTCGGCCTGCAAACTGAAAGGAACTGGGTTCAATGCCAATCAAGGCCACATGCCTGGGTTGTGGGCTAGATCTCCAGTGGGGGACAGCCAATCCATGATCCTCTGTCATCATAGATGTTTCTATCTCTCTCTCCCTTTACCTTCTTCTGAAATCAATAAAAATATATTTTTAAAAAATAATATACAGTAGTAAACTTAGAACATAAATCTATGTTGAGGGGTTATAAATTTTAATTGTTACCATTTAGTAAAATGAAAGTAATAATAAAGAAAATTATAGGTTTAAGTATTTTGATTTAATATTTTATGATTATATGTCAGACTTTGAGGAATTCCATTTTTTCATTTAAGTATTTATTTGATAATATATTCATGTGTTATATTTTTTTATTTTAGTTTTTTTTGTTTGTTTTTAGTCAGATGTTTAATTCACTCAGGTAAGTATTTAAAAATTAAATTTTATAATTTTTCTTTGAGTACTGTTTTTGGTATCTTATTGGGTCTGATATGTAGTATTTTCTTTTAACCCAAAGAATTGATAGTCCTTTTTGTTTTAAAGTTTTTTTATTATTTTTTTTTAATATTGATTTTAGAGAGAAAAAGAGAGAGGAAGGAGGGAGAGAGAAAGAGAAGCATCATGTTATTTATACATTCATTGCTTGATTCTCATATGTGCCCTGACCTGGGATCAAACCTACAACCTAGGCATTATATGACAATGATGTGACCAGCTAAGCTATCTAGGTAGGGCTTGTTTTAAAGTTCTTGGTGGTGGTGGTTGTTGTTGTTTTAAATAATGTATTTATAGGTTTTATATTAAGAGAGAAAGGGAGAGATATAGAAACATGGATTGGCTACCCTCTACATGCTCCCTACTGGGGATTGAGCCTACAACCCAGTCATGTGTCCTGACCAGATTCTAACCAGCAACCTCTTGGTGCATAGAACGATGCTCAGTATACTGAGCCACGCTGGTCAGGCATGTTTAAGTTTTGATGCTAGTTTTATTGCTGTGTGATCATACAGCATATATCTCTTTTGTACTGTGTGCCTTTGTGTGTTCATATATGCAATGTTTTTGTAAATGTTACACAAGATGGGTATTTCTTATTTTTAGAGCATTGAGTTAAACAAAATACCTTATTAATTACATTATTCTGTTTTTCTATATCCTTGTTTATTTTTGATCCATTTGCTGGACTGATAGAAATTATTTTAAGCCTACAAATTGTATATTTTTCTCCTTTAGCTCTTATTGGGTGAATTGATATTCATAACTATTGCATCCTTTTTATGAATTATATTATTATTCCCTTTAGAATTGAAAAGGGTGAAGAGGCTTTATTTTAAATTTATTTCAGTCTAAATTCTACCTTGTATGGTATTAAAATACCTCCACTTTCTTTTTAATTTGAACCCTACTGTTCATTTTGTGTGCTTTTCTCTTTCTGTACCTCTTATGTGTTCTTCAGTTACCTTTGTATATTCCTTTATTTGTACTTTTAAGAATCAATTTATTTTAGTTGTGCCTCTCATATACAAGATAGAGTTGTGCTATGTAATCCACTCTCTAAGTTGAAGTAAATCTTTTCATATTTGCTATTATAACAAACTAGTGGCCCAGTGCACAAAATTTGTGTTTCTATTTAGATTGACGTATGAACTCCTATTTTATCATCACTTTCTTATTCTTGCTATCTTTCCTTAAATTATTTTATTTCTGCCTTTATTCCCTTTTAAAGTTAATGACTAAACACATTTTTTAAATAATGTAAGGCAAAATATTTCATTAGAATTTTCATCTGTTTCATGACAGCATTCTTATAATAAGTGTTCTTTATCTGGTGAATTTCACTGATCTTCTTTACTATTTTATTACTCAACTAGAGGCCCGGTGCACATGGGGGAGGGGAAGGTGCCCTCAGCCCAGCATAGACCCTCTGCAATCCAGGACCCCTCAGGGGATGTGCAACTGCCAGTTTTGGGCAGTCAGACATCCTTCTCACAATCCGGAACCATTGGCTCCTAACTGTTCACCTGCCTGCCTGCCTGATCGCTTCTAACTGCCCTCCCTGCCATCCTGATCACCCCTAAACACCTTTGCCTGCCAACCTGATCACCCCCAACTGCCCTCCCTGCCAGCCTGTTGCCCCTTACTGCCCCCGTGCCATTCTGGTTGCCCCATGCAGCCTGCTGGTCAGTCATTTGGTTGTCCCTCGCTAACCTCCCTGCTGGCCTGGTCGCCCCACGCAGCTTGCTGTTTGGTTGTTACTGTGAGGGCATTGTGACCAATTTGCATATTACCCTTTTATTAGTACAGCTATAGAATAAGCTGGGTTTTCTTGACCCAGGTGTTTATAGGAAATTCCTTCAAGAGTGTAATTTCTCTTGGAACTTTGCTATTATACATACATCTTGTCTAACTTTCTAAGTTTCTGGTCAATCTGTTTCTGTCCACTCACACATTTTTACTCATTTACTTTTCAGGACAGATAGTTTTATCACTTCAAAAATGAGTCTTTCATTTAAAAGAAGTATTTTTTCCCATTATTTCTGACACCTGTACTTCAGGATAAGTAGATGAATAGAGCTTTGTAAATAATTAGAAAAGCTGCCAAAACCGGTTTGGCTCAGTGGATAGAGCGTCGGTCTGCAAACTGAAAGGTCCCAGATTCGATTCCAGTCAAGGGCATGTACATTGGTAGCGGGCACATCCCTGGTGTGGGGTGTGCAGGAGGCAGCTGGTCGATGTCTCTCTCATAGATGTTTCTAGCTCTCTATGTCTCTCCTCTCCTTTCCTCTCTGTAAAAAAATCAATAAAATATATTTTTAAATAATAATAATCATTAGAAAAGCCTGGAAACAATAGAAGGAGACAGTGAAAAAGAAAAAGATACTTTTTGGCACTGCTTGATGATTATGCTGGAAGAGAGAGTAATAAGAGATAAAGTTGTCATTGAAAAGGCCTAGACTAAACTTTCATAGGACAGATATTTGTTTTGTTTATTACTGTACTCAGTTCCCACCATATAGTTTGACACATTGACTGAGCTGATACTTGTGTTTTGTCCTTAAAGCTTTGCTCAGCAATTGGAGCTTTTTAAAGATGTGTTTAGATTTGCATTTGACAAAAACTTTTCTGAAGCTATTTAGAAGATAGACTTGGGATATAAGAGAAAAGGCAAAAAGGATCAGTTAGGAAGTTATTACAGTAATTCAAGCAAGAAATGGTAAGGATATAAACTAAAGCAATGGCATTGGGAATGGAGAAAGAACAGATTGGAACAGATTAGGGAATTGTGAATTGGATTTATAGTATGAGTAATAAGGGAAGAATGATTTCTAGATTTTTGGCATGAATAAGTACATGAATAGAAGCACCATTCATTTAATCTATAGGAAGAGAAAGTATTTTAATGTTAAAATTGTGATACCTATGAGACACATCCAAATAGAGCTATCTAGTAAAATATAATAGCCTAGAACTCTATAGAGAAAAATAGGAGCTATGAAGACATAAGTATGTATCTGTACTAGTCAAAAACAAAGAAATGGATGAGACTATTTAGAGTATGACAAGTAAAAAAAATTTCTTGCTAGGCTGAGGTGACTTAGTGGTTGAATGTCTACCTATGAACCAGAAGGTCACAGTTCTATTCCCGGTCAATCCCCAGTGGGGGGCATGCAGGAATCAGCCACTCAATGATTTTTTCTCATCATTAATACTTCTATCTCTTACTCTCTGAAATCAATAAAAATATATGTATTTTATAAAGTTTCTTGACAGAATCTTTGGTACCAAAAGAGCAGATAAAAAATAGGAAAAACAGGATAAAGTGGTACCACTGAAGATAAGCTAGGAAATTCTAAAGGAAAAAATAATCAATACATTTACATATACAAAGATATCAAATAGAATTTTGACAAAAATATCTTCAGTTTGACAATTACTATGTTATTATTGATAAACTCTTAAAAATAGTTTCATAGTGGGGAATGGTGAAATAAATGAATTTACACTAAAAATGGAATAATGTAAATTCTCTTATAGACATTATTCTAAAGATTCTACCTTTAAGTTACTTTATGAATGATTTGTGTTATTTATGTCATAATAATGGACTTAATGAAATGGGCCAAAGTTTAAAGGCCATATCTACCACTTAAGAATTTAGTGATGGCCCTAGGCGATTTGGTTCAGTGGATAAAGTGTTGGCCTCCAGCCTCTGCATTTAAGGGTCCCAGGTTCAATTCCAGTCAAGGACCCGTACTTCAGTTTCAGCCTTGATCACCTGCCCTGGTCAGGGCATATGCGGGAGGCAGCCAATCCACGTGTTTCTCTCACATTGATGTTTCTCTCTCTTTCCCCATCCCTTACACTCTCTCTAAAAGTCAATGGAAAAATATCCTCAGTTGAGGATTAACAAATAAAAATAATAATTTTCTGATGGTTGGTTAAGCTCTCTAGTCTGTAAAAATTGTGTTACCTTATATAATAAAAGGGTAATATGCAAATTGACCCTAACAGCAGAACAACCAGAATGACTGCTGAACCAGTCGCTATGAGGTGCACTGACCACCGCTTGGTCCCTTTCCCTGGCTGGCAGGCTCCGATTGCCTGATGGCCACCTGCGGCAGGGACAAGGCCAGTGAGCAGGTGAGAACAACTGACCTCCTGGCTCCTTTCCTTGGCTGTCAGGCACTGATCACCCAATGGCAGACAGGGATTTGGGGGTGAGTAGTGGCAGGGGGCGGGGCCAGCTGCAGGCAGCTGGGGAAGATGGCCCTGATTGCAGGCAAGGCCTAGGGACTGAATTTCATGTGCCAGGTCTCTAGTTATTAATTACATTGTTTATAATAAAAGCCTAATATGCTAAGTGTCTGGTTGTCTGTTCAATCAAAGTGTAATATGCTAATGATATGCTAATGTCACTCAACTGCTCGCTGTGACGTGCACTGATCACCAGGGGACAGTTGACCAGTCACTATGATGTTCACTGACCACCAGGGGGCAAAGCCTCTGACTTGTAGGTTAGTTTGCTGCTGGGGTTCAGCTGATCAGGACTGGGCAAGATGGGTCGAACACACCTGGAGCTCTCCCATGGTCCCTCCCCAGCTCACGGATCCCAATTGGGACTGGGTGAGACAAGGCCAGACACGCCTTGGAGCCCTCCCACAGCCCTTCCCTGGCCCAGTCATGCACAGTAAAATCCCTCAGCCTGGCCTGTGTCCTCTCACAATCCAGGACCCCCTTGGGGGATGTTGGAGAGCCGGTTTCAGCCCACTCCCACAGGCCACGCCCTTCAGAGGGTGCCAGCTGCAGGGCTCACCACTGGCTGGCAACCGCTGCTGCAGTAGCACAAGCCTCTCCTGATTGGGACTGATAGGGCACGAGCCTGCGGCAGGCACAGTGGGGCCAGGATGAGTGGAAGCGGCAGGTAGGAGCTGCAGGCAGCATTGGATGTGGGTTTCAGCCCAATCCTCGCAAGCCACCCAGAGGGACCCCATCTGTGCACGAATTTGTGCACCGGACCTCTAGTATTTTATAATAGGTCAATGTTAAGTCTAGGTACAATTTCTAATTTAACTGTAACACATGGCACTTTTTAAAACCCTGTTCTAAGTTCTTTTTAAAATAAGATTTCAATATGCATATCTCATTACTTTTTAAAAGTATTTTGCGTAGAGTGGTATTTCTTTCACTAATTAACTTTTTCTTTTGGACTGTTCCTTTAAGCTCTCCTATATTGAATGGTAACCTGATAATGTCTCTGTTACAGAACTTTGCCAGGGTTAAAATGCAGGTAACCATGTCACTATCTTCCTTGGTGGGTACATCTCAGAATTTTAATGAAGAATTCTTAAGACGTTCTCTGAAGACTATATTGACCTATGCTGAAGAAGATCTGGAATTGAGAGAAACAACCTTTCCTGATCAGGTCAGAAATGCCACTTTCTAGATCATTAATTAAAATAGTATTGCAGAATAGTCACTTTTCCAAATTGTTAAATCAATCTTTGTTTTTTTACTGGAAGAGCCTGAATTTTTCTTTCAATCCACATATCATATGCCATAGACAAGGATGAATTTTTTTATTTCAATAAGCTACTTTTCCTTCTTGGGTTAAAAAAAGAAGGGTTTAATTCTGTGTATTTGTCACAGAAAGAACCATAGACAAGCAGTATGGGCAACCAGAAAGTTTTATGATGAAATGTTTTTTCCAATTATTATTGAAATAGTAATTTGCCTTAACAACTTGAGTTTTCTACAAACTACCTTTTGGGAGAATCAGAAACATAGGAGAGAATTATATTTTGTATTCTTTTTTATATCTATTCTGTCCCTATATTTTATTTCTACTTATAATTCTACTTGTTTCCAGGTGAGAAAACTGAAAAACAAAAAACAGTCTGCTGTAGAAAGTTTAGTACCCTTAACCCACGATACTCCAGCAATCCCATTCTTAACTATATCAATTATTTGTTTTGAAATCTTCAGGTACTCTTAGGAAATATCTTCCAAACTAATTTAGTAATTGTGAATGAATGGCAATTGAAGAATGTTTTTCATATAATTATCTGCTACAGGTTCAAGATTTGGTTTTCAATCTTCATATGATCCTTTCTGATACTGTTAAAATGAAGGAGCACCAGGAGGATCCTGAAATGTTGATTGATCTAATGTACAGGTACCATTTGTTTGATTAACTTATAATAATACTATAATAATACTATATTAAGGGCTTAAATTAGTAGGACACAGGAAACAGGTAAAAAAAAAATAAGCACACAAATATTAAGTCAGTTCCTAATGGTAGATTGAAAAGTCAAAATGCACTTTTTTTAGGTGGCTTTTTCACATCCCTTGTATACTCCTTCTTTTAAGAACTATGCATAATTGTTCAGTATATATATTGATTATAAAAAACGAGAGGGTTTAAAAAAATAATCAGAACACATTTAACACCTTGGCATCCTGGACCCTAGACTTCCTAAGAAGGCTCAAGAACCCATATTTTAAATGTAAAAATCAGTCCTTTAGTGATATTTATCATAACCATTTTCTGACTTTAAATATGGTTATGCTATAGAATATGTCTAGGAACACGTTTTGAGAATTTTGTAATTCCTATTATATGTAGAAAGATGTAAGTAAAACTTGAGGCTTTTTCTTTTCCACATGACTCTTTTTTCAGTTTTGGAGTTCTTTAAAGGGCACATTCAAGACAAATATATTTATAAGGTTTTTTTTATTGAATATAAAACGTCTTTAGCCGGGATCGGTTTGGCTTGGTGGATAGAGTTGGCTTGGGGACTGAAAGGTCCCGGGTTCGATTCCGGTCAAGGGCATGTACCTTGGTTGCGGGCACATCCCCAGTTGGGGGTGTGCAAGAGGCAACTGATCGATGACTCTCTCTCATCGATGTTTCTAACTCTCTATCTCTCTCCCTTCCTCTCTGTACAAAATCAATAAAATATATATATATTTAAAAAAAAATCTTTATGTTTTTCCATAATGAACACGTAAATTCTCATAGTTTTTTCCTTATTGTTTTCTTTAATAGCCAGATTTTATTTTTTTATTTTTTTAAAATATATTTTATTGATTTTTTACAGAGAGGAAGAGAGAGGGATAGAGAGTTAGAAACATCGATGAGAGAGAATCATCGATCAGCTGCCTCTTGCACACCCCCAGAATCGAACCTGGGACCTTTCAGTCCACAGGCTGACGCTCTATCCACTGAGCCAAACCGGTTTTGGTTAATAGCCAGATTTTAATATGGCACGGCTATTTTTAGTATTTCCCTCTCCCCCCCTTAAAAAAACAAAACAAAACTGATATTGCCCATTCCGTGGGCCCACTTTCTCTAAGCATACACAAATACATTTCCATACCCCTAAAAAACTTGTCTTAATGGGTTGTGTTAGATAACAGAAACCTTTGTAGGTAAACACTACTCATAAAAAGCAATCTAAACTCCCTTTCAGCTTAGGAAGCCAATGCTAATTGGGAAGAATTTCTGTTCTATTTAGAATTGCCAAGGGCTACCAGACCTCTCCGGATCTGCGTCTGACCTGGTTGCAGAACATGGCTGGCAAGCACTCGGAGCGCAGCAATCACGCTGAGGCTGCGCAGTGCCTGGTCCACTCAGCAGCACTGGTTGCAGAATATTTGAGCATGCTGGAGGACCGCAAATATCTCCCTGTGGGCTGTGTAACATTTCAGGTAGGAATCTGCCAGACTTAAATTAAATCCAGGTATGCCCTTTTTTGGTTTAAATTTTTCTCCCTGGTGTTTAGATTAATTCGACAGGTAAGGAAAGCATAAAGATGGAAGGTATGCTTCATAAGATGGAGTAACATTTCAATATCACTGTCTTTAATATATTTTTTAAGAATACTTCTTGCTCATTCTCTCCCCATGGTTTTACCTCTGAATTGCCAATGCCGTGTATGTTTTTTCTCTTTGCCTAAAGTATTATGGACTTTTATGTCATCTATGGAACACACTCAAAATACTGAGGACCAAAATTCAGTAGAAGCTTTTATTTGGCTTTTACTTAACGAGAGGTAAAACCAACATTTTACTTAACTAGAGGATAAACCAACATTCTCCATCTTCTGTATAAAATATGCTAATACCTGGCTCATAAGTGGTAGTTTACTAGAGTTACATAGGTACCTCTGATTCACTAGTTGAATTCTTTGCTTGCAAAGAGTCAGTTATGTGTTGCTTTTCTTAAAAACCTGTTATGCCAGGTTTGGAAATTTTCTAATTTTGATTAAATATTATAAACTCTGATGAAATCTAAATGCAAAAAGAAAGTGAGTTATTGTTTCTTTGAAAACTATCAAGTCTTTGCAAATCAGTTGAATGATTTGCAAAGACTTGATAAAAGTGAGTCTCCAGAACAGTTGTTGAGTTAATTTTGGATCAGATAGATATAAAAGATTGCAGGAAAAGCTCCTAAAAATCTAGGATAATTTAATTAACTTTTTAAGTTCAAATCTTTACTCTATAGAAACCAAAATTGGAAATACAAAATTGCATTATGGATAGTCAAGAGAAAGTGCATGGAACTCTGATCTGGAGGCACATACTCAAAGAACAGGTCTTAGACCTGCCTGAAAAAATTGACAAATGAGTATCTCCTGTAAGTGTTTACATCACAATAAAATATTTAAAGTATTTATGCATCATTTTTTTTTAGAACTAATGATTGATCCCAATCTTAGGGAGTAAAGGTTTTTTTGTGTTTTTTTTTTTTTTGTGTTTTTTTTTTTACCTGAGGCTTTTTTTTTTTTTATTAATTCTGTGTTGGGTAAATCAAAGAGAACATTTTTTTGTATCTTAATTTCCCTCAAAGGGAATTTTGACAAGAACAATTAAATTAAATACTATTTAAATCTCTTTGGATGTCCTATCTATATCTATATATATAAGAGCCAGGTCGTAACATCCAGAATGACCAAAGACTTAACCAAATGTTAGGCTGCATGCGCAGCAGGTAAATGGGCTGAACTGCTGACCTCTTGGGGGGGGGGGGGGGGTGAGGAGGGTGAGCAGCAGTGGGAGCGGCTGCTGGCGAGGCCCAGAGAAAGAAATAGGGTGATCAGACCTTGCTTTTCTCTCTGGGCCTTGCCAGCAGCCAAGCCGCTCTCTTTCTCCCAGAGGTCAGCAGTTCAGCCCACTTGCCAACAGCGTGGGGCTGCTATTGATCAGCCCCGCCTCTATGATCAGGCCAGGAGATAGGCCCAGAGATGCTGAATAGCATAGATACCGACCAATCAGAACCAAATCTGGGTGAATTGCAAAGAGCCAATGGCTGCCTAGGAGGCAGAGCTTTTGATGCTGACTGGCATAGAAACTGACTAATCAGAACCTACTCTGGGTGAACTGCAAAGGCAGAACCTAAGGTGGGGGTTCAGGAGGAGTTTTAAGGGCAACAGTTGCTTGGTGTAAGGTGTAAGAAAGTGATTCAATTTTTTAATGTCTGATTTGCCAGTATAGTGCATATAGCTGGCTATCAGTCCAGATATAGAGATGATGTATTTTTGTCTGCCAAGAGCATCTCCTTCTGATGAAAAAGGCTTCCCCTGCCAATTAAGCAACCCTATCCTATATAATCTATTTATACTAATAAAAGGGTGATATGCTAATTAGACCGGGTTGACCAACCATCTTCCAGATGTCTGACTTCCTTCCAGACAAAGCCATGGTAGTGGGGGCTGAGGCAGATGCAGTTAGGGGCAATCAGGCTGGCAGGAGAGGACAGTTAGGAATGAGATCAGGCTGGCAGAGGAGGACAGTTAGGAATGAGATCAGGCTGGTTGGGGGCAGGTCAGGCTTTCAGGGAAGGGCAGTTAGGGGTGATCAAGCAGGCAGAGGCTATTAGGGGCAGTCAGACCAACAGGGGAGAGCAGTTAGGGGTGAGATCAGGCCGGCAAGGGAGGCCAGTTAGAGGCAATCAGGCAGGCAGGCAGAGGCAGTTAGGGGCGTTCAGGTAGGCAAGCAGAGAGGTTAGGGGTGATCAGGCAGACAGGAGGGCAAGGTAGGGGCGATTAGGCTGGCAGTGGGGCAAAATAGGAGTGATTAGGCAGACAGAGGGGTTAGAGGTGATCAGGCAGGCAGGTGAATGGTTAGGAGCCAGTTGTCCTGGGTTGCGACAGGGATGTTAGACCGGCAATAGGATATCACCTGAGGGGTTCCAGATTGGAGAGGGTGCAGGCCAGGCTGAGGAACCCCCATTTCGTGCACCAGGCCTATATTGTCATATTAATATTTTCCTTAGCCTATGATTTTTAAAAAATTTCTTTCTCACAATTTTTATTGATAGAAAAGTTTTCTTGTCACCTTGTCATTTTTAAATATATATATATATATTTTATTGATTTTTCACAGAGAGGAGGAGAGAGGGATAGAGAGCTAGAAACGTCGATGAGAGAGAAACATCGACCAGCTGCCTCTTGCACACCCCCTATCGGGGATGTGCCCGCAACCAATGTACATGCCCTTTGACCGGAATCGAACCTGGGACCTTTCAGTCCGCAGACCGATGTTCTATTGCTGAGCCAAACCAGTTTTGGCGTCACCTTGTCATTTTATTGTCATCTCCAAAATTACAAAAAGGTTTTGGAGATTTGTCTTTATCTGTGTATAGAATATCCTTAAAAAAATTTTTTTTATTGATTTCAGAGAGGGAAGAAGAGGGAAAGATAGAAACATTATTGATGAGCCGGGATCGGTTTGGCTCAGTGGATAGAGTGTCGGCCTGCGGACTGAAAGGTCCCGGGTTCGATTCCGGTCAAGGGCATGTACATTGGTTGCGGGCACATCCCTGGTAGGGGTGTGTAAGAGGCAGCTGATCAATGATTCTCTCTCATCGATGTTTCTAACTCTCTATCCCTCTCTCTTCCTCTCTGTGAAAAATCAATAAAATATATTTTAAAAAAAAGAAAAAAAAGAAACATCATTGATGAGAGAGAATCATTGATTGGCCACCTCTTGCTCCAATCTACAGGATCAAGCCTACAACACAGGCATGTGCCCTGACCAGGAATTCAACCATAATCTCCTGGTTCATAGGTCAATGCTCAACCACTGAGCCACACTAGCCGGGCTAATTACCCTTTTTTTTTTTTTAACCTAAGCTGATAACTATATTTTATCTTAAATCATTTCTTCATACATATCTTTTATGCTAAGAAATTCCATTTCACAAACCTTTTTGATTTTTTTTTTCTTTTTAGAATATTTCATCTAATGTTTTAGAAGAGTCTGCAGTCTCAGATGACGTCGTATCTCCCGATGAAGAAGGCATCTGCTCTGGAAAGTACTTCACTGAGTCAGGACTTGTGGGATTGCTAGAGCAAGCAGCTGCTTCTTTCTCTATGGTAAATGACTCGTGCTCGTTCTCTTTCCCCAGTTACATACCTCTGGATTATTAGTGATGTGTATATTTATTCTCTCTGCTTATGATCCTGCTTTTCCTTTGCAATACTTTTCTCTGAGTACCTTAAGAACTATCTAGGAATAAATCTTCTTCATCAATTTATTACTGCTTACTCTCCTTTCAGTCTTAATAATCTGTCACTTTTAGTGTTCTCTATTTGCTTGTTTATGGACCAACGCTTAATCTACAACAGATTTTTGTTGTTGTTTATAAAACTTTCACCACCAAACAGAAAAGAATTTTATAAACAAAAACAAAACAAGGACTCTAAATGATTTCAGTTCCTGCTTGGATACACTGACAAGGCCTGCTGATTAGATGAAAGGGCGAATCTGTTCTTGAGTGTGTTGAGTGCTCAGGAAGATTATGGTTTCTCATTTCATTGGTTGCCTGGAGGTGTTAGGGGCCTGGAGCTCACATATCAGGAATTTCATGAACTACATTCTAGATCTCTGTGTGACCTACCCTACCTTACTTTAACCCCAATCCTGTCCCTCCACATCTGTATGTGAAAAATTTAAGTATTCATGTGGTTCTAGGATGGGATGTTTATCAAAGAAAGTTGGGAGAACTAGCTGAGTCCCTTCTTTAACCATGGTGATAGGGTCACCTACTTCCTGTGACTTTTCTGCTGAGTGCTTAGTGTCCCAGCATCAAGGTTTAGGAGGCAGGGAGGTACATGTTAGGGTAAGATGGTATCTTGAGATAATACACAATGCTGCCCCAACTTCCCCATTGTACCACAATTAGGAATTCGTTATTTCTTCTCTTGACCTTACCCCTACCTTGCAATATATTGGTTAAGGGTATAGATTTAAAAGGCATACAGCCAGAATTCAAGTCCTGGCTCTGCCACCTTAGTAGTTAAATCACTTTAGGCACTAATTACTCAACCTATCAGTGCTTTACATTTCTTACCCATTGAATGCATCTAATACTAGTACCTACATCATAGGAATGTTGTCAGTATTAAATGAATTAATATATGTAATGTGGCTCCAGATTAGTAATAATGTGTGCTGAACCACTGAGCAACACTAGCCGGCTGACTATCCTTGTCTGCATCGTAATGGCTCTTAGAACCAGGTAGTCTGAATATAATCATTCTTAGCTCAGCCAGTGGGGCTCAGTTGGTTGGAGCATCATCCCGTGCATGGAAAGGTTGCTGGTTAGATTCTCAATCAGGGCATATACTTGTGTTTCGGGTTTGATCCCTGGTCAGGACTCATATGGAAGGCAACTGATAACTCTCTCTCCCTCTCTCCCTTCTTTCTCCCTCTCTCCCTCTCTCCCTTTCTCTCTTCTCTCTCCCTCTCTCCCTCTCTCACTCCTCTCTCCCTTTTTCCCTTCTCTCTCCCTCTCATCCTCTCTCCCTCTCTCCCTCCTCTACCCTTCCTTCCTCTCTAAGCATGTCCTTGAGTAAGATTTAGAAGAAGAAGAATTTAAATAAATAAATAACTCTAAGAATGTTAGGTGTTGGTCCACTTTAAAAAATTTTTGTCTTGCCGAAACCGGTTTGGCTCAATGGATAGAGCGTTGGCTTGGGGACTGAAAGGTCCTGGGTTCGATTCCGGTCAAGGGCATGTACCTTGGTTGCGGGCATATCCCCAGTAGGGAGTGTGCAAGAGGCAGCTGATCGATGACTCTCTCTCATCGATGTGTCTAACTATTGGGTCGGCAGCTAAGTAATTGCGGATTTTTTAAAGAAAATCAAAGACAATTTTTTCATGGAACTAAATAACTTTATTCTGTAATGTATTGCCCATTTTGATCAATGACCTTTTGCCATCTTTCAGGCAGCATCATAATCCCACGTTCAAAAAACTTCTGTTTTTTATTAGCAAAAAACTGAATCAGGTACGATTTGACATCATCATTATTGAAATTTTTACCATTCAAGGAGTTTTGTAAAGATCGAAACAAAAAGTAATCAGATGGTGCAAGGTCAGGACTATATGGTGGATGTGGCAAAACATCCCAACCAAGCTCCATTAATTTTTGCCGAGTGACCAAAGATGTGTGTGGCCTTGCATTGTCATGATGGAATACAACACCTTTTCGATTTGTCAATTCGGGCCACTTTTCTTCAACTGCATTGTTTAATTTCGTTAGTTGTTCAATGTAGACATCAGAATTGATCGTTCGGTTGGGTGGTAAGAGTTCAAAGTAGACAATTCCTTTGTAATCCCACCAAACTGATAACAAAACCTTCTTTTGATGAATATCAGCTTTTGATGTTGTTTGAGTTGGTTCACCTGGCCTGCTCCACGATCTTTTCCGCTTGATATTGTTGTAAACAACCCATTTTTCATCGCCAGTTATCAGTCGTTTTAAAAATGGATCATTTTCATTACGTTTCTTTAGCAAATCGCAGCTGCTAATGCGTTGCGTTAACTGTGATTCTTTCAGTTCGTGAGGAACCCATGTATCGAGTTTTTGAACATAGCCAAGTTGTTTTAAGTGATTTTCAATGCATGTATGTGATACATGAAGCTTCTCTGCAATCTCACGTGTTGTACTGTGACAGTCCGAATTGATTATTGCTTTGATTAGGGCGTCATCAACTTCAACTGGACGACCAGAGCGTCTTTCATCTTTGAGTGAAAAATTACCAGAACGAAATTTGGCAAACCAATTTTGACACTGCCGTTCTTTTAAGGCTTCGTCACCATAAACAGCACATAACTTTTTATGAGCTTGTGATGCGTTTTTCCCTTGCGGAAATAAAAAAGCAAAATATGACGAAAATGTTCCTTTTGATTTTCCATTTTTCAACGAACGCCAAACAAAACTACAAAACAGATCAAAAAACTTTTTTTACTGATTAACAGCTGAATAGTCAACTATCAAATACAAAATGTGTTTTACATTTGTACTACGTCTGCAAACCTAAAAATTCAACTGAAGCCATATATGTGTGAAACCCGCAATTACTTAGTTGCCGACCCAATATCTTTCTCCCTTCCTCTCTGTACAAAATCAATAAAATATATTTAAAAAAAAATTTTTTTTTGTCTTTGAGAACCTTGGATCTCTGCTCCATGAGTTTCAGTATAATTGATCTGAACTAGCAGGGGAGGAAGGTTTTTTTTGTTATTAATGGAATATTTTTATAAATATACACTGTGTGTATTTGTGTGTGTGTGTGTGTGTGTGTGTGTGTGTGTGTGTGTGTGTGTGTGTAATTTTAATAATCAAGTAGTGAATTCAGATTGTGGTACAATGACCTAATTACAGAATTTCTTTTGTAATAAATAGCATGTAATAATGAATTTCATTCTTTTTCAATTAATCTATTTAATCTTAATTAAAATAATTACTGAGGCACTTTAGTTACACTAAATCTATTTCACTCTTATAGCTCTGTGACTGTTTAAACATATTCCTGTGTACTGACTAGAAAATATAAGAACCATATGTTTATTTCCTTGGGAAAATATATATGCTCATTTGTGAGGCAATGGGAACTCTTTAGCTCTTGGAAAATCTTTCTTCCTTCACTATAGCTACCAACCCATGATTAAGGACAAGAGAATGGAAGAGTAGTACAAACACATTTTGTCCCTTACTGAGTATAACCAGAGTAACCCTTGGCCAACCGCTGGCCAACTAGCCACTAGTGGAATAAAATCTGAAAATCTGATGACTTTTTCATGTTTTGTTATAAATCATTTGTTTTCCCAAAGGGGATTTCCTGTGCCAATTTAATATTTTATAAAAGTTAAATAATTTTAGTTTCGTTGGTGGCCACAGGTTATCTGATAGTAATGTATCTGTGACCAATGTAATAATTGGATTTCTTTTATTTCTCTGCTCAGAATTAGTTTCTGCAAAAGTTTATCTGCAGCCGAAACCAGTTTGGCTTAATGGATAGAATGTCGGCCTGTGGACTGAAAGGTCCCAGGTTCTATTCCGGTCAAGGGCATGTACCTTGGTTGTGGGTATATCCCCAATAGGGGGGGTGCAAGAGGCAAGCTGATCGATGATTCTCTCTCATCGGTGTTTCTAACTCTATCCCTTTCTCTTCCTTTCTGTAAAAAAATCAATAAAATATATATTTTTTAAAAAGTTTATCTGCATATACAAGTACACACACATATTTACCTTAGTGAAGTAATTACTGGGTAGATAGAAGCAGAATGTCCAATTCAAATTATATAGAAATATAAATATGCATGTGTATGTTAAATGCACACACATATATATGCGTCTATATCCGTCTAGAGAAGATAATAGATTGTGAAAAATTCCTCTATTAAGTTTAGTAAAATTAAAACTAGTATTGTTTGTTTTTATGTCCATTGGAAAAGCTTCAGTTGGTATTGTAGCAGATATATTGTGAATTCATAAAGTGTAAATATTTACTTTCTTGTTGATATAAAAGAAAGCAATATCACTCTTACAGGCTGGCATGTATGAAGCAGTTAATGAGGTGTACAAGGTACTTATTCCTATTCATGAAGCTAATCGGGATGCAAAGAAACTATCCACAATTCATGGTAAACTTCAAGAAGCATTCAGCAAAATTGTTCATCAGGTAATGATTGCAATTTCTAGCTTCTGTATAAATGAAGAAAACTGTCTAAAAGCATTAGTGTTGCATTGAATTGATGTCAAACTGGATCCCATGGAATGACCATTTTAATCAGGTTACAAATGAACAGTGTCAAAATGATGGTTCAGGACCAAAGCAAGGCTCATTAACAAAAAAATGAATTTACCTAAAGTAGATTAAGATCATCATAAGCTTCCCACATAGCTTGTCTTTGTCGTGTTTTTTTTATTTTTTGTGTTCCTTTTTAAAATGATGATTAGTTGCCAAATTTTTTAAATTGTGTGGTATTTTCTGTTTCACTGTGTGAGTTATAATTATGAATTTGATTTTTAAATTAATTTCTATTTCTAGGCTGCCAAAAAGGTTTTTTAAGTTAATTTTTTATTAAATGGTAAGAAAATTTAATAAACCCCTAATATTTTGTGATTTCAACTCGACTTAACTGTTTTATCCTAGATATTTCCATTTAATCATTCTTTGATATATTTCTAGTATGAAAATAATGAATAAAATGGTTGTCTTACATGTATTCAATAATAATAGTATAACTTCAATACTTGTTTATAGTTCATGGAATCCATCTGTCCACAAATATTAAAATCAAAATAAACTTAGTTTACAATAAGACTATTAGCAATTGCTGTCCCTAAAACTAAATCCTTGGCTCTATTTAAATACTCCATAATTCCCTGTTAAGCCTTTTCCTCTTCCACTTTACTGTTCCTTTCCTGTGCTACCCATGCTGTTATCTGCTACCGCCATCATCTAAGAAGGAAGTGGAATCTGAATATCCACTTCTATATTCAGTACTACTTCTTTATTGTCTATCAGCTTGACTTCTTCTTTCTTGCCCTTGACTAAGCTGTCCTAGATGAAATGATATAATCTAAAAACTTTAACAGTCTTAAAATAGAGCTGCTATACTGTTATGCCAGGATTTTATTGTTGTCTGCTAAAATATTGAAATTGCAAAAGATTTACTAGTATTCATGACCATAAGGGGGGGAGGGGTTATATTCAATTATACATATACTGTCTAGGAGCCTTATTCCAGCTTCTAGAGCTGTAAACTGCAAATTACACAAGTCAGGTCTGGAACATCTAGAGCTAGTAGATTCCAAGAAACTTTCATCCATGTGTACCAAAGACTAGTGAGCAAAATTGCAATTTCTATTTCAATTTACCCCAGGTAGTTCAGCTGAGTTTAGTTAGAGATCTAGTTTAGACACACAAATGGAATAAGCAGTAGGCTTTCTTTTCCCAAAATATGTACTTTCACTTTGAAAGTTTTTAAAGGGCAAAATTTTAGCTATTGAGTTTTGAACAAGCAACTTAATGAAATTATCAGAGGTCTTAAAAGTGAAAGAATGTGGTGTTTAAAAATATCCTAGTGCTATCAGTGGAGAAGAATTTATGGTATATGGTGCCTTTCTTTATACTACTGAACTTCCTTTGGGCTTTTTTTGTTCTTTTTAAACAATTTTTTTATGACCTGCCCTTTTTTACTTTTTATTATACAGAGTACTGGCTGGGAGGTAGGTAATGTTTTAGTTAGTTAAAGACACTAATAGATTGATTTGATCAGATTTCTTATGCCAATGCTTTGCCCACATGTGCTAGCTGTGGGCATTCTGTTGCTATCTGCTATCAACTGAATTCATTAACCAAAGAAATTTTGTTAAAATACTATAAGTTGTTTTTTTAATTTATTATTAAGAGGTGTAGGTAGTGCATGGAAATCCGTATTACACTAATGAGATTCTTTGGTAAATGAGCCACTTTGTCATCACTTTAGTTTGTTTTTATCCCTTGAAGCATTTTCTTTCATCAACATTTACACACAGATTTCTTTTTTTAACCATATTGTTTCACCTCATTTTACAGAGGTCGATTTATGTGTTATTGCTCAGAGGTGTAAATAGAAAATACTGTATTTCATCTGATCTAAGATGCCATCAATTGTACGACATCTCATTAATTTACATGCACTTAAGAAAGAAAAAGAAACCTGTGTATTAAACCACAAAATCCTATCAGGTGAAAGATTAATGCCAACTACAGAGTTATGAAAATGTATGCAAAAACAATTGTGCATCTTAGAGTTGATGAAAGAATGTGTTAATTTGATCTTGAGTCACTTCACCTTGAGTATAAGCACTCTTGAAGAAAGAAATTCAATTTTGTTGGGGGGAGGGATTATAAAGAGATTGGGAGAACTTGAAATTTAATTGATCTCATATTCTGACAGTGTTTGATAATTAATGTGTAATGAAAACAATATGTGCATCCTTTTATGTATTAAGTGGTTAGGCTCATGAAAGCTATATCAAATCTTAAAATGCCAGAAAGAAATGAATTGCCATCATTTTAAATTTTTATATAAAGGAAAGAATTCTATAAAATACATTTTAATTTATTTTGATGAGGTAAAAAGCAAAATATTAATCGAATTTATTTAAAGCGAGGTGTATTTGCAAAGTTGTCTGCTTTACCTTCTCACTTCGTAGTTATGTTCATGTTGACTAAACAGCTTAGGCTTTCTGTTTGGTTTTGGTATTGCAGTCCTTGTTTTGGGACCCAAATAGAAACCTTAGCAATAAATGTTATTACTGTATTTTCTTCCATTTCTGAATTGATTCCTAACTTTTTTTTTGTACTTTTGCACCTACCTTAATTCTCCAGATGAAATGTGTATGACCTTATTAATATTTAGTACATAATCCCTCATTTCTGTGGCTTAATTAAGACATATGGAGACTTGCCATGGTTATCTATGAGGGATAACGTTCCTTATGGATTTCCTATCGTGAAATGGAATTAGCTGAAGTAAGCATAAAGGCTATATAGAAACCTCTGAGCAGTTTACTAGTCAGCTTGATGCTAAATCGACCCCTGAAAGGTATAATTTTCACTGGTTATGACATTAATATCATTCTGTCATCATGTTTATTGCATGGTAAAAGTCACACAGGCTTTATTTTCTTGTTTATATCTTGTTACTGCCTTTCACTGGACCTTTAGCTTTGTAGCTTCTAAAATTGTTGCACGCTTGTTTTTTGCTTTTTCCTTGTAAAACTTAAATGAATGCTTGCATTAAAAAAAAAAAAGTGTTTGCTACCATTTGCTGCTTATTTGTTTTGAAATTTCCTTAATTAAAATGCCTTCTGTTTTCTCTTCTCTCTTGCCCCTGGTTGCTGACCCTACTCCCTACTTTTACTATTGTCTATTGTGGTAAGTTCCTATCTTGTGAATATTTTTCTTTTTTACTCAGAAAACTTCAGTAATTTCATTTTTTTTTCTATAAAACTGTGTTTTCTAGCAAATTAATTTCCCAGTATTTTCAAAGAACTCTCACTGGGTTGAAATTTAGTAAGGATAATTTATACATTATAGAATGATTCTTTGACTCAGAGGAAAAGCCTTTTGCACTTAAATATATGCATTGTGTTTCATTTTTCTTATTCTCCTTGATTTGGTATAAATTGTTTGAGTTGGTAAAGCTTTTGGGGGATGTGTGTTCGGGTTTGTGTGTGTATGTAAATGGTAATTCTAAAACTTGACACTTATTAGTAAAGTATTTACCATGCAAAATAACCAATCATAAACCGTTTATGAATCAAGGTGACTGTTAATCTGCTGTCCAGTTTCAGTACCTCGCTGGCTGTTTGCTGTTCACTTTTACTTTTTCTTTTCCTACATCTATTTTTTTTTTTTTTTAATAATAGGAAACACAATGTGCTTTAATCATTTCTTATTGCATTTTAAATTGTTTTTATTTAAAAAGAGAAATGTTGAGTTTCTGTTTGGATATTTTTATAACCATCTCATATATTATATGTGTATTTCATTTTTAAAAGATATCTTTACCAAATAGTGATCAATTTATATTAAAAATAGGTCATTTGTATTCATAGTAGAATATAGTTGTAAGATAGAGAACGACAAAATATAGGAAGAGAAGTACCACATAATTACTCAAGGAAATGCTCAAAAATTCTCAGGGAAAACAAGAGAAGTCTCAAATGGTGTATATATTTATGTGCTAGTTTTTGTATCCAGTATATATAGAGTATGGGGAATAGATAGCCTAATTAAGAACTTGGACTAAGGTGTCAAATATATTGAGATTTAACCCCCAACTCCACCACAGTATGGTCTCCAAATGTGACGTTGGGCAAGTTATTTTCCCTTTTCCTAAAATAAGGGAGGAAATAATGGTACCTTACTCAAAATTGAGATAAAAATTGACATACTGCATATAGAGTGGATAGCCAGTGTCTAGCACACACTAAGTAGTCAAAAATGTTGGAGATTATTGTTTTTGTTGTACTATATTTATTATCATCATTATTTGTACCATTACTTGAAATCCAAACACAGTTTGGTTAATAAAATCTAAGAGGTGTTAATGTCCCCAAATTGAGATCTGTGACTAAATAAACTGATAAAAGTATGTAAGTGTTCTCTCTCTTTAAGTATGTTACTTTAATGTTACTTTTACTTAAAAGGTTTTTTAAATTGATTTAGAGAGAGAGAAACATTGAAATTAGAACATAACATTGATTGGCTGCCTCCTGCACACCTCCTAGTAGGGATTGAAGCTGCAATCCGGGCAGGTGCCCTAACTGGTAATCAGACTGGCAATCTTTTGATACATGGGATGACGCCCTACCAACTGAGCCACACTGGCCAGGGCAGTGTGATCTTTTAAGAGGAATAGATCTAATAGAAGGGAACTACCACTGTGTGAAATACTGGTATGCCTTGATGGAAATCAGTTAACTTGAAGGAAATAGAGGGGGTAACAATTGAGTAAGGATAAAAGAAGTTATAGAAGTGATGTCATTGTAGAAATATATAACCAGCCTAACAGAATCTTTCTTATGAAATACAGATTTAAGATACATCTCTCGCCAAGACCGGTTTGGCTCAATGGATAGAGCGTTGGCCTGCAGACAAGGGCATGTACCTTGGTTGCGGGCACATCCCCAGTGTGGGGTGTGCAAGAGGCAGCTGATCGATGATTCTCTCTCATCGATGTTTCCAGCTCTCTATCTCTTCCTTCCTCTCTGTAAAAAATCAATAAAATATAATTTTTTAAAAAACAAAAACTTCTGTATAAAAAAAAAAAGATATATTTCTCATAAGAAATTCCAACCATTAGAGACATGGATAGATGAGTAGATGGATTTCCTTCTCTGGGATAGTTTCATCACCCACAAGATTGTGCAAGCCAATAAGTAGAACTGCTAAGAAAGAATAAGTTGAAGTATGTGGGAAGTCCAAGAGAGTTCATATCAGTAAAGGAAGATTATGTTAGAAAATCATAGGCTAGGTTTAAGAAAGTGTATTTTTATTTTTCAAATTCAAAGGAAAACAGTTATTCTGTGGTCCAAAACTCTAGAGAGGAAATAAAGATGGAAGTGATGTTTTTCCTGAAGATAAAGCTATGTGTTAATGTTTTCATGAGCCTGATAGCATCATTGGTTTGACACTGGAGAACTCTAAGTTGAAAATAAATTTACTGATTGGGGAGTGCAGGGGGGATGGCAATGAGGAAGAAAAGAGGGATCTAGGTAGTAATACTTTCAACAATATATTTTTTTAAACAGAAAGAAAGTACAATAAATTTACTCAGACTCTTAATTTTCCTACCTCTGTTGCTCCCTCCTTCACTTTAGTATGCACACATTCATTTTTAATTCCAGCAACTCCATATAGTTAGCCCTTAATTCTGCATCAGTCACACTGGCCACCTTCCTGTTCTCTGAACACATTAGGTAGGCACCTGCCCTTGGGCCTTTGCACTGGCTCTTTCCTCTGCCTGGAGTACACTTCCCCCAGAGATCCACATGAATAGCTCACTTTCTTTATGTCTTTGCTCAGATGTCATCTTGATGATGAGACCTATCCTGACCACCCTCTTTGTCTCTTTTGTTCATTGATTTATCACAAATGTCTAGGATAGTTTATTGACACATAGGAGGCACTCAAATATGTGAATGGATGGTTTCCCTTACAGACATTCTGTTTCATGATTTTCCCTCTTTCTCCGCTAGCATGTCCTTTTCTCCTCCCACATCCAGTGTTCATTCTCAAATTGTAGAACCCTGTCTGTGTTTTCCCTTTTGTGACCTGGCTCCAATAGGATTAATATTTTTTGGTACAACTTTTTAGCACATAACCCTTCATATTGTAATTATTTGAATACATTTTTTACTCTCTTGAGGAGCCAAATTGTATTTTTATGTTCCTGTTACTGATGAATAGTGGCTAACACATCATAAGCACTCAATGTCTTTCTTTGAACTGGATTTTATTATGGAAAGTAAAGAAAGAGTTTAAATGGTTGCTCATAGTTCAATTTTAAAGTTAGCATTAATAATATTCAAGTATCATTGATAGCAGTATTAGATTTATTTCTGAGGCACAACGCTTTAAAAAAGATGGCACTGAAAAAAACAAAATGCACACAGGATAGTGATTACTCTCATATGGAAAGTATAGCTAAAGGAAATAAATTTTAATAGCTGTCTTCAAATATATAAAAGGCCAAAATCATCATATTGAAGATTTGAAATAGTATCTTAAATTGGAAACCTCTCAGAGGAGTACAGCCAGAATAACAATATTTTAATATTTGTTGGAATTTTCATGTATATAATGTTTTGAAAAATAATCACAAGTCATTCATTTTTTAAAATAATTTTTATTTCCCATGCACTGTTTTCTTTGTTCCTTAATTATGTCAAAATTTGCTATTATTATATTATTCCATTAGCAAGTTGATAATTTTTATCAGAATTTTCGTTGAATACATTTAATCTATCTGGAAAGATTTCCTTTGGTATAGAAATCAGTTAATTTTTTACTTCTGTTAAATTTTGAAATGAAATAACTTGTGGAAAAAATTTAAATTAGAAACCTCACATTTACTTGGCTCCAAAGACTTTTTTAAAAAAACTTTAAATCTTGCCGGGACCGGTTTGGCTCAATGGATAGAGCGTCGGCTTGGGGACTGAAGGGTCCCGGGTTCGATTCTGGTCAAGGGCATGTACCTTGGTTGCGGGCATATCCCCAGTAGGGGGTGTGCAAGAGGCAGCTGATCGATGACTCTCTCTCATCGATGTTTCAAACTCTCTATCTCTTTCCCTTCCTCTCTGTATAAAATCAATAAAATATAAAATAAATAAATAAATAAATAAATAAAATAAAAAAACTTTAAATCTTGACAAAAATGTGAGGTATTTTAATATGTACTTTTTTTTAAATTATAAAACTGGTAAATTAAGGATCAGACTTTTCCATTTTGCTTGATTATCTGTGACATTTGTGATTTATTTTACATGCCCTTTGCCTTTATAGTAAGAACTCAATATAGGAAAAATAAGTATGGGACACATTAGGGTTAAATATTTATGTGTGCTGTGTATGTAGGAGCCACCACAAAATCCTTCTAAAATATCTTTGTATCTAAATTGAAAGAATTGCATAGAAAGCTTCCCTTTTATCTTTATTGAAGGAATTTGTTTCCAAATGCATTGTGTAAAAGTGACTGTAATGTACTTCATACCTGAAATTAATGTGTGGTTAATGTATGAAGTGAGTGGTTTGAGAACTGACAAATAACTACGTAACTCCTATCAATTTTTTTCCCCTTTTAGCTTTCCGTTTTACATTTTTCCTTTTCTATTTCATTTTTAGTTACTCATCCAAATAAAAATATTTTTATCAGCACAGGTCTGATTATAAATGTTTTGCTTTAATGCTTCTGGATAGTCTTGGCATTTACTGATTGACTGCTCTATGCCAGGTGCTATACTTGGCTCCTAACTTTTATTATCTAATTTATTATATTTAGAGATTATATAAGGCTGTTAACTAAAAATGTTAGTGTTTTTATGTAGTATGCTCTAATTTCAGAACAGTTAAGACACAGTCCATGTCATACTGAACATCTTTTCTTGCAATAAGGAAAATAAGTGAATTTATTTGAAGTGTATGGACTTAAAACGTAAACCAATGTGAAGTAATCACTTGGTACAAATCTTAAAAAGCATATATCATGTGTGGGGAGGGTGGAAGGGGGGCAAAAAAATGAATAAAATATATTTTAAAAAATAAAAAATAAAATAAAATAGGGAAGAAAAAAAAAGCATATATCATGTGTGATTTATTCAGTTGGTGAAACGCCAGTTCCATAATGTTATTTGTTAGAAATATTGAAAGAGGAAAAGTCATTGCTTTGTTTTTATCTTCATTTGGGAAATAACAAAGTCTTATAATTTTTAATTAAAACTTTTTGCAGTGTTTTGGGAATTTTATATTATAGTAATTAAGCATAATGTCAAAAACAAAAAGACTTTGTATTAAAGTTTCTTTATTTTCCTAAACTAGGATGGGAAGCGGATGTTTGGCACCTATTTTCGTGTTGGTTTTTATGGAACCAAGTTCGGGGATTTGGATGAACAGGAATTTGTTTACAAGGAGCCTGCAATAACCAAACTTGCAGAGATATCTCACAGACTGGAGGTGAATACCATGTCATCTTTAATTCCCAATGAGAGTAGACTTTCAGATCCAAATCTAATCTTCTGATAATACACATCATGCCAAATAAACTGTCCTTTAGAGTACAAGGAATTATCTTTTCTGCTATCATTTTGCTTTCCAACCTTCCTCTATTCTTATCACTCAAAGTGTGGTTCAGCGACCAGAAGTACTGGCATCAGCTGGGAGATTGCTTGGAAGGCAGAGTCTCAGGCTCTGACCCAGACCTTCCTAATAATAATCTGCATTTTAACCAGATCCCTAGGTGACTTGTATTCACTTAAGAGTTTGAGAAACATTGCACGCGGCTTGTTTTTATTCTCAACAAAATTGTTAATTTTTTGAATGTTTTATTCTTACTTATGCTCGCTCCGGTAGCCATTTCTGTTGGGATTATTGATGACTTTACTGGTCTCGATTTCTGTAAATTGGCTTAAACTGTGACTTAATTTTAAGTCACAGTTTAAGAGGCTAGGTAAGTCTTGGGAAATATGGAGACAGTGTTCCTCAAATTTAATCACAAAAATTACCTTTGGGGGAAGAGTAGGGTTTCTCCTTTGAAGATTCAGATTTAATTTTTTCTTTTGAATAGCTCCATTCATTGCCCATGCTGCTACTCAGTGTAATATGGAAAAGTCACTGCATTCTTGACCCAGGGTTGCCTTTTCAAAATCTAAACCTAAGTAAAACTTCATCAAGTTAGTGCTTTTATTTGAAATTCTAGAGCATTGCATGTAATCATTCATAAAATTGGATGCTTCTTCATTGACCCATGTCCGCAAGAAATCAGGCCACATCAGATACAATAAAAGAAAGATCTGGGGGGGGAGGGGCAATGTTAAAATACGTACACAGATAATAATTTAATAAAAAAAATTAAAAAGAAAGAAAGAAAGAAAGAAAGAAAGAAAGAAAGAAAGAAAGAAAGATAGATCTAGGGGGGCAATGTTAAAATATGTACACAAATAATAATTTAACAAAAAAATGTAAAAAAAAAAAAAAAGTAAGATCTATAAATCAAAGATACTGAGTTTCTTTTGTTTTTGCTTTCTGTCCTTTTTTGTATTTCTTGAGGACCTATTGTGAGAACCTGTATTTTTATTGAAGAAAAACTGTTGTTTTCTTCCGCTTTGTGTTATTTTAAAAAAGTAAATGGAAATAATATCACATAAATATGGACTGAGACTGGACTAATTTGTAGGCTAAATATAATTTCCTTTGTAATTATTAACATGGTTGTACATAAGCTTACTAAATGGCCTAATCTTGCTCAGGAGTCTCCCTCAGAGGCCTTCTCTAGTCTCTAATACTGTAAACATCATGTGAAAGGTTTCTTTTTCTTTATTGTAGGGATTTTATGGAGAAAGATTTGGAGAGGATGTGGTTGAAGTAATCAAGGATTCTAATCCTGTAGACAAGTGTAAATTAGATCCTAACAAGGTATGGTTGCTTAAACTGTATGATATGTAGACATGTTTTTGAGACTGTGATGTTGTTGGAGAGAGACTATGTAATGATTTATCAGTGAAAAAACGAATGACTTTTTCCTTTCCCAGGCATATATTCAGATTACCTACGTGGAGCCGTACTTTGACACATATGAGATGAAGGACAGAATCACATATTTTGACAAAAATTATAATCTTCGCCGTTTCATGTACTGTACACCCTTCACTTTAGATGGTCGTGCCCATGGGGAACTTCATGAACAATTCAAACGGAAGACCATTCTGACCACTTCTCATGCTTTTCCTTATATTAAGACAAGGGTCAATGTTACTCACAAAGAGGAGGTAAGTTCACAAATGAGGAAACAGAATTGGTGAAACTAATACATTGGAGCCATGTGAGAACAGTGTGGATATGCCTTTATGTACCACCCCTCATGTGGTAGCATACTAGAACTTGATCCATTTTTTAAATGACTTATTTTAAGCTTCTTTTCTAAGTCCCTAGTTCACACTCAGCCTTTACTTAGGTGATTTTTTTTTTAATATATTTTTATTGATTTTTTTTTAACAGAGAGGAAGGGAGAGAGATAGAGAGTCAGAAACATGGATGAGAGAGAGTCATCGACCAGCTGCCTCCTGCACACCCCCACTGGGGATGTGCCTGCAACCAAGGTACATGCCCTTGACCGGAATCAAACCTGGGACCCTTCAGTTTGCAGGCCAACACTCTACCACTGAGCCAAACCGGTTTTGGCTACTTAGGTGATTTTTTATTAAGACATCCTAAGTTTGGGATTTTATTATTACACTAGAGGCCTGGTGTAAGAAATTTGTGCACGGGGTGAGGAGGGTGTTTCTCAGCCCAGCCTGCATCCTCTCAAATCTGGGATCCCTCTCACAATCCAGGACTGCTGGCTTCCAACTGCTCACCTGCCTGCCTTCCTGATTGCCCCTAACCGCTTCTGCCTGCTAGCCTGATCACCCCCTAACCACTCCCATGCCAGCCTGATTGATGTCTAACTGCTCCCCTGCCAATCTGTTTGCCCCCAACTTCCTTCCTCTGCCAGCCTGGTTATCCCTAATGGACCTCCCCTGTAGGCATGATTGCCCACAACTGCCCTCCCTTGCAGGCCTGGTCCCTCCCAACTACTCTCCCTTGCTAGCCTGATCGCTCACAACTGCCTTTCCTTGCAGACCTGGTCCCTCCTAACTGCCCTTCCCTGCTGGCCATCTTGTGTCCACATGGGGGCAGCCATCTTGTGTGTTGTAGTGATAGTCAATCTGCATATTACTCCTTTATTAGATAGGATAGAGGCCTGGTGCACAGGTGGGGGCCAGCTGGTTTGCCCTGAAGGGTATCCCAGATCAGGGTGGGGGTTCCTTTGGAGCATGGGGTGGCCTGGGCAAGGGGCCTGTGATGGTTTGCAGGCCAGTCATGCCCCCCAGTGACCCAATAAAAGCCCCGTGTCTGGGATTTATTTATCTTCTACAATTGAAACTTTGTAGTCAGGAGCAGAGCCAAGCTTTCCTCTCACTCTGGTAGCCATTTCTGTTGGGATTTATTTATCTTCTATAATTGAAACTTTGTAGTTTTAAGTGGAGTCCAAAGCAGGCCAGGGCTACAGAAGCTTGGCTTCCTCCATTGCCATGAGAAACCCTAGCATCCTGCTTTCTCCAGCTCCATAGCTGCTGCCATTTCTGTTGGGATTTATGTATCTTCTATAGTTGAAATTTTGTAGCCTTAAGCAGAGGCCTGGGCCGGCCAGGGTATATGGAAAGCTTGGCTGCCTCCATCGCCGGGGACACCCAACCTTCCCTCCTGCTCTCTCTGTGGCCATAGCCATCGTGGTTGGGTTAATTTGCATACTTGCTTCTGATTGGCTGGTGGACATGGCTTGTGGGTGTAGTAGAGTGATGGTTGATTTGCATATTACTCTTTTATTAGATAGGATGACAATTTACAATTGGTCTCCACTTTTTTTATTTTAATTGATTATATATAAAGCTCTTTAAATAATTTTCTATCAGTACACTGACCTAACAGATGTTATTTCATCCAGATCATCTTAACACCAATTGAAGTTGCTATTGAAGACATGCAGAAAAAGACACAGGAGTTGGCATTTGCAACACATCAGGATCCAGCAGATCCCAAAATGCTTCAGATGGTGCTCCAGGGGTCTGTGGGCACAACTGTGAATCAGGTTGGTGCTTTCTGCTGGCACTGTTTAAGTTATGAATGCAATTTGGAGTGATTTTATCATTATACTAGAGGCCCGGTGCATAAATTTGTGCATATGTGGGATCTGGCCGGACCATCCCAATCAGGGATAGAGGGGGAAAATCGGGGGCCGGACCATCCAGGAGGAGGGGCTGGGGGAGCTTGGCCAGTGGCAGTGTGCGTCATAGCAATCGGTCTTTCTGGTCACTTGACTTCTATATATATATATATATAGATTTTACAAAGATTACAAATAAGTTCCAAATCAAGTGAAAAAGATGTTAAAACTGGTCACAAAAGACACTGAAAGTATAAATATGAAGGTAAACTGGAAAAAGTTTTTAGTATCATCTCAATGGTAAATATTTTCACTCCTGCCTTCTACACTGCCTAGGTTTTTCTACCTGCCTGTTCTTAAACATTCCATTAAGAAGGAATTAGGCCCTAGCCAGTTTGGCTCAGCGGATAGAGTACCGGCCTACAGACTGAAGGATCTCGGGTTCAATTCTGGTCAAGGGCACCTACCTCAATTGTAGGCTCCTCCCCAGACTGGACCCTAGTCAGAGTTTGTGCAGGAAGCAACCAATCAATGTGTGTATCTCATGTTGATATTTCTGTCAGAATTTCCCTCTCTTCCACTCTCTTTAAAAGATCAATGGGAAAATATCCTCAGGTGAGAATTAAAAGAAAGAAGGAGGAGGAGGAGGAGGAGGAATTGGTTCGCTTAGAATAGCCTTTCCTTTTTGTACTAAAAGAATGTGCTCAAAAAAGGAAGGTTCATTTTCAGAGCTATGTACATGCATGTGAACGCTTACTCTTTTTCATATTTCCTGATGTTATTTCCTCCAGATTGCCACACTGAACTGTGAGGAGTAAATAAGTAATGTGGAATCATTTTGAAATTTTAATAATATATATACACAAAAGAGTACTGTTGGTTTGTCACATGTAGATTAGAAGGCATTCCATTGTCTCTCTGATGATGATTAGGGAATATTCCAAGGTAAGAGGAAATCCAGACAGGCTTCAAGTAAGATTTCATATAATATGTCTTATACTATTTTTTCTTTATATTTTTATTGATTTCACAAAGGAAAGAAGAGGGAAAGAGAAATAGAAGCATCAATAATGAGAAAGAATCATTGATAAGCTGCCTCCTACACAACCCTGCTTGGGATTGAGCCCACAATCTGGTCATGTACTCTGACCGGGAATTGAACCAAGGCCTCCTGGTTCATAAGTTGATGCTTAACCACTGAGCCACATCTGTTGGGCTGTCTTACCCTATTTTTTAAAAGGCGAAAGATTTATGCGATCTGAAGAGAAACCAGAGCATTACCCTATTTTTTAGGTTTAAGGAATAAAGCCAAAAAAGCAAACATTTTTTTTTTAATTGATTTTTTTACAGAGAGGAAGAGAGAGGGATAGAGAGTTAGAAACATCGATGAGAGAGAATCATTGATCAGCTGCCTCCTGCACACCCCCTACTGGGGATGTGCCCACAACCAAGGTACATGCCCTTTGACCGGAATCGAACCTGGGACCTTTCAGTCCGCAGGCCGACACTCTATCCACTGAGCCAAACTGGTTTCAGCGAGAAGCAAACATTTTAAGACCTTTAACCCCCTAAAACACAATATTTGGAGATCTTAGCTCCAAATAATATAACTTGCAAAAGATTATCTTCTTTAATTTACAGTGTTGGGAACAGATTTAGAATATAGAGGAAATGTTTCAGGAAATCAAGTCTAATAATCTGAATTAACAATTGATTGCTAGTAGCCCAAGAATTTAATTTAAATTTTGTCAGCAAGAATATAGACTTGACATTAGGAAAAACTAAAAACATATGACCAGGTCCTGTCACATATACATATGCATTAAGCTTAGATGCAGCCATTTTAGTGGTAAGAAAAATCACTCAGGTAGTTTCTATCTCTTTGATTTTAGAGAAGACAAAACACACCTCTTGTTTTTCTTATATTACAGGGGCCTTTGGAAGTTGCTCAGGTTTTCCTATCTGAAATACCCAGTGACCCAAAACTCTTCAGACATCATAATAAACTGCGACTCTGCTTTAAAGATTTTACTAAAAGGTATTCAAGGCTTCCTACATAAAGCTCTTCGAATTGAGAATGTCTAAAACCACACTGTAAAATAAGTGTCTTAAGGGATAATTGAAAAGAGAAAATATAGAAAAGTGATTCATAATGGAAAAATAGTTGCGTATTTCTTCATTTACTGACATGTTTTAAATGTTTTCTTTTTTATTTAATTTTTTATTTTAATTTTTATTTTTAAGTAAATTTTTATAGTTCATATTATTACAAATGTTCCTTCCCCCCCCCCTCCATTGCTCTCCTCCACCAGGTTCCCATCCCACCCTCTGCCCTTTCCCCGCACCCCATTGTCCTCATCCATAGATGCACAGTTTATGTTCAGTCTCTTCCCACATCCCCCTCTCTCCTTTTCCCCAAGAATCGTCAGTTCACTCCCCTTCCATACCTCTGATTCTATTATATTCACCAGTTAATATTGTTCATCAGATTTTTTTTTTAATTTCCTTGGTTTTTAGATTCACTAGTTGATAGTTATGTATTTGTTGTTCATAATTTTTATCTTTATTTACTTTCTCTTCTGAAAGAACCCCCTTCAGCAATTCATATAATTCTGATTTGGTGGTGATGAATTCCTTTAGCTTTTTTTTATTAGTGAAGCTCTTTATCTGGCCTTCGATTCTGAGTGATAGCTTTGCTGGGTAGATTATCTTTGGCTGTAGGTTCTTACTATTCATCACCTTGAATATTTCTTGCCATTCCCGTCTGGCCTGCATGGTTTCTGTTGAGAAATCAGCTGACAATCGTATTGGTGCTCCTTTATAGGTAACTACCTGCTTTGCTCTTGCTGCTTTTAATATTCTCTCTTTGTCTTTTGCTCTTGGAATTTTAATTTTGATGTGTCTTGGTGTGGTCCTCTTTGAATTCCTTTTGTTTGGAGTTCTGTGCGCTTCCTGGACTTGTAAGTCTAATTCTTTCACCAGGTGGGGGGAGTTTTCTGTCACTATTTCTTTCAGTATGTTTTCGATATCTTGCTCTCTCTCATCTTCTGGGACCCCCATAATTCTGATGTTGGTTCACTTGAAGTTTTCCCAGAGGTTTCTTACATTATCTTCAATTTTCTGGATTCTCTTGTCTTCTTGCTTCTGCAGAGGAGTGTCTTCTGGCTCTTTATGTTCCAAATCTTTGACTTGATTCTTGCGATCTTCCATTCTGTTTTTAGGACTCTGTATAATATTTTTTTATTTCAGACAATGTATTCTTTATTTCTTGTTGATCCCTTATCATTTCTCGTTGATTCCTTATAAATTCTAGTTGATCCCTTTTCATATCCTCATAGGTCTTATCGACCTTTTCTAGGAAATTCTTGAAAAACCTTATAAGCATAGATTTGAACTCTATATCCAGTCGCTTTTTGTCCTCTATTTCTTTCATTTGTGACCTATTTTCGTCTCGGCATTTTCACAGCTTCCCTGATGGGGCGGAGTTTCAGGGTGGAGCCTACAGCCTTGGCTTCCGTCAGCCCTGCCCTATGTGACTCCTGAGTCTCAGTATTCCTCAGGGTCCTTCAGTACTCGCTGCAAGCACCTCTGAGAGAAAGGTGCCCTCGATTTTCGCCTACTACCAAACAGTCTAGGCTCTTCCCCAATGAGCCCGGAACTGGGGTTCAGTTCAGTTGGAAGTGAGATTGGAGGTGGCGTTCAGAGCAGTCTGGAGCCCCAGTCTCCTTCCCACCAGGGCAATTCCGCGGCACAGCCAACCGTTTCTTCTCTGCACGCCTCCGGGACCTCCTTTCGCCGCTCCCCCAGGGTTCTGCCTTACAGCCCAGCTCCCTATGGATGAGCCTAGGTCCGCGGGGTCTGGCCTAGAACTGGGGTTCAACGCAGTCGGAACTAGGGCCCAGCACAGTTGGAGCTTTTATCTCCTTCCTGCTAGGGAATGCCAGCCAGGCACTCAGCCGCCCCTCCTCTCAGGCTCCGTCCTCTCCACCCGCGCCGCGTGTCTCCGTACCTTAGGCTTTTACAGCTCCTCCGCTCTTCCTTCTGGTTTTCTCCTTGCTTCTCGTAGAATTTCCAGTCAGTCGACTTTCCTGTAGTTCTGGGTAATGTCCATTTAATATTTTAGTTGTATTTTATTGAAATTGTTGTGTGCGGCTGCGGCTAGGTGTTTACCTGTGTAGCCATCTTGGATTCTCTGTTTTCTTAATATTATTTTAATTTTCCGTAGAGGCCTTATATATTTTTTTATTTATTTACTCCTTGATATTTAATACTTTTATATTTTTGTTAATGGTATCTTTTTAAATTATGTTTTGTTTATTGGTATACAGAAATGCATATACTGATATATTTTACATAAGAATATTGCCAAACTTACTTGTTAATTCTAATAATTAACTTGTAGAATATTTTTACAGTGATGTTTAGGATTGTTAGCACTCTGTTAAATGGTAACAGTAATAGAGGCATCCTTTTCTTATTCCTGATCTAAAAGGAAATGTTTTCACTGTTGAGTATAATGTTTACTTCAGGTTTTTTGTAGATGTTTTAACTAAAGAGGCTCCCACCTATTTGTACTTAGGCTAAGAATTTTTTTGTTTTGTTTTAAATATATTTTTATTAATTTCAGAGAGGAAGGAAATCAGTATTGGTTTTGGCTGCAATTGTTTTTAAGGATGAGATTGAAATACAATTTTTTGGCCTAACCAGTTTGGCTTAGTGGATAGAGGGACTGAAAGGTCCCAGGTTCAATTTCAGTCAAGGGCGTGTACTTTGGTTGCAGGCACATCCCCAGTAGGAAGTATGCAAGAAGCAGCTAATCTCTCTCATCGATGTTTCTAACTTTCTATCCTTCTCCCTTCCTCTTTGTAAAAAATCAATAAAATATATTTTAAAAAATGAAATACAATTTTTTCTTGCAGTTCCCATTAGGTTTTGGTATCCCAACCTTGAAAAATGAGTTGGAAACTCTTCTCGGGAATAGTTCTCCTCTTCCCCCCTCCCACCCTATATATTTCAGATTTTCTTTTTAATAATCTGGAATTGTCACATTGGAATTATTCATCTTTACAGTGTTTGGTAGAATTTACATATTAGTGTTTACTTTGGGGATAGATTTGTGACTTGACTGATTCTATGTATTTGATGGTTTTAGGATAATGTTTTTTTTCTTAAGTCTGTTCTGATAAATTATATTAATCTAGAAGAGTATAATTCCAGATTTATTGCATTAAATTATACATAATATCCTCTGTACCTTTATAAACTTTTGTATTTGACTTTGTCTCATTTTTAATTTCTAATAGGAATTATTTAGCCTTCTCTCATTTAATCTTGCCAGTGCTTAGTCTTTTTTTTTCCTTTGAAAGAACCAATTTTTTTATTTATTCATATATAGCTGTCATACTTTTACTTTCCTTCCTTATACTTCAAGTTTATTCTGTTCTTTTTAGATTGCTTAGCTCTTCAGTTTTAGCCTTCTTTCCTAATGTAAGCATTTGGGCTATATATTTTCCTCTGAGCAATACTTTCGATACATTCTGCAAGTGGTGATCTGTATTCATTGTCTTTTTTTTTTTTTTTAATATATTTTATTGATTTTTCCAGAGAGGAAGGGAGAGGGATAGAGTTAGAAACATAGATGAGAGAGAAACTTCGATCAGCTGCCTCTTGCAAACCCCCTATTGGGGATATGCCCCCAACCAAGGTACATGCCCTTGATTGGAATCGAACCCGGGACCCTTTAGTCTGCAGGCTGACGCTCTATCCACTGAGCTAACCAGCTAGGGCTCCATTGCCTTTAAATATCCTTTCATTTATCTATCAGAGTCAGATATTTTTTCCTCAAATATCTGAATAAACTATTCTCAAGAGCTATTCATTTAGAAACATTAGGACACAGGCAGACCAGTGTACCAGATGCTATTGTTGCATCATAAATGAATATGGCTATTATATTTCTTTCAGTTTAGAGCTTTAAGTTTAGTGGTAATAGGAGGGAGGAAAAATGCTTCAGAATTAATATTAAAAAATACACAATTTTTTTCTTTTTTCTTTTTTTTTATTTTCTTTTATTTTTTATTTTTTTTTATTTTTTTATTTTATTTTTTTTATTTATTTTTTTTTTAAATCAATCTTTATTGTTCATATTATTACAAAGGTTCCTCATTTCTTCCCCCCTCCACCAGGTTCCCACCCCACCCTCCGCCCCCTCCGCATCCCCGATTGTCCTCATCCATAGGTGCAGTTTATGTTCAGTCTTTTCCTCCCTCCCTTTCCCCGATAGTAAATCCCTTTTCAGATAGTAAATCAGTTACTTAGCATTTTCTCATATCAATAATACCTCCACATGCCCAATGATACACTTCACACAAAAGACATTTCCAAATAGGTCAACCAGCCTCATCCAAGCCCCACCCAAGGCACTCACAGATCAACACCCCAGCGCTATACTAACTCAACACATCCAGATCTAAGCCTTCATCACTTGATGCAGCAGAGCCTCAAGTTCCCGCAAAAGTTTCCAGCCATGTCTGAGAGGCAGCCGTGGGGCAGGGGCAGGCGAGGAGCGAGCTGTTCCGGGCCTGGCTGCTCCGGGCCTGGCTTCTGTGCCTCTGGTTCGTTCCACAACCAGCTGCTCTGGGTCTGGTCACTGCCGCTCCCGACCTAGTTGCTCTGGACTTGGCTGCTGCTGCTCCGGGCCTGGCCGCACCCGACCTGGCTGCTCCGGGCCTGGCCACTCCCAGCCTGGCAGCCACTGCTCCAGGCCTGGCCACACCAGACCCGGCTGCTCTGGGCCTGGCCGCACCAGACCCGGCTGCTCCGGCCCTGGCTGCTCCCAGCCTGGCAGCCGCTGCTCCAGGCCTGGCTGCACCAGACCCGGCTGCTCTGGGCCCGGCTGTTAAATTTTTATTGAATAAAATAATTTTCAATTAAATGAAAACTAGAAGTGAATGATTTTAAACAGTTTATCATCTGTTCCCTTTCTTAAACCTAATATAAGACAGAATATTTAACAATCAACCAAGAAACTTGAATGTCATCATGGGGAGTGTGTGTGTGTGTGTGTGTGTGTGTGTGTGTGTGTGTGTACAGTCAGTATATGGCACTAACCCCTCAAACTATACCAGAAGAAAGTTTTTGACGTCACTGTTTTTTCTAGGTGTGAAGATGCCTTAAGAAAAAATAAGAGCTTAATTGGGCCAGACCAAAAGGAGTATCAAAGAGAACTGGAGAGAAACTATCATCGCCTTAAAGAGGCCCTACAGCCTCTGATAAACAGAAAGATCCCTCAGTTATACAAGGTAGTATTACCTGTCACCTGCCACAGGTATGCTCATTTTTTTATTGTTTGGTATATGTTCAGAAAAACAAAATCTGTTGAATTATTTGTTTTAATAATGAATTAGTGTAACTTTTATTACATGACTTTAGATACTGTGTCTCCTGACAAGTTCAACTAATAATAAGCCTTTTATATCTCTACATGAATCAGCCTCCAAGCTATGTATGTATAATAATTCAAGAATCACAAAGTTGCCGGGACCGGTTTGGCTCAATGGATAGAGCGTCAGCTTGGGGACTGAAGGGTCCCGGGTTCAATTCCGGTCAAGGGCATGTACCTTGGTTGCGGGCATATCCCTAGTAGGGGATGTGCAAGAGGCAGCTGATTGATGACTCTCTCTCATCGATGTTTCTAATTCTCTATCTCTCTCCCTTCCTCTCTGTATAAAATCAATAAAATATATTTAAAAAAAAAAAAAAAAAAAGAATCACAAAGTTGTGTTATGATAAATACTCATACTAACCAGGACCACATATAAGTCTGGCCTCTTAAAACTACTCCTTTTATTAAAGTCCTGTCACACTTCCTAGTATTTTTGTGGGAGAATTCACTGGAGTATGTCAGGAACCAAGTATTTGTTTCCTTCAGCCCTGGCAGTAAATAGTATGCAGTGTTCTTCTTCTTTTGTATTAAAACACACAGCCACATTGGGTATCAAGAAGGCTTCAGTATTTTTCTCTACTTTCCAAGTATGACACAAAAAGTTAGAAATAGAAATAACTTGGAATTTTCTACAATTGATCCTAGTTGTACTTGAGCAGGTAATTTAACCTAATTTTTAGATTTCTCCTCTAAAATTTCTTACCTTGAAAATGATGTTGTGGACATTAAATGGCATGTACATTTCCAAGGATGGTACTTAACATTGTACTTTTTAGTGCCTCAATTCTGGACAAGACATGATAAGGTTCACTGCTTTTGCATTTTGAAACCTAAATATACATACAACTTGAATTATTGTGGCACCAATATGTTACCACCTTCTGAATTAATAAGGGTAAAGCCATTAAATTATACTTACCTAATTAATATTCAGAGGGCCTTGCCGAAACCGGTTTGGCTCAGTGGATAGAGCGTCGGCCTACAGACTGAAGGGTCCCGGGTTCGATTCCGGTCAAGGGCATGTATCTTGGTTGCGGGCACATCCCCTGTGGGGGGTGTGCAAGAGGCAGCTGATCGATGTTTCTCTCTCATCGATGTTTCTAACTCTCTATCTCTCTCCCTTCCTCTCTGTATAAAATCAATAAAATATATTTTAAAAAAATAATAATAATATTCAGAGGGCCTTTGAAGTTGCTTATAAGAAAACATAATGTAAATGCATGCTATAATATATTACAAAAGAAAATTATTTAATCATCTGGAAATTAGTCCTTGTTCTTCAGTAATCTATTTCTGTACTTTTAGTCCTCTGGAAAAAAAACATTAATTCAAAAAATGCCGACTATCTGGCTGCTATATGTCATGTCTCCTACAGGAAGCATGTATATTATTTGAATCTATTCCACAATCTACAGGAGCAGAGGGAGATCAGAGGGCCCGATTTAAATCCTTCCTCTGGCAAATATTATTTTGATTCCACCATCCGGTACAGATGTGAATACCTCAGGTGGCTTCTTCTTAAAATTGCCAGAGGGAAGCAACACTAGTCCTTTCCACTTTTGGCTTCTCCTTCAATCACTTTGGAGTTTTTCTTCTTGCTGCCTCTAACCCCCTTCCACCAATTTTACACTGTTTGTGACCTAGAATGAGGGTGCTGGGTCCCTGAGGTTGTCAGGCAGTTTCCTAATGCTTGTCTCACTTCCTTCAAATCTCTCCCACTTGTCGATGGAAAGACTGTATTCTTCCTACTTGAAGGGAACTCCCTTACAGTTATCCTGAGCTTTTGCTTTCTCAACTGATTATGGTCAGTCCCTCAAGATTCATTTCTTAATGTTTGCAGAAGTTCTTTGGAATTTAGAAAAGCTCTTATAAACATTATCTAGCTTTTAATACTGCTATTTTCTCTGGAACCAAAAAAAAACCCCACACTTTGAAATTCAAAGCTCATGACTTTTTTATACCTGCCCTTTCCTTTCCTGGAGATTGTAAACCTCAAAGATTAACCTTAATAGCCGAAACTGGTTTGGCTCAGTGGTAGAGTGTCGGTCTGCGGACTGAAAGGTCCCGGGTTCGATTCCAAGTCAAGGGCATGTACCTTGGTTGCGGGCACATCCCCAATAGGGGGTGCGCAAGAGGCAGCTGATCAATGATTCTCTCTCATCGATGTTTCTAACTCTATTCCTCTCTTCCTCTCTGTAAAAAATCAATAAAATATATATATAAAAAAGATTTAATAAAAAAAAAGGATTAACCTTAGTAGCAGGAAGGATAAATGAAACAAATTCAGGATAAAGGAAAATACATTAAGAGGTATTGAAGAATATTAGTCTCTTCACTATTAACTAAATCTTTAGAACTTAGAAAATAAAGCTTCCTTAGAATTTGAAACTTTTATTTTACTGATTTAAAAAATCTAGAGTATTAATTATTTATACAGTATTAAGATAGTGGTTCTTAAGGTATGGTCTGGAACTTCTGTGGGAGGGTGCCCCTGAGGCCCTTTCAGGAAGTTCCAGAGTCAAAACTAATTTTATATAAAACCAAATATGATTTGCCTTTCTCACTGTCATTCTCTTGAGAAAGTACAGTGGTTTTCCAGACTACATGCAACGTGATATTGTAAAAGACATGAGAACCTAGGCTTTTTATTAAGCCAGGCATTAAATATGTAAGCATGCCACTACTGTAAAATTTATTCCGAGTTATTTTTATTTATTTATTTTTTTTAAAGGCAATTTCATTTTTTTTTAAAATATATTTTATTGATATTTTACAGAGAGGAAGAGAGAGAGATAGAGAGCTAGAAACGTCGATGAGAGAGAAACATCGACCAGCTGCTTCCTGCACACCCTCCACCGGGGATGTGCCCGCAACCAATGTACATGCCCTTGACCGGAATCGAACCTGGGACCCTTCAGTCCGCAGACCAACGCTCTACCACTGAGCCAAACCGGCTTCGGCAAGGCAATTCCATTTTTTTAAAAAAATATATTTCATTGATTTTGTACAGAGAGGAAGGGAGAGAGATAGAGTTAGAAACATCTATGAGAGAGAGTCATCGATCAGCTGCCTCTTGCACACCCCCAACTGGGGATATGCCCTCAACCAAGGTACATGCCCTTGACCGGAATCGAACCCGGGTCCCTTCAGTCCCAAAGCTGACGCTCTATCCACTGAGCCAAACTGGTCCCGGCCCGAGTTATTTTTAATAAACCTATTTATGTAATGGGTTATTTTGTAAAAATAAGTTGAATTTTTTTAAATAAATTTTTATTGTTCATATTATTACAAATGTTCCTTCCCCTCCACCCCCCCACCATTGCTCTCCTCCACCAGGTTCCCATCCCACCCTCTGCCCTTTCCCCACTCCCCATTGTCCTCATCCATAGGTGCACAGTTTATGTTCAGTCTCTTCCTACATCCCCCTCTCCCCTTTTCCCCAAGAATCGTCAGTTCACTCCCCTTCTATACCTCTGATTCTATTATATTCAACAGTTAATATTGTTCATCAGATTTTTTTTTAATTTCCTTGGTTTTTAGATTCACTTGTTGATAGTTACGTATTTGTTGTTCATAATTTTTATCTTTATTTACTTTCTCTTCTGAAAGAACCCCCTAAAACATTAAATTTCAACTCTTTAATCAGTGGTTCTTAAGCTTTTGAGTTTTAGGACTTTTTTACACTTAAAAATTGAGTATGCAGGAAACTTTTGTTTATGTGAATTATATTTACCATATTAGAAATTAAAACTAAGAAAAATTTAATGTTTTAAACACACCTTGCCTTTTGCCTTTTAATAATTGTATAAAAAAAAAATCTTGTCCTGAAATCTCGCCCATTACCCTTATTTCCTTATTTATCATATCTAATGCTACTATTGCACAAATGACTAAGTGATCAATGCATTTGCTAAAGTGTTTACTGCAATATACTTTAACCTATAGAGGTCTATAAACAGTAATATATGTAAGGCAGACTAATTTGAACATTAATAACAACTTTGGTACAAAAAGTTTTAAAAGTTATTAACTTTTTGGTGGCAAAACTTTGAGGTAACTTTGGCAGAACAAAAAAGTGAAGCGTAATGTACAGAAGTTTGCAAAGTTTGCTTGCTTATAATTATATCCTTTTTCTTCCCAGAGATTCCTTCAGTCGAATGAGCCTGCGCAAAATGGATCTCTAAAATAAACACTTGTTTTTATTAATTTGAAGAGAGCCACATATTCAACATTGAGTGTGACAAGAAGTTAAGATCTATTGAAAAATAAGACTTGGGACTTAAATCAGAAAATCGTAGCATTAATTTACTCAATGAAGAATGCAGTGGCCAAATCAAATGTAGATTGTTGAAGTTTGAGAATCATGGCTATAGCTTCTAATATTCTGGTAATGTGCTGTTATCTTTTTAAAGACATTTTAATGACTCAAGGGTACACTATACATTTATCATTATTTATACCATAGCTAATGTTAATTTTATTTACTTTAAGTTTGTATTTTTTAATTTATATGACCATTTATAATTCATTTTGGAACCATTTTAAATGTAGTAAATGATTATTTTAAAGGTACTATTAAATATGTGAACGTTTACACTAATTTTATTGAGTGGGACTTTTAAAAACTTTCTTTATTGACAAAGGCAAAAAATAAGTTAAGAGTTGATTCAAGAACTAGCATAATGAAAATAAAAATTGACAGTCACTTTATGGCCCCAAAGTTCCAAATTGAATGAATGGGTGAAGACATTGATAACTGGTTTGTGAAGTCTTAAAACTGGTTTCTAAGCTATTTTGCATTTAGACACCAAAAAAGGGGGGATTTAGAATAAATTGCAGAAATAACTTTAAGTACTGGGAAAGCTAACACCAGTGACAGTAGCTTGATCTTTGACTTTCAACTTTATTATACTAATGATAATGGTATCAGTTTAATGACTCTCAGTGACTAAAATGAATGATTTGTTTCAAATTAAACAAGCCAGTCATCAGTTTTTTCGTGACCAAAACTATTACATCATAATGCTATTACACCATAAAAACATGAAGAGCTGCTGTATGATTTTAATTTACCAGCTAAGAAGTTATATTTTTTGATACTTGTATAGATTTTACAAAAATATGCAAAATTGGTTGTTTTAATTGAAGTTAAGAACCAATTAATTTAAAATTTTAACTTTACAAGAAATTCAACAATTTTGGGGGAAATGTATCTCAATTACTTGGCAGATTTTCCCAAGAAAATGAATTAATGCTTTCTGGAAGTGTTTTGACAATGTTTTCTTTGTGTAGTATTATAGATTACAGAAAGTCATCATTTATAATCTATTCCTCTGATCTGACCAGTTACATGAATCACTTAAGAAAGTAAGATCTCCAAAACATCTGATTCTCCTAAGTGCATAGGTGAGGTCAGAGTATCTACCCGCCTCCAACCTACCTTTATAACTGGCAGTATCATCTCAAATTCTTATTTACACCAATCCAAAGACTGAATTATGAAAAGGTTTTTCAGATAAGTCTACAATGTTGGACCACAAGGGGTTAACCAAGAAGTCAACAAGGTATAACTTCAAAAATATATTTGGGGACAAAGGATCTAGATGGACAATAAGGAAAGGCTGGAATTGGACATTCGTTAAAACAAAAAAAAAGGTACATATACTTTTCCATGGGTACGGAAAGTAGGTAGATATAAGGGAGAGGATATTAAACCCCTAGGTCATTTCTCATTAAATTGCATTTATGTAAAATTTGAATAGTTTCAAATGAATCTGTGACAATATCCAGAACTTGAATTCTATGTAATAAAAGGGTAATATGCAAATTTACCCTAAAGGTAAAACAACCATGAATGACCCAACCTTGTGACATGCACTGACCACCAGGGGGCAGATGCTCAATGCAGGAGCTGCCCTCTGGTGGTCAGTGTGTTCCCACAGGGGGAGCTCATCTCAGCATAAGCCAGGGAGCAGGTCTAAGTTGGCAGGTGGACATCCCCCAAGGGCTCCTGGGCTACCAGAGGGATATCTGACTGCCAGCTTAGGTCCAATCCAGGAGCAGGCCTAAGCTGGCAGGTGGGCATCCCCAGAGGCAGTCCAGGCTGAGGGACACACACTGCTGCACCCAACCCATCCCCCACCCCCCGTGTGCACAAATTTTCGTGCACCAGGCCTCTAGTATTTATATAATTATTTAATTAGCTTGCATTACTGATTATTTTCTGACTTCTTACCCTTAAGACAGCAACACTTGGTAACTTACCATGAACACAATTTCCTTTAAACTTTCTCCTATAAGGAATTTATACTAGAGGTTCTTAACCTTGGCTGCCCCTTAAGTATCGGAGGCCTTGAACTGCTCCATCAGCTTATGGGTGGTGTTCAGGCTATTTCTTTTTAAGAGTTCTATTAGTGATTCCTGTTTCATCAGATGGACAATGTTCAGAGCTGTTTCTTAAAAAGTTCTATTAGTGATACTGAATGTAGAATGAGGTGAGCCGTGACTTTTTATATCATACCATCTTATGAAGTATGTAAGACATTATTTAACTACACTGAGTGGCTATATTATTATGATCTCTAAACATATAATAATCTGACCACTCAGTGTATGTGTATAACATATATACATACATATACACACATATATACATACATACATACACACACACACACACACACACACACATATATGAGGCCCAGTGCATGAATTCGTGCATGGGTGGGACCCAGCCAGCCTGGCCAGGGAGAGGGGACATGGGTGGTTGGCCGGCCTGCCTGTTGGTCAAACTCCTGGCCGAGGGGGCAATTTGCATATTAGCCTTTTATTATATAGGATATATACGGTACTGAGTGGCCAGATTATTATGCATTCAGAGATCATAATAATCTGGCTACTCAGTGTATGTAACTAATTGATAGGTACTCTTATTTGTTGAAATGGAATAAAGGTGTTATTCCAATAGTGTATATATATATTTTTTTTAATTGATTTTTTACAGAGAGGGAGAGAGCTAGAGAGCTAGAAACATCAATGAGAGAGAAACACCAACCAGCTGCCTCTTGCACACCCCCTACCGGGGATGTGCCCACAACCAATATATATGCCCCTGACCGAAATCGAACCTGGGACCTCTCAGTATGCAGACCGACGCTCTACCACTGAGCCAAACCGGTTTCAGCCAATAGTGTATATTCTTTAGAATTATTTTTAAATACCAAAAATGTATTTTAACAAGGCATAAGATAATTACAAACTTAATATATTTAAAATGAAAATTTAACGAAGTTTTTGTGTGTGCCCAAGGCATCATCTTAAGTTCTCCAGTTCTAAATTCCATAAAGTTGTATTTCTACTTTAAAGGACTACTAACAATTTTTACTGTACTTCTTTTAAGTATGACAACTTAGATGGACTAAGTAAGCACAATTTGAATTCTACTTCAAAGTTTCTTCATTACAACAGTAAAAAATATTAAGTATTATTAAAGGTAATTATGCCTACTTGCTTTCTTCAATATCACACATATTCTATTATGAGAACCCAGGTGTATTTATGATAAAAATAAGCAAGTTTTTTTTTTTGTTTTTTTTCTTTAATGAGCATTTGTATACATAGTTTTTAAGCATTTAAAATTTTATTGACCTTATTTTTTAAAAAAGTTAAACTTAAGGTCAGACCTCTAAGTTTCATATACTATATACAGATCGTGCAGAATATGACTATGAAGAGATAGATACAAATTAGTCCATGCCCAGAAAGATTTACTAAAGAATCACCTTCATAAGTACATATAAAATTCTTGTGAAGATAGAACTATCCAGGTTTTTTGTGACACTTTCAAAGTGACCCAAGGCACAAAATGTACACATCATTGTGAATATATACATATTCCAGACTTTGTGCCTCTATTACAGCCCATCAAATATTTGGCTTCCTGACTTATAAAAGTAAATGTACTGAAATGATATTCTGCTTAGCTGAAAAACCACAGGACCTATAAACATGTAATTACTCCAAAATTTGGAGATACAAATACAAGCACTTTATTTTAAAAAGCGAACACAAAAAAAGGTGTAAATTCAAAAGTGTTTAAATGCTTCCATTTTGGATAATTCAATTAAGAACCTATACACAAGTTTTCCCCCAGAGATAATACATCACTAGTCTCTACTAAGGAAAATGAATTCTAAAAATTAACATGGTTTTCAGTAATTCAAATTTCACTATACAAAAACCTAGAGACCAATTGTAATCCAACAGCTTTAAAAGATAAGCTAGACTTTTTGATGTAATCAACTTTATCAATGTTTGTCTGGGTCTGTCTTTTTATATATATATATACACACACACATAAGGAAAATGTACACTATAGTTTCTTATAAAATAGCAAATAAGGAGTAGATGTGGGAGATGTAGAAGGGGAAAGAGAATTCAAAAAGTCTTTCTCTTCAGTAACTTTTACTTCAGAATCATCAAAAAGCAACCACTTCCCCTCATACTCCTTTAAGCTTTGCACTACATCTGAAATTTTGTTCTCAAATCCACTCATGTTAATGCTTGTTTGGTCACTGGATTCCTTGTTCCTATCAGACTCATGGGTCCCATTAGTAATGTTAGTCTCAGAATTTCTATTTTCAGCAAATGCTGTGCTGGTACCTTTGTCAGGATTAGCTACTTTGTTGTATAGCTCATAATCTGCTTTGCTCTTTTGTCCTCCAAGAAGTCCAATAGCTTCTGCATTTTTTTTGTTCAAAACTTTACTTGGCTGTGTGTTTCCATTGACTCTAATTGACACTTCATCATCGTAATTTTCAACCACACTTCTTGCTTCATCCTCATTCAGTGGTTCTGGCTTACTCATTTCACACAACTGGTCAAGCACAAAATTTCCCTTATCTAGTTCTAAACTGTTAAGGTCTGTGACTTTGACAGAAGCAGTGTAGTGCCCACTACTAATTGTAATGCCACTATGCATCACAACTGCAAATAATCCATAGCTGTCATTGGTTGGCTTTGTACTCCATTCTTCTAGTGACAATTTAAGAGGTGTCAGTAAAGGAGTGTTGATCTTGGAAAGTCCACCACCATAACAATCAAACCTTTGGAAGAAGAAAAAATAAATAAGGTTTTCTGCTAACACACACATATATATTTTATATACCCAATGTGAAACCAAGTAAGAGTGTCTGAATGAACCCTTAATATTTAGTGTTCCTAAGAGTAAACACAAAATATTAAAAAAAAGACCCCAACTAATATATTAAAAATATTCCCACGAAGAAAAATACTGATTTTGTGCAATAAGAAGATGAAAGGATCATATGTTGTTCTTCTGGGAAGCTCTCATAGTAATTTAAAAAATTCATTAATATAAAAAGGAATAAAATCCACATGTGTACATGTCAGAAAAATTCAGACTATTCAAAATGCAACTGATATTTTATACTTTTTTTAATTGCTTTTAGATATTTAAATTTTCAACTATAGAAGAATCTAATTGCTCAGATTCGTTTGATTTCCTGGCTAACTTTAAAACTAAATAATTTTGCCTTTCTTCTCCCCTTAAAAAAAAACCTTAATGTATATAAAATTTGTTCTCTGCTTTAATCAATTCAACTATATCTGATAAGGAATGAAAAGGTATGAAGAAATCACAGAATATATGTTCATACTGATACATTTTTACAGGGAAACTTGAGAGAACAAACTTTTCTAAGGCAATATTTATAAATTCTATTTTGAACAAAACTTCTTATATAGCATCTCATTTTCTTCAGATAGCTTTTATTTATAATACTTACTCCAAGCCACTAGCAGCAAAACACTTCAAATGAATGGTTATAACTTCAGGCATTTTGTCAAACAAAAGACTTCGTTCAGCTTCAGTATAATGATGGCAATTTTCACAGAAATATTTATCTTCTCCTACAATCCTCTCCACTGAAGCAAACTGTGAAATTGCCCATCTCAGGGTCTTCATTTCTGTTTTTGGCTCTGGAGAAACTACATAAGAGAATCCTTTCACTCACAAATGAAAAATCTGTCCAACATTTAAAAATAAAACCATGAAGTTCTATATTCAAAATTAGCATCAAATTTCAACTTACTAATCCTTCCAATAATAAAGACAATAACTAATTTCAGAAATTATTAAGTTCTCCCTCAGCAGTGCACGTCTTTTAAATATTTGTATTTGATCAGCCAAAAAACATTTAGATGCTAGTCAGAAAGAATGTTAGACAAACCAAGTCTCTGGCTCAGTATAAGACAGACTTTAGTTTATATTTAACTAGAGGCCCGATGCACAAAATTTGTGCAAGGGGCTCGGTCCTCACAGCTGCAGCAGCTTGCCTCAGCATTGCAGACCCACTTAGTCCAGGAGATTGTCTGGCTGTCTGGTCTAATTAGCATATTATGCTTTTATTATTATAGATAACCAATTTCCAATATCTGAGCAGGTAAATCAGTCTCATGATCATTTCCTGTAACATTTCCATACTTTTTGTCATTTAAACTAGACAAAGCATCGTGTTAACAATATCCTCAGTAACTGAAACCGGTTTGGCTCAGTGGATAGAGCGTTGGCCTACAGAATGAAAGGTCCCGGGTTCAATTCTGGTCAAGGGCACGTACCTTAGTTGCGGGCACGTCCCCAGTGAGGGGTGAGCAAGAGGCAGCTGGTCGATGTTTCTCTCTCATCGACGTTTCTAACTCTCTATCCCTCTCAATTCCTCTCTGTGTAAAATCAATAAAATATATATTTTTTTAAATCCTCAGCAGCTCTGAGAAATTCAGGTACCCAAATGTTAACTTATCAAAACATTTCATTTTATCATCATATTCTACATATCAAAAAAAAAAAAAAATGCCACATTTCCCAAATGCTAACTATTGACAAGTGAAGCTATATAAGCAGACTTTATTATACAAAAGAAACTAAAAAACAATTTCTCAATAATTATACAAACTACTAAATTGCTGTAATTATTTCAGTCCTTACAAATACTCCAGTTTTTGCTTACTTTCAGAACTCTCCTCTACTTTGGAAAGCTCATCTTCTTGTACTGGCACACTGATGTCTTGAAAATCTTCTCTTCTTTCTGTTAAACTTTCACATTCTAAGCAACGAGTCCTTAATACCAGCTGACCTTGAAATAACTTCTCTACAAGCTCAAAACCAATTTGCTCTGTGCCTAAAACAAAAATAGGAAAATATAAGTATATATTAGTTTTTCAGCATAGCCCAAGTAACCAATATTCATTTAAAGCACGTGAATAAAAAGCTGAATTTCAAATCTCAACCTGCTTATTAGCATTAAAAGGTGCCTTATTTATTTAATGTAAATTCTGTAAAGGTAGTTTAGAATACAAATTACTGTTGTCTCTAAATAAAGGAAGTCATAACTATGTCTTCATAATTGCTACCCCCTAGAGCAGGGGTCTTCAAACTATGGCCCGAGGGCCACATGCGGCCCGCAGAGGAGTCTGATCCGGCCCGCCAGGTTTTTTGGGCAGTGAGCGCAGCCGAGGTGTTACAGTAGGAATTAGTAGTTCATATAGTCCGGCCCTCCAGCTCTCTGAGGGACCGTGATCTGGCCCCCACTTTAAAAAGTTTGAGGACCCCTGCCCTAGAGTAACTCTAAAATAAGGATGACACTTAGTAAAACCATAACCACATCAATACTAGTTTCCCTGAGAGCTGCAGATCTGGAAGAAGGTAGGTAGAAATTCAGTCCAAGTATGGTGCACCTGCTTGGTTCTCTCCTTTAAAACTGCATTTCACTAAATGCATTACCTTTCATGTGTTTATGGCAAATATTGCTTATATAAAGGTTTATATCCTTTCCATTAAAATTTATTAAACTCCCTTAGTTTATAATAAACTAACATTACCTTAAGATTGAGATTTATATAAACACATAGCAGTGCTTAAAACACCACCATTCAAAGTATTAAATTTTTTTTAAACGTCAGCCAGATTTATATTATACTGTACATATATCTAAGAGACTAGTTCTAATTCTTCAACTGTTAACCTGCCTAGCTATCAATGTCTAAGAATAAATTATACTGACCTTTGTTTACGGGCTTAACTTCATTATCATTAATGGACTTAACATTATTTCCTGGAGATTCAAGTCCACAGCCATTAATTGTGTTATCATTTTCACACTTCCCAGAGTCCTCTTCAAGATCATATTCATTTTCTTTAGATTGTCCTTTGGATCCTTGGTTTATTTTCCCCAGACTACAGAATTTAGAAAGGATGCTGGGTTGCTTAGTTGCAGACTTTAACCAACTTATTTTAACTTTTGATTTTTTCTGTGAGGGTCTTGCACTCTCATTTTCAGGAATGCACTTAGCGACTATTTTAGGAGGAATCTCTAGTATATCACCTGTAGCTTTTCTTTTTGATCTAGTTTGTCTCTGGTTCTCTTCCAATGACTGGTGTTCCTTGGATACCTTAACTTTTTTCTTCATATTACTAAATTCAGTGTCACTTTTTCTTTTCCCATTTCCTTTTGGGAGTTTTTCTTTACAGTCTTCAGAATGCCCCATATTGTCCATCTCTGTGCTATTAACTCCATTAATTTCTTCTCTCTGACGAGGATTTTCTTCTACCTTGTTAGAGAATTCTGCCACATTTTTTACTTCTTCTTTTTTTAGGAGTTGGCATGTTTCTTGAATGTTTCCCAAAATACACTGTAACACTTCCTGTGCATCATGCTGTAGATATCCTTCATACATGGGGTTGAGTTCCCTATTAAAAAAAAAAATTCCCATTTCATATATTGTACTTTTAAAGATACAATACAAATAAGAAAACTTTCCTATATAAAAACAAGAGGCCTGGTGCATGAAATTCCCACACTGGGGTGGGGGGGAAGTCCCTCAGCCTGGCCTGTACCCTCTCGTGGTCCAAGAGCCCTTGCTCCTTACCGCCCTCCTGCTTGCTGTTCCTTGCGCTGCCAGAGATTGGAGAGGCTCCCACACTCACCAGCCATGAGCCTGTGGGAGCACAATGACCACCAGGGGGCAGCTCCTGCATTGAGTGTCTGCCCCTTGGTGGCCAGTGTGTATCACAGTGACTGGTCGTTCCACCATTCAGTTGACTTGCATATTAGCCTTTTATTATATAGGATTTAATATTTACAGGGATACCATAGCTTTACTTTTTCATTTTTATTATTTTTTAAATTCCTCACCCAAGAATATGCTTTCACTGAGTTTTAGAGCGAGGAAGGGAGAGAGAAACATTAATCAGTTGACTCTTATATGCACCCCAACCGGGAATCAAACCTGTAACCTTTTGGTGTATGGAATGACTCTCCAATCAAATGATCTACCCAGCCAGGGCCATAACTGTATTTTTTAAATCTAAAAACATACATTCAGTTATAAATGAGAAACTTTCAAACTTATTCTTAGATCTAGCTGGTTTGGCTCAGTAGAAAGAAGGGTCCTGGGTTCGATTCCAGTCAATGGTACATGCCTGGATTGTGGGCTCTATCCCCAGTAGGGTGGTGTGCAGGAGGCAGCCAATCAATGATTCTCTCTCATCATTGATGTTTCTCTCTTCCTTCCTCTTTAAGGCAATACAAATATATATTTTTTTAAATAACAAATACAATTATTTTTTCAAAATTGCTCTTAGTCACCATGCTACACTGCCTCTTACCAAACATACAGCAATGTATTACACCTAGGTCCATTCCTAAACCAAATGAGAAGATAATTTTATTTTAAAAGACTTAGCCTATAACATTTTAAATAAAGCTATTTTATATATAGGATAAAGTTTTATTTTTAAAGACAATACTACAAAGAAACCTAATCCAGTTAATGGCTCTAAGTACACACAACAAAAAATATTTGGAATTCTTATGCATATTTTGAATACAAACCTACAATTCATAATCTGAAATCTTTATGACAAAATATGTTTGGGAATTCAGAATTTTTCAGATTAAAAAAGACAATATAACACATAATATATATCACCAACATAAGGGACACTATCCTCTAAGCCAGTGTTTCCCAAACTTTTGACATATGTGTGCCCCTTCTATAATTTTCGTAACGCTGAGTACCCCTCGTACTCATGAGAAAGTAGAATTAGGCACAGCTAAGCACGGTGCAGTGCATATCCCCACCAAACTCTTCCCGTACCCCTGGGGGTACATGTACCACACTTTGGGAAACACTGCAAGCAAACACATTACTATTTCTATTTTAAAAATGTATGGATCTTCGTATTACAGGTAATACGAAGGAAGACTAAAAACTCATATACATTTGGGTTTAATGAGTTTAATACCAAACTTATGAAAAGTTTTCCATTTTGAGTCTCTAGGATAATAAGGACTATAAATATGTAGTTTCTATTTTTTTTTTTTTTTTGCCCTTTATTACACCCCCATTTGTCCATGTATCGCACCCCTCCAAGGAAAAGAAGTAGCTAAATTAGAATCCTAAAATTATATTACAGGCTATACCTGAGTGTGTTAAGTAATCGCCTTGGCTGTGTAGCAAGTTCATCAGTATATTTTTCTGGGTTTAAAAGAAAACTAGCTTGAAGTTGTTCAACTGAAATGATTAAGGACTGTAAACTGCATATTAGTTCATAATTTGCCAAAGAATCTTCTTTACAATTTCCCTGTCAAGAAAGAAACACACAAATCAGTTTTATGAACAAATTAAGTACCTTTGTCTCACTAGACAAAACTAGTTTTTTTAAATTTAACTTCATTACAGCACTAATTTTATGGAGGTATACAAATAAACTTTTAAAATTTGGGGTTTTTTTTATTATGTGGATAATGGTTTTCTAAGTTACTTGTATTTTTAAAGTGAGTCAATAGGAAAAACAATAAATGAGTGTGACAGGTGATACAAAGGTATGATAAATTGTGATGGTGGGTATACAAAGACAATGTTTACTGGTAAACAATAAGTTAAAGGCCTGGAGAAGACACTCAGTAAAAGGGAATAATCTAGTTAGCTACCCTGCAAGAATGACAAATAATTCCTTTTCTGACCGTAAACTACTAAGAAATTCAATTCTAAGTTATAGTTTAACTAAGAAATAATCTTTGTCATCCTCTTCCCAAATCCTCTGTGCATCTAATTATTTTTTATTATGAAGCAAGTGAGTTTCCATTTATTTTTATATTTTGTTACTTTTATATTTTACCTTTTCTTTTTGATTGGCTTCATCTTTAAGAGCTTCTTTCTTCCTTGAAATAATATTAAATAAGTGCTTCACTCCAGATTTAAAACCAGGACAAAAATATAATACCTATAAAAAGTGAAACTGAGTGTTTACTGAACATACAACAATAATATAGCAATTAAGGTTATTCAAACACTATCATGCTTTTTAAGTAACGCACTTTAAAATGTGCATTACTGAAAATTCTGAGATTATGACTTGTGTCAAAAAATTGTTCTCGCCCTAGCCAGTTTGGCTTAGCGTCATCTGCAGACTGAAGGGTCCCGGATTTGATTCTGGTCAAGGGCACGTATCTCAGTTGTGGCTCAATCCCTGGCCCTGATTGGGGCCCTGCGGACAGCAGCCAATCCATGTGTCTCTCTCACATCAATGTTTCTATCTCTGTCTCTACCTCTCTCTTCCACTCTCTAAAAACCAATGGAAAAACATCCTACGGTGAGGATTTATTTCATCATTGTAGCTCACTCACTCTCTTCCTTCACTGGCAATAAAGCACTGAGCCTGAGCAGATATTGCTAAGACTTATGGTGGTAAGAACACAACATAAAACAGATATGGTTCCAAGGGTAAATACTTATCACCATAGCACCAGGAATTGAGAAAAAGTAAACGTCTGGCATCTTCCACTTAACTAAGGACTACTCAATTATGCTCTCCCAATTTTAAAGCATCACTTTCTCTTACCCCAAAGGAAGGTTACGTATAACATATAACTTAGAATAAGGATCATTATTCTTATTGTAGCCCATTCTAGTTTATTTACAATCAAATGCAAAGATATTATGGACAATTAAAATACTCTAATGATCTGAAATTCTCAGAAGCATTAAATGTTTTGTCATTCTTTGCCTACTAAGGTTTTATTATATATCAAAATTGTCAACTTACCTGAAGTATGCTATTAAGATAACAAGTATTGCCAAGATTATTTAGCCCCACAAATGGTAACAAGTTTTCTCTCTTCTCACAATTCATAGGTGAGGACTGTGCCGCAGGAACAACTTGATCACTATTAAGTATAGAGCAGAGAAGATATAATGAAATAGTATCTTAGAGAAAGCAGAAATATTACTTCCCTAGATTTAGTCTTTGTTCCCAAAAGTTGTATAATCTGAAAACCAAATGGATTTTTCTCAAATGACATTTTAAGGTGAAAAATCTGCTATACACCCAGAATACAAATTTTATAAGCACTTTAAAATTATTACAATTAAGATACCTCAAAGTTAATACCATCAAGAGGCTATTAATCCTATTTTATAGAGCAGAAAACTGAGTAGTTCACAGTTTTTTGTTAAGCCATCATAACACTTTTATCAAGTACAGCTGACTCTGGAACAATGCAGGGTGTGCTTTTGGAGGTGTGGGGGGCAGGTAGAGGTTCTGACCTCCACAACGCATGGTTGAAAATTCCCCTAGCTTTTGACTCCCCCAAAACTTAACTACTCATAGCCTACCAGAAGCCTTACTAGGGAAAAAAATTAGTCAATCAACATATTTTGTATGTTATGTGTATTATATATAAACTGCATTTTTATAATAAAGTAAACTAGAGAAAAGAAAAATGTTGAGGAAAATACATTTATGGTATTTATTGGGGGGGGAAAAAACCAGTACACATGGACTCACACAATTCAAACCCACATTCAAGGATCAATTGCAGTTTAACTCTGAATAGAAACCTGGGAATAACTTGACTATGACAATATTTGGGAGAAGCTTCACTAAGTTAGATTCTATTAATAAAATAAGAGGAGTCCTAGCTGGGTCGGCCTGCGGAGTGAAGGGTCCCGGGTTCGATTCCAGTCAAGGGCACATGTACCTGGGTTGCAGGCTCAATTCCCCATCTCCAGCATGTGTGGGATGCAACCAATCAATGTGTCTCTCTCACATCGATGTTTTTTTGTCTCCCTCCCTTCCCCTCTCTAAAAATCAATGGGAAAATATCCTCAGGTGAGGATTAACACACACCCCCCAAAAAAAAAGTAAGAGGAAAAAAGAATCTATGAAGAGAATTACATAGTTGTCCTGCACTTGAAATGAATTAAGTTTATTACTTTAACAAGCAGAGAGTCATTGTAGCATTTTTATTTTATGGCTGCTATTACCCTAACACCTCAAAGTATTTCTAGGCATGAATGCTGGTAAACAAAAGCTTCACACACAACCTCCTAAGCTGATTATTGGTTAATATTAGGAAATTACACATAAAACCATATCTACTGAAGTCATATAGAAGAGTACCTATCTGTTGAATAGGGGGCCAGTGTAGACTCCAACTGGAGCAACTATTGATAGAATAAAGTATTTTATTTTGTTCTACTTTCCTTTTAGTCACCAAAGGATTACTATCAAAAGCATTTGTTTTTAATTTTATTTAAAATAAATTTGCCACTGTACATCTCCAATAGGTTTGCAATTCATATATCAGGTATGACTGTTAATAAAGTTTAAGTATCTCAGGTAACTGTCAAGTACAGTATTCTTTAAAAAAAATCATTTATTTACCCATACACTGTGTTGTACTACAAAACAAACAAGTTTACATTAAAAGCAGTGTCAGTGTATAAATATTTATGCAAGTTAGTCAAATTGGCTGAGCACAATGTAAATGAGTTAACATGGGTATGATCCTTAAGGGAACCACCACTAGTTTTACTGTTTTCACTATATACTGTTAGACTTGTCTCACAAATAAGAGGGTGGTTTTTTGTGTTTGTTTGTTTTTTGTGGGTGTGTGTTTGTTGTTGTTTTTTTTGTTTGTTTTTGTTTTTGCTTCTATGGATTATCAGGTAGGGATATCTGAAGATATCGATCTAATTTCACCAGTTTTTCCTTGATGTAGAATTTTATAAGTACAGAAATATACCTACGATACCTACATTTCAGATCCTCTATAATCAGAAGAAACCTTTTCTTCATTTTCTTGAGAATCTGTGAAATCCAAGGCTCTCTTAGTTTCCTTCTTCTGAAAAAACTTCAAGGAAAGTCTGTTTTTCTTTGATGGACTACCTCTTGAAAGCCCATTACTTTCATTAGGTATGACACCAGGCATTTTTTCTTCAAATATCAAAGAGTTTACAAATACTGATTTACATATGGACGTTATAATCACCAATCATATCTGTGAATCACAAAAAAGTTTTCAGTTATCAGCTACAGTCAATAAAATAACATTTAAAAACAAACTTATAAGGAATAATTACTAATTAGGACTTCATATTTACTAAACAATAATTACTAATTAGGACTTCATATACCTAATGCCTGGCAATAATAAATGCTCAGTGTTCTATTGCCTGCTATTTGCCCTAGCTTTCTTACAAAACAAAAAGTATCAGATAGCTCCACCGGTGTGGCTCAGTGATTGAGCATCCATCCACCCATGTACCAGGAGGTCCTGGTTCCATTCCTGGTCAAGGGCATAAGCCCAGATTGTGGGCTCACTCCCCAATAGGGGGCGTGCAGGAGGCAGCCAATCAATGATTCTCTCATTTATGTTTCTATCTCTCCCTCTCCCTTCCTCTCCCGGAAATCAATAAAAACTTTCTTTTTTAAGTAGTGGAGGAAATAATTTTTTTTAGCCTGCATTAGAGTAAGGGTCACCTCACAAAAGACCTCATTTTAGTAGACTTACAGTAGATTAACAAGTAAAAACATTTTTATTAACTTTCTAATTCACTCAAAAAATATTGACTGAGCAACTATCATCTCTAATTTACAAAATAGAGAGTGGGAAAAGGAGGGATGGATGGAAAAATCAAAGGATGCTAGAATAAGTTTTCCTTCCAAGGTCTTTTCTACTTAATATAAACACATGAAATAAAGTTTCTAAAAAGTACCTTTAAAATGTAATTTGAATAGAAGAAAAGGCATAAACCTGGTGGTGGTATAGCTAAAAACTTGAGTGAAAAGTAAGAGAACAAATGAAAATTGGGATAAGTGAGCAACTTTGTGTATATAACATTCTTATGCACTAGAAGCAATATACTACTAATTTTCTGAACATTTGTTAAAGTACATTTTTTAAAATAATGCTTTAGGTGGGGGAGGGGGGTGATTTGGCTTGCCTTTTGCTATTTTTCTTGCCAGTTTTAAAGTAAAACTTTTAGGTTAAAAAAATGGCACTACTGCGGTGAAAGCCTGAGGGCAGGGTGGGTGGGGACGGGAGGGGGAGGAAGGAATCGATGGGAGGGAAAGGGGACAACTGTAATACTTTCAACAATAAAGATTTTTTAAAAATAAATTAAAAGGCACTATTTGTGTAGTTACTTTATATATTAATCCTGTTTTTCATTAGGATATCTGGAGGGGTGGGGAAGATTATCTAAATTAATTAGAAACCAAAAGCTCAGCCAACAACTTTCAAATATAGAGTAATACTACGAACTAACAAAATTCACTCGCATTCCATCTTTACTAAGCATTTCCCTGGAATCTTCTGATCTAGGAATTCACAACACTGAAATCGGCAGTGAAACCACATTTTTGAGACTCAAACCCAGGAATGTGGAAAGCTGACCAATTTCCCCATCCCCGCCTCCAGTTCAACCCGCCCGCCGGGCCACTGAACGCTACTGACAAACGCTAACGTGAGTGACACGCCGGCCGCGCTCGGTTGTCAGGTGCCTCCAGGCATTCCAAAGGTTTTCCTCGGGAGCCAATTCTAAGAAACGACAGAAACTGGGCTAAGAAACGGAGAAACCGGACTTGAGCAGATATTAGAAAAACTGATCAAGCCGCTGGAATAACGGATTATCAACCAGTCCTGGCTCCCTCCAAGTAATAGGATTAAACCTTGAACATTAATGAGACTATAACATTTCTTGCTCTTGGCTTCCCTTAACACTGGGGGGTTATTACGTTTAAAAAAACAAAAAAAAAAGTCTCTCTCGTAACAAATGACAGCGTTGACCACTCAGTCCCACTAAGTTTTAAAAGTTCTCTCCTCTATAAAATGTCGCGACTCGATTTCCAATTTTTCCAAGAAAAAATGCAAAAACAATAACACCTTCGACAAAGGCGTAAGGCACGTAGCGTTCCAAATACTTCTAAGACAGATGAAAACAAACTGCGTGTAACACTGAGCAGTTATGCACACAGGACGACCGACGTCAGTGTTGCTCCTGAATCCCAGCCCTTCCGCGAGCGCACAGCCACGGGGGAGAGGCCGAGGTTGCGCGGCGGTCGGTGCGGGTCCCAGCCCGAGGCCCGGCCGGGGGCTGGCGGCGGCCGGAACCCCGGCTCCCGGCGCCCACGCTGGTGGGGACGGCCGGCCGGTGCGCGCCCAGCCCGCCCGCACCTGCTCTCCCGGGTCCCGCCGCGGCGGGAGGGGGCGCCCCGGCCGGTGCCCAGGGGCAGCTCCGCCCGGGGCGCAGCATCCACCCGGCCCGGGGAGGTCCCCCGCGCACCGGCGCCGGCGTCCCAGGGAAGCCCGGCTCCGGAACCGGCCCAACTCGCGTCGCCCCCGGCAACGGCCTCTCCCCGCCAGGCCCTCCTTACCTGCTCATGGCCCCCAGCGAGGTCCGCGGCGGTGACGCCGGCTGGTCCAACCGGGACGAGTGTGGGTGCGACCCCGAGGAGACTTCGTCCCGAGCCCGCAGAGTCCCCGGTCCGAGAAAAAGCTGGATACAGATCGCCCTCCCCGCGGGGGAGTGACCATTCGCTTTCAAGAGCGGGAGCCCGGGGCGCCGCTAGGTCCTGCCTCGCGCCGGCACCAACTACATCCCCGGAGCGGTGCCCGCCGGCCCCGGGACGGTACGGAGCGCGGAGAACAAGTCCCGCTGGCGAAGTGCCTCCGCCGCTAGGGTCGTCCCCACTCCACCACCGAGGGGAACTTGGCGCGTTTTCCTCCGCCTCAGGACCCCCGTGTTTCAGCCTCCGCCCGCGCCAGCGCTGCGATTGGCGGAGGTGCCCTTCGGAAATGCCGGTTCCAGTCTCCTCGAGGCACAGACGCGGAAGACAGGAGCCGCCCCGCGACCTCCGCTAGCCCCCCGGCACGCACGTGCACCGGAACCAGCTGGAACGGTAGTTTCCCCCCAAGACCGTAACGGGCTCCGCAGTTTCAAACAGCGCAGGCATCGGCGCGGGCAGCCCGCGCGGGTCCTCGCGGAGGGCGCGCGCGAGGCGCCGGGGGCCGGGCTGGCGCGCTGAAGCCTCACACCTCCCCGCCCTCCCGCCCCCGCCCTGTTTTAACCATTCGTGCACGCCAGTGGCCCCTGGAAAGCGGACGACGACGGGTCGGGAGACGGGACAGAGAGGAGACGGGACGGGCTCCTTTGCGGAGATGGAGCCGCCAGGTGCTCAAATCCACCAATCCGTGAACAAGCCCCCAACCCGGCTCCCCCGCCCCCAGCCTCCGGTCGGAAAGAGCCAATCAGAAGTGCCCGGACAAAGAACCCGCTGAGTGGGCGGGAGGGGTGGGGGGAGGGAGTCCAGCCAATACCGGGAAGAAAGGATTAACCAATGTCACCCCAATACATTCAATAAAAATAAAACTTTAAAAAAAAAAAAAAAAAAAGGAGGGCTCCAGCCAATCATTGCTGGACGTACAGAGTGTTTTCAGGAGCCGCTCGCCTCCTCCAGCTCTCATTGGCGCTCGAGGGCGCGCTTCGCCGCCGCCGACTGTTAAGTTTCGCTGCGCGCTTTGCGGACCCGCCCGGCCGCCGGGGGCGCGGCTTCCGGCGCCGGGCCCTCCCGCAGGCCCCGCCCCCTCCCCCGTGCGCGCCGGGCGGGGTCCCCGGGAAACTAGTTTCAGAAAATGGCCGCCCTGCTCGCTCTCCGGTGGGCGCCGGCGTCAGGTTCTCTTTGCACCCGCAGCCCGGCCCCAGGCCTGTCCAGTAAAAACAAGGGCTGACGTGGGTAACAGTACGTCCTCAGTAGGATACGGTAGAGCCCCTTCTTCAGTTCCCCCACTCTTTTTTTTGCCTGTTTACACCTTTCCCTTAAAATAGCATTTACTGTCTGGGTTCTGGCTGGGAGAGCTGCAAAGGACTCCTGCGGGAGCCGCTGCGAAAGGGTCCAAACACGGTGAGGCAGTGTTTGCGTGCTTTGTGAGGTGCAGGGTAAAGTTCAGACCCAATTCATTGAATCAAGCAGGTCTTGGCGCTTACTGTGTGCCATATATATAATTTTTTTTTTTTTTTAAGATTTTGATTTAGAGGGATAGAGATAGAAAAGTCAATCAGCTGCCTCCTGTACACCCCCTACTGGGGATGTGCCCACAACGAAGGTACATGCCATAGACCGGAATCAAACCTGGAACCATTCAGTCCGCAGGCCAGCGCTCTATCCACTTAGCCAAATTGGTTTCGGCTAGCTGATACCAATTTTGGAGCTCAATGGATCGATTCTATCAGGAGATATAAATTTGGGAGGACCAAATGGTATTTTAAACCGTGAGACTAGGAGAAATCACCTAGAATTATGATATTCATCCTAAAAAATCTGCAGGAGATTGATTACCCTGGCCAAGCCACGAGTCCTGAATCCAGATAACTTTTCCTTAATTTACCCACCTTACCCATCCCCCCCAAGAAAATTTTAAAATGAAACTTAGAAAGCTTTGAATCATTGTATATTTTTTGTAAAAAAACACACACAGTGATCTCTAAACTTTCTAAATAGAAGTTAATTCTGCTATTACATGGTAAAATGGGCTCAAAACTAGTGTTTTACTACACTTTCAAGGGTTTTGAGAGAAGAAGCAACTCAACTCATTTTGAGGCCAGTATAATGGCGATGCCCAAAATAGATAAGGACAGAGTTAGAAAATATAACTATAAGTCTTTTTTTTTTTAATTTTTTTTTAAATATATTTTATTGATTTTTTTTGACCCCCTCCCTCCCTCCCACACATCCCCTCCCTCCCCAGAGTTTAAGTCTTTTTTTTTTTTTATCTTTATTGTTGAAAGTATTACAAATGTCTCCTCCCCACCCCTTGGCCCCTTCTAGCCTGCCCCGCCCACCTCCCCACCCACCACCACCACCCTATTGTCTGTGTCCATGGGTTATGCATACAAGGATGTTTTTTTTTGTTTGTTTTTTTTTTTTTAAATCAATCTTTATTGTTCATATTATTACAAAGGTTCCTCATTTCTTCCCCCCTCCACCAGGTTCCCACCCCACCCTCTGCCCCCTCCCCATCCCCCATTGTCCTCATCCATAGGTGCACAGTTTATGTTCAGTCTCTTCCTCCCTCCCTTTCCCCGATAGTAAATCCCTTTTCAGATAGTAAATCTGTTGCTTAGCATTTTCTCATATCAATAATACCTCCACATGCCCAATGATACACTTCACACAAAAGACATTTTCAAATAGGTCAACCAGCCTCATCCAGGCCCCACCCAAGGCACTCACAGATCAACACCCCAGCGCTATACTAACTCAACACATCCAGATCTAAGCCTTCATCACTTGATTCAGCAGACCCTCAAGTTCCCGCAAAAGTTTCCAGCCATGTCTGAGAGGCAGCCATGGGCAGGTACAGGCGAGGAGCGAGCTGTTTCGGGCCTGGCTGCTCCGGGCCTGGCCTCTGTTGCTCTGGTTCGTTCCACAACCAGCTGCTCCGGGTCTGGTCACTGCCGCTCCCGACCTAGTTGCTCTGGACTTGGCTGTTGCTGCTACAGGCCTGGCCGCACCCGACCCGGCTGCTCTGGGACCGGTTGCTCCGGTCCCGGCCGCTCCGGGCCTGGCCGCTCCCAGCCTGTCAGCCGCTGCTCCGGGCCTGGCCGCTCCCAGCCTGGCAGCCACTGCTCCTGGCCTGGCCGCACCAGACCCGGCTGCTCCGGGCCTGGCCGCTCCCAGCCTGGCAGCTGCTGCTCCGGGCCTGGCCGCTCCCAGCCTGGCAGCCACTGCTCCAGGCCTGGCCGCACCAGACCCGGCTGCTCCGGGCCTGGCAGCTCCCGGCCTGGCCGCACCAGACCCGGCTGCTCCGGGCCTGGCCGCTCCCAGCCTGGCAGCTGCTGCTCCGGGCCTGGCCGCTCCCAGCCTGGCAGCCGCTGCTCCTGGCCTGGCCGCACCAGACCCGGCTGCTCCGGGCCTGGCCGCTCCCAGCCTGGCAGCCGCTGCTCCGGGCCTGGCCGCACGAGGCCCGGCTGCTCCGGGCCTGGCCGCTCCCAGCCTGGCAGCCGCTGCTCCGGGCCTGGCCGCACCAGACCCGGCTGCTCCGGGCCTGGCCGCTCCCAGCCTGGCAGCTGCTGCTCCGGGCCTGGCCGCTCCCAGCCTGGCAGCCGCTGCTCCGGGCCTGGCCGCACCAGACCCGGCTGCTCCGGGCCTGGCCGCTCCCAGCCTGGCAGCTGCTGCTCCGGGCCTGGCGGCACCAGACCCGGCTGCTCCGGGCCTGGCCGCTCCCAGCCTGGCAGTCGCTGCTCCGGGCCTGGCCGCACCAGACCCGGCTGCTCCGGGCCTGGCCGCTCCCAGCCTGGCAGCTGTTGCTCTGGGCCTGGCCGCTCCCAGCTTGGCAGCCGCTGCTCCGGGCCTGGCCACACCAGACCCGGCTGCTCCGGACCTGGCTGCTCCCAGCCTGGCAGCTGCTACTCCGGGCCTGGCCGCTCCTAGCCTGGCAGCCGCTGCTCCAGGCCTGGCCACACCAGACCCAGCTGCTCCGGGCCTGGCAGCTCCCAGCCTGGCCGCCGCTGCTCCGGGCCTGGCCGCACCCGACCCGGCTGCTCCGAGCCTGGCCGCTCCCAGCCTGGATGCTCCGTGCTTGGCTACTGCTGTTCTGGGCCTGGCTGCTCCCAACCCGGCTGCTCTGGACCGGGCTTCTCCGGGCCCAGCCACTCCGTGTCTGGGTGTTCCTGGACTGGCCACCCTGGGCTTGGCCGCCTCTGCCTCAGGCCTGGCTGCCACTGCCCCAGGTCTGGCTGCTCCAGTGCTGGCCGTTGATGCTCTTGTTCTGGCTGCTGCTGCTCTGGGGCCTGGCCACTGCTGCTCCGGGCCCAGCTGCCACTGCCTTGTGCCTGGCCACTCTAGGCCTGGTCGCCGCTGTTCCAACATTCTGTCCCTTTTTTCTATTTTTTTTTTTTCTTTTTTTAAACAAAAACAAAACGCATTTATGTTGCAATGTTGGCTGGTGCGTTGAGTTCTGACTTAGTCTTTGATTTTTCAAGATCTTCTTTGTATTCTTTCTTAAGTAATTTTACTATCATTTGCTCTCACTTGATTTCTTCACATTGAGAACTTCTTTGGTTTCTTCCTCCTTGTCCTGGGAGCTCAGCAGGTTGGCCTGTGGCACCCCTTTGTTCTCCACAGGCTCCCACGCTGCTCCAGCCTGTTGCCGGGGTCGGCACCGCCCAGGAAGCAGCCCCCATCCTTGGCTCCGTTGCCAGCGCTCAGCAGTCGAAGGCTCAGGGGCACCCCCCCCACTGGGGGCCCCGTCGCCCGGCTCCTTGCTGGCGCCCGGCTGGCTGGTGTCCGGCAGGGGCTCCTGCTCCTCGTGGCGTTCCTCCAGTCTGGAGCTTTCTTTCTCCCTCCCACTAGGGGAGTCCAGGATCAGAGTCAACAGACTGTCCTCTGCGCACAGTGTGCGCGACTCCGGGGGCTCGGCCTTTCGCCGCGCTCCCAGGACTCCACCTCACAGCTCCGTCTCCCCCTGCCCGAGCCTGGGTCCCCAGGGACTGGCCCAGACCTGGAGTTCTGGGCGGTCTGGACTGAGGCTCAGAGCTGCCACCGGAGGCTTTGTTTCTTCTGGCTAGGGTAATCCAGCATCAGAGTCAACATTCAGTCCTCTGCGCGCCATGTGCGCGCGACTCCGGGGCCCCGCATTTCGCCGTCCCCCGGGATTGTCTCCCCCTGCCGGAGCCTGGGTCCCCAGGGTCTGGCACATAACTTGGGGCTCAGCGCTGCCGGTTCGGGGGTTCAGCCCAGGCTGGGGGTTCTATTTCCTTCCTGCTAGGGAACGCCAGGCAGCACCCAGCCCTCTCCTCCTCTCCGGCTGCGACCTCTCCGCGCGCACGTGCGTGCGAGCGCACAGCATGTCTCCGTACCTTAGGCTTTTTTTCAGCTCCTCTGATTTTCCTTCTGGTTTTCTCCCTCCTTCCTATTGTAGAGTTTTCAGTCAGTCGACTACCTGTAGCTCTGGGCAATGTCCACTCTACATTTTAGTTGTATTCCCTTGAAATTGTTGTGAGCTGCTGCGGCTAGGTGTATACCCGAGCAGCCATCTTGGATCCTCTCCCCCATACAAGGATGTTGATCTCTTCCCACCCACCTACCCTCTCCCACCTTCCCTCTGAGGTTCCACAATCTGTTCTATGCTTCTGTGTCTTTGGACCTATTTTGTTCCTCAGTTTATTTTCATTAGATTCCACTTATGCATGAAATCGTGTGATTCTTGTCTTTTTCTGGCTGGCTTATTTCCGCTTAGAATAATACTCTCCAAGGACCCTCCTGCTGTCTCAGTGAACCAGTTTGGCTCAGTGGATAGAGCGTCAGCCTGCGGACTGAAGGGTCCCAGGTTCGATTCCGGTCAGGGGCATGTACCTTGGTTGCGGGCACATCCCCCGTAGTGGGTGTGCAGGAGGCAGCTGATGGATGTTTTAACTCTCTATCCCTCCCTTCCTCTCTGTAAGAGATCCTTCTTTTCTATCACTGCATAGTATTCCATGGTGTAAATGTACCACAGCTTTTTTATCCAATCATCTACTGATGGGCACTCGGGCTGTTTCCAGATCTTAACTACTGTAATAAGTCAGTCTTTAGTTTGACATTGTGTACCATGGACTGGCGTGTCTCTTTCTCTCATACTAGCAAAATCATTGCTACTTTCAAACTCTACTAGGATGGATATCCAATTCTATTTTCCTATTCTCATTTTCCCAATTCTAGTTTTTCTATCACAATTGAGATCCTGTTGTCTGTAGCCACTATTCTCCCCATCAGGGCTCACGAGAGAATAGAATCCATTCCACCAGCACAAGTATGTCCTAAGTCCTGCCCGTCAAGGCCCACACAACTAGTGGCTGAATACCTAGATTTTGCTAATGTCGCTTCAGAATTGCCAAACTTGCTTGTCAGCAACAGCAGGAGCCCATGGATGCATATCAGGCTTGGTGTATCTCTGGCACTATAATTCACACAAAAATTTAAAGGTTTTCTAACCCCTTTGCTTTCAGACAGTTCTGTGTGGGAGAAATTACTACTGCAGTTCTTGCCTAGATATTGTTTTTAAGCCCAAAGACTATTTATTTGTTTACTTAATCTTTATTGTTGCAAGCCCCAAAGACTTATCTTTTCTGGCTTCTTCGTTCTGAGCAGCTACCTCACACTAAATGACAGCTAACCTGGGGCATCTGAAGCAATTGGATTTAACAGGTTGATAGCATTTTGTTAACCCATATTGTCAGCTCTATGTGGCTGAGTGGCAGGCATATTTCCTTCCAAGGCTTCTGTTCACAGGCATGGTTTCTTTGATTTGGAGGTGGAGAAATAATTAGTTTTGATCAGCCCTTTAAGACTCCAAATTCTGGGACTCTTTTTTTTTTTTTTTTTTTTTTTTTCTTATATGTTTTTTTTAAGTTCAATATTTTTTTAAATTTATATTTATTGTTAAAAGTATTACAGATGTCCCTCCCCCCCCCCTCCCATTGACCCCCTCTACCCTGCTCCTACTTCCTACCCAGGCTTTCACTGCATTATCATCTGTGTCCATAGGTTTTGCCTATAAGTTATATGCCTATAAGTTCTTTGGTTTATTTATTTTTTTTGGGGGGGGGAGGGGTGAGGTGGTGAGGGAGAGAAAGAAACATCAATGAGAGAGAAACATCGATCAGTTGCCTTCTGCTTGCCCCCTACTCGCGATCAAGCCCGAAATCCAGGCATGTGCCCTGACTGGGAATCCTCTTGGTGCATGGGATAACACTCAACCAACTGAGCCATACTGGCCAGCCTGAGACTCTTAATCACCCACTTAGTTATAGACAAAGCACCCATCTTAGCAAAACTGTATTCCTTTCCATATCTACCTACAGGTCAGCTAGTGCTGGCCTCATTTCTCATAGAACTTTGCAAAAAGTGGCAAGAAAAAAGCCAGCAAATACCAAGTTTATAAATTTTTCCAATTATCTCCCTTCATGCTACAAATATCTTGCAACTGGACATCAAAGGTCACCAGTTTTTCATCTTGCAATATCTGAGTCTGCCCAAATGCTTCCACTGAGCCAACATGACATTTCTTTTAAGGTTTTCTTTTTTTTTTTTTTTATTAATTTTTTTATTGATTTTTTACAGAGAGGAAAGGAGAAAGATAGAGCTAGAAACGTCAATGAGAGAGAAACATCAACCAGCTGCCTCCTGCACACCCCCTACCGGGGATGTGCCCGCAACCAATGTCCCGCATCCAATGTACATGCCCTTAACCAGAATCGAACCTGGGACCTTTCAGTCCGCAGACCGACGCTCTGCCACGGAGCCAAACCGGTTTCGGCACATTTCTTTTAAGGTTTTCTATGTGCATCGTAAATCTATGGTCTTCTGGCCACTAGGCCTATAATTAGGTTAAGTCATAGTATAACCTACCTAGTTGGGAGGTGCTATGCCTGCTAATGGAGGACTATTCCAAAAAAAAGATGCAAGACCTGTTAGGGACAGAAATAGAATATTGTGGACTCGCTATTAGTTATAAGAAATAAAAAATATTAATCATGCTCTGTTAACTGATTATTTTGTTCGGATTAAAGAAAGCACATTCTAACGTGACTGGGAGTTATTTGCCCCCAGGACCTGGGAGTCAACCTTGGAATGTGGTCCCTCCCCATCTCTCGGTGAGCCTGATAGGGAGAATAGTGGCTACAGACAACAGGATCTCAATGGTGATAGAAAAACTAGAAATGGGAAAATGAGAATAGGAAATTAGAATTGGTTATCCATCCTAGTAGAGTTTGAAAGTAGCAATGATTTTGCTAGTATGAGAGAAAGAGACACGCCAGTCTGTGGTACACAATGTCAAAAGAAAGACTGACCTATTACAATAGCTAAAAAGAACTGTCTATTATTATCATGGAAAGATTAATAACCTTGTTATCCAAACAACGGAGTCCTGCCCAGGCCCAGCCCACCTTCACTCCTTCCCCATACCTGTGATCCCAGCTTCCCCATGTAATCTTTGTCCTTCCCAATATAAGCAGCTGGCTTATGGGGGACAGAGCAGATTTTTGTGGATGACCTGCTGCTCTCTCATAGTGCCAGCATTATTGGAATAAATGCTCATATATGATTCAACCCTGTCTCTGCTTAATTGGCTCAAGTGACAGGCAGCCTGGATACCTACCATCATTCACTACTAGGAGCCTGGGGTATGCATGACTTTCAGCAATTCCCAGCTGAAGGTAGCAGAGATCTCCTAGAACTTGGCTCACTGAGAGCAATGGGGATTACAGGGCCCCAAAACAATAGAGGCCAGGGGACAGTGTTCAAATACCAGAAACCAGAGAGTTACAATGACCATAATGCAGACCTGACCCACACAGTTATGGAAATGATTCATGGACCTTCCTGGTGCAACTTAAAGACAGGCTCAGTAAGTGAACTTGGTGTCCCTCGGGGCAAAATAGATAGGCAGCCAACAAAGATCTTATTAACGTGTTTCCTCCGAAAATAAAACATCCTCCGAAAATAAGACCTACTTACAGGTTTCCTTCTGAGTGAATTATAAGGCATCCCCCCTCGAAAATAAGGCCCCCCTAGGCTCTGTCTCAGAATGAAAATTAATTTACTGTAAACTGGTCCCTAGGGCCGCCCCAACTGGCGTCTAGCAACCAGTGACGTTAAGTGGAGTCCTGACGTCACAGCTGTGTGGAGGCAGAGCGGAGGTCGGAGTGGGCGGTGAGCGCGGGGCGGGAGAGAGGAGGAGACTTTCACAGATGCGTGTAGCAGCAGCACTAGAAGCCAAGTCAGATGAGAAGGGGGTTCCAGGCAAGAAGCCTGTGGTGGGGAAGAAAGCAAAGAAGGCTGTGGGCCCTAAGAAGCAGAAGAAGCCTGTGGTGGGGAAAAAGGCTGCAGCTGCCAAGAAACCAGCAGCTGAGAAGAAGCCCGCAGAAAAGAAACCCACCACAGAAGAGAAGAAGCCCGTGGCATAAACTTAAACTGTTTATTCCACAACGGTCAAGTCACTTTGGACAGCTAATTTTGAATAAAAATATGATCAAAGGCAAAAAAAAAAAAAGAAGAAGAAGAACAGGAGGATTAGAGCTGACAGGATGCGGCGAAGGTGGTGAGTGCTGGTCTGTCTCTGATGACACTACCTGATGCTCTCGGCCGCCCTCATGATGACTGAAGGTTCTCAGTCAGTGGCAGACCCTGCTCCAGCCCAGATCCAGGCCCCAGCAAGCCCAGTGACAGTCCGCAGGCAGGCCCCAGGGGGTAAATGTCTGATAAAGGGGTAGGGGGGATGTCTGGTGAAGGTGTTCAGTAGCATAGGGGTGGGGGGAGGGGGATCATTTAAAATGACACAGGAGGATCAGAGGGGGCAATCAAACTGACACAGGAGGATCAAAAGGGGTTACTAAAATGGTAATCCCCCCTCTGATTCTCCTGTGCCATTTTGATTCCCCCGTCTGATCCCCCCTGTGTCATTTTAAGTGGTCCCCCCCCACCCCCTGACCTTGATACATGAGAGATTTGGACCACTGATTCTGAAAGAAATGGAGTCACAAGAAATTCACCAGGAAATTCAGGAATTGGATTGTTATGATGATGTTCCAGAAGATGATGACATGATTGTCATTGAATAAATGAGTAAATTCTTGATACTGTAGGAATTCACAGTTTGTCTGGTTTGTGTTGACAACTACCGTACTACCATACCGTATACAGGTAATATTGTTAAATTTTCATTTAACAATAAATGTGTACCGTATTCTTCATGGAAAAATAAGACATCCCCTGAAAATAAGACCTAGCACATCTTTGGGAGCAAAAATTAATATAAGACACTGTCTTATTTTCGGGGAAACAGGGTAGTTTGTATCAGAAGAAAAAAATCAGGAATAGATGACCAGGAGGCTAAGGTCTCTCACCCAATACAGTCACAATTCCATTAACCATTTTCCACACCTATGCCAGTTGATAGACCTGGAACCCATTGACTTAAGAGGTCCACAAGAAGGAAGAACCTTGCTACACGTCAAGTATAAATAGTAACCATTTCCCCAGTCCATCCCCAAAGTACACAGTTGGGCAAAAGTAGATTTACAGTTGATCCTATGAAAAATAATACAACAATTAATCAATTATGGCATAAGAATAAACTCTGTGTTTCATGTACTCATAACTGTAAACCTACTTTTGCCCCATCCTGGATCTTTGGTCATTTACTTGGGTAATTGTACCTTGGGGAAATGGGAATACCCAGACATTCAAGGACTGTTAGACAGAGCATTTCAATTGATACCCAGAGACCACAAGTATCGTCATGGGCCTCTGTTAGACTGGAGGCATAAAGAGACCAGTTAATAAGTGGGGTCCAGGCCGGGTCCAGCTCAGCGTAGGTCCATTGAGTCTGTGGCCCACATAGTGGTCATTTCCCCAGTCCCCAAATGTATAATCGGAATGACATTTGGCAACTGGTACAAACACATTGGGAAGTTTGTGGAGTAAAAGCTATTGTGGGGAAGGCCAAGTGTAAGCCTCTGAAATTGCATTCTCTGCCCAGCCAACCATGGCACAGGAAATCAAAATAATGTTGTTTCTCAGGAGATGAAATTAGTGCCATACTTATGAATTTAAAGATACAGAGGTGCTAATTTCTAGCATATCTCTATTTAACTGACCATGTGTCCCTGCAAAAATAGATGGACCCTGAAAAATGACAGTAGATTATGGCAAGCTCACCAATTAATGGGCCTGATGCCAGGTTGTAGTGTATTTGTAGAACACATTAATACAGCGTTGGGTGTTTGGTAAACATCATTAACCTAGTGAATGCATTCTTTTCCAATCCAATTATAAGAACGGATCAGAAACAGCATTTTCATAAACCAGACAAAAGTATACTTTGACAGTTTGACCCAGGGCTATGTTAACATTTCTGCCCTCTGTCCCAAAGTAGCTTGAATAGATCTAGACCTTCTGGACCTCTTGTAGAACAAACATGTCAAACTCAAAGGCTAACATGGGCCAAATAAACAAGGTTTAAGTTTATGTGGGCCGCAAAAAAACAAAAGCTTTAATTTTCATAGAAACGTAGTTTTTTTTGTGTTTTTTTAAAAATATATATTTTATTGATTTTTCACAGAGAGGAAGAGAGAGAGAGAGAGTTAGAAACATCGATGAGAGAGAATCATTGATCAGCTGCCTCTTGCACACCCCCTACTGGGGATGTGCCCGCAACCAAGTTACATGCCCTTGCCCGGAATCGAACCCGGGACCTTTCAGTCCGCAGGCCAACGCTCTATCCACTGAGCCAAACCGGTCCCGGCTTTTGTGTGTTTTTAAAAATATATATATTTTATTGATTTTTTACAGAGAGGAAGGGAGAAGGATGAGAGCTATTGATAGAAGCATCAATGAGAGAGAAACACCCACCAGCTGCTTCCTGCACACCCCCTACTGGGGATGTGCCCACAACCAAGGCACTTACCCTCAACTGGAATCAAACCCGGGACCCGTCAGTTCACAAGCTGACACTCTATCCACTGAGCCAAACCGGTTTTGACAGAAATGTAGTTTTATTTAGATGGAAACATGCTGAATACAAAGGGCTGAAATAAATGAGTGATCATTAACATAAAATAACAGAACATTTTAATAAAAATTAATATTTTTTTCTTGAACATTAACTTACTAGACACAAATTACACATAACACAAATAAAGCTATTTTTCTTGTTCTCCAAAAGTAAAATATTTCCTGTTGTGCACACCAAACAAGTCAGTCCAAGACTAATGACGTGGCTATCGGCTGCTAAAATATTCGCTGCTAGCATTAGTGGAGAGAAATGGTGAGCCTGCATGTAAAGCGTGTAAGGGAAATGAATGCAACATGATTATAGTAGTCATTAGCAAATGTTGTAGTTTGCTATTAATAATTACAAATAACAGAATATTGTAAAAACCAAGTTAGGAAATTTTTATCAAAAACGTTTCTTATATCCTATTATATTGGCTGGGCTGCAAAAACATTCATTGTGGGCCGCATGCAGCCCACAGCCAGAGAGTTTGACATGCTTGTGATAGAACATCATGTTAATCTCTTACACCAGTGACATCCGGCTGACTGGGCCCATAAGTAAATTATTCGATAACTGTGTCAGGGCAGCTAAAGAACTAAAAGTGTCCATGCCTGGTAGAAGTGCACAGGAGTGTGCACAAGAAAGCTAACTCCTTCTATTCCATATTGGGAAGTCAATAGATAATGGCTCTCTGAAAAAAATCAAGAAGTAGCAATATGAACATGTTATTTAGATATGTGGTCATAAATATCAAAGAATCAGTTAAAAGTTGAAAGCGGGCCCGGCTGGCATGGCACAGTGGTTGAGCATTGACCTATGAACCAGGAGGTCACTTCAATTCCCTGTCAGGGCACATGCCTGGGCTATTGGCTCGATCCCCAGTGTGGGGTGTGCAGGAGGCAGCCAATCAATGATACTCTCATTATTGATATTTCTGTATCTCTCTCTCTCTCCCTCTCCTTTCTTCTCTGATATATATATATATATATATATATATATATATATATATATATATATATATTTTAAGTTGAACAATAAAGAATTCTTAAAAAAAAAAAAAAAAGTTGAAAGTGGTTGCCCGCAAGCATGTATATGTATTACTTTGAAAATAGCAAAAAACTTTTTAAACAAAAAACATTGTAAATGAATTGTTTTCTGATTTCATTCCCTGGGAAAAGTCAGTGCAGAGTCTCAACAGGAGTAGGGTTATTTGGGATTGGGTGACAATTCTTCCAACCCTCCCCCCACTTCTGGGTGCAAGTTAAAGAAAGACAGGCTCAGTATGTGAACCTGTGGCCTGCATTCAGCATCTTTAGCAACCACAAAAGGCAACCAACCTCAAGATAGCTAGTAAAACCACTATCCAGTATCTACATTTAAAGATTATTTCCACAATCTAAAGTCTGTTTAAGAGGTAAAACCCATCGCTTTCAGGATTTTAAATTCCTTTTCACCATCTCATGGCTGAGGGGAGGGGGAAGGGGGACCTCCATGCCTCTGAAAGAAATGCCTTGCCCCACTTCCTTAATGCTTGGTGTCAATTCAATAGATGAATGTCCGGTAAGTGGGTGGATGCTGAGGGGGTAGCAGGAAGTCTCAAGAGCCTATTTAGAGCTTATTTATATTTTACGGGAAGAGAGTCTTGTCTTTCACATACCATTAACATTCTTTTATTCTTTGTATGTTTCACCCGTCCTGAAAAGAGAACTACAACTAAACTTCAACAATAATTTTTCTTCTCTGAATAAAATATTTTTCTCTTCTCAATAAACTTTAATGAAGTACTAATATTTGAAGAGAAAAGGAATTCCTATTCTTTTCTTTTGAATATCATTATGGATTCGTGGCTTTTTACATTCTTAATTTGTTTTAAATACTATTAAGTATAAGACTAATTTCCTTTTCTAAGCAATAAAACTGTAACAATTTTTTTTATAAATCTTTATTGTTCATATTATTATAAATTTTCCTCATTTTTTTCCCCCTCCATTGCTCCCCTCCACCAGGTTCCCACCCCAACCTCTGCCCTTTCCACACACCCCATTGTCCTCATCCATAAGTGCACAGTTTTTGTTCAGGCTCTTCCTGCACCCTCACTCCCCTTTCCCCCGAGAATCATCAGTTCACTCCCTTTCCATACCTCTGATTCTATTATATTCACCAGTCAATATTGTTCATTAGGTTTTTAAATTCCCTTGGCTTTTAGTTTCACTTGTTGATAGTTACGTATTTGTTTATCATAATTTTTATCTGTATCTTCTTCCTCTTCCTAAAGAACCCCTTTCAGCAATTCATATAATTCTGGTTTGGCGGTGATGAACTCCTTTAGCTTTTTTTTTATTTGTGAAGCTCTTTATCTGGCCTTCAATTCTGAGTGATAGCTTTTCTGGGTAGAGTATTTTTGGCTGTAGGTTCTTGCTATTCATCACCTTCAATATTTCTTGCCATTCCCATCTGGCCTGCATGGTTTCTATTGAGAAATCAGCTGATAATCGTATGGGTGTTCCTTTGTAGGTAACTACCTGCTTTTCTCTTGCTGCTTTTAATATTCTTTCTTTGTCTTTTGCTCTTCGAATTTTAGTTATGATGTGTCTTGGTATGTTCCTCTTTGGCTTCCTTTTGTTTGGGGTTCTGTACGCTTCCTGGACTTGTAAGTCTATTTCTTTCCCCAGGTGGGGGAAGTTTTCTGTCACTATTTCTTTCAGTATGTTTTTGGTATCTTGCTCTCTCTCTTCTTCTGGGACCCCCATAATTCTGATGTTGGTTCGTTTGAAATTGTCCCAGAGTTTCTTACACTATCTTCAACTTTCTGGATTCTCTTATCTTCTTGCTTCTGTGGAGGAGTGTCCTCTGGCTCTTTGTATTCCAAAATCTTTGACTTGATTCTTGCGATCTTCCATTCTGTTTTTAGGACTCTGTATAATATTTTTTATTTCTGAAAATGTATTCTTTATTTCTAGTTGATACCTTTTCATATCCTCATAAGTCTCATTTATTTTATCAGCCTTTCCTAGGAATTTCTTGAAAAACCTTATAAGTGTGGTTTTGAACTCTATATCCAGTCACTTCTTGTCCTCCATTTCTTTTGTTTGTGATCTGTTTCCTTGTCTCAGCATTTTCACAGCTTCCCTGAGTTGGTAGGGTAGCTTTGTGTGCTAAGGTGTCCTATATGGTTCAGTGGGTCAGCCTCCCAGTTACCTGAGGTGGACAGTCTTGGTGTAGCCCTTTGTGGGCTGTGTGTGCAGTCTTGTTGTTAAGCCTTGCTTGTTGTTGGTATCACTGGGAAGCGTTGATCTCCAAGCCAATTGGCTATGAGGATCAGAAGTGTCTCAGCTAGGAGGGTTTCTGTATTCCGTTTGGATGGGGGGGAGTCTCGGGGTGGCACAGCCAAACTTTGGTGAATCCCGAAGATTGGTTGTTGGCGCGTGCACCTCTTTGGTATAGGCACAGAAAAGCTTTAGATTCCTGTCTGCCCCTCCCTAGGAGAGTCCTATTCGCGGGCGAACGATAAAGCTAGCCACTGGAAGGGCTTCTGTGCTCCACTTGAATGGGGCAGAGTCTCGGGTGGTGCAGACAAGCTTTGGTCAGCCCCTCCCTACGAGGGTCTGGTTTCTGAGTCCTGCAGTAATGGCCACTGGCTTCACACACCTCCGAGAGATCTCTGCCCACTGCCTGACAGTCTGGCCTCTCCCTGTCTGGGGCCATCTATCAGAGCAATAGGATGGTTCTGTTTTCGTCCCGCACAAGAAAGCCAGCTGCGCATTAGCTGTCCGCCCTCTCTGCATGCAGGGAGTACACTAGCAGTGAACTCAGCCCACCCTCTCTGCGCTCCGCAAGCAAGCCAGCAGCAAAATCTGGTGGCCACCTTTTCGAGCACACAGTTCTCCGCACCTTCACAGTTCCTACGTGCCTTCTCTCTCCTTCCCAGATAGTAGAGCCTCCTCTCAGCCAGCCGTCCGGCGCTTCAGGGCAATGTTTCCCCTGTTTTCCAGTTCTAAATTCAAATTTGTTGTGTTAGGCTGCATTCAGGTGTCTACCCTGTGCCGCCATCTTGGTTTCTCTTCAACTGTAACAATTTTTAAAAATATATATATTTTATTGATTTTTTACAGAGAGGAAGGGAGAGAGATAGAGAGCTAGAAACGCCAATGAGAGAGAAACATCAACCAGCTGCCTCCTGCACACCCCCCACCGGGGATGTGCCCGCAACCAAGGTACATGCCCCTGACTGGAATCGAACCCGGGACCTTTCAGTCCGCAGACCGACGCTCTACCACTGAGCCAAACCGGTTTTGGCCAACTGTAACAATTTAACCTGGCTTTTAAGTTGGCTTCTAGATCGTCTCAACATTTTGACAATATCCTGCCTCCTGGCACATTCCAGATCAATCTTTCAAAATATTTCTTTTTTTCTTCTTTTTTCTTTTTTCAATATATTTTTATTAATATTTTTTTTACAGGGAGGAAGGGAGAGAGATAGAGAGTTAGAAACATCAATGAGAGAGAAGCATTGATCAGCTGCCTCCTGCACAACCCCCACTGGGGTTGTGCCTGCAACCAAGGTACATGCCCTTGACCTACATGCCCTTGACGGGAATAGAACTTGGGACCCTTCAATCACCAGGCTAACGCTCTATCCAGTGAGGCAAACCAGCTCAGGCAAAATATTTCTTACTAGCTCTAATATACCATTTAATGTGTTGCGTTATTATATTACATGTTCAAACCACAATATTATTATTTAAATTTATTGATTGATTTTGAGAGAGAGAGAGAGAGAGAGAGAGAGAGAGAGAGAGAGAGAGAAAGACAGAGAGAGAGAGAGAGAGAGTTGGGAGAGAGAAACACTGATTTGTTGTTCCAGTTACTTATGCATTCATTGGTTGATTCTTGTTTATGCCCTGACCAGGGATCAAACCTGCAACCTTGGGAGTATCAGGCAACACCCTAACCAATGGAGCTACCTGGCTAGGGCACTTTACAACCTCTTTTAATATAGTCACAAGATATGTTAGCTACCCTAAGTATAGGAGAACACTTCGAATCTTTGCAATGAATGAAATAAACTATATTTGTATTCCCAATTTTATATTTTGTAGTATCTATACTTTTCCCTTCAGATATGAGCCATAATGTAACATTATAAAAATTAAAGCTTATTTTAAAAATTTGCCTATAGATTTCCTTTTTAATTTCACTTATTGACATTTAGTAAGGAAATTTCTACAGCAAGGAATACTAATGTACCTAGATTAGTTATATATTTTATTACCTTGAACCTAAATATTTAATATAAAAGTTTTAAGATTTGGAATTATAAAATTTATATAAAAAACCAAAACCAGAACTCTTATATCCCTTTTTCTCCTTACCAAAAAAGGAAAAGACCACAGCCCAAAAACTGTTGTCTGTGGAATGAAGATTCAAAGTGACACCTCTTTTTTTCTCTTAGGCATGGAGGAACTGTGTGTTTGTTACCAGATGTGTAGGTATGCGTGCGTGAATGTGTGTGTACAGGCATTACATTATTATTACACCTTACCATAATTTTTGTCTGTCTGATGCTATTTTTTTTGAAGCTTTGAAGCATTTTTTCTCCTGTAACAGTATGCTAAAAACAAAAGTATTAGTTAAAATTATTTACTTCATAATATCTTAGCTTTATTGACTTATCACAATATATCACCAATATACCAATAACAGTTATGCCTGTATGTTTGCATTCAAAACATGCTTATGCATATTTATTCTTGCACACAGACATTTTAAAATATTTTTATACCTTTTACCAATGGAAGATTTATGTTTTTGATTAAGAATTTTATTTGGTTGCTTGAAGGAACGTTTTCTAAACACTGATTTTTGAGATCTTAAAACCTCAATTAGTTTGCAAAACATTTGCACAAATTACATGATGTTTAGGATATGCTCTTTCAATTCTTTGTCTTTAAAATCAAACCACATTACATTAAGTTTCTCATATGTATAATTTTTAAAATTTCCCTCATTTTAAATTATAAAATTTATAATAATTTCTGTCATTTTCTTGGGATAGAAGAATCAGGTTGGGCTGACAGCAGTTTTGTTAAAGAACTTTGACCTGGCCTTTCAGGTTTTTGAAGGCTTCCCAGCTGAGATGTCTATAAGTATGTGCTTCATAAAGTCTAGTCCACTGGCTTTCTTGAAGTGTTCTGCTCCCTTGAGTTGTGTGCATCCTTCGGTTAGCAACATCTTGCCCAAAATTATCTGTGGTTCACTCATCTCCAGCATTTGCGAATTAACAACATCTATGTACCGTATACACTAAAAATATTAATGGACATGTCCTTAGAACTATTCTCTATCTCAGTTCTCACAAGAAAAGTCACCCTTGGTCTACTCAGCCTTGGTTTACAAGGATATTTCCTCAACTCACACAGGGGCCAGCGCACTCAAACTGAGTCTTAACACCTTTTCAGTGTGAAGGCCAATGCTTCTGGATCCTCATCCCTAAAAACCACTTGGAAAAGGGCAGCCAGGGTGGGTGACTGGTGCCCCTGTAGGAAAAATTATCTCAGCATCTTCACATAATCAGAAGAGACTATATCTCAATTCATACAGAGAGACTCACTCATTGATTTTGCATTTTCTCTAAGTATAAACACCATTTTTTATACTTTTTAATCTAAGAGAAGTCCAGAAGATTTGTTAGCGAAAGGCATGGTCCTACATCAGAGTCAGGCTCTCAGGCCACTCTCCATGGAAAAACTCCAAGAGTGATTTCAAAGGCCCCATCCGCCCAACTACCCATCTATTAGACAAAGCAGCTCCAAGTCAAGGAACCACAGATTGTTCAAATAAACCAGGCTTCACGCTGTTTGTTAAGATCTTCTAGACAGTATTTTAATTCGGCCAATTTCAACAATTGCTGGGGGAGAGGATGGAAAGGATTATAACTGAGAACATCTGTGTGTGTGGAACACTGACTTTTATTCCTAGAGGCACTAAAGACGCATTTTTACGATGGAAGAGTCACATAAGGATGTCAGCATGATGGCAGAGTGAGAAGACTCCTTGTTTCTTTGTTGAAATGTACAAATCAGACAACTAAAACAACAGAGGGTCCCCTGCTCCACACACAAACACACTTGAAAGAGTCACACATTGGACCTCCGACGGTGGGCATATTGGCACAAATAAAGGAGGCGAAATGGGGGAGAGGACAGGGATGGTGGCCGCAGATGCAGGTGGGTGCCTGCCTTGGCTCCAAGGAGTGTGGCGGGGAGGGGAAGCCAGGCTGCAGCCCTCACACTACCTCCTGCAGTGTGTGAGGAGCAGGAACAGTGCTCCCCCAGGAGAGCCTTCATCCCTTCCCCCCTCCCCCTCTTGGAAGGCCCCAGTAGAGGTGGCTTGGAAGCCTTCAACAGTACAGTGGTGTTGATAGCCATTGCTGGCAGGGGAAGTGGGGAAAGGGGAGAGGGTGAGATTATAAACCTGCCTCCCTAACCCCACCCATCCCCCAGCCAGGTAGAGAAAGCTAAGAAGGCTTAAACAGTACAACAGTCTCAGCAGCCATGGCTGGCCGGGGGAGGGGGTGTGTGTGTAGAGAGCAGAGGCTTAAACAATGAAATTGCCACCCCCCCCCCGCACTCCCCCCTTCCTATTCCTCGCAGAGCTCAGCAGAGGCAGTAGAGACACCTCCCAAAACACAGTGGGGTCGGCAACCATTAGAAAAAGGAGGCAGCATTGGGAGCTCACAAAACTGATTCTCCACAACCTGCCACGTTCCCTGTCACAGTGATCGTGCCGGTAACTGAGGTGAGCCAGCCACAGAGGGGACACCCACCATCCCAGAGGGCACACAGCGTTTTTCTTAATCTAAGTGATGCCACGCCGCCATGACCCGGGGTTGGGAATAATGCAGGTGCGAGGAAACAAAAATGTGTGCCATAACACTGCCAACTGGAAACAAAGGAAAGTATTCTGTCAGCCTGCTGCATTTTAGAGCCAAACAGTATCCAAACAAGAAAAGAGTTTGCTGCCACCACTGCTTAGACAGAGAAACAACCCATCAAACGCTGGGAACAACCAAGCGAGCACAGGAAAATGTCTCCAGAAACCAGACTCCAAGTTAGGAAAGACTGTGACTTTTAAGGACAGAGAATTCAAGATGGCAGTTATGAATAAGCTCAACGAGGCACAAGAGAACTCAGAAAGACAACTCTGTGTGAGCTCAGGAATAAATCTAATGCACAAAAGGATTACTTTACCAAATAAATTAAAACAAACAAAGAAAGAACCAAACCGAAATTGTGAGCTGAAGAACTGAATAAATGAGATGCCTAGTGTGATTCAGTAGGCTGGACACCAGAAGGTGGCAGGTTTGATTCCATTCCCCATCAGGGCACATACCCAGGTTATAGGTTTGATCCCTGGTCCAGGCACATGCAGGAGGCAACGAATCAATGTTTTTTTGTATTGATCTCTCTCTCTCTCTCTCTCTCTCTCTCTCTCTCTCTCTCTCTCTCTTAAAAAAAAAATTAACAACAAAGGAAGAATTCTCAAGATAGGCAGAGTAAAACAGACTGTAACCTACACAGGAAACTTAGATTATCATCAGATTTTTTCAGTAGAAACATTACAAGTCAGGAGAAAGTGAGAAGAGAGGAACGATTAGCCAAGGATAATATATCCAGCAAAGTTATCCTTTGGTTATAAAGGAGAAATAAAGGTTTTCCTAGACAAACAAAAGCTAAGAGACTTTTCCACCACAAGACCTGAATTATAAGAAATGTTGCAAGGAGCTATTCTATCAGAAACGGAAAGACAAAAGTATACAAAACTTTGGGTAAGATGACTAACATATAGTCAGAACCAAGAAATTGCAACTCTACTTCAGAATAGGATAGTAAATACTTCATTATAACATAAAGTTCAAGGGGGTAAAGAGGGCATTAAAAATAACTATACTGCTCCCTGGATAGTATGCTCAGTGGTTAGGGTTTTGCCCGAATTTCTATCTTAGATATTATAGCCTTCTCAAGGATGAAGGACGCCAATGACCCTTTGTTTCCACTGAAGTATGTAGTCTGTTGGCCATGAACCTCCTGGTCTGGATAGTTACTGTGTCATTCCTGATGGCGGATGATCTCCAAGCAGCCAGGGAGGAAGAGCAATTACAGTAGCTGCGTAGCGTAGTCTGATGCCAGGGAGCATGACACCTCCAGCTTTGTTCTTTTTTTCTCAGGATTGCTTCGACTATTCAGAATCTTTTGTAGTTCCATACTAATTTGAGAATTCTCTGTTCTATTTCTGTGAAAAATGCCATTGGGACTTCGATAGGGATTGCATTTAATCTTTACATTGCTTTAGATAATAGGGCCATTGGAACATTATTAATCCTTCCAATTCATGGATACAGAATATGGTCCCATTTCTTTATGTTTTCCATGTCTTTCAACAATATCATGTCATTCTCAGGGTACATGTCCTCCACCTCCTTTGTTAAGTTTATTGCTAGGCATTTTATTGTTTTTGTTGTGATTGTAAACGGGGTTGTTTTCTTCATTTTTCTTCCTGATATTTCATTGTTGGCATGTAGGAATGTAACAGATTTTTGTCTGTTGATTTTGTGTAATGAAACTTTACTCTATTTGTTTATTATTTCCAACAGATTTTTGATAGAGTGTTTAGGGTTTTCTATATATGTATATTGAATCATGTCACCTGCAAATATTGCCAGTATTGCTTCATTTCCAATTTAGATGTCTTTTCTTTCTTTTTCCTGCCTAATTGCTCTAGCTAGGACTTCTACTACATTTGCAACTTTCTAAATAAACTTTCTCTTATAACTTGAAAAATAAAAAAGCAAATGGACAACTGAGTAAGTTCCTACCTGTTCTGTATTGCTGTGTGTGGTTCAGAGATCACCTCTGCAGAATCTCACACTGAACCAACTGTTCTCTCATCTCTTTTCTGATTTTAGATACACTTCCATTTTAGTACTTCACATTTAAACATATTTTTTCCATTGTTGCTCTCTACTGAGGTAATTGTTTAAAATTCTGTATCTCCCATGTCTAGTGCCTGGTATAAAGAAAATGACCAATGAAGGTGAAATTGAAGTTGTATGTTTTAGTTCAGCGGTCGGCAAACCGCAGCTGGAGAGGCACATGTGACTCTTTGGCCCCTTGAGTGTGGCTCTTCCACAAAACACCACATTCGGGCGCATATGTACAGTGTGATTGAAACTTCATGGCCCATGCGCAAAAGTCAGTTTTCAGCCTGGGCAAGTCTATTTTGAAGAAGTGGCCAAAGAGCCGCATGTGACTTGCGAGCCGTGGTTTGCCGACCACTGGTCTAGTTCATGAATGCAAGCTCACCAAGCTAGTCTTAGGAATGCCAATTACTGCCGGAGCAGGTTTGTCTCAGTGGATAGAGCGTAGGCCTGCTGAAGACATAAAGAAGTTGCCAGAGTTCAATTCTGGTCAAGGGCATGTACCTTGATTTCAGGCTCCTCCCTGGCCTAGGCCCTGATAGGGGCACATGCAGGAGGCAACTAATCTAATTGTTTCTCTCACATTGATGTTTCTCTCTGTCTTTCTCTTTCTCTCCCACTCCAAAACCAATAGAAAAATATCTTTGGTTGAGTATTAAAAAAAAAAAAAAAAAAAAGCCAGTTGCTCAAACTACTAATGTAATTTAATTCAATTTTGTCTGTTTTTAATCCTCACCTGATGTTATTTTTCCATTGAGTTTTAGAGAGAAGGTAAACAGAGAAACATCAATGTGAGAGAAACACATCCATTGGTTGCCTCCTGCATGTGCCCCAATCAGGGCGGGGCAGAGGAGGAGCCTGCAACCCAGCTGCATGCCTTTGACTGGAATAGAAACTGGGACCCTTCCATCTGGAGGCCAATACTCTACCCACTGAGCCAAACTGGCCAGGGCCAATTCAAATTTTAAAATTTAAAACTTCTACCCTAACCAGACTGGCTCAAGAGATAGAGCATCAGCCTGCCGACTGAAGGGTCCTGGGTTTGATTCTGGTCAAGGGCACATACCTGGGTTAAAACGGGGACAGTGCACAAATATTTGGCCAGTTAACTAATTTACTGCTAGTTAAAGGGAACCTTTCAAGTTTTTTTTTTTTTTGAGTGTCAATAACTTTTAATGTGTTTTTCCTCTATAAATACACCAGACAGTCATGCAATGGTGCCAGCATTGGATGATCCTGGGCCACAAATGTGCACACTCCTTTGCAACTGGTCCTGTGCACAGAACCTTTCATTTCGCTTTTATTGTTTACTCTGACCCCCGCATTATCTTCAAAATAAAGAAACACGCCATCCTTTCTCCGGCATGGCTTTTGTTATCGAATTACTACCGCTGGGTGTACCTTCTTTCTGAGCTCTGCTTTGCCTGTTCTGACTGTGACCCTCACCGTGTCACTCACCCTGGCAGCAGGAAGCCTGTTCGTCCTCCCTAGATCTCCTTCACAGAGATCATACACAGATTTTTGGCTCCTGTGTTGTCAGTACAGTGGGTCATGGCTCCTACCAGAGGACCAGGGAAACCAGCATTTCGCCCCCGAGGACCCACCATGTCCTCGCTTCCACATCTTGGATGCCAGAAAGGGATGAGAAAAGCTCAAGTTTTCACTTTTTAAAGAATGTATATTTTATTGATTTTTTACAGAGAGGAAGGGAGAGGGATAGAGAGTTAGAAACATCGATCAGTTGCCTCCTGCACACCCCACTGGGGATGTGCCCGCAACCACGGTACATGCCCTTGACTGAAATCGAACCGGGACCGATGCTCTATCCACTGAGCCTAACCGGTTAGGACTCAAGTTTTCCCTTTTAACTAGATAACTGAAATAAGTATCATCTAAGCTTCATCCCTAGGAAGGATCTCTGGAATAAGTAATAACCTTGAACTAATTCAAGACATGAACAAAGAGGTTCGATTCCCAATTAGGGCACATGTCTGGGTTGCGGGCTAAATCCCCAGTAGGGGGAGTGCAGAAGGCAACCAATCAATGTTTCTATATCTCTATCCCTCCCCTTTCCTCTCTCTCTAAACAACAACAACAAAAAGACATTAAGACTATTTCAGCGTGCCTTTGAGTTTCTCAGCAGCAGGTGGCGCTCACATCATAGTGTTGTCTGGTCTTTAAGCCTGCCGGGTTTTCCAAGAGACTGACTTGATGATGGAAAAGGGCGGTTCCCTGTACTCATCCAGTGCGCTGAGGGCAGAGTATGTAATTAGAATAAAGATAAAAAAGTAAGTACTGTATTCAAAATACTTTATCCAGCTTCAGTTAGTACTTTAAACACTGCTGTACATGTCTTTGCCTCAGGGTTTAATCAATAATCATACCTAACAGAAGGGCAATCTGCTTAAGAGTGGCAATTTAGCAGGCTGCAAAGTCATTTATTGGAGTGCTTGAAAGTTAGGAGTTAGGCACACCGACAGGTATATGAAAGGGAGATGTTCATACTACTTCACCCTATTTTTAAAGCGAATGTTTGTTGACTGTGTGCTATGTACCAGGCACTAGGCTTAACCCTTCGCATGCATGATGTCATTTAATCATCACGACCATCCTAGGAGGCAGAGAGGAGCTTGCCAGTTTAAAACAAATCCTTCCTCAAAACCACACATGCCCCTTTAGATGCTGCCCTTCCCTATCCTTTACAACCAAACTCCTTATAATACTTACTATCCCTGTTTCCTCACTTCCCACTCACAATTCTACTGTCTTCAATGTGGCTTCCACCCTGCTATTCCTTCAAAACAGTTTCCTGTAAGGCAGCCATTTTTAACCAGTATCTGCAAGAATTTAAAAAACATGCAATACCTAATATTTAGTCAGGGACACTGACCTCTTTTCCTTAGATTGTTAAATAAAAAAATAACAGTCAACACAACAATAGCTGTCTGGTGTGAATGAGTCAAAATTATACCTATATTGCCTTGGCTGGCAGGTTGCCTCAATGGATAGAATGTTGGCCCGTGCACTGAAGAGTAGTGGGTTGCAGGTTCTTACCTCCCCCCTCCCCCCAGGCTCTCCCTTCCCACATCAGGGTGCATGCAGGAGGCAACTAATCAATGTATCTCCCTCACATCAATGTTTAAACACTGCTGTAAATTTCTCTCTCTCTCTCTCTCTCTCTCTCTCTCTCCCTCTCTCCCCCTCCTTCCCTCCTTCCCTCCTTCCAATTCTCTCTGAAGCAATGGAAAAAATATCCTTGGGTGAGGATTAACAAAAAATAAAATAAATTATACCTATATTTTTGTCAAATCGGCAAAATATATATTTTATGGTGTGCTGTAGAATTCAACAATTAGTTCATGTGTGCCATGAGGTGAAAAAGCTGAAAATCACTGCTCTCAGGTCTTGAGTAGCCTCCTCGTTTTCTTCCTGCACTGAACCTCCTTATAACATTCTCTTCCCTGGCTTCAGATGGGCCCCTGACAGGTGGGTCTTCAGCAAGGACTCGGAGTGAGTGTAAGGCGTGATGTGGATGCTGCTGTGTTACAGAAGGAAAGGGAAAGAGGCCAATCCATAGTTCCTTTTCTTTCCGTGCTTCCTTACTAACACTAAGGCGAAGGACAAGAGTGCTGGTAGGACGTGTGTGCGTCAGGAAATGAAATAAAGCCAGTTTAGTTTTGTGAAGGGTTTCCACTGTTCGGGCAAGAACGAAACACATATTCCTGTATGAGTTCTGAAATATGGATTGGGTCATTTCAATGGTTCCACATGTGAATTCAGTGTTCCTAAGTTTGCATTGAAGACTGCCACTGCACAATATAAAGATGGATGGTAATTCGTGCTAATCATTTAAGTTTTAAAATTCCCTTTGCTCAGAACAATAGTAAATAGCAAATTACAAAGGAGATCTTGAAATAAAGGAAAAAGCATTACATTTTTAGTACCTTTAATAGCACACGATTCCTGCCCTTTGAACACGGGACCTTACATTGTTATTTTGCACAGCGTCCTGCCTATTATGTCGCTGGCCCTGCTCACAGCCCTGACTCAGGAGTGCTAAAATGTAACTGTGCTTTCTACCACTCAGTTCATTTCTGACTCTGAGCCCTGATTCTGCCTGATGCAAAAACCTGATTGCTCCTATTCAAGGAAATTCAGTCCAATTCAGTCATTTCTTTGTCACATTAGGTTCAAAACTCAGTTAATTCTGGGTTCTTTCCGTCCCAGAGTGGTACCCTCTGACCCCCAAGGTGGTTTCTGTCTTGTCATCATTGCTGACATCAGTCTTGTATCTCATCTTTCTTTAGTGGCCTCTATGCCCACTGTGTTTGATGAGATGAGAATTAATTGAGGCTCTTTTCTAAGTTCTTGACTTGTTTTACTCATTTAATCTACACAACAATCCTATGAGATAGGAACTATTATTATATCCCTGTTAGAAGTGAGAAAACCAAGGCACAGAGAGGTTAGGCAAATTGCCCATGGTCATACAGCTAGGAAATTTCAGACATACTGGCTCCAAAACCTTCTGTCTTAACTATACACTAGACAACCTCTCTCAATCTGGTGTTCCGCAAAGGCCCTACTTGGTCATAATGTTGTTGTTTTTAATTTGTTTTGTAATTATTGTAATTTACTTTTTTTAATTTATAAGAGACATTGAGATAGAAATTATTTATTTATTTATTTATTTATTTATTTTTTTAAATATATTTTTATTGATTTTATACAGAGAGGAAGGGAGAGAGAGAGAGAGTTAGAAACATCGATGAGAGAGAGTCATCGATCAGCTGCCTCTTGCACACCCCCTACTGGGGATATGCCCACAACCAAGGTACATGCCCTTGACCGGAATCGAACCCGGGACCCTTCAGTCCCCAAGCCGACACTATCCATTGAGCCAAACCGGTCCCGGCTATTTATTTATTTATTTATTTATTTTTTAGAGTTTTATTTTATATTAATCCTAACCAGAGAATATGTTTTTATTCATTTTTATTTTTCAGTTATCTGTTACCTTTAATTAACATCTAAATAGAGAACATATTCATCTATAATTATAACATGGAAATGTCTATGAACAAAATAGATACATTTTTTGGCAAATGCCTAGGAAACACAGTCAAGTTCATCCAAGGTTTTCAGCAGCAGCATCTATGCAGCCTGGGCGTGGTCAGTGTTTGGGGACAGAGGTAAATATCTGCAATCTATGCATTCCTTTGATCTCTTCTTTTAGGGCCTGATTTACCATCTGATGCTGCTGGACAGTCCTCTTCTTAAATTCTTCTGACTCGATTTGGATTTTGTACATTGCCCCACAGCCTCCTGAAATGTCAGTGATTTTGATAGTTGTAGTTCGAGGAAAGTTTTCTTTGAGGATTTGGGTTACTTAGAGCTCCCCCTCAGTCTTCGAGGCAAACATCCCCTGGGTGCAGGGGAGAGGAAGCCTGTGGGTCCCACTGAGCAGAGGGCTGCCACACAGCCATGCCCAGCCCACGCCACCTGTCGCTGTCTCCCTGTTTTCATTGATTTTTAGAGAGAAAGAGGGAGGGGTAGCAAGAGAAAGAGAGAGAGAGAGAGAGAGAGAGAGAGAGACAGAGAGAGAGAGAGAGAGAGAGAGAGAAAGGTATGTGAGAGAGAAACATCGATTGGTTGCCTCCCATATGTACTCCAATGAGGAATCAAACCCACAACCTGGGTATGTGCCCTGACCAGGAATTGAACCCATGACCCTTCTGGGCAAGGGGTGATGCTCCAACCAACTGAGCTACACTGACCAGGGCGAGTTTTAGCTTATTTTAGCCAAACTGGTGACAATTGCCAGGAAGCAAGATCTTAAATGCTTGTATAATTTTATTTTTGTATTTGGCTACCCAAATTACGCTATTCTCATAAAATGAGTAAGGTAGCTTTTCTTCTTTTTATTGTCTCTGAAAAAATTATAAGAGCTTATTTATAGCAGCTTTATTCATAATTGCTAAAAATTCAAAACAATCAGATGTCCTTCAGTAGGCAAATGAATAAATTGTGGTACATCCAGAGAAGGGAATATTATTCATCATGAAAAGAAATAAGCTATCAAAACATGAAAGAATGTGCAGAAAATGTAAATGCACATTAGCAAGTGAAAGAAGCCAATATGGAAAGGCTACATATGGTATGGTTTCAATTGTATGACATTCCGGGGAAAGTAAAGCTATGGAGACAGTAAAAAGACCAGTGGTTACCAGGAGTGAGCAGGGAGGGAAAGATGAATTGGCAGAGGACAGAGGATGTTTAGAGAACTACAGTGGGGGATACACATCATTAAACATTTGTCCAAACCCATGGTATGTACAACACCAGGAATGAACACTAATGTAAACTATGGACTCTGGGTGATAACGATGTGTCAATGTAGGTTCATTGATTGGAATAAATGTACCACTTTAGTGGGAGATGTTGATAATGAGGGAGGCCGTGTGTGTGTGTGTGGCGGGGGGGGAGTGGGAAGGAGCTATATGGAAAAACTGTGATCTTCCATTCAACTTTCCTGTGAAGCTAAAATTGGTCTAATATGTATATACTAGGCACCTGTTATAGGAATATTCCTGCAAGGCTTCTGGTGGGCTTCCTTCCTGCTACCCCCACCTCTCCCGCTGTGGCAGGCAGGGTGGGGTGGAAATGGGTGGGGCGGGTGGAGCGCCACTGTCTGCATGGTGCTCGGGCTGCCACCAGCATTGCGTGCCTTGCCCCGCACGCCAGACCCGCTGTGCCTGCCGCTGCTGCTGCCTCTTTGGCTGCACTTATTATTGCCTGCCGCCTCTGGGGCCACGCAAACTGCTGCTGCTCGCCCTGCTGTGCCCGCTGCCCTCGCTGCCTCACGCCACCACCTCCTCCATGGCTGTGCGTGCCACCGCCACTACACACCTCGCCCTGCCCCGCATGCGCTACCAATGCTTTCCTTCCAGCAGCCACACCTGCCTTGCTTTCCACTTTCCCTCTTCCTTCTATGCTGTCTTCACTCCTCCCTCCCTTCACATATGCAAATTAACAGGCATCTTTGTTGTGTTAATTTACATACTCACTCTGATTGGCTGGTGGGCGTGGTTTGTGTAGCAGAGTGCTGGTTAATTTGCATATTACTCTATTATTAGATTAGATATGATAATAAGTACATTTAAGTTCAAAAAAATTTTTTTGAGGGGACAGAAATTGTTCCTTTTATTTTTAGGTACTGCCCTTCTTTCTTAATACTTACTTGAACCCCAAATTCTATTTTATTTGTTGTAATTCTGTTAGATTGACTTGCTTTTCATTATATTTAGACTAAAGGCCCATGGCATTCATTTGTGCATCAGTGGGGTCCCTCGGCCTGGCCTGTGCCTTCTCGCAATCCTTGGACCCCTTGGGGGATGTCGGACTGCCAGTTTTGGCCCAATTCCCACAGGCCACTCTGAGAGTCCCCACCGGTGCTCAAATGCATGCACTGGGCCTTTGTATGCATATAAAATCTTTGGTTAATCTCTTCCTGCCCTACCCACTCCCTGCTCCCTGCTTCCCACTAAGATTCATCAGTCTGTTTCATGTTTCCATGCCTGTGCGTTGAGCGTCTGCCCCCTGGTATTCAGTGCATATTATAGCTACTGGTTGAACAGTTGCTTAGACATATATATATGTCTAAGAGGCCTGGTGCATGAAATTTGTGCATGGGTGTGTGTGTGTCCCTCAGCCAAGCCTGCACCCTCTCCAATCTGGGACCTCTCAAGGAATGTCTGTCTGACTGCCTGTTTAGGCCCGATCCCAGTTGAACATCCCTCTCACAATCCAGGACTGCTAACTCTCAACTGTTCGTCTGCCTGACTTCCTGATTGCCCCTAACCGCTTCTGCCTGCCAGCCTAATCATCCCCTAACCACTCCCCTGCCAGCCTGATTGATGCCTAACTGCTCCCCTGCCAGCTCGACTGCCCCTAACTGCCCTCCCCTGCCAGCTTGGTCACCCTCAACTGCCCTCCCCCGCTCACCCGGTCACCCCTAACTGCCCTCCCCTGCCAGCTTCATTGCCCCTAACTGCTCTCCCCTGGGTCTGGTCCCCCTGCCAACTGCCCTCCTCTGTAGGTCTGGGTCCCTCCAAACTGCCCTCCCCTGCAGGCCTGGTTCACTCTAACTGCCCTTCCCTGCAGGCCTGGTCACCCCCAACTTCTCTCCTCTGCCAGCCTGGTCACCCCTAACTGCCCTCCTCTGCAGGCTTGATCACCCCAACTGCCCTCTCTTGCAGACCTGGTCACCCCCAACTGCTCTCCCCTGCAGGCCTGGGTCCCCCACAACTGCTCTTCCCTGCAGGCCTGGTTGCCCCAAACATCCCTCCTCTGCCAGCCTGGTCTCCCCTAACTGCCCTCCCCTGCAGGTTTGGTTCCTCCCAACTGTCCTCCCCTGCTGGCCATCTTGTGGTAGCCATCTTGTGTCCACATGGGGGCAGGATCTTTGACCAGATGGGGGTAGCCATCTGTGTGTTGGAGTGACAGTCAATATGCATATTACTCTTATTTAGATAGGATAGAGGCTTGGTACATAGGTGAGGGCCGGCTGGCTTGCCCTATGAGGTCTCTGCTCATTTGTCTGACCCGCCTCCCAGAAAGGAGGCTGATATCCTAGGAAAGATCAGGACACCGGCTCCTTCACAAACACCCACACCAGCAGACTGGGCATCTCAGTGTGCGGCTGGGATGGCAAATAATAAAGGGGGCCAGACTGCCCCTCTCCTGTGCTGATATAGTGGTGGCAGCAACCAATTGGCTGGCCTGTTCTCACTTGTACCCTGCTGCACCCCACAACATACCAGGACATATACACAAAGCATCCATCCCTGTACAAGACTGGCAGGTAGAGTACATTGGGTCTTTGCCAAGGACAGAACTATGCCTCCTTAACATGTGTGGATACCGCAACCGGACCGCTGCAAGCCTTGCCTTGCAAAAGAACCAACCAAACAGCCACAGTGAAGGGGTTAGAACAAGCTAGTATTGTGTATGGTTCACCTCGGTGCTTTGGCAGTGACTGAGGTACACATTTTACTGGACATGATGTCCAAGATTGGGCCCAGGAGAGGGATATAAAAGGGAGACTTCACTGAGCCTGTAACTAGAGGCTGCTAGCTTGACTGAATGAAAAAAAAAAATTTGATATTTAAAGGCACAGCGGTTTGCCCTTTTACAATTCTCTACTTCGCACAGGTGGAAAAGGTCATCGCCAAGGCAATTAGGAAAATACATTCGGCCAATGCCGGCACGGGGTGGCTCCCTAGGTACTGTGACAAAGAGAGTTCATCGAAAAGCTATGGCCTAATGCCCCGGTGCCAGAGCTGGTAAGGGGAGCGCTGCAGTTCAGAGCCTCTCCAGATGTCGAACCAGGAGAGAGGACACATGAATGGGGGTTGGATTAGCCGCCCCTTCCCCGCACCAGGTTGGATAGGATATTTATTGCCTGAGAGGGAGGAGTGTCCCGGCCAGCTAATGTGGTCCCTATCGGTCCTTCAGGAGCCTGGGCCCAAACACTCTGTGTACCAGTACAATGGACAGTCACCGATGCCAAAGGGCACTCAGATAGGCCAGTGAGCATGGCCTTCTGCTACCCCGCTCTCTTTAGAAATAATCCCAGCACCCTTGCCCCTCACACAGCATGCCTGGTATGCGCCGCCTGCCCGGAGTCCGCAAGTTGCATACAGTCCATTTAAAAAATATATATATATTTTATTGAGTTTTTACAGAGAGGAAGATAGAGGAATAGAAGATAGAAACATCAATCAGCTGCCTCCTGCACACTCCCTACTGGGGATATGCCCACAACCAAGGTACATGCCCTTGACCGGAATCAAACCTGGGACCTTTCAGTCCACAGGCCGACGCTCTATCCACTGAGCCAAACCGGTTTCGGCTGCATATAGTTCATTTTAACAAACAAGGAATGCCGCTGTTGTCCTTGGACCACTAAACATCCGTTATTTCCACCCACAGCTTCTTGTTCCTGATGCTGCTCCTCCCTGCCTGGGGAGAAGTGGATGTTTTCCTACCTTGGGCTCAAAGTGATGCCAGCGGCATGCTGCCATTCTCCAGCACGGGGGGCTGGTCTTTCCTGGTGAGTCTCACTTGTACAACCTGATTGGTGGGAATTACAGGTGTTTATAAGGCTTCCTCAAAGCCAAAGCACCATATTTAATACAGTGTTTGCTAATTATGATGCAAATAACTGGTCTATAACTGCCTCTTTTTACAGCATGGGACATGGCAATGCTTTTCCTGTCAATGCCATACAGAAATAGGTGATTGTCCTAGCAACCCCTCAGTCACAAAAAACAAAAGCCAAGCTCCCCACCATCAAATCCCAGAACAACTGCTACAGGGGAGGTTTTTGCAAATCCGGGATGGTTTCCTCTGGCTCACACCCGCAGCAGGGCATCTGAGCCAAGTTGCCCCATTATTCTGGGAACAGGCCAACCACACACTCAGTGCCTGCGCTCATAGTGCCAGAGAAATGGGCTGGCTTCCTAGACAGCAATCTGAAATGTCACTGTCCTCCACACCATGGACCGGTGCTCCTGACTGGTCTCAGCATCCAGGCTTTGCCTGGTGGGCATTGAATGGGACAGAATAGCTATGTACAATAGCTCCAACCTCTGGCCATGGCTGTCCCCGGACTGGCTCGGGTGGGGCACCCTAGGTTTTCCTTGGGTACAGAGATGTGGACGAAAACAGTTACGAACCCTGTAAATTACCCCCATTTAGCCAGTAGGTGGATAAGGAGTGTTTTCTACTGGGATGGCCGCCACAAAGCTATTTCTGTGCCTTCCCTGGAGGTTGGGGATACCATTCGGCACACAGAAGCTGTAACTAGTCACACACAACGTGCTATGTTGTGCTCTGGAAGTTACAGCTTCCAGAGCATTGCACTGGTTCATGCAGAAATGGTTTACTCAAGGAAAAATGTGCTTCAAAATTACACGGCACTGGGTGTTTTAACACCTGGTCAAGGTGGGACTTAGGTCACCATGAAAACTCAACGTTGCGTATACATCCCTGGTAACTCAGGCGGTGCCGGCCTTGCTGTACAGAACACACATGAGTAAATACGCATCTTGTCAAAACTTTCTTTTCCCCAAGGGTTATCATCATGGTTTGTGTCTTGGGGCTATCATTACTCTTTATCCTTGTTTTATATTAGTTACGAATCCATGTGCCAGTAGCTCTCTGTGGGGCCTGGACACTCTGCGTCCGCTGCCCAGAGGCTCTCTGCGGCCCAGAGGCCCATGGGTGCAGAACACTTGCCTTATTGCCAGGGCGATGACGCAAGTGTTTCCCCTCTCCCGCTGCCTCCGCCCTCCCCCTCCTCTCCTTCCCCCTCCCCGGGGCTCCATGCCTGCTGCCCAGAGGCCCTCTGCAAGCATTCTGCCAGGCCACTCATGCTGCCTGCTCCCAGCTGCCGCCCCCATCCCCCAGGACTGGGGAACTCCGGCCAGGCTAAGAGGACTAGGCGCCACCATCTTGTGGCTATGGGCACCGCCAGCTTTGTGATGGAGTGATGGTTAATTTGCGTATTACCCTTTTATTATTAGATAAGATAAGTATCCTAGCCTGCTGCTACCTCTACTGTGGCTGTGGTCTTTGCCTACAAGCTGAACAGAATGAATGTAATGCATCACTCAGAAGGCCCTCTCTGAGGCTCAGGGAACATTGCAATGAGCTTGTCAGAGGTGATTAGAGGGGTGGAGTGTGCGGACAGAACTGGCTCGGTCTTGAAACTAATCTACCATCTTGACTCTGGGGGAAGCCCAGAGGCTGTCCCCTGCCTCCAGGTCTGTGAATGGACACGAGAACTCTGTGCTTTGCCTCTGGAGGGACACACCCTTGACGTTATCTGACTCCGGACCAGCTCTGCTGCCAGAGCTCCTCAGCACCTGGTGGACTCCAACCCCTTTAAGTTATACATACATTCCTCTTCCAGCAAACAGACTCAGTGCTTTTAGCTATAAAACAGTCTGAGGGATGGGAAGCATGGAGGGTATCCATGTCATCTTGCTGCTGTCCAGAATGGGCCTCATATGTTAATTCCCTTAATAAACTCTTAATGTCATGACAGAGTTGTCAGCCACTTTCTTTGGTTCCAGCCCCAGGAAATTTCCCGTAACAGCTGAGATAGGCAGCCTGGGGCTGGACCACTGGCTCTGTTTCACAGGTCCTTGGAGACTTAGGTGTTCCAGCCTCGCTACTCAGCCATCTGTAGGGCATGGCTCTCATGTTCATGGTCCTGAGTTGACCTAGAAGCCTTCTCTGCATCGCTGGAGGAGCCCACACACTGGCAGTTTAGAGCATCCCGTGCAGGACTGTCCCCTTAATGTAGGTTCAGGATGGTGTCTCTGCTCTTCATCATCTCAGTGGTAATTATCCCACTTGCAATTAAGACCTGCCCTTGACAGAAAAGGTTTGCCGAACCCTGTGGTTTGAGCACAGCTTGACCTCTTTCTTCTAACCATAGTTAATGGATTCAAGCTACCTAATCTTTCACCCCAGGACTCTCAAGTTTGCCTCTGACAGCTGATTATGTACAATTACTCTCAGTCAATTTGTACTGTCATATTTTCAAAGGCAGTGGTATAGTTGATTTTTAGGGTCCTTAGGTCACACCCACAGAAAGCATAACTTACAAGTACATTCATTAGCACTAGCATGCTATTCTGCAAATGCTAAGAATATAAGTACTCCCTCCACCCAGTTGGTCCTGGAAGCAAGTACAGCCCTTCTGTCATCTTTTTGCCTGGGTGAATTTTGTATATGAGCTTTCGACCCACACTCTGGTTTTTATATCCTTGAGCAATTACTAATAGGGAACCCTAGGTTGCTTGTTTCTATCTGTGCTTCTGGGCCCATGACTATTGAAGGGCCCTGATATAAGGCAGGCTCTGTAAGAATTATTTCTCCAATCATAAATGCAACAGAAAATAATCAGCTTTTCCATTTGACTCAGATTTTAATTATCAAATAAAGTATATTAAAAAGTACATTATGGCCCGGCTGGTTTGGCTCAGGGGTTGAGCATTGATCTAGGGACCAGGAGGTCATGTTTCGATTCCTGGTCAGGGCACTTGCCCAGGTTGTGGGCTCAATCCCCAGTATGGGGTGTGCAGGAGGCAGTGAATCAATGATTCTCTCTCATCATTGATGTTTTTTTTTTTTTTTTTTTTAAATATATTTTATTGATTTTGTACAGAGGAAGGGAGAGAGATAGAGAGTTAGAAACATCGATGAGACAGAGTCATCGATCAGCTGCCTCTTGCACACCCCCCACTGGGGACATGCCCACAACCAAGGTACATGCCCCTGACCGGAATCGAACCCGGGACCCTTCAGTCCCCAAGCCGACGCCCCATCCACCGAGCCAAACCGGTCCCGGCTCATCATTGATGTTTTTATCTCTCTCTCCCTCTCGCCTCCTCTCTGAAATCAATAAAATATATATTTTTAAAAGTACATTATAAAGGAACCAATAACCAAAACTAACTTTCTCTGGAACAACATTTCTCAACCTTTGCTGTTATTATTGCTCTCCTAAGGAACATTTTTAGGTGAATTTTCGGAGTCACACTTCTCCCCATAAAAGTTTAATATCATCAAAAAAAAAAGTTTAATATCATAGATATACTGTTTTTCTATTTATGGACTGTGGCCTTTTGGAAGCCCCAAAGCATTGTAACGTTTAAGATTTTGCCACCCTCATTTGAGAATACATGGCTAAGAAAATTGGAAACTAGCCCTAGTCAATTTAGCTCAGGGTATAGAGTGGCGGACTCAAGGGTCCTGGGTTCAATTCCGGTCAATGGCGCATGCCTGGGTTTCGGGCTCGGCCCCAAGTAGGGAGTGTGCAAGAGGCAGCCAATCAATGATTCCCTCCCATCATTGATGTTTCTCATCCTTCAAAATCAATAAAAAAATATTTTAAAAAACTATAAAAAGATAAAAAACTAGAACAAATTATTCAACATGACATCATCATTAAAAAAAAGAAATCTCATTATTTTTATTTTTTTATTTTATTGATTTTTTACAGAGAATAAGGAAGAGGAATAGAGAGTTAGAAACATTGATGAGAGAGAAACATTGATCAGCTGCCTCCTGCACACCCCCTACTGGGGATATGCCCACAACCAAGGTGCATGCCCTTGATTGGAATCAAACCCAGGACCCTTCAGTCCACAGGCCAACGCTCTATCCACTGAGCCAAACCCATTAGGGCGACATCATCATTTTTAATCCTAGGTGCCCATTCTTTATCTGATCTCAGGAATGCAGTGATACTGTGGCTCCCTTCCCGGGCCAAAGCCCCCATTGCACTTGCTCTTTTGGGGTGATTGGCCAGGAATGATGTGGGCTTGAGCGCCCTTGTATAGAATGCCAGGACTCCTCTTAGAGCAGCAATAACAGGTTCTTCTCTGGTCTGTGTTCACTTATCACCACCTTGAGATCCTGCTAGCCATCTTTGTTGAGTCCAGCAGGAAACAGGTGGCATGCTCAGGCACTTTAATTGAAGAGAGTTAAAGAAATGGACTATTTACAGAAATGCAAATAGAGTTAAGGGAACTAACAAGGGATAATGAAACCTTGACTCACTACCAGTTAAGAATGGCAGGGGTTAGCCCTGCTGGTTTGGCTGAGTGATTGAGTGTCAACCTATGAACCAACATGTCATGGTTCAATTCCCAGTCAGGGCATGTGCCCGGGTTGCAGGTTCAATCCCCAGTGGGGGACATGCAGGAGGCAGCTGATCAACATTTTCACTCTCCTACTGATGTTTTTTTCTGTCTCTCCCTCTCCCTTCCTCTCTTCTAAAAATTAATGAAAATATTTTTAAAAAGAGAGTGATAAAAAATCTCCCTGAATTTTTCAAGAGGTGTGGAAAGAATTTCTCCCACTGAGTCCATTTAAGGGGATGGTAGGAAACAAAATAAAATTGTGTTCTGATTACATGCCACAAGTTGGGCTTGTGTTGTACATCATACCCAATACATACCCCACATTTCCAATAATTTCCTTTATGAAGACTCTAACTAAATTTCAAGTGATTAATAGTTCACCTACCTACAGATCCATGAACTATTTTCTAATACATGATTTCTATTAATACCCTTTTAAAATCTCCCCAATTTATGCCTGTTGGGAAATGTACTGGAAACTTAGTTCAAGTGACCTCCCTGTCAAGGCACATGCCCGATAGTAGCAGCACCCACACCAGGCCACTTGATTACTTTAACAGGGGACAAAAAAAAATAGATTTGGAAATGGAAGGATTTCCTCCTTGGGAAACAATTGGCCAGTGTGGGCGCTCGGACCATCTGCATCCAGCACAGAAGCAGCCTTCTTCCAACAGAAATGCTGAGCATATAGACGCCCTGACCCTCGCTGTTCCAGTCCCTGTTAGGGTCCTCTGTTCCGGGCACTATAATGAGACCTGCAGGTCAGCCCTGTTCTCTGGCCACTGACTGGAGCTTGGGAACACGTGGCAGCTTTGTATCACCAGACTGAGGCTCGGCATTACCTCCCTCTGCCCACTTCAGCCTGGGTCACTGGCAAAGAAGCAAGAAGATCTCTGCACATGTGACGATTGGAAGGACAGGCAGAAGGAAGCGGGACCAGTTATCTCTCACCTAGTGAGCACTGCTGGTGCTTTACATGCTCTTGTACTTTCACTGAATGCTCTCAGCAGCCCCCATGAAAGGGGCATTGCCGTCATCATTTCCTCAGGAGACCAAAGTTTTGTATTGTCAGGGATCCAGCAGGAAACAGATGGCATACCCAGGCACTTTAACTGAAGAGAGTTTAAGAAATGGACTATTTACAGAAATGTAAACAGAGTTAAGGGAATAACGAGGGATAATGAAACCTGGAGGGATTAGCAGCAGCTGGAGGTCATTGTCACCAGGAAAGAGAAGGAGAGTTACCCAGGAAGCTGGAGAACTGGAGCCAGATAGGGAGATGATCAGAGGCACTGCAGTTCAATGGGCAGAAAGGAGGGGGTGAAGGGGGATTGATTATCCTCCCCTCTCTCTTCTCCCACTGCTTCCACCCACTGGTCTCCCCCACCACTGGTTTCTATTGGCCAAACCTAATAGGGAGTCAGAGGACAGGGACACCTGGATGATGCACTTTTTAGAGGTTAGCCTTGTGAGGGGCAAATGGAGATGAGCCAGCATGTGTACTGGGAGATTAAATCACTTGACCAAATGTCTTCTGCTGAAATTTAAACCTTGGTCTTCCCGAATCCTGAGCATCACTTCCATTATCTACATTTTCAGGAATAGCAGCTGGAAATTGAAAGATTGATTAGGAAATTAAATTTCAGTACATAGACCAATCATATCCAAAGAACACTAAACTTTTGTTGCTAAAAAGTTTGACAGAAGGTTTATTTTGTTACCCCCTCCCCCCAAACTGGAGCTCCAAAAGTGTCTTAGCATACTGAAGACTGTGAGGTAATTAAACATGTCTCTCTTTGTGTAATTATCAGCAGCTATGTCTAGATCCATTAGGAAATGTAATTTGGTGATAGTCAAATTATATGATTTCCATATAATGTATTTTACTGAAATACTCTATAAACTTCTTATCTACTACGTGGCTGAAATATGGATCATATAGGTGGCTAAGTACCTGGTTCTTTTCCTGATTTCCCAAAGTAAAAAGTTGAATCCGCCGGGACCGGCTTGGCTCAATGGATAGAGCGTCGGCTTGGGGACTGAAAGGTCCTGGGTTCGATTCCGGTCAAGGGCATGTACCTTGGTTGCGGGCATATCCCCAGTAGGGGGTGTGCAAGAGGCAGCTGATCGATGGCTCTCTCTCATCGATGTTTCTAACTCTCTATCTCTCTCCCTTCCTCTCTGTATAAAATCAATAAAATATATTAAAAAAAAAAAAAAAAAAAAGTTGAATCCCTAGCATACTCCAAATAGCACCAGTGCATTTTACCGATCAGTGAAAAGTAAATGTATCAGAATGAATTCATGGGTTTTTAATGCATTTGATGGCTTCAAAACATTGCAGTGATTATTCTTTTTTTAAAGTTAAATTTATTGGGATGACACTGGTTAATAAAATTATATAGGTTTTAGGTCTACAATTCTATAATACATCATCTGTTTATTGTGTTGTTTATTTAACATCCCAAGTCAAGTCTCCTTCCATCACCATTTATTGCCTTTTTATCTTCTTCTATCCAACCCCTGCAGTAATTATTCTTATTGATGTTCAGATTGTTCCATCTTTGACTAGTGGTGTAGAGGGCCGCCTGAGAAGGCACATGGACATCCCTTAAATTGTCAACTGAGCCCGAGGGCTGGGGGTGTTATTCAATTTCTGACTTACCTTTGTCCAGGTGTCAGCAGGGGCGGGTCTAGATATGTAAATCCAATAGTGCTAGAGCCTAGTTAAGAATGCAAATAAGCTCCTTTGACCCTATAAATAAACCTGCTGCTTGGCTTGGGGGGGTCACTTGCTGCCTCTCCATCAGAGAGATGGCGCCCACCTAGCACCCAGCTTGAATCTATTTCTGCTCCTTGTCTCTTTCTTTCTTAATCCTCAGCTCCTACACTCAGGAACCTGTCATTTTCCGTGATGGACATGGAAAACAGCCCCCGAAAGTGGGAATCCTCTTTTTAATTTTTTTAAAATTATAGTTGATATTCAATATTATAGTAGTTTCGGGTGGACGGCATAATGGTTAGACATTTATATAACTTACAAAGTGATAATGGGATCCCTGGGTTCTACTGACACAACCCTAGTGTCTTTGATAGTTCCTTGTTTTCTACATGGCAACACAATTCAGGCTCATCTTGGGATTTTCTGCCCCAGATTTGGAATCAGCCATTTCTTCAAGAAGTCCTAGTTCCTTTTGGTGGAAATAGTATTTAGAGATCACAACCTGAGTATTATGTGTGCTCATTTTACTGGGCTGATTATTTGCTTCTATGGATAGAGCTAGAAAATAGTTTTGTTTTTAAATAAAGCATTATCATGAGGCCTGGCCAGTGTGGCTCATTTGGTTGGGGGTCATCCCATGCACCGAAAGGTTACAGGTTTCATGCCTAGTCAGGTCACATGCCCAGGTTGAGGGCCAGTCCCCAGCAGGGGCATGCAGGAGGCAGCTGATTAATGTTCTGCTTACACATCAATCTTTCTCTCCTTCTCCTTCCTCCCCCTCTAAAAATCAATAAAATGTTTTCATGAGTTCATTTGATACTTCCATTTCAAATTTAGGACTTCAGGGTTTTTACTTAACCTCATCAACTTGTAATTCCTTTCTGCAGTGTTAATTATTATTATTAATTATTATTATTATTATTATTATTTTAAAATACATTTTTATTTATTTTAGAGAGAAAGGAAGAGAGATAGAAACGTCAATGGTGAGAAAGAATCATTGATTGGCTGCCTCGTGCCCTGACCAGGAATTGAACCATGACTTCCTGGTTCATAGGTCGAAGCTCAACCACTGAACCACACCAGCTGGGCTGCAGTGTTAATTATTTTCTCTGATACTGATCAATATTATTTTTAAAGACGTTCAGAGAAAGAGATTCCAAAGTCTTCCTGAAACAGAACACAATGCTGCTTTCCTCCCCACATAAATCTGCAGACAAAAATAAAGGTTCAACAGAAAGTAACCTCAGAAATTTCTGATCAGAAATTCTAGGACCTGGTGAGTAGTCATGCCCCAGGCATATAAGGTCTTTAGTAAAATACTTACCTTTGCCATTAGCAATCCCTTCCATTGTTTCTATGCATCGAGGTTAACACCCCTTTGAAATACCCTTTTCAGACCTCTCAGAAGCAAAACCACCCTCAGGAGAGCATACAATCTTGCTAACTATCCAGTAATGCAGTCCCCACCTTGCTTTCTCCCTCTTCATGTATTCTTCAGTTGTCTCCTTCCTAATTCCAAATGCTAAAAGAAGCTGCAAGCTGCTATTCTAGGAAACATTTTCCTCAGTCTGCTGAGATGGTGCTTCCAGACATATCCTCTGTTTGGCTCAAATAAATTTTTATTAAAATTCTCTACAGGTTTGGATGTTCTTACAGTGACATTTACTTGTGGCGTAAGGCAAAGATAAACCTTTTACTAAAGGAGTTATATGCCTGGGGTGTGACCACCATAATAACCTGCCCAGTTAGGAATTTATAATCAGATCTCATGTGAGGTTACTTTCCATTGAACCCCTTCTTTACCCACAAGTAATTAACTTGGGTAGGGCAACTTAAATTGTGTATATACATAATTGATTTCAGAAAGAAAGGGAGAGGGAGAGAGAGCGAGATAGAAACATCAATGATGAGAGAGGATCATTGATCAGCTGCCTCCTGCACGCCCCCTACTGGGGATCGAGCCCGCAACCCAGGCATGTGCCTTTGCCTGGAATCAATCCGGGACCTTTCAGTCTGCAGGCTGCTGCTCTATCTGCTAAGCCAAACTGGCTAGGGTGCAACTTAAATTTTAAAAATTGGAATTATCCCTAACTGTTTTGACTCAGCAGATAGAGCATCGGTCTGAGGACTGAAGGGTCCCATGTTTGATTCTGGTCAGGGGCATGTACCTTGGTTGTAGGCACATCCCCAGTGGGGGTGTGCAAAAGACAGCTGATTGATGTTTCTGTCTCATTGATGTTTCTAACTCTCTATCTCTCTCCCTTCCTCTCTGTAAAAAATCAATAAAATATATTAAAAAAATAAAAATTAGAATTAGGCCTGGCTGGATACTCAGTTGGTTAGAACATCCTCCCAATACGCCAAGTTTTTTGGTTCAATCCCTAGTTAGGACATATACAAGAATCAACCAATGAATGCATATATAAGTAGAACAACATATCGATGTCTCTCTCTCTGTCTCTCACTCCCTTCTTCTCTCTAAAAATCAATAAAAATTTAAAATAAACAAATAATAACAAAAAAAAGCAATGAAAATGACTATGTTTGGCAGCCCTCTTCTAGGTTTTCTTTCAGAGAAGCCAAACTCTCGGGAATTTTTAGCCTTATGTCCTCTGATTGTTTCAAAGAACTGGTTGGAAAACCACTCTCATTCTTTCAAACAGTTTTCAGAAATAGTTAGGTTAGTCTTACAGGAATCAAATGGCTTCCAGAGAAGCAAGAGTGAGTAACCAGACTTGGTGTTTGTAGGAGTTTGGGGTTTGACTGAAGGTCATCACCATCCTTACCTCAGGAGCCATTCAGGGGAGTTAAGAGGTTATGAAACCATTTCTGGATGTTGGCAGTTATCAATCTGAGGTTTGAGGAGGAGGACAGATGCTAGGATCCTGTTTGGGACTAGTATGTGGGAAACACATGAGAAGAGTTAAGGAGAAGAATGTTCACAGATCTGGGTTTATTGTTTCTCACAGAACCTATCATCTTGTTGACTTATGAGAAGTATGAAGATATTTATTTCATGCAAACTTATCTGGATGCCACTTTATATGAGGGAAAAATCAAAGAAACAGAAATTACCAAAGTCTTACCTTAACTACAATAGCTTCTAATGAGGGGATGGTGAATCATAGAACCCTACCTGACTTGGCTCAGTGGATAGAGAATTGGCCTGTGGACTGAAGGGTCCCAGTTCGATTCCAGCTCAGGTTGTGGGCTCGATCCCTTGTAGGGGGCGGGCACGGGGCAGCCAATCAATGATTGTCTCATTATTGATGTTTCTATCTTCCTCTCTCTTCCTCTCTGAAATCAATCCTACCTAATAAAAGAGTAATATGCAGCCAAAACCGGTTTGGCTCAGTGGATAGAGCATCGGCCTGCGAACTGAAAGGTCCCAGGTTCAATTCCGGTCAAGGGCATGTACCTTGGTTGCGGGTACATCCCAAGTAGGGGGTGTGCAAGAGGCAACTGATTGATGATTCTCTCATCAATGTTTCTGACTCTCTATCCCTCTCTTCCTCTCTGTGAAAAATCAATAAAATATATTAAAAAATATTTAAAAAAAAAAAAAGATTAAAAAAAGAAAAAAAGAAATCTAAACAGAAACCACTGCTACCACAGATCGAGCCTGAGGCTTGGCTCCACTTCAGGCTACAAAGTTTCAATATGTATCCCAGATACCAAGGCCTCCACTTGGGTCACTGGGGGGCGTGGCTGGCCTGCAAACCACCACAGGCCCTTCGCCCAGGCTGCCCCACACTCCAAGGGAACCCCCACCCTGATCCAGGACACCTTTCAGGGCAAACTAGCTGGCCCCCATCTGTGCGCACCAGGCCTCTATCCTATCTAATAAAAGAGTAATCTGCAGATTGACCATCACTCCAACATACTATATGGCTGCCCCCATGTGGCCAAAGATCCTGCCCCTAAGTGGATAGCCAGCAGGGAAGGGCAGTTGGGAGGACCAGGCCTGCAAGGGAGGTCAGTTGAGAGGGACCAGGCCTGCAAGGAAGGGCAGTTAGGGGTGACCAGGCTGACAGAGGATGGAAGTTGGGGGCAAAAGGGGCTGGCAGGGGAGCAGTAAGACATCAATCAGGATGGCATGGGAGTGTTTAGGGGTGATCAGGCTGGCAGGCAGAAGTCGTTAGGGGCAATCAGGAAGGCAGGCAGGCGAGCAGTTGGGAGCCATCAGTCCTGGATTGTGAGAGGGACATCCCTCAAGGGGACCCAGATTGGAGAGGGTTCAGGCTGGGCTGAGGGACAACCCTCCAACCCCCCCCCCCCCACACACACACACACACACACTTGTGCATAAATTTCATGCACCAGGTCTCTAGTAAAAATATATTTAAAAATAAAATAAAATAAAAGAATCATAGAATTATACAGTTGGAAAGTCCTTGAATCATCTAATCAAGTTTTCAAGATCCTGAAGATAAGTACTTAGAGACTGTTTTAAAACAAACAAATCGGCCAACAAGCATATAAGCAAGCAAACAAAAAAAAGCAACCTAGATCCTTTTAGTCAGAATTTCAACGGAGGGTTTATAACCTCAATATTTAACCACTATCCCAATGATTCTTATCTTTGAGGATGTTTTGTCATCCAATTCTCTTATTTTTCAGATTCAGAGATTGAGATGCATGTAGGGAAATTATTTGTCAAAGTTACCCAGCTGGAGGAGAACAGTTAATATTCCTGAAGGACACATACCTTATAGTTACTACCCAGTTAGAACCCACCCGCATATGGGTAGCCCTAGTATCTCTTTAACATGGTGGTTATATAGTTGCCCAATGGACTCATAGACAAAGAAATTGTGTAAATAAGTAATCTTTGGTAAGAAAGAACTTTTTACTTTGTTGTACTTTTATTGAACTTTATAATCTCAGAAAGGTTCTTATCATAGCAAAATGTGTTTTTAGAACTTAGCTGTGTTGGGAAACACAAGACTTTGAAATGCAAACACACCTTGCATAAAGAGTCCTAGTGAGTGAAAGGCCTTGTTTAAAGAAAAACTAACACTTAAAATTGAAAGTAAGATGAAAGCCTAATACAAGGACTATTTCCCTTATCTTGGACATTGGCCAGCATTTATTCACCGATGTATACTCATTACATTAGATCAGTGTGTCGTGGAGAACATTGTTCTAGAGATGTGCTGCCAACAAACATTTTTCCTGGTCAAAGTCTAGGAAATGCTTCATTAACTTACCCTCTGGTGGGAATACAGAAAACAAATTAGCCTACTGCTATTAGGCCCAATGGCAGAGTAAGAAATAGGTTACCTAGCCCAGCCAGTTGTGGCTTAGTGGTTGAGCGGCGACCTATGAACCAGGAGGTCATGGTCTGATACCTGGTCAGGGTATATGCCTGGGTTGTGTGCTCAATCCCCAATGTGGGGTGTGCAGGAGGCAGTTGATCAATGATTCTCTCTCATTATTGATGTTTCTATCTCTCTCTCTCCCTCTGCCATCCTCTGAAATCAAAAAAGGAAGGAAGGAAGGAAGGAAGGAAGGAAGGAAGGAAGGAAGGAAGGAAGGAAGGAAGGAAGGAAGAAAGGAAGGAAGGGAGGAAGGAAGGAAGGAAAGAAGAGGAGAGAGAGAGAGAAAGAGATTACCTGGACTCTGGCACAGCAAAGAATCCCCTCTTTAAAAGGAGGCTGACTTTTGAATGCTGATGGCATCTCCCCAGTTCTAGGGATTGGAAGGGCAGCAAGCCACCAGATCTGTTTTCCTCTGGCTTGGCCAGCTCCTCATTCCCTCCTTTGACTCCCAAACTTTAGGCAGACCTGTGAATAACAAGGATGCACCAAGGAGCCCTATCTTCTTACTCTTTGGGGTGAAAATGGAAGTAACTTCACAGGATGATCTGATCATATATTTCCAACTGGACAGGTGATGGTGGGTAGCCATGCCCCAGGCATATAACTTCTTTTTTAAATAAAAGATTTATCTTTGCTTTAAACAAGTCCTGTTCATTGTTTTTGTGCACTTAGGTTAACATACCCTCAAGAGAGCACATAATTTTGTTAAATATCCTGTAATCAGCCGAAACCGGTTTGGCTCAGTGGTTAGAGTGTCAGCCTGCAGACTGAAAGGTCCCAGGTTCGATTCCAGTCAAGGGCATGTACATTGGTTTCGGGCACATCCCCGGTGGGAGGTGTGCAGGAGGCAGCTGGTCGATGATTCTCTCTCATCAACACTTCTAGCTCTCTATCTCTCTCCCTTCCTCTCTGTGAAAAATCAATAAAATATATATTTTTAAAAATATCCTGTAATCATCCCTGCTTTGCTTTCTCCCACCTTCATGCAGTTTTCCTTACATCCCCTCCTTAATATCAAATGCATAAAAGAAACTGCAAAATGGTCACTCTCCAGAGCATTGAGTACTTGCTTTTGGGCAATTGTCTTCAGTTTTGGTTCAAATGAACTCTTACAAAAAATCTCTACAAATTTGGCTGCTTCCTACATTGACACTTACAGCCTTATTTTGTAATCATTACTTTTTTGTGGGTGGTGCCAAACTAAAATCTAGTACTTCTGTGTGTTTCTCAGTTTTTAGGAAAATAACATTAAGTCATTGGGTAGAATTTAAAATTTTTTTAATTTAATCTTTTTTTTTTTTATAATTTCTTCTTAAAAATTGGGCCTTCTAGGACTTGTATGCATGCATATGAGTCTAACCAGAGGTCACAGAGGACAACAAGGGGATAGAGTTCTTGGGGAGGGGTTTGGGATGGGAATGGGGGGGGGGGGATGAGGACAAATATGTAATACCTTAATAAAAAAAAGTAATTTAAAAAAATTGGGCCTTCTGCTCCTTGTGCCTATCTGAGTATAGTATAAAGTGATACATCATTTTACTCACAATGATGTCCCTGGTTATTACCAGTTGAATAGATAATAAGTAGTTCATGCTAATGCAATGAGCGCTGTGGTGCTTAACCCCATCGGGGCCCATGGACTGAACACTCTGTTACTTGCCTTTCTTGGGGGCCAACAACAAAAGCAGTCACTTAGATTGTGGCCATGCAGCTCCTGCACCAGCTGACACAAATACATTGTTCACCAGGTCTTCCCATACTCATCCTCTGAGGAACCACACTGTCAATTCAGCTGAGAGTTCAATGTTAAGAACAACTGTGTTGGCGCAACAGGTTTGGCTCAGTGGATAGAGCGTCGACCTGTGGACTGAAAGGTCCCAGGTTCAATTCTGGTTAAGGGCATGTACCTTGGTTGTGGGCACGTCTCCAGAAGGAGGTGTGCAGGAGGCAGCTGATCGATCATTCTTTCTCATCGATGATTCTCTCTCATCGATGTTTCTAACTCTCGATCCCTCTCTCTTCCTCTCTGTAAAAAATCAATTATAGCCCAGAGCACCCAGGCCCGGAACATCCAGGCCCATAGTGGCCAGGCCCAGAGTGTTGAGGGATCGAACCCTGGGTTCAAAATGAAAGGAAAGAAGGAGCAATGCAGCCAATTCGGGTACCAGAGTGTGATGTCTGTCATCACAATGGACTCAGAGAAACTCCTGTGTCCCTTCACCCAAAAGGATTGAGAGTTGCCCAGATAACAGCAAAGTGGGAGAAGAAAACTGAAGGCTATGCTAGGGAATGAGGTGCCAACATGGAGTCATCTGAAGAAATTAAAGACTGAAATAGAAGCTACTTCTTTAATCATGTTCCTGCTCATGCTAGCATCTGTTAGCTTCCAGTCTTCTGCAAAGTCTTGTGCAGCAAATCCAAGGACTCTGAGTAAATCTACACCAGCAACAAAAGAGACTCATTTAGTAGCTAAAAATATTAATATGTCCATAATTCTGATTTCTCATTTTGTTGTTTTGCATTGGCATTGTTGTTATTATTTAATAGCCAGAGTTTTGCTCTTGACCTTCAAGTTTTGAAATAACATGTATGTGGTTTAATTTTTGGGGAAAAATCAATTTTATATATATATATATATATACACACACACACATATACATATATATATATATATATATATATATATATATATATAACAACTGTGTCTTTTAAAAATTTTATTGAATTTGAGAGAGAGAGAAAGATGGAGAGAGAGAGAGAGAGAGAGAGAGAGAGGTAGAATAGAGCGATATGAGAGTTCTGAAGAGAGAGAGAGAGAGACATTGATCGGTTACTCCCACCCGTGCCCTGACTGGGAATCAAATCCTAATCCTTTTGATATATGGGACAATGATCCAAACATGTGAGCCATACTGGCCAGGGCAACAAGAGTGTCTCTTTTAAAAGCATGTTTTTTTATTGATTTCAGAGAGAGGAAAGGAGGAGAGATAGAAATGTTAATGATGAGAGAGAATCATTGATCGGCTATCTCCTGTACTTCCCTACTGAGGATGGAGCATGCAACCTGGGCATGTGCCCTGACCAGGAATCAAACTTGTGACCTCTTGGTTCATGGATCGACGCTCAAGCACTGAGCCACACTGGCTGGGCAACAAGTGTATCAATATATATATATTGATTTCAGAGAGGAAAGGAGAGGGAGAGAGAGATAGAAATATCAATAAGAGAGAATCGTTGATCAGCTGCCTCCTGCATGCCCCACACTGGGGATCAAGCCCACATCCCTGTCTTGTACTCTGACCAGGAATTGAACTAGGACTTCTAAGTTCCTAAGTCAATGCTCCACCATGGATCCAGGCCAGCTGGGCAATAAATATGTCTTTTAAAAGACTGAGAAGTGTCTGGAAATTGTAGATATTTTCTATATTTTATTTATTTTATTTTTTATTACTTCTGACCCACCCAACCTCCCCGCCTTCCCTCTGAGATTTTATTTTATTGATGAATAAATGCAAAGGAGTATGCCAAGTTTAGGAATGGAAGGGAAAACATGGCTTGATTTTAAAAATCAGATATCATATGACACATGTTTTCCATTTTGCCTTGGCTGCTGGGAAGCTTAGATATACATGAATGCTTAAAACAATAACTATTTTATCCCAGATTCCAGTCTCAATGATTGGCTTCCTTCCCAGAGGCTTTATTTATTTTTAGCCTTCTATTGTACATGCTCTTTGGTTAGCAACAGCTTCAGACTATCTTAAGAGGTAGAATAGAGCGATATGAGAGTTCTGAAGTTGGACACACTTCAGGGTTTAAATTGGCCGATTCTTCGGCAAGTCGCTTATCTGCTCTGTGTATAAGTTTCCTCGTCTGCTACGAGGAATGTTGAGAGGATTAAGTAAGGCAACGCTTAGAAAGTGCTTAGCAGAATGTTTGGGACATAGTAAGCACCTGATAACTGTTAACTACACAATAACTGTACATAACAACACTAAAAACTAGGCAGTACAATACAAATGGTAAATACCTTAAACACTTCAAGTGCCTATTTTGGCAAAACAGTTTTACCATGTTGGAATAACTCCTCATAAAAAAGTGAATATTTAAATAATGCTAGGTGCTTTACAATGCTAATCTATGCAAACATATCTTTCTGATGTTTATTGATGGCAACGTGATCCTTACAACCCTGTGAGGTGGGACTGTCATTTTCTCTATTTTACCGGTGAGACAATTGAAGCACAGAGAAGTCCCCTAATTGACCCAAAGTAATAAAAGTAGCAAGTGATAGAGTTGGGATTCACCCCCAAGCACTCCACCTCCAGAGTGGTCTGAGTGCTTCTAGCCAGTACTTATTTAGCACCCACTGTGTGCCGAGCTCTGTGACAAGGGCATTACCTACAGCAGCGTATCAATCCTTCCAACAGTCATAAGAAGTACATGCACAGCAAGGTGTCATTTGAAAAAACACACAAAATATTGGTTCTGATACAAAGATAAAAAAATGAAACCACCTGCAAGTGAAAAATGCAGTTAAGATTTATACATTATAGCCATACCTCGTTTTATTGAGCTTTGCTGTAGTGTGCTTCACATATGCTGTGTTGTTGTTGTTTTTTACCAATTGAAGGCAGACCCTCCACCGGCAAAAAGATTACAACTCTCTTTATTGCTACCCCCGCTTTATGGCAATGATCTGGCGCTGAACCCACACTACCTCGGAGGCATGCCTGTTATTTCCTCTCTGGCCATGGAAACTCCTTGTTAATAGGATTCAATGCCGAGGAAGAAAAAAATCTTATGTGAAAATGGACTCAAATAATGAACAGAGCCACAAAAATCCTTATACATATTCATCTTCACTAAAGTTGAACCCACAAGGACCAGCTCAATAGGTTAGCCAAGGCGTTTTCCATCTTCAATTATGAACAACCCCGATGCACAATGCACTTGCAGGAAAAAACACGGCAGCTGCAGCAGGGCTTGGAATGATTTGCACTTCACGTTCTCTCAGTGTGAACGTTTGGGCCATGTGGAATGACATATAAACATATGTGTGAGGCCTGCAACTTTGCTTAAGGGCAAACTTGCATCCGCAGGGGGAATGCTACCTCCGTGGAGTCTCAGGGTCCACATGTATGAGCTGGCCAACATTGGTGTCTGTCTCCTGAAGGTGAAAACAGTTGCAAGAAAGAAAACCAGAAAAGGTTCACTCTGCTCCGAGATCACTTTTCAATCCAGGGGATCCTAAGTGCTTGGGACACACCATTTAGTACCCACACATCACAAGAAAAGAAGTCAACTAGAAATTTTTCCAAAACAGCGGCAGGGTCTTAAGCTACTCATCGAAGACTTGAGTGATCAAGGCGTTAATGAAACAGGTCCCTGGTAAAGCCAAGTGTCATTTCCATGTGTCATGGCTGTTGCCATTTGGGTTTTTTAGGAAGCCAACTCTGAGACAGAAGGTAGAGTGTGAGTATTTATTGAAAACATCCTTGGGATCAACTCATGGAAGGAAAGGAAATAAACAAGAGTGGATGGAAGAAGACGGAAAGCAGTGTCACAGGCTCAACAATCTCAGCCGCCACTCACTGGGAACTCTGGGGCTGAATTGGACCCTCAGAGTTGTCCTGCATTAGGCAAGGTGCTCAGGCTACATTACATCCGATGTGGGCTGCCCCTGGGAAGGCGTAACCTTGGAGGAGATGTCTCTCTACAACTGAGGCCACCCCTGAAGGTCACCAGGAGCACTTCCACCAGCTGGGGCAAGATGCCCCTCCTGGAATGGGGTCTGGTGGCTCATCTCCATGTCCACCGAGTTACTTACAGGAACATTTTCACTCAGTTAAGCAATTCTTGTTAAGCCTCTCTAAAGGGAGTAAAGTTCTAGTATCTGTTGTCATCAAATTCCTTCAACTTAGCAGTGCCTTCCCAAGATCCAGGACTTGAGAATCTGTTTGGGAACTTCTTGGTTGCGTTAGTATGGGAATTAGGTACATTTTTGCTGGAATGAGGGCAAATCACTTCAGCACAGGGAAGCGAGTTACCTAATAAGCCTCAATGGACTCATCTCTAGTTACAGTGACTCCCTCATTGGGATCACATAATGCACAAAATATGTACTTAGTACAGTGCTTGACACAAAGCAAGTGTCCAAAGTACAGGGTTTAGCAAACATAAGTGTACAGTTGTTTGTGTGGAAAAAGATATGCAGGTTATGATGATTACAATAGCTTGATGAACTTAAAAACAAGTCGCTCACAACTATAAATCTACTTTTACCCACCACTATATCTTGGTTATTGTTTGTAACTCTAAAACTCAAAACAGAATGATTTGGAAACAAGTATCCATTTTATTTAACAACTAGAGGCCCAGTGTACAAAACTCGTGCACTGGTGGGGGGTGTCCCTCAACCAAGCCTGCAAACTCTCCAATCTGGGACCCCTTGGGGGATGACTGACTGCTGGTTTAGGCCTGATCCCACAGGTTTTAGGCCCACAGGGATCACACCTAAACCGGCAGTCAGACATCCTTCTCACAATCTGGGACTGCTGGCTCCCAACTGCTTGCTTGCCTGCCTGCCTGATCACCCCCTAATGACTCCTCTGCCAGCCTGATAGATGCCTAACTGCTCCCCTGCAGGCCAGTTTCCCCCAACTGCCCTCCCCTGCCAACTTGGTCACCCCTAACTGCCCTCCTTTGCCAGCCTGGTTGCCCCCAACTGCCCTCCCCTGCAGGCCATCTTGTGGTGGCCATCTTTGACCTCATAGGGGCGGCCATCTTGTACAATGGCGTGAGGGTCAATTTGCATATTATCTCTTTATTATATAGGATTCTCCCAGGGATCTTTCTTAAAATCAAAATCCTCCAAGATATTTTAAAAATCTAGTACAGCCTCAAAAAGGGGAGTGTGGTCTCTACCAGCCGAGCACAGAGAATCTGCTGAGAGTGGACTCAGATGTCGGTAACTGCACCTCACACCAGTGAGGAAGAGGCTGCATGTAGGCAGGCAAAGGTGATTCCTGCCTTCTTGAGCAGAGAGAAGCCTCTAGAACTCCACACACAGAAGAGAAGGGACAGTGAGACTTGGCTATGCCAAGGCCCCGGGTGAAAGGAAAGCCTCTTCCAGCCCAACTTCCTTCCAACAGGTTCCCCCGCCAGCACTCCCAAACCAAGAGCATGGCCCTTCCTGTCATGGGTTTGAGAGGATTGGCCCGTGGTTGGCAGGGATGTTCCTGAGAGCTTGTCCTACTCCAGGATGTCTAGCAATAACTAAACCATATACCAAAGTGTGTCGGAGCCACTAAAAATGCACCACTAAACCCAGAGTAAGTGGGCCTAAAAGCTCCCATATTTTTTAAACCCACATCTTTTTTTAAAAAAATATGTTTTATTGATTTTTTACAGAGAGGAAGGGAGAGAGATAGAGAGCTAGAAACGTCGATGAGAGAGAAACATCGACCAGTTGCCTCTTGCACACCCCCTACCGGGGATGTGCCTGCAACCAAGGTATTATACATGCCCTTGACCGGAATCGAATCCGGGACCTTTCAGTCCGCAGACCGATGCTCTACCACTGAGCCAAACCGGTTTCGGCTTTAACCCACATCTTGACATTTTTCTCAGACACCCCAAAAACCACCAACACAGGGGAAGTGGTACGGAGAAGGCGAGTTGTAGTGAAGAATCAATAGCCGTTAAAATATTGTGCTTTTTGCAAATTTGTTAAAAAAAAAAAAAAAAAAAAAAAAAGACCATATCGACACATTAGTAGTGATCCTCGCAGGGCCTTGGAAGGATCCTGCAAATGAGAGAGACCTGGCGGCTTGCGCTTTGTCAGCTTCATGATAAATGAGCCTCTGCTTATCAGGCAGCTCAGTTTTCAGGAGGATTTTCTGAGAAATCCTTTTATAGAACAGAGCTTCATCTCTCAATTTATTCACCTGCGAACTGAGGTATTTCTGTGCCCAGTTGTCTAAAAATGGAGAGACACTTGCATAGAAGAGCTAAAAGCTTTGTGCGGTGGTTAATGGGGAGTGGTAGCAGCAGCTGCTTGAAGAATGACTCTGAGGATGTGGCGGCCAAGGTGGGGGCCAGTTTGAGCAGGGCACTAGGGAGTTGAGGTACCCCAAACACTGGTTGGGGAACCACTATTGACCACAGCAGGTAACAAGGTCAACAATGGCAGAAAGGAAGGTTCTTGAACAGCACCTCCTTCCCAAGCCCACATTTTACATCCTTATTGCCCACCCCTTTTCTGGGCAGCTGTAATGACACTGGATGGGTTGAGCTGGAGAATTTTGCTTATGTTCCCACTAGGGCTTTATTGATATCCGCTGTTATCACGCCTCAGGCCCCCAGGCTAATTCTATTTATCACCGGGCCCTTCATATCCCCTAGAAGAGTCACGACTCCTCATTCCAAAGGCGGCACAAATGAAGGACATCACTGCACATTCCTCGTCTTCGACCTGGGCCCCGACTTCTGTTTTGCACTTTCCTAAGTGGCTGGAAAGTTAGCATAGGTTGCATCAGTTAAAATCATCACATTTTTGCCCTAACTGGTTTGGCTCAGTGGATAGAGCGTTGGCCTGTGGACTGAAAGGTCCTAGGTTCAATTCCTGTCAAGGGCATGTACCTTGGTTGCGGGCACATTCCCAGTAGGAGGTGTGCAGGAGGCAGCTGATGGATGTTTCTAGCTCTCTATCCCTTTTCCTTCCTCTCTGTAAAAAAAAATCAATAAAATATATTTTAAAAAATCATCACATTTTCAATTCCACAAAAGGTTAAAAGTAGCTTTCAAATTCATGGTTTCAGAATATCAGGAAGTGACTAATGAATTAATTGGAAATTTTTATGAAAATTAATGAAGCTTTTAGAACTGCCCTTGTGAGCTCTGTAACAAGATCCTTTTTGTTCAAATTTAAAAAAAGTCATGCAGAACGTGGCTCAGAATTCCTTCGATGCCTATCTCTGTAATGAACAAGAGGCTTGAAAAGGTGCCCTCCTTTACAGCAGACTTTATTGCTTTTCAGGATGGAACATTTTTTAGCTCACAAAAAACCCACAAAACAACCCCACAAAACCACCACCACCACTTCCCTCCTTAATCCCCATCCCTCTGGCAGAAACACACAGTGAAAGAACAGGTCCTTGGGTGGACTCTTAATGACTTCCTGTGGTGGTAGCGCTATTGTGAGGCAGAAAGGGCATTCGGGAAGAAAAAGGGAGATTGCATCTGTATATTCAGAAGAAAGGAATGTAAAGCCGTCTGCACATACGTGAGACTTTGTGAAGTGTATGTGTTATTGTGGGAATGAGTCACTTAATAACTGTATTTATGCAATTATTTGTACCATCGTTGTTTTCCCTACTAGACTGTAAACTTCACATGGAGAAAGCTACATTTTTTTTTTAAATTTTTTTTTTTAGTTATCTTTATGTCCTTAGGACGTTAGCATAAAATAGATGCCAAAAATAGACATTGAATAAACACTTTCAAGGTCTCAAAGAGTGATTTTAAAAAACATCTCCAAGGCTCACCATAAAAAACATTGATAACTTTTAGGGAAGAAAATTTACTAGATTTTTTTTAATCCTCGCCTGAAGATATGTTTTTATTGATGATTTTTTTGAGAGAGAGAGAGAGAGAGAGAGAGAGAGAGAGATTGATTGGTTGCCTCCCATATGTGCCCCAACCTGGGATGGAACCTGAAACCTAGGTATGAGCCCTGACCAGGATTTGAACCCACAATCTTTTGATGTACAGGACAATGCTCCAACCAATTGAGCCACCCAGAGAAAGCAAATATTCACTAGTTTTTTTTATCACTTTTATTTTGCAATAATTTCAAACTTATAGAAAAGTTAAAAAAGTTATACAAAAAACTCTTGGGCTGTTTATCCAGATTCCCCTAATTTTAACATTTGCCACACTTGCTTTTTACATATAGAAGGGTGGGCAAAAGTAGGTATACAGTTGTGAGCATGTGAAACACATTTATTCTTGCATTATTCTTTATTCATTATTACATTACCGGTATTTATTTGCATTACAATTGTAAACCTATTTTAGCTCAACTCTGTATATTTGATTTTTTGTTGTTGTTAATCCTCACCCAAGGATATTTTTCCCTTGATTTTTAGGGAGAATGGAAAAGAGAGGGAAAGACAGAGAGGGGAGCATCAATGTGAGAGAAACATAGATTGGTTGCCTCGTGCACGAGCCCTGACCAGGGCCCAGGCCGGGGAGGAGCCTGCAACCAAGGTATCTGCCCTTGACCAGGATCGAGCCCAGGAGCCTTTGGTCCCCAGGCCTACACTCTATCCAAACCAGCTAGAGCACCCCTGTATATTTGAGGGTGAGGTGCAGACATGCTGCTTTTTTACCCCTAAATACGTCAGCATGTAATTCCTAGGAACAAGGACATTCTCTTACATAACTAACATGCAATTGTCAAAACCAGGAAATTAACAGTGACAATATTATTTCCTAACCTGTAGACACTATTCAACACTAGTTCATTATCTTAATAACTAGAGTCCCGATGCATGAAATTAGTGTACTGGGGGAGGGGGGGCAGTTTCCCCTAACCTCAGCCTGCGCCCTTTTACAGTCTAGGATCTCTTGCTACTTATCGCCCACCTCTCGCTGCTCCTTACCACTGGGCTCACCGCCCCTTAGTGCTGCCGCAGAGGCGGGAGAGGCTCCCGCCATTGCCACTGTGCTCGCTAGCAGTGAGCCCAGCTTCTGGCTGAGTGGTGCTCCCCCTATGGGAGTGCATTGACCACCAGGAGGCAGCTCCTGCATTGAGCATATGTTCTCTGGTGATCAGTGCACATTATAGCGACTGGTCATTCCGGCCAGTTGTTTCCCCATTCTGTTGATTTCCATATTAGGGTTTTATAATATAGGATATTCTATGTAATGGAAAAATAATTTTTAATGATGCAATTCAATTTTATAAGGTGTTTTTTCAATTCAGGTGTTTCTGTTGTTCCTTCATAAATTAAATGCAGATTTTGCATCTTTGGTAGGATCAACAGATAAGTGATGTTGTGTCTTTTGCATGCACCATATCAAGAGGCACAGATGTCAGTATGTTCCATTACTGGTAATGCTAGCCCTGATCACTTGAATAAGAATGGTTTTGCCAGGTTTCTGCACTGCAATTCCCCTTGATAGTTAATAAGTGTTTTGTGGGGAGATACTTTGAAACCATGTAAATATCTTATTTCTCATCAGATTTTCACCTGCTAGTTTTAACATCCATTGATAATTCTTGCTTGAATTAATTATTATTATGAGACTTGCCAAATAATCATTATCTAAATCCATCATTCATTCAACATTTGTTGGTTGGCATTCTACTAATAGAAAAGTGCTCTCTTTTTCCTGTATTTATTTATTGACATGTTTATATTAACATGGACTTGAATTATTGTTTTAGTCATTGGGGTTATAATCTGTTAATATCATTATTTATTTGATGTGTATATTCTCCCAGATTACATTGGCTCCCATGTTCTTTTCACATGTTCCATTATTTTAAAGCATTACCTTTCCCTGTAAGGTAAGAAGATATTCCAGGCTCAAGGTAAACCTTCTATGTCCAGCCCTGAAATCAATCATTCTCTCAGAATTCCTGGTTCCTTTAAGTAGACAAATGGTGCCAAATTTACTTTTAAAATAAAACAAAAACAAAATAGAGAACACCCAACTACTCAACAAATGTAATAAATATTTAAAATGTATTCTGAGCCGAAACTGGTTTGGCTCAGTGGTAGAGCGTCGGTCTGAGGACTGAAAGGTCCCAGGTTCGATTCCGGTCAAGGGCATGTACATTGGTTGCAGGCACATCCCCAGTAGGGGGTGTGCAAGAGGCAACTGGTCTATGTTTCTCTCTCATCGATGTTTCTAGCTCTCTATCCCTCTCCCTTCCCCTCTGTGAAAAATTAATAAAATATATTTTAAAAATAAATAAATAAAATAAAATAAAATGTACTCTGAGCTACGCCATTGCCAGTTAAACAAAAGAGACACAAAGTTAGATTCATTAAGATAATGTACTATGGGTTTAGACTTATAAAAAATGTAAATAAAACAGAATAGAGCTACTGTAAATAGATCTAGTCATATATCAGACCTCAGGATATGAGAAAGAATGATTACAATGAATTATGCTATTAATGGTGTTGATAGTTTTTTTAAATATTGAAAGTAGTCAACTTGGTTCCTTTTCATGGTTCAAAAAAATAAGCTCTTCATAAATTAAAGTTTTGATTATAAAAACAAAACAAAATTATTAGAAAAAAAATTTAGAAAAATAGCGTTAGAATACAGAGATAGTACAGGTTTTCCTAAATAAGCACGAAATAGCCCAGCTGGCACGGGTCAGTGGTTGAGTGTTGACCTGTGAACCAGGAGGTCACAGTTTGATGCCCTGTCAGTTTTCTAGTTTCTATCTGATGTTGATTTCTAAATAATTTTTTTGTGTGATCAGAAAGCACACTTTGTAAGATTTAGATTCTTTTCAACTTATTGAGACTTATTTTATGCCCTGCAATGTAGTCTAAGGTGGAAAATGTTCCATGTACCCTTGGGAAAAAAAAAATTCTGCTGCTGTTAGGCAGACTCTCCTATATATGTAGTAGCTCAAGTTTTTTAACACTCTTGAATTTATGTCTGGTCCACTGCTCACTCCAACTGAGACAACCTTAGGCTAATAAAGCTGTGGGCTTCCTCCTTCAATTCCCCCACTTCACCCCAAGTGAGGGAGTCTCCCACACTCACCCCCTCCATCTGGCTTTGGCGGAAAAGCTGCGGGTTTCACTGCTGGCCCACATTAGTAAGGCTGCAGTTTCGTCTAATGAGTTGGGATAAAGCAGGGAACAAGATGGTAGCAGCCCCAGGGGACAAAGCCAAAGACTTGCTATTATTACCCGAAAGCTCTGTTTTTCACAAATAAATGCTTTTCAATTTATTCTCTACCTTTTGTTGTTTCCAGTGCCCTGAATTTATTTTTGACATTTCATTCAGTGTTATATTTACTTTTTTATTTTGCAGAAGAAAATTGTCACTCTTTTTACAGTACCATTATGTAAAATCTCTGTTGAATATTTTCCTCCCTTTTAAAATCTGGATTCAAAGTTACAGAGTCCATTTTCCATCCTTTCATTATTTACCTTATGTTATATATAGTGTTTAACATTTATATATGACTGTATTTTTACAAAGCCTAGAGTTATTCTATTTCTATCAATATTTTTATCTTCCTTGAACAAAATAATGATCTTAACTTGTATGATTATTATTATTGCTGTTATTGTCTTGAATTTTAGTTCTACTATCTTTATAACTATTCTTTTTGTACTTTATTTGCCATTTCTTTGTTTGAAGCAGAGAAGGTTTAAGAAATTGAAATCGCAGCCTCCTCCTGAGTGCCAGACTTCTTCAGTCCACCTTCGCCCCAGCCTAACGTAGCAGTTTGGGGAAGGAACTGGGTGAAGAGCTCTCAGAATCGAGTGGGATATAATGATGGTGCTGACAATAGCAAAGATGTCTGTTTTCCTAGACCTGGAAGGAATGACTTGGGAGGCCGTGTTTTAGGTAAGGTGTTAGATCAAACTGTAACAGGATATTAAAAATAGTCTGTTCTTATCTCAGTTTTAGCTGGGGCACCAAGACAATTGATGCCATATTCCAAAGTTATACGTCTTGAACAATTTTCACACATGATGTGGGAAAATTGGTTTAGCAACATTAGCTCAGCACACATCTCCAGCCTGTAAAATAGGTTGGAGGGGCCAAAAAAACTATAGTAAGGAATTGGGGGAGGGATTTATTTTCTTGAATCTGTCTAGTGTTGTGCCTTAGAATATGAGCTCCATGAAAGCAGGTATTTAAAAAAATCTATTTTGTTACTGTTGGGGAAGAGTGAATGGGCACATATTGAGAGAAAACTGTCATTGTGTTGTGAGTTTCAGGAGGAAGAATGAGGGGAAAGTACACAGAAAGATGAACAAGCGCCCTGAGAAATGTAATAGGGGAGAGCCCAGCGAGTGGCTCATTTGGAAATTGGAATAAAAGGTGGCTTGATGGTAATGGCCTGCACCCTTGGAGTTCATTTGTTGGGAAAAAAGATGATTGAATGTTTTCCATGGATCAAATGCAGACTGGCCACGTCAGATGAGAGCAGGAGCTGGGTCATCTAAGTTAGTCCAAGTGGCTGGGAGGGAAGGGGTGATTCAACACTAAAGTGAACCCCAAGGCTTCCAGAGGTTAAGAAAGAAAGTGTGCCCAAAGTGTTCCTTGCACTTCTGGGAAAACCCAGTAATACGCACACTTTTTTTTTGGTCTTGTTTTACAAAATATTTTTTTCTAAACTTGTTTTCAATTTTTAAATATCTAAAACAATTATTTTAGAATTTATTGAAAAGAAGCTTCTTTAAAATACATTTTTATTATATTTAAGATGTACGGTTGGCCTTAAAAGGAGAGATAGAAGACTCACTTTCTTAACCCACAATTACATAGTCTGCATCTAATCCCCCTCCCTCCAAAGGTGAAGCTGACATACCAGGGAGTTCTCTGACTCACAGAAGGGAAAAATCTACTCCAAAGACACTGGTAAAACTATAAATAAGAAACAAAAGTATGGGGACAGGGCGTGTGAGGCTGCGGGGAGATAGGAGAGAGTATGGGTGGAATAAATAGTGATAGAAGGAGACTTGACTTGGTGTGGTGGACACATATACAGATGATATATTATAGAATTGTACATCTGAAATCTATGTAATTTTATTAACAAATGTCACACCAATAAAGTCAATACAAAGGAGAAAAAAGAAATAAAATATGATAAAAGCCATCTTTTTCTAAATTTTGTAAATGTGAATAATTACCTTGGTGTGTTTTTTGTGCAACAGAGCACTTTTTAATTAAAATTAAAATATATTTTTATTGATTTTCCACAGAGAGGAATGAAGAGGGATAGAGAGCTAGAAACGTCAATGAGAGAGAAACATCGACCAGCTGTCTCCTGCACACCCCCCATCGGGGATGTGCCCACAACCAACATACATGCCCTTGACCGGAATCGAACCTGGGACCTTTCAGTCTGAAGACTGACACTCTATCCACTGAGCCAAACCGGTTTCGGCAACAGAGCACCTTTTAAAAAATATGTTTTTAGGAGAATCCAAGATGGCTGCTCGGGTAGACACCTAACCGCAGCAGCACACAACAATTTCAATGGAATACAACTAAAATGTAGAGTGGACATCGCCCAGAGCCACAGGTAGTCGACTGACTGAAAATTCTACAACAAGAAGGAAAGAGAAAACCAGAAGGAAAATCAGAGGAGCTGAAAAAAAGCCTACGGTATGGAGACATGCTGCGCACTCACACGCATGTGCGCGGAGAGATCGCAGCCGGAGAGGAGAAAAGGGCTGAGTGCTGCCTGGCGTTCCCTAGCAGGAAGGAAATAAAACCCCCAGCCTGGGCTGAACCCCCAAACTGGCAGCGCTGAGCCCCAAGTTATGGGCCAGACCCTGAGGACCCAGGCTCCGGCAGGGGGAGACGGGGCTGTGAGGCGGAATCCCAGGGGAGCAGCGGAAAGCAGGGCCCCCGGAGTCGAGCGCACATTGTGCGCAGAGGACTGAATGTTGACTCTGATGCTGGATTACCCTAGCCGGAAGGAACAGGACCTCCGGCGGCACCGAGCCTCAGTCCGGATTGCTCTGAACCCCAGTTCTGAGCCAATCCCTGGGGACCCAGGCTCAAGTAGAGGGAGATGGGGCTGTGAGGTGGAGTCCTGGGAGAGCGGTGAAAGGCCGAGCCTCCAGAGTCGCGCACATTGCTTGCAAGGGAAGGAATGTTGACTCTGATGCGGGATTGCCCTGGAGGGAAGGAAACGGGAGCCCCGGTTGTGTTGTGCCCCAGTTTTGACTGCTCTGAACCCCAGTCCTGGACCAGACCCTGGGGACCCGAGCAGGGGGAGACGGGGCTCTGAGGCGGAATCCCAGGGGAGTGGCGAAAAGCGGAGTCCCCAGAGTCGCGCGCACTGCGCGCAGAGGACAGTCTGTTGACTCTGATCCTAGACTCCCCTAGCGGGAAAGAGAAAAAAAAGCTCCAGACTGGAGGAATACGACAGGGAGCAGGAGCCCCTGCTGGACACCGGCCAGCCGGGCACCGGCAGGGAGCCGGGCGATGGGGCCCCCAGGGGGGGGGTGCCCCTGAGCCTTCGACCTCTGAGCGCGGGCAGCGGAGCCAAGGCCTTGGGCTGCTTCCTGGGTGGCGCCGACCCCGGCAACAGGCTGGAGCAGCGCAGGAGCCTGTGGAGAACAAAGGGGTGCCACAGGCCAACCTGCTGAGCTCCCAGGACAAGGAGGAAGAAACCAAAGAAGTTCTCAATGTGAAGAAATCAAGTGAGAGCAAAAGATAGTAAAATTACTTAAGAAAGAATACAAAGAAGATCTTGAAAAATCAAAGACTAAGTCAGAACTCAACTCACCAGCCAACATTGCAACATATATGCGTTTAAAAAAAAAAAAAAAAAAGGACAGAATGTTGGAACAGCGGCGGCCAGGCCTAGAGTGCCCAGGCACAAGGCAGTGGCAACCGGGCCCGGAGCAGCAACAGCCAGGCCCCAGAGCAGCAGCAGCCAGAACCAGAGCAACAATAGCCAGCACTGGAGCAGCCAGACCTGGGGCAGTGGCAGCCAGGCCTGAGGCAGAGGCGGCCAAGCCCAGGGTGGCCAGTCCAAGAACACCCAGACCCGGAGTGGCCGGGCCCAGAGAAGCCGGGCCCAGAGCAGCTGGGTTGGGAGCAGCCAGGCCCAGAACAGCAGTAGCCAAGCCTGGAGCATCCAGGCTGGGAGCGGCCAGACTCGGAGCGGCCGGGCCCGGGGCAGCCGGGCCCAGAGCAGCCGGGTCGGGTGAGGCCAGGCCCAGAGCAGCAGCTGCCAGGCTGGGAGCGGCCAGGCCCAAAGCAGCAGCTGCCAGGCTGGGAGCGGCCAGGCCCAGAGCACCCGGGTTGGGTGCGGCCAGGCCCGGAGCAGCAGCTGCCAGGCTGGGAGCGGCCAGGCCCAGAGCACCCGGGTCGGGTGTGGCCAAGCCCGGAGCAGCAGCAGCCAAGTCCAGAGCAACTAGGTCGGGAGCAGCAGTGACCAGACCAGGAGCAGCTGGTTGTGGAACGAACCAGAGCAACAGAGGCCAGGCCCGGAGCAGCCAGGCCCGGAACAGCTCGCTCCTCGCCTGCCCCTGCCCCATGGCTGCCTCTCAGACATGACTGGAAACTTTTGTGGGAACTTGAGGGTCTGCTGAATCAAGTGATGAAGGCTTAGATCTGGATGTGTTGAGTTAGTATAGGGCTGGGGTGTTGATCTGTGAGTGCCTTGGGTGGGGCCTGGATGAGGCTGGTTGACCTATTTGGAAATGTCTTTTGTGTGAAATGTATCATTGGGCATGTGGAGGTATTATTGATATGAGAAAATGCTAAGTAACTGATTTACTATCTGAAAAGGGATTTACTATCGGGGAAAGGGAGGGAGGAAGAGACTGAACATAAACTGCACCTATGGATGAGGACAATGGGGGATGGGGAAGGGGCGGAGGGTGGGGTGGGAACCTGGTGGAGGGGGGGAAGAAATGAGGAACCTTTGTAAAAATTTGAACAATAAAGATTGATTTAAAAAAATATATATGTTTTTATTGATTTCAGAGAGGAAGGGAGAGGGAGAGAGAGATAGAAACATTGATTGATGAGAAAGAATCATTGATTGGCTGCCTACTGCACTGGAGATCGAGCCCGAAACCCAGGCATGTGCCCTTGACTGAAATTGAACTCAGGACCTTTCAGTCCACAGGCCCATGTTCTATCCACTGAGCCAAATCAGCTAGGGTAGCACTTTCTAATAGTATATGATGTCCCCTAATTTGCAGCATCATATTGGGGCTAAACATGAAGAGTATAAAAAATGAATCAAATATTTTAAATGTAGATATGATGAGCTCTTTAAAATCCAATACTTACTAATTACAGCTTTTCAAACTAAGAATGAAAAAGTTATGGAAACACCTTACAAGATAAATTACCAAACTGTATTGCCTGGGACAGTACACACAGAACTAATAAAACCTTGTATAGTTGATACTGCCTAATAAGTCAGCAAAAGAAATCACAGAACTGCTGTCTTTCAATGATTCAGTAACTCAAAGTAAAGATTTAGCTGTACACAAAAAGACTGAGTTAATATCTCCTCTGTAGAACTGAATTTTTGCCTTGAAATGAACAAATCTACATATATATCTACTTGCAATTTGCTTGTATTTGTTCAGATTCAGCACCAACTAATCAGCAAAAATCTTCCTTTATGTGCTGAAGGACTACTGAAATTTTCAAAGTGTTAGCGTTCAGAACTGCTCGGTTTATCCTGGCACAGCTAGGCTGACATTTGTCCTCATGGTATAAAAGCAATGGTGGGCAAAAATAGCTGGTGTTTTAGGTGGTGGTGCCAAAATATACTAGCAGTCATGAGATTCTTCACTACCAAGTATTTGCATGCAAAAAGTTTTTCTGAAGGACATCTTTGATGAAGCAATAAAAATTATTAATTTTGTTTTTTATGTATATTCAGTTCAGTAAAGTTTTAAGTTTAAAACAGCTTTTTTTTTTTTTTTTTTTTTTTTTTTTAAGTTTTAACCACAGCAACCACACAAGAAGATGAAAGTCAAGGTATTCAAAACTGAAAAGGAAAAAGTAAAACTGTCAATATTTGCAGCTGACATAATACTAAAGATTCCACCAAAAAATTACAACTGATGAATGAACTCAGTAAAATAGCATGATACAAATTAAATATTCAGAAATCAGTTGCATTTTTATATATCAATAATGAACTATCAGGAAAGGAAGTTAAGAAAAGAATCCCATTCATAATCATATATAAAATACCTAGAAATAAATTTAACCAAGGATGTAAAAAACCTATATTTGGAAAATTGAAAGACATTTAAAAAAATTGAAGAAGATACAAATAAGTGGAAGCTTAATATTGTGCTTATGATTAGAAGAATTTTTAAAAATATATTTTATTGATTTTTTTGCAGAGAGGAAGGGAGAGGGTTCGAGAGTTAGAAACATTGATGAGAGAGAAACATCGACCAGCTGCCTCTTGCACACCCCCTACCGGGGATGTGCCCGCAACCAATGTACATGCTCTTGACCGGAATCGAACCTGGGACCCTTCAGTCCACAGACCGATGCTCTACCACTGAGCCAAACCAGTTTCGGCAAAAGAATTAACATCATTTAAATATCTGTACTACCCTAAGCAACTTATAGATTCAATGCAATTCCTATCAAAATATCAATAGCACATTTCACAAAACTAGAACAAATATTCCAAAAGTTTATATGGAACCACAAAAGACCTCAAATAGCCACAGCAAACTACCTGATATCAAGCTATACTATAAGGCCATAGTAATCAAAACAGCTTAGTACTGGCTTCAAAAGCAGATATACAAATCTATGGAGTAGAATAGAGAGCCCTAAAATAAATCCATGTTTATATGGTCAATTAATATTGACAAATGAGGCAAGTCTATTCAATAAGTGGTATTGGGAAAATTAAACAGCTATATGAAGAAAAAAAAAAAGTGAAAGTAAGCCGTCTTCTTAGACTGTGCATAAGAATAAACTTAAAATTAAAGACTTAAATGTAAAATTTGAAACCATAAAACTCCTATAAGAAAACATAGGCAGTAAAATCACTGACAATTTTTTTTTTATTTTAGCAATATTTTTTTCTGACATATCTCCTTGGGTAAGGGAAACAAAAGAAAAAAAATAAACAAATGGGACAACATCAAACAAAAAAAGTGGGAGAAAATATTTGTCAATGATACATCTGATAAGGGGTTTATACTCAGAATTTATAAAGAACTCATACATCTCAACACACAAAAAAACAAACAATTCAATTAAAAAATGGGCAGAGGACCTGAATAGACATCTCCAAAGAGGACAAACAGATGGCCGATAAACATATGAAAAGATGCTCAATGTCACTAATCACCAGACAAATGCAAATTAAAACTACAATGAGATATCACCTCACGCCTATCAGAATGGCTATCATCAATAAATCAACAAACAACAAATGTTGGCTAGGATGTGAAAAAAGGGGACCCTCGTGCACGGTTGGTGGAATTGTAAATGGGGGCAGCCACTATGGGAAACAGTATGGAGGGTCCTCAAGAAATAGAAAATGGCCGAGCCGGTTTGGCTCGGTGGATAGAGCGTCGGTCTGCGGACTGAAGGGTCCCGGGTTTGAGTCCGGTCAAGGGCATGTACATTGGTTGTGGGCACATCCCAGGTAGGGGGTGTGCAAGAGGCAGCTGGTCAATGTTTCTCTCTCATCAACGTTTCTAGCTCTCTATCCCTCTCCCTTCCTCTCTGTGAAAATCAATAAAATATATTTTTTTAAAAAAATAGAAAATGGACCTGCCTTATGACCTAGTACCGTGGTTGGCAAACTGTGGCTCTCGAGCCACATGCAGCTCTTTGGCCCCTTGAGTGTGGCTCTTCCACAAAATACCACGGCCTGGGCCAGTCTATTTTGAAGAACTGGCGTTAGAAGTTTAAGTTTAAAAAAATTGGCTCTCGCTGAAACCGGTTTGGCTCAGTGGATAGAGCATCGGCCTGCAGACTGAAAGGTCCCAGGTTCGATTCCAGTCAAGGGCATATACCTTGGTTGCGGGCACATCCCCAGTAGGGTGTGTGCAAGAGGCAGCTGATGGATGATTCTCTCTCATCGATGTTTCTAACTCTCTATCCCACATATGTCAAACACAAGGCCCGCGGGCCAAATCCAGCCCGCCAGGCCTTGCAATGTGGCCCGCACCGCGCTGTCATCACTGCACTCCGCTGTCAGTTTATGACATTGTCAGTTTAGATTTTGATTTTAGATTTTGGCCCCTTCTCTGATTGAGTTCGACACCCCTACTATCCCTCTCTCTTCCTCTCTGTAAAAAAAAAAATCAATAAAATATATTTTTAAAAATTTGGTCTCAAAAGAAATTTCAATCATTGTACTGTTGATATTTGGCTCTGTTGACTAATGAGTTTGTCGACCACTGGCCTAGCAATTCCACTTCTGTGTATATATGCAAAGAAACCCTGAACTAATTCAAAAGAATATGTACACTACTAAGTACCCTGCAGCATTATTTACAATAGCCAAGGTATGGAAGCAACCCAAATGTTTATCAGTAGATGAGTGGGTAAAAAGTTGCAGTACGTATATATAATGGAATATTACCCAGCCATAAAAAAAAAATGAAATCTTACCATTTGCAACAGCATGGATGAACCTAGTCCTAGAGGGTATTATGCTAAGTGAAATAACTCAAAGAAAAACAAATAACATATGATTTCATTTGTAAGTAGAATCTAAAGGACAATATAAACAAACAAAATAGAAACAGACTCAGATACAGAGAACAGACAGGTAATTGTCTGAGGGGAGGAGTTTGGGGGACTGGGTGAAAAAGGTAAAAAGGATTAAGTACTAATTGGTAATTGTAAAATAGTCATGGGGATGTAAAGCACATCATGGGGAATACAGTCAATAATACTGTAGTAACTGTACATGGTGCCAGGTGGGTACTGGAAATATCAGGGGGAACACTTTGTAAAGTATATGATTGTCCAACCATAATGCTGAGCACCTGAAACTAAATACTTTAAAATGCAAATTGTAATTGAAAAAAAAAAGAAAAATTAAAACAAAACATAGCTTTTTCTTAAGCATTTAAATGCAATGTACCAATCTAGTTAATGTACTCATAACTCTAGTAATTTTGTGTAAAAATAACATTACCATTCTAGCCAGCTTTACTAAGTGTCGGCCAGAGGACTGAAGGGTCTCAGGTTAGATTGTGGTCAAGGGCATGTACCTTGGTTGCAGGCTCAATTCCCAACCTGGTTGTTGTGGAGCGTGCAGGAGGCAACCAATCAATGTGTCTCTCTCACATCAATGTTTCTCTCTCTCTCTATTTCTTCCCCTCCCTTTCACTCTCTCAAAAAATCAATGGAAAAAATATCCTCGTGTGAGGACTAACAACAACAAAAAATTACTGTCACTTGACCTTTAATTAATATTCAGTTAAGTTAAACAGCCTTGCAACAGCCTGATGTTGGGAGGTAGTAATTTTACAGATAGGAAAGCAGGCACACTAGCACTCAGTCATTTGCCTATCCTATATAATAAAAGGCTAGTATGCAAATCAACCGAATGGCAGAACAGTCATTATGACATGCGTTGACCACCAGGGGGCAGATGCTCAATGCAGGAGGTTTCCCCTGGTGGTCAGTGTGCTCCCACAGGGGGAGCACTGTTCAGCTAGAAGCTGGGTTCATAGCAGAGCTAAGGACCCCTCAAGAGGGTCCAGCCCAGCTGAGGTACCTCCCTTTCCCAGGGCATGAATCTTATGTACAGGCCTCTAGTATCCCATAATTGGCAAGTAACAGGGCTTGGATTCTAAACCAGTTGGTTTTCTGGCTCATATCTAACGGCTATGCCACACTGCCTCCTAGAGTAGTGTGAAGTAAATATTCAAAACAAACAAACAAACAAACAAAAAACCCACCTTTAAGTAATTGTTGAGTCCCTAACTGGCTGGCTATCTTGTTGTGTGTTGACAAACCATCCTTTAGTTCCCCCCGCCTGCACCCCTGATGCCTTCCTCCAGCTCTGCCTGACTGGAGTGTCTACTGATGTTTTATTTATATAAAATAAACTCAATTTAAACCATCTGTACACCAGGTGTCCGGAGCCAGATTCTATCAGGAAACTTGATCTACATTTACAATTGGGGAGAAAAAAATGGGATTAGATTGAACCAAAAGGGGAAAAACGATGTGGTGTTTTCGATTCATCTCCACCTACCCCTTCCTTGGCTGATCCCGTGCAGATCAGAGGCAACAGATGTCCTACTGGGAAAGCCGCAGGGCCGGCGTGTTTGCACACCTGCCTTTGCTTGGAAAAGTAGACAGACCATCTTTATTTGGATACCTAGCCTTTGAAGGACATGACCAAGGTCACTAAATTAAATTCCCATTAAAGCCAAGTTAAAGGGCACCGGCTCCTACAGCCCATGTCTGAGCTGTTTGGTGACAGTGACCAACGGGAAGCGTCCTGCGGGCCTGAGGGCAATGACAGTGCCTTCTGGCAGCTCCCGGAGGCTGGGCCATCTGAGACAGGCTCTAGCTAAGCAAACTTCGATAAGTTTATGTGTCGGAAACTTTTTCTTTTCTTTTTATTTTTTTAAAATATTATTTTTATTGATTTCAGATAGGAAAGGAGAGGGAGAGAGAGATAAAAACATCAATGATGAGAGAGAATAATTGATTAGCTGCCTCCTGCACGCCCCCCCACTAGAGATCGAGCCCACAACACAGGCATGCGCCTTTGACTGGAATCGACCCCGCCATCCCTCAGTCTGCAGGCCGATGCTCCATCCACTGAGCCAAACCAGGCAGGGCTCAGAAACTTTATAGAAGAAGAAACTGGGGCTCAAAGCAGGGCCTCTCCCTCCTCGCACCACACTCCTGCTTCTGGCTGAGCCCTTAGCATGCTGTATTGCAATCATTCTCTTCCAGATATTAAAGCGGGGCTTTGGCTCTGACATGATTCGGGAGTGTAGATGCCTCAGGAGGAGGAGATGGAGCGCCTGCTGTTTTGGAGCTGTGAGTGGGTGTCAGTCCTTCCTCTGTGAGATGGAGGTGCAGCTTTGCTTTTGGAGCAGCCTGTTGCTTTGTTTTGGCAAAATTGCCAGGGTGTGCCTTCTAGATGTGAGGCACCAAAATGTAAGCCATGCGCCACCCATGGATCGTAGGGGAGAGTTGTGAAGGCACCATTTCTACATGCTTCAGGCTGGGAAGCAAATGGCCTGGTTGGGGAAGAACACTGCTGTGTGTTGTTACAAGGGAACCATACCCAGCTCTTGCTCTATTAGGAAGCAGAGGAGAGAGTTGCTTCGTGGCTGTGTTTGAGCTGAGCTGCCACAGCTGCTGAGGCGGTGCCTGCTCTTGCTGGGCCGGAACCAGCCACAACTGCTCCAGGAAACGGGATTGGAGGAGAGAAGCTGGGGCAGCAGGACTCCTGGGTCTGGGACATGTGACCGAGAGTCGCGGTGGTATTTCAGTTACTGGGAGTAAAGCAGACCAGCTGCCGGAGAGGGCGCAGTCCTGAGAGACTGGCTTCAGGATGAAGCAAGAAGAGTCCTTCTCCGCCTAAAGGCCGGCACTGCGCTGTCATTCCACTGCAATTTCACGAAAACCTTCAGCAGCGGCAAGTAAATGTCTTCCTCTTTAGACAGCTTCCTGAGCAGTGGGGCACAGAACAGGCAAAACAGCATCCGGGAGTGGCACGTGGTGCCTGAAGGCAGACGCCCTGCTAGGATTCTCTGACATCCCCTAAGTGGGAGTGTGAACATCCGTGAGAGGCTGCAGCAAAAACAGTCAGTGACCTTTTCATGTTTTTCTAAAGTTGCTTTAAAACAAAAATTTAATTCTGTGTTTCTCATCCAATAGTTAAGTCTCAATAACACCACAATGATTTTGATAAGGAGATGGGGACAAATAAGTGGGTGAGGGTTCAAACCATTGTGATTTGGACATTGGAAAAATACTGAGTGCTATTTATTTATTTATTTGTTTGTTTGTTTTGTTAATCCTCACCTGAGGATATTTTCCATTGATTTTTTTTTTTTTTTTTTTTAAGAGAGAGAGTGTGGAAGGGATAGGGAGAGACAGACAGAGAGAAACATGGATGTGAGAGAGATGCATTAATTGATTGCCTTCTGCACCCTCTCTAGAGCCTGCAACCAAAATATAATGCCCTTGACTGGAATCAAAGCCACGACTCTCCAGGCCGAAGGCTGATGCTCTATCCACTGAGCCAAACCCGCTAGGGCTCCGAGTGCTTTTTATACGCACATGCTGGCAAAAGTGAACATAGCAGTCCTGGACTGCCTGTCACCCACCACCTATACAGGGTATGTGACAGAAGATCCCCAAAATGCCAGTGGCTTTGACACTGGAGGTTGTTACAATAATGGCCTTTCAATGTAGCTATGCTTTTAGGTGACTTGGGAAGACAAATGGGACATTAAAGTAGGTGACACAAACAAAGCACCTGCATTTTGCACCTGCCAAAAAAAAACCCATCTCTTTTTATTTTGAATGCTGAGACTGCTGTGAGAAGCAGCTTAGGCTCACCTCCTGTAGGATAAAATCGGATGGAGCAAAGATGAGCCATCCCAGCTGAGGCCCCATACACCAAACAGACCTTTCGGGCCAGCCTAGGCCAGCCAGCTGCGCCCAGTCCTCCAGCCACCCAGCTGTCCCATAGAACCAGGAGCTAAATAAGAAGATTCTTGTTTGTAGTTACTAAGTTCAAAGTCGTTTGTTATGCAGCAAAAACTAACAGATATATATGATATCGAAACTTGTTTTCTTTCTTTTGTAAATGAGAAATATGAGGCCCAGCGGTGAGATAGCACTCCCTTTTGTCAAGGACAAAGCTCCTTCCAGCCTCAGTCTGGCTTATCCTTCCTGGTCCACGACAGTTGCCTAAGCCCCGGTTGGTGCAGTCTGACTTTTAGCCAGCAGGAAGCAGGAGAGCGATGGAAGAAAAGCCGGCTCTTTCTCTTTACAAACGCCTCCCAGAAGTTTCCTGTGCCCCTTATACTCACATATCATTGACCAATAGTCAGTCACATGGCCATAGTCAGTTACAAGAGCGATTGGGAAACGTAGTCATTTCTGGGAGAAATTTGTTGTTGTTGTTGTTAATCCTCACCTGCGGATATTTTCCCATTTATTCCCCCTTCTCCCATTGATTTTGGAAGGGAGGGGGAGAGACAGGGAGAGAAACATTGATTGGTTGCCTTCCGCACGTGCCCCAACTGGAGCCAGGAATAGAGCCTGCAACCGAGGTATGTGTCCTGGATTGGAATTGAACCTGGGATCCTTCAGTCCATGGGCTGATATTCTATTCACTGAGCCCATACCAGCTAGGGCTGTTTTTTACTAAAGAAAAAGGGAAAAGAAATTTTGGGGGAAATTCTGCTTAACTTCTCTGTGCTGTGAATTACTGCAGCACAGAGTTTACTCACCTTTGCGTCTCCAGCACTTAGCAGCTAGCTATTCAGTCATGTTTGTGGCATGTCACTGAGGGAATGAAGGGCGGTTCTTTCCTCAGACCCTGAAGGGCACTCACAAGTTTAAGAATTACACTCCACCCCCATCAGAGGGTTGGTGTCACCCTCCTCTCAGTGTAGATAAGGTCTTATTAGAGAGGCTTCAGGATGTAGCAAGAACACAATGAGCCTTTAAGTCAGAAACCCTGCCTCTGCCCCTTACCTCCCGGGTGACAGTGGGCAGAGTACCGAACTTTCAGTATCTTGTCTTTAAAGTGAAAATGCAAATGTCTATCTTGATGGGGAGTTATTCCTTAACCAGTACAGAGTTTTTTTTTATTTCGGGTGATGAAAAGTTTTGGGAATAGACAGTGGTGGTGATTTCACAACATTGTGAAGGAAGTCATTGCCACTGAAATGCACACTTAAAAACGGTTTAGAAAATGTCCAACCTCGCAAGCTTGCCATGTTTCTGTGTGTGCCTCGTGTGCGTTTCTGGAAGAGCATGACAAGGGAAACGGGAAACGGGCAAAAGTAAAAAGCAATCACAAAAGGGTGGTCTGGGCTGGTGCAAGGGGTGGATGTCTGTGGTCGGGAGATAGTAATTACATTTTCCAAGAATATTTGAGTCTTGTAACCAGAACCCTTTGTAGTCTCTTGGCAGCGCGCAGGCCGTGCAGGGAAACATCTGACGAGCAGATTTAGTGATGCAGCGGTTCTCTGGCCGCCTGCTGAGCAGAACTGATAGTGCTTATGTTTGCAAATCCTCAAACACTTTATAAAATGACTTGGTGAGACAGAGTTCACTCAGTCTGGTCAGAACTAGTCATTCAACTTCATTTTGAGCCACACTTAATGCACCGATAGGCAGTCATTAGGGCTATTAATCAATATTCTGGTTCTTACCTCAGGACACAAGGTCAAATTTTATTTCCCCGCTGCCTTTGCTAAAGCAAAGGCAAGAAGAGAAGATGTGATGTGCGGCGTGCTGAGTGAAAGCATTCCCGGCTCCTTACTCTGCCTCAGTGACCGCAGAAGCACATGCTGAGATGAGGCCTCCACCACCCGTGTCTGAGTGACTACAAGGAGCCATACTTTTCATCCTGCACTAAACAAGTAGCAGGAGGGAGGAATAAACTTTTCTGTGATACGTCACTGAGCTATTGCTACTGTAGCATTACTTAGCCTAACCTAGTGGTCGGCAGAGCCACATGCTCTCTGGCCCCTTGAGTTTTTAGCAAAGGCCAGCTTAGGAGTACCCTAATTAAGTTAGTAACAATGTGCCTACCTATATAGTTTAAGTTTAAAAAATTTGGCTCTCAAAAGAAATTTCAATCGTTGTACTGCTGATATTTGGCTCTGTTGACTGAGTTTGCCGACCACTGGGCTAACCTGACCAATATTGTGTGTCTTGCCCTGGGCTAAGTGAGCCTTTTACCATAAAGATTAAACTCTACGGTATAGAGTCAGGGAGCCTGAGCCTCAATCTGAATTAGCTACTTTCTCACAGTGTGATCCTGATCAAATGAATACACATCCTAGCAAATGGGATTAATAATGGAAACCACCTCATCCGTCGGGTTTCGATGAGGATTAAACTAGGTGAGCAATGTGGCCCAGCACATAGCAAGTCCTCAAAACAGTTGGAAGATGATGATCTCATTTAGTTCTCACTTAACTCTAGGTAAGATTTGCCGATGAATCAATCCATTGAGTTTCAGCACTGTTAATTCAAGGAATAAGAAAATTTTGAGATTAGAATCCGGCCCTGACCCATCAATCCACCTTTCCGGCCTAGCTCTACATCCCTGGAAGCTGTCCAGCTCCTGGGTGCAGCCTCATCTCCTCCTGTCCTCGTCTGCTCTCCAGAGGCCTCCTTACTTACTCAACATCCCCAGTGACCAAATGCACGTACAACACTTCCCTGGGACAGAGGCACAGAGCGACAGCCTCCGACCCTGGTCCCGCAGAGACTGTCCAGCTGTCCCACCTGAACGGCAGGCCAGGAAGCAGACCCTGACACATGGGATCCATTTGATTCCCTTCTGCATGAGGCTCACCTTTTAGTCTTTGAAAGCCAAATGATTTATGTAAACCATTTTTTTTAAGTGATGCTCATTGTGAAAATAACCTGAAGGTGTAAAAGGGTGTAGAGAGATGTCTATCTCCTACCCTGCTCTCTAGACGCTCAGTTTCCCTCCCTCAAAGTGGGTTTCCCATGTGTTCCTTGTTTATTTATCCGGCTGCACCATCAGGGGCATGCACTTCTGGGGCGAATATCCTTCCTGCCCTGTTGATGTTCCCTCTGCTCTCCCACCAGCACCACCTCCTCTGGCCTCCTAATCCTGCACATCCTGCTCCATCTGTTCAAGCCATTTCTTCAGGAGGAACTTTTCAGCAATTTCAGCTGTTACTCATCACTCTCCTTTTTGACAACAGCGCTATTTCTGTCACATACTGGGCATTTTGTCATATCCAGTTTATCCGGGGCTAGTTTCTAATCGCTTGGTGTGGGCCGCCCTCCCTTCGCCAACCAGCCTGCAGGTTGATTCTCTATCCCCAATGGCCTCTACCACCTACCTCCTGGTGACTCCCACACCCCCTCTTCTGACCTTCACGCATTTTCCATTGAAACTGGGCATCTTCCCAGTTGCCCTCATGGGAATGTTCAAAATGAAATCTTGCTTTTTGCCCTACTTTTGGAATTTCCTCTCCCAGTGAGTGGCATCAACATCTATTTAGTCATTCAAACTTGAAACTTCAGTCACCTGAACTCCTACTATCTACAGACCCCTCCAACCCCTCCCCCCGCCCAATCAAAGAGGGTATGTGCTGGGGAGGCAGGAGAAAAAGCATCACAAGCCATGTCAATTGCATAACAACCCTCTCCCCCCAAAACAGCTCTCCAATTGGTCTCTTTCTCTTCACCTCCACTAGCTCAACCCTTGGATAGGCTAACACCATCTCTTGCCTGGTTTATAGAAATTGCTTCCAAATTGATCATCCTCCTTACATTTTAGTCTCTCTTCCCTCCAATTCATTTTCTCCTCCCCTGGCAGTCATTCTAAAGGACAATTGTAATCATGTCACTTTCCTGATCAAAAACTTTTCAGGTTTCCCTCTTGCCTCCAGATTTACCTCCTATATTCCTCCCCACCCTTCCCACAGCCACTCCCTTCAAATTTGGGTGAAGTGAATTTGATTCTCCTGACAGGCTGTTTAAAAATGGTCTCTTTTTGCCTTAGCTGGTTTGGCTCAGTGGATAAAGAGTCAGCCTGCATACTGAAGGGTCCCAGGTTCAATTACAGTCAAGGACACATGCCCAGGTTGTGGGCTCAGTCCCCAATGTGGGGGAGGGAGCATGCAGGAGACAGCCGATTAATGATTCTCTCATCATTGATGTTTCTATCTCTCTCTCCCTTTCCCTTCCTCTCTGAAATCAATAAAATATATTTTTAAAAATAAAAAAGTCATCTTCTTTTTCTTGGTGATGCTACAATCTCATATTCCTAAGCACTGTTTAGTGTTTCTAGGTTCAAGAAGGCCGTGATGTGCCTCACAGAGAAAATGTAAGTTTTAAAAAATGTGTTAAACAAGCATCATTCACTCTGATAGTTATAGTTAGAGGTTATAGTGCTGTTGGTCATGAGTGCAATATCAATGAGTTAACAATATATACTAAATAAAGCATCTTTAAAAGGAAACACACAGAAAATAAGGTTTATATAGTGGTAGGTTGATGAAAATGTGACCAGAGGCTTACAGAAACCTAGCCCTGTATTTTCCCTATGAACAATGGTTTGGTATTCGCTAATTCAATGTTCACGATAACTTTATACAGCATTACTGCTGCAAATAACAAGAATCAACTATATTTACTTGTTTGTTATGACTCACAGAAAAAATGAAAACCCAGTGAGGGCAGACACTTGGCCTAGGCTGGAGCAATGCCTGGCACTTAGTAAGTTCTCAATAAATATTTGTTGAATGACTGACTGACTGAACAAATGAGTTAGAAGGCACTTTGGACCTTAGAAGAGGGGGGAAATTGCATCTTTGTTTTTATTATTCTCAGACTGAAATTAAACAGTTCCTTCAATCACGAGTACAGGCAACAAAGTACAGTAACATTCCCAGTATTTGTGACAGTCACAATAGAAGTCACTGGTATTTTTAAATCACAGTACAGTTGTAGATGCTTAAAATATAATTTCACACACCAAGACTTCAAATTATAGTAGGTACTTTGCCCACTAACAACTGTCATTATTTCTCATGTGTTCATAAATAAACATTTGACATCACATTTTAATAACTGTATTTGTAAATAATTGATTTCCTTTGAAATCCTTTGGTTTTTGTTTTATGCATTGAAAATATTAAAATATTCTGAGAAAAGCTCCATCAGCCTCCCCAGACTATCACCAAGGTCCATGGCACAAAGAAGTTTAAGAACCTTGGTCTAACCCACCCAGTGTGGCTCAGTGGTTGAGTGTCAACCTATGAACCAGGAGGTCACGGTTCAATTTCTGGTCAGAGCACATGGCCTGGTTGTGGACTTGATCTCCAGTGTGGGGCATGCAGAGGACAGCTGATCCATGATTCTCTATATTTATCGATGTTTCTATCTCTCTCTTCCTCTCTAATACCAATAAAAATATATTTAATAAAAAAAAAAACCTTGGTTTAGCTTCATGTCAAGGCCACATTCAGGTAACATGTCCAGGGTCTTGAAGCTACTTAGACACAGAACTAGGGTCTACACCCACATCTGTGTACAAGCGTCACCAGAGTGGGCCTCTTCATTCTGAGGGCTCTTCCACAAAGATGCTCCTCTGTGCATCCCCTCCGACACCGGAGGAGGACTGGCGAAAGTTTCCAGTGAATTCCATAAAGTGTATGGAGTAACCATGTGCAGAACCTTCTCACAAAAGCTGGAGGACACTGCTCTTCCCCATATGGCCTGAAAACTTACTGGCCAGCGATGAGAAAAGTATAAAAATTGAGAGTAGGGGTATAGAAACTGTTATAGCAATTTGAATCTAGCAATCCTATAACTAAGGCATATGTTCTGTATGTCTTTGGTTTATAAATTTCATTTTATTTTACAAAACCATCAGTCTGCAACAGATTGGAAATCTACAAAAGTAAAAACTAAACAAACAAAAAAAATGTGGGTCTTTCCTTCACGGAGTTTGCAAATCATCTTCGTGGGAGGATTCAGGGGTCAAAGAGGCTTGGATACAACTGGGCAAATGCTCTGAAAGACACGAATAAAATGCTGGACACGGAAGCACATCAGACGAGCAGAAGTGGGGAAGGCAGAGGGAGGAGGAGGCACTTGAGCTGTGCTTTGCCCAATGTCTCTGGGTCGGGATGATACCTTTCAGGGCGTTGCAGGCCATACACTCAGCAGAGGCTAAGGCAAGGGCTGTAGCATCCAAGGTGCGGCTGAGAAGGCTGTCATCAGGCAGGGCCGGGCACATGTCTGCGGTGAGCGAGGACAGGAGATTGTGGGAAGCATCTGGACGGGCTAGCGATCTTGGTAACATGCTGAGGACGTAGGCCTTTTCTGGAGGCCATGAAGAAATGTGGACCTATTTTGAGTAAGGAATTAAATGATAACCTTTGATAACCAAATGGTAACAATTATTGAGCCAAACTCAATTTTAAAAATTCTCAGGCACTGACTTGAGGAGGGAGTTTCCCTCCTCCATCAAAATGCGCAAATACACAAAGATTGATTTCCATGCCTGGATGAGCACATGCCAGGCTGTGCATGAGCGAGCAGTGTGCCTCTTTTCTCCTCTCTTCTCCTTTCCCTTCTTCTTGCCTCTCTTTTCTCTTCTTCGGTTATAACTAAGCACTTCCCAATAGTGCCTCCTGTCTCTGCACTGGCTGCCACCAGCCATATGTGTTGAAATGTGGCTACTGGCTGAGAAATGGAATGATAATTTTATTTAGTTGCAATGAATTTAAATTTCAAAGGCCACATTTTGGCTGTTGGGGACCATATTGGATAATACGGTAACTTTCTCTACAACAAAAACAGAGAAGGAAAATGTAGATGCCAGGACGGGCTGTCCTGGCGCGTTTCACTAATGAGAGCAGCCAGAAGAGAGGGCAGGTGGAAATGGGTCCTTCTGCTTTTAACCCAAGTGTGTATGTGTGAACCTATGTGTGTCCAGTGGGCTTCCTGGGAAGAGTCCTGGAAGCCATGCGCTTGGGAATCTCACCTGTTGTGTTACCTTAGGTCACTGCCAGGGAAGGACGAGAAGTAACGTCCAATGAGCAAAGTGCCGGGCATGGGGTGGGGCAGCATTTTCACAGGTTACCGCATTTGAAGCACAGATCACAGCAAACCTGTGCAATAGCGTTTTTATTACCATGGCACAGGTGAGGAAAAGGAGGGCTGGAGAGGGAAGTGGTTTGTCCAAGTCCTCCCAGGTAGTGAGGTGGACAGAAGGTACTTAGAAGTTCAGAGCCAGTTCTAAGGTCAGAGCTCTTTCCGCTGCACCTCTGTGCTTCCCTAAACTCTCCGAATCGCCAACCACACAGGGCCTGGCCCCTAGTGCTGTCTACCCTCCGAATGAAGACTGAGAGGACCCTGAAGTGTGGACAAGGCACAGGTGCTGAGTGTGTGTGCTCAGGGGAGGCAGGGAGGTGACTTTTTCTGAGTGTGCAGACCAGGCACAGGGCTCAGAGGTGGTTGTGCACTCAGACTGACATTGAAAATACTTAAAAGTTTCCATTTAGAAATGCCTGAGGCCAAGCCTGTTTCAATCATGTTAAAACCAATATCAGCTTGGAAAGGTTATCACAGCCTTTCCAATTCCAGTCAACATTAAAAATGCAAATGCTTGCTATTTAAATACAGCCTTGGCCACCGGCATCAGGACAGAAGGTAAACCACAATGGGCAGCCATCCCCCACCAAGGGCTCGCTTGTCTCTGTGGGAAGGAAGCGGAGGTTGTGCAGAAAGTCTGAGTCATACTGGACTGATAGAGCCACTTGCAGACCCATGAAGGTCTGGGTCCGCAGAAGTTGTTCAGCTTCGGTCATTGAATCAGACATCCATTCACTGGGGACAGTTAGTTTTCCTTGCCCTTGTTTTCCCAGTACCTTGCTCATTGCTGGATTCATGGTAAGAGCTCAGGGTATTTTTGAATAAATAAATTCATTCCTTCATTGTATTTTTTAAAGAAGATATCCTATCATATCCCAGCACTGTACTAGGCTGATAAATAGATACAGAAACAGGCCATTTTGGGAAATTAACTCAAGTAATTTACCACCTAGGAGGGATGAGAAGATGTGCAAATAAATGATCTATAATAATAAAAGTGTAATATGCTAATTAGACCGGAAAGCCAAACGACCTTCTGAACATCATTCCAGATGTCCTTCCAGACCTGCCATTATGGGCAGAGGCAGTTAGGGGTGATCAGGCAGGCAGGCAGGCAGGTGAGTGGTTAGGAGCCATTGGTCCTGGATTGTGAGAGGGATGTCTTACTGCAGGTTTAGGCCCGGGCCTAAATCCAGCATTTGGACATCCTCCAAAGGGTGCAGTCTGGGCTGAGGGACATCCCCCACCCCCTGTGCATGAATTTCTGCACCGGGCCTCTAGTAATAACATCAAATAGTTAACCTTACCATAAGTATGACTTCTGGAGTCTGTTAACAAAAGGTGCTTGAAGACGTGCCAGATGAAGGCTGCTTGTGCGGTCTGACATGAGGGTTCTGGATGATCTCAGAGTAACTGGGCAATGAGATCAGCAGTGGCAGCTTCTTGGAGGAGGTGCCAGGAACCATTCCCAGGGTGGGCTCAGGTGCTTGGTAGTCTCCTCCACTGAGAACACAGGCTTTGAGGGGGCTGGCCTGTGTCTTACTCAGCTCTGCACCCCAATACTCCACATGGGGCCTGACACAGAGTAGGAAACAACATATGCTGAATAAACGAATGAATACAAGTTAGGAATCCATGAGAAATCATGATAACAAGAAGCATTTATTGAGCATTTGTATGGGATAAACATTTGATATATATCTTCTTAATTCATTATAACAGTCAGCATGCAGCCAGGAGACAGAAACCACATCAGTTATGTGATCAGTGAGAATTTAATGAAAAGGATTGTTAACTAGGTGTGAGGTTGTTAACTAGGCAACTGAAAGGGTAAAATAAGAACTAAGAGCTAAAACAGAGATAACAGCTGTAGAAATTAGCTGTCCTCTTAGGGATGAAAAGCCACAGGGGGGAAAGTTAGAATTATTAAAATACTCAGACCGCTGAGGAGGGGGCGCTGCCGGGCTGGTGCCAATGTCTCCGATGGGAAGTGATGAAGCTAACTCTGTGTTGCAAAACTGCAAACTGGCTTCCGCTGTGCTGTGGGGAGGACTAGCTACTGCCAGGGTAAGAGGTATTGCCAGGATGCTGTAGCTACCCAGAAGACTCCTCTTCATCCTTCAAGACCCAGTTCAGACCTCCCTGGAGAGCCTTCCTGGTCTTCCTTCAGATACGAAGCCCACAGGAAGAAGCAAGTGTGCTCTTCCTCCTCCAGCCCTGCAGCTCCCTTGGCAGAATTTAAGAGGGAGCCACCAGGCTGAGCAGAAATGTGATTTGCAGAGACCTAGCCCCATCATCACAAAGCAGAGTACAGACGGGTTTGGAACTGAAGTATCGTGACATCATAACTGGTACAGGAATCTTCCCATCATTGCTATTACACCCATTATACGGATGAGAAAGCCTGCTGCCTAGAGGAGGCAAGGTGATTTGCCTAATAAGTTGACTGTGGCAGTGCCCAGATTTGAAGCCGGGTCCGTCTGATCTTAATGACAATATATTATACCAATTATACTAGGTTTCTTCACGTGTTTTTGTCAAGGAGGTGTCAGGGGATAGAACAGATTCGAAGTCCCAGTGCTGTTTGGTTGGTAGTTGGGGATGGGGGGTAGGGGTGGGCATTCAGGTATTAGCTGTAAGAGCAGGGTAGCAGACATGGGGCAGTCCTAACAAATGTCTTCCAATGTGTCACTTTCATCTCTCACTTTACTACCCTTTTAAGAATGTTAAGATCTTTATTCATTGATCAAAAATTAGCCACCACAGCTGATCTCTGATTCTCTCTCATCATTGATGTTTCTATCTTTCTCTCCCTCTCCCTTCCTCTCTGAAATCAATAAAAAATATTTTTTTAAAAATTAGCCACCCAACAAACTCCTCTCCATCCATTAAGACCCAGCTCAGCTGAAGCCGGTTTGGCTCAGTGGATAGAGCATCGGCCTGTGGACTGAAAGGTCCCAGGTTTGATTCCGGTCAAGGGCATGTACTTTGGTTGTGGGCACATCCCCAGTAGGGGGTTGCAAGAGGCAGCTGATCGATGATTCTCATCTCTCTTCATCCCTAAGGGGATAACTCTCTATCCCTCTCTCTTCTTCTCTGTAAAAAATCAATAAAATATATTGAAGAATAAAAAAAGACCCAACTCAGATGTCTCCTCTTCTGAGAAGCCTTCCTGATCTCTACAGAGCCAACCATGCCTCCACGATGCTCCCACAGGACGTAGTGCACACCCCTGGGCAGAGTTACTTATCAATAGGCTACACCAGATTATGGGCTCCTTGAAGGCAGGTCTGGGTCCCTCTAGTCTCTGCCTGATAGCCAAGATCTAGTGATAATGATAAAGGCTTGTTTCTTCCAGAGGTGTGCTTCTGTGGGAGCACTGACAACTTCAGGGTCACATGTTTTTACTCATTCTCTATCTTTCATAAATAAGTTCCTGGTACAGGCGGTGAAGATATGGAAAATAACCCAAAAAAGCCAAACCCCCTTCAACTATCACCTTTTCCAACCCATCTTCTCACTTCAGTTGGATGTAAACATCATCATCATCATCGGAAGCTTCGGCTAAAGCCCTCCAAAGGCTTCCCACTGCTCTTGGGAGAATGACTAGCTCATCAACATGGTTACCCAAGTCCTCTGACGCCTGCTCCCTGCCCCTCTCCAGCCTCGAGTCTCCCCACTCCCCACCCTTTCTGCCTCCTCTCGCTACTCAACCTCTTTAGTTTCCCAAACTCACCAAGCTCTCTGCATTTTGGTCTTTGCAGGTGGGTTTCCCTTACCCAGGGCCCTCTTTTCTTGCTCCCTTTGTCCGAATCACTCCAACTTATCTCTTAGGTCTCAGCTGCTGAGTCACTTCCTCCGGGAGGTTATTGCCAGGGTAACCTGATGCTGCCCGAGCAGCCCGCTCCTGAACTGGAGTGGCCTGCATTTGCTCAGGACCGGGAGCTCCGCATCAAGGGCTCTGTAATATAGATTTTCATTCATTAACGAAAAAGTTAAAAACTAGGAGAAGTGTCTCCACATGATTTTGGAAGTCACAGGCTGCCCAGGATGTGGTGAAATGACTCTTTCCCGGGGTCAAGGGGCCTGTGTGAAGAGGACCACTGGGGTGGGAACAGGGCTCTGGGCCGGGAGTTAGGAGATCAGGCTGGAGCCTCGGCGGTTTGGGGGGCAGCCCCTCTGTCGCTGTGTTGGATTCTCCATCTCTTAAACCCGTCTAATAGGGGCGGGAAACAAATGCTTCCTTCACTCCCCTAGGTTCTGCAGCTGAGGCTCAGGAAATTAAACAGACAAAAGGCAGATTAACAAGAGAAAAAGCAGTTTATGAATCATGCAGTATGCACACAGCCCGAGAACCTCATGGTGACGTTCCCCTAGGGGTGGTTAGAAGCTGATGAGTAACTCAAAGGGGTGGTTAGAATCTGAGGTTTAAATAGCATCTTAATGAAGAATACATGTATACCACAGTGATAAGAAAAAGGGCTTTAAGCTTTTAGGGACTCCAAACTGTGGGTAAGTAAACGTACTGGGAAACCAGTGGAAAAAGAAGTTATTTTAGTACAATCTACAGTGCAATGTTCAGATTAATGAGAGTCTGGCATTGTCTCCTGCAATTAAGAGTCTCAGAGTTGTCCTCCCGGGTCCTCCACTTCCCGGTACAGGATGCCTCTACAAATGGGAATTTATGTTCTGCTTTTAGGTAACTAGGGGGTGAGGACGGAGAACTATTTTTGGTGTCTGATGTATGTCTCTCAATTGTCTTCATCTCAAAAAAAAAAAGAAAGAAAGAAAGAAAATCCTTATGCCAAAGTGGCATATTCTAATCCCCTGCAGTCTAAACATGCGTGTCCTTCCCAACACACAGGGTGGAGATGAGATGGCGCGTGTGGAAACTCTGTGCAAACGGGAAAGTGCTGTACCAAGGTCAAGGCCCAGCCATTTCCATGATCACCGTCTCCAGGAGGCAATCCAGGCCCCATCCTTGAGAGCTGTTTCCACAGCTGTCCAAACCCAGGTCTTCGGCCTTCCTCTTCCTCCCCAGGGCCACGTTGAGGCTTTTTTTTTTTTACAGAGAAGACACATCAAAGACTCAGCTGAGGGTTTTTATAGTTCAATGTTGTACAAGCTGCCTTTTCGAGAGATAAAGAGTCTGGAGGAAACGTGGGAAAGCTAATCTAAACTTCCTGCTCCCCGGCCAGCGCTCCCCACGCCTGACTCTTTTATGAGGACGCCTCTGGGCTGCTCCTGACTGCTGTTTGCCTCGTTCATGATCCCCCTGACCACTGTTTCTCTTAGACACAGCTCATAAAAAGGGCCCAGCACTTCCTGTTGTCCCAGGCCCCCAAGAGCAATCAATCAAAGGACAGAGCTTTATTAAACCATCCAGCCAGAGAGATGGGTTGCTCCAAAAATGTTTAATCCTCCTGAAATTGACCCCTAAACAAGGCAAGAGACACCCATGGAATAAACATTGGTATTTAACCTGTTTTTGCGTCACTTAAGTCTTACATCAACTATCCCCATTTTATGGATGAGTAAACTGGGGCTCAGAAAGGTTGTAGTTGGATGGACGAGGGGATGGATGGAGGAGGGGATGGATGGAGAAGTTTCTTGCCAAGGTCAAGAGAAAGTCCTTGCATCTGCCAGAAATGCAGAGCCATCACTCATGTTTTCATACGGAAGCTCCTCACGGGAGCCTGTCAAGGGCCAGTGCAAAACAAGGCCACGCACTGGCAAAGCCGTTCCCAGGACATAAGAATGTACACGGGCCCTAGCCGGTTTGCCTCAGTGGATAGAGTGTCAGTCTGCAAACTGGAGGGTCCTGGGTTCGATTCTGGCCAAGGGCACATGCCTGGGTTGCGGGCTTGATCCCCCACGGGGGGCGTGCAGGAGGCAGCAGATCAATGATTCTCTCTCATCATTGATGTTTCTATCTCTTTCTTTCTCCCTTCCTCCCTGAAATCAATCAATCAATATATTATTTTTTTAAAAGAATGTAGACAGGATCTTTCCACTTTTAGTTGCAGCTTTGGAGTCAGAAGAAGTGGAGTCTTGGCTCCACCGTTTCCCAACTGTGTGAACACCTCTGTGTTGTTTCTGCATTTCTAAAACAGAGAACTACACAACTCAGTGTCGTGAGGATTAAATAATGTCATTCAATCACAAACATTTGTTAAATATCTATAACAAACATCTGTGTTCAATGTAAGTTAGTTTTCTCCTCTCTGTCCTCGAGGCAATATGACAACCATGAGGAGAGAGCTAAGGGTGATGAGAGACTCCCTCCCCTGAAGGCGGAGCCCAGATGTGGCTGGGCTGCTGTGCAGCAGGCCTGGCTGTCCTCTGGGGCTGAGAAAGGAATACTTCCTGTGGAGGTAGCCAATAAGGAAATGAGTTTTTCCATGTCATGAGGAAACTCTCTCTCTCTCTCTCTCTCTCTCTCTCTCTCTCTCTCTCTCTCTCTTTTTTCTGAGAAAGGAGCAGATAGAGAGAAGGGGTGGGGGATAGAGAGGAAGAAGGTTAGAAACCCAGAGCAGCAGCAGGATTTTCCTTTTCTGACTCACCCTAAAAAGGAATTCAGGGGGGAAAAATCCTTAGATTGCTTCAGATGGGTGTGTGTGTGTGTGTGTGTGTGTGTGTGTGTTGGGGGGTCATATGGATGGATTGTGTATGAGAGGCTATGCATGTGTTTGTGTGTAGGAGAAGGTGTGGATGTGTGGAGGGGATGAGGAGGGGATGGGTATAGGGTGCAGATGTGGATAGGTATATGGGAAGGGGGTATGTGGAAAGGGAAGTCTGGAGAGTTAGGTGTGGGATAATGGTGTGTGTAGTCACACTGAGGGGATAACCTCGGTAAATGCATAAAATTCCATAGGTCAAAGCATTGCTAATAAGCTCTTCTTCGCTGGAAATTCATTAATAAGTTTATTTTCCATGCATTCACTCATTCATTTTTCCATCATCAACACTGACCTAAGGGGCTAAAATATTAAAATCCCCAAGCAACTCACAATCTTTTGGAGAAGCTAAGACAGATGAGTTTAATAATAATGATAGCGAACAGGGTTTGCCACATGCCATGCCCTTCCACCCACCTATTCACCCAGGCATCCAAGCTTGCGTCTGTGTCCATTATCTGATTAACTGACTGCTCATGGAAACCTCACATGATCGATCCCATGGTGCCTCCCATTTACCAGGTGAGGAAACTGAGACCTGCAGTAACTGGTCCAAAGTACAGAAGAGGACAGGTCCCAGGTCACCTGGAACAGACACCTCGTTGCTTACTTTGCTCACACAGGAATCACTGCTGGGAGCTCCCAGGGAGAGCCATTTTGGTGTGGGGAGCAGATTGAGAGAGGACAGGGCTATGCGAGAGTGAATGCTGGAGTGAGAGAGTGTGCTTGCTGTTAGTGAGCTTGCTGTAAGCTAGTGTTCCTAGCAGCCACAACCCGTATTTATCTGGGCTCCAAAAGGCCGAGCTCCTGCCTTAGGGCCAGAGTGCAGAAAAATGCCGGCCATTGTTCTTTCTAACAGAAACAATTCAACTAAGAGCCGGGCTGCAGGGGGAAGGGACATTCCTCAGTGAGGTCTGTCCCACTCTCCAGTCCAGCAGGGAAAGTCTTCTGAGCCAACTTGGGCCAGCAGGGGGACCGGCGACCTGTGACCTGCGGCCCAGCGTAGAAGGGAGCCAGGCCAATCGTACTCCCGTCTCAGGAATGTGAACTGACAAATGCTGAGATGTGCAGGCTGTCGGCAGCCTGCCGGAGGCCACAGGAATGCATTGAAAGGTTGTCCACGAGGGAGTCCAAGTTTCAGGTGAGGAAGAGAGACTCGGAGGAAGCAAAGAACTGGTCAGAGGAAGGTGTGCAGCGGGAAGTGAGCCTGGAGGTGACTGACAAAGGCAGTGACAGAGGTGGAAACCCCGTGGTCCATGACACACACAGGAGCACCCAGGGCTCCTTCAGTCCCTGCTCCAGTCCATTCAGCTCACTCCCTTTCTCCGCAGGTGATGAGAAAACCTCGGCTCCTCAAAACCAGAAAACCAGATGACAGATCAGGAGGTGAACTCCCTGCAGGACTGGGGAGGTTTAGGGTTGCAGGAGATCCACTCTCCAGTCCATGATGGCTTTGCAGGTGACAACAGGGGCACTGCTGGTTCCAAGTGGTTTAAGGAACAACTACCTGGGGCAGTTCTTCTCTGTTTGTTACCTGCTATCGAAAGGGATCTCCATGCTCTGGCCTCCGATGGCTTTGGAGGCTTGAATGAATCTGCATTTTCAGTTCGTACGTGCCACTATCTCTCTCTAGGACCCAGGCACAAGAGGGCATAGAGGGGCACTCACACTTACTGTGTGAGCAAGGCGGGGAGTCTGGACATGATGATCAGCTGCCTTCCAACCACATCTGAAATGACACAAGAGGAAGTTGACTTTGAAGGCCTTCCCACACCTGACTTGTGCCTCCGGAAGGCAGGCAAAACTCTGCAGTGGTTACCCAGGCCCAGGAGCCAGACGGCCTTGATGCCCAGCTTCCAACTGTGGGAACCTGAGGGGGAAATGTACTCTTCTTCTTCTTCTTCTTCTTCTTCTTCTTCTTCTTCTTCTTCTTCTTTTTAAAAAATATATTTATTTTTACAGAGAGGAAGAGAGAGGGACAGAGAGTTAGAAACATCAATGAGAGAGGAACATCGATCAGCTGCCTCTTGCATACCCCCTACTGGGGATGTGCCCGCAACTAAAGTACATGCCCTTGACCGGAATCAAACCTGGGACCTTTCAGTCTGCAGGCTGATGCTCTATCCACTGAGCCAAACCAGTTTCAGTGGGAACTGTACTCTTCTAAGTCTCAGTTTCCACCTCTCTAGAATGGGACTAGACCTTCCTCCCTTGGGTTGTTGGGGATGCTATGGGGGAGGGGGAGGCCAGGGAACTGCCGGGTCTCCGGTAAACCCTCTTCTTCAGCTACTGTAATGTGTATAAACTCCTGCATGAAGGGCAAGCGGTGATATTAGAGGTTGAAGGATCTCCTGTAGAATTTCCGGCCTGTAATGACCAGCGCGTAGGCCTGTCCCATGACAGGAGCACACCCCTTCTTTTTGCCACCCTCCGGGGCTCTGCGGGGAAAGAGGCTTTCAGAGACACCCAGCCACAGACAGCCCTTCCTTGGCCAGACTTATTAATAGGAGCCTGTCTGCTTCTGTCTGAAAATAGCCTTAGAAAGTTATTTCAAATGAGCTTCCGGGTGGGTGGTCAGATCGCTTTTTATTATCTTCCTCTCAGGAGAATTGAAGAACTCTCATATTTTCCTGTTTCATTTATAGCAAAAACAGTCATAACAGGAAGATCCATGGCTCTGAGTAACTTCCTGAGGCGAGATGCCCCGGCTCTCCGAGGGGTCTCACAGTCCGGCGCTGCCCCACTTACCTCCCACCATGCCCTTCAGTGTCCTTGGCAGACAGTCATCTGCGAGGCACAGGGTCCTCCTGCCTAGAGGAGGGTCACTGGACCTGGGAGGCCAGGACGTGACTTAAAACAAGGCCCTCACCGATGGCCTAATGGGCTTTTTGCCTTTGTTCTGAATGTTTTATGAGGGTCTCTGCCTACAGCAATGACCTTGTAACAAAAACTCCTCTGGCTTCAAATGCTAGTCACAGTCTGTCCTCACCATTTCTTTTCCTCCTGTATTTCTTACTCATTCCAGTCCTAAACCCTACTCAGCCATTACACCCTCCATAACTTTCCATGCACCGTGAACACCCTGGAACCTCACAGAAGGTTCTCATCATCTTTTGTGTAAACAGAAGTCTTCACTTCCTCTGTAGCCCTTCAGAGCAAAGTTGCTCACTCTCTCAGGCTCATACCCTACATCCCTGAAATAGAAATGGCTGGATTGTCCTCGTTGTCACTTCCATACCACTGCTTATCCACACTCATATCTTTCTTTGAGCCTCATGCCATCCAACCTCTCACCTCCTTAGCACTGAATACTGTCCAATGTTCATTCACTGAATCAATCATGGCCTGTCTCTTGGTCTTCCTCTCCAGCTCAAGCCCTGTGTCGCCCTAAGAGATTCCAATGCCCAGACAGATAACCAACGGGACTATTATTTCTTAGATCTCCTTAACTCCAAGGAACTTCACCTCTACTTGACTGCAACTACCACTCCCAGACCCCACCCTGGATTTTGTCATAAATCCAAGACTAGGTCATCTAGACTCCAATAACTTTCTTTCTTTTTTCTTTTTTTAAATTGATTTCAGAGAGGAAGGGAGAGGGAAAGAGAGAGAGAGAAACATAAATGATGAAAGAGAATTGCCGATCGACTGCCCCCTGCATGCCCCACACTGGGGATTGAGCCCTCAACCTGGGCATGTGCCCTGACTGTGAATCCAACCATGCCCTCTTGGTTCTTAGGTTGATACTGCTACTAGCCATGCCAGTTGGGCAGGTAACTTTCTTTATGGTTACATTCTCCCATCCTTTGAGCTGTCTGATAACCTCATACCCATGACACCTGCATGCTGAGCCTCAAGAGAGCCCAGCCTATTAGTCCTTTCGTTTTCTCCAGTCCTTCTGGCTGAAGGTCCAGACCCTGTAAGTGGACATATGAACTGTACCCCCACCAATACTGCCATTTCCCTTGCACTACTGTCCTGTGATGCCTTCTTCCCCCAACAAATTCCGGTTACTATTTTTCCAGTCTCGGTGAAGATAATTCAAGCCCAACTCTTCCACCTGTGCCCTGCACTTCCCTTGCTGACCTCCCTGTCATAACCTCTTTTCTCTGTTTGATCTTTCCCACTCCTCTAATGTTTTCCTCTTGTCCTCTAATCTGTTCAGTTTAGTCCATCTGACATGAACCCTCCTAAGCCCTCTTCTATCACCCTCCAATTTGACTGTCCCCCCTATAGACTATTCATATGTAATGTCACTTTTTTCCTCACTTCTTGCTTGTTCCCCAAACCACTACATTCTGACCTCTAACCATTCCATGGAAACTGCTTTCCCTAAAGTCATTGTTCTAGGTACTATTATTGTGTAATGATTTGCAAGTTATCCCAACATTTCATAGCATAAAACAACCACTTTATTATGTTCATCATTCTGAAGGCCAGGAAATTAGATTGGTCACATCGTATAGCTTGTCTCTACTCCATGCTGTCTGCTAATCAGAGAACTGTTCATGGCCTTTCTATGTGGCTTGGCTTCCTCACAGCATGGCAATCTCGGGGTGGTCTGGTTTCTTACATGGCATGCTCTAATATTCCAGAAAACAAGATGGAAAAGACACTGCCTTTTATGACTCAGAAGTCATTATGACTTTTATAACCTTAGAAGTCCCATGGCACCATTTGCATCATAATTCATTAGTCAACGTGGTCACAAACCCACCCAGAATCAAGGGCAGATAGTATAGACCCCATTTCTCAATGGGATGGTGGTGAGGTCACGTTGTAGAAGAGCATGTGGGGTGGGAAATATTTTTACAGTCATCTTTGAAAAATACAACCTGCCACAATCTTCAATGATCTTCCAGTTACTGAATCCAATGGATGTTGAATTTTACAAATGTTGCAAAGGAGAAGATTAAGAATCAGGGAGGTTATTTCCCAAGGTGAAACTTGTTCTTTTTACTGTTCTTTCATGTGTTAATCAAACATTTATTGAGTACAACTACATTCTAGGAACTGGAATGATAAAGCTTGTAAGACATGGTCCCTGGTCTCTTTCATGGGAGAGATAGGCCAGTAAACAGATTACTCTAAAGTGTGATAAATGCTGTGATTATGGGGAACATTGGGTACATCAGGAGTGAAAAATCCAACCTGTGTTGGGAGGGGGGTGAGGGTGGGGTTGCATTAGTTACTTATTGCTTTGTAACCTATCACTCTAAACAGTAGCTGCCTACAATGCAAGCATGTATTAACTCACACTTTCTGGGGGTCAGAAATCTGGGTATAGCTTAGTTGGCACCTTTGGCTCAAGGTCTCCCAAGGCAGCGATCCAAGTGTCATCTAGCACTGCAGTCATCTCAATGCTTGACTTGGACAGTTTTCACCCTGAAGCACTCTCACTTGGCTGTTGGCAGACCTCCGGGCTTCATTGGTTATTGGCCAGAAACACGAGTTCCTTGCCACGTGGGCCTCTCCATAGGACTACTCACAACAAGGCCCCTTTCTTCCCTAAGAGCAAGGGTTCTGAGGGAGTGGGAGTAAGGGAAGAAGATAGCGAGCCTAAGATGGAAGAAGCCAGAGTCTTTTGTAACCTAATTTCATAAGCGACTTCCCATCCCTTTTGCCATATTCTATTTGTTAGAAGTAAATTGCTAGATCCAGCCCACACTCAAAAGGAAGGGCATTGAACAGGGCATGATGCCAGGAGGCCATCTCAGAGATGTTCTATCAGAGGAGTCAGGTGAGTTAGCTAGGTGAAGAGTTATGTAAGACTGCCCTGGGCAGAGGATGAAACATGTGACATAACCTGGAATTAAGAGAGAAAGAGCCCAAGGAGGAGGAAGTGCATGTTTAGGAAGGTTAGACTGTATGCTGCCATTTATATAAAGATTAGAATGTACATTACTGTTGAAATGTTTGACTACTAATTCTGTGCCTCGCAGCTTAATGTCAAATTCTTTGCTTAATATGCTATGGTCTACACTATAATTTAATCAAGTTTTAAATACTTAATGAATATTGAATATTTCACATATACAACAAAGTTTCATTATATACAAATTATAAATTAAATTTACCATCTCTTTTCTCTTCACAAAATCTGAAAAGACTCAGAATGATTTTCCAATAGAGCACATTTATAAATCATCACAGATGTGAAAATCATGACCAGAATTTTCCATTATCAAAGGATAGAGATGACCTGACACTTTGGAATGTATTTTTAAATAAAATTTTACGTTAAACTATAAGACACAAAAAAGTGCACAAATAAAGTAAAATTTAATCAAGTTTTACAAAGCAACATAGTCTTGTAAATATAACCCAGATTAAAAAAATAGAACATTGTTATCCCCCAAATTCCCCTTGTGTCACCTCCTAGTCACTCTTTTCTTCCCAAAGATACCCACTATCCTGATTTCAATCATTATAGAATAGTTATTGCTGTGTTAGAACTTTATTGAATGGAATCATACAGTTCATACTTTCTGTACTTGGTAATCATTCATTTTTGTGAAATTCATCCGCATTATTTCATGTAACAGTAGTTGGTTCATTTTCACTGCTGTATAGTATTCAATTGTATGATTAAACTACAGTTTATTTACTCATTCTACACTGGACATAAATTTAAATTATTTTCAGTTTGGGGAAATTCTGAATAGTACTGCTATAACAATTCATGATTATATTCTATGGTGTACACATGTGCACATTTTTCTTGTATCTATACCAGGAAATGGAGTTGCTGGGTCATGAATACATGTATATTCAACTTTAGCAGATACTGGCAGTTTCCTAAGGTGGTTGTATCAATTTATACTCCAGGAGCAATGTTTATAAGTTTGTTTTTAAAAAAATATATTTTATTGATTTTTTTACAGAGAGGAAGGGAAAGAGATAGAGAGTTAGAAACATCGATGAGAGAGAGTCACCGATCAGCTGCCTCTTGCACACCCCCTACTGGGGATGTGCCCACAACCAAGGTACATGACCTTGACCGGAATCAAACCCGGGACCCTTCAGTCTGCAGACCGACGCTCTATCCACTGAGCCGAACCGGTTTTGGCTGTTTACAAGTTTTGTTTGCTTTATATTCTTGCCAATACTTTATATGATTAACATTTTTGCTATGAGCTATTCCGGAGTGTGCAGTGATACCTTATTGAGACTAAATTGAGTTTCTTTAATAATGTTGAGCACTTTTTCATACACTTGACCTTTTAAATATCTTCTCTTGTGAAATGTTTGTTTAAACTTTAAACTTTGGCCACTTCTCTTTTGAATGTTTTATACCTATTGCTTTGCAGACAATTCTTCATATATTGCATTAGTTTCCTAGTAAAGCCATAACAAAGCGCCACAAACTGGATAGCTTAAATAACAGAAATGTATAGTTTCCCAGATGTGGATGCTACAAGTACAAGATGATGGTGGTGTTGGAATTGATTCCTTCTGAGTCTATGAGAGGAAATATGTTCCATGTTCTCTCCTAGCCTCACGTGGTTTGTTGGCAATCTTTGGTACTCGTTAGCTTGTAGATCTCTGCCTTTATCTTCACATGGTAAATTTCCCCTTTGATGAGGACACTGGTCATATTAGATTGGGGCCCACACTGTTCTAGAAGGACCTCATCAGTAATGACTCTCTTTCCAAATGAGGTCACATTCTAAGGTAGTAGGTGCTAGGACTTCAACCTAGGAATTTGGCGGTGGAGGGACATAATTCAACCGCTAACATATAAGTTTTGAAATCCTCTCTGTGACTTGCTGTTATACTCTCTTAATGGTTTTTATTATTCTCTCCCCCTTAAATCTAGGCTTGCCCTGTGACTACTTAAGCAATAAATCATGTTGAAAGTGATGCTATACCAGTTCTGGGCCTATTCTTCCCTCTAACTAATCAGCCATTTCAAAGAGCCATCTTGGATATTCCAGCTTAAATTAGCTTTAGATGACTCAGCCCCAACCAACAATGGTTGGAGCCCCAGATCTGCTCAGCTGAGTTCAGTCAAACCACAAAATCATAAGAGAGAATAAAATGGTTGCTGCCTATGTCAATGTTTTGATAAACAGAAGTTCTTAATTTTAATATCTTCCAAATATATCAATGTTTTTCTTTAGAGATTGCTTTTGGTGTCTTGTTTAAGAAATATTTGCCTCTTTCTATGTGTATACTCTTATGTTATAGTCTAGAAGTTTATTGATTAGCTTTCACACTTTAATCTACATTATCAAAATGATTTTTATAAATAACATATGTAGTGGAAGCATAATCTTTTTGAATATAATAATAACTCTTTTGGGTTTAGAATTAAGTGTGTAGTATAAAACACCAAGGTAGTAATTTAAAAGTGAAAAAACAAAACAAACTTAAAACCTTCATCATTATTTTAGCTGTCTGCCCTTCATCACTTCCAACAGATGTCAGGACAATGGAGATTTAGTTGTTTGTTCATTCATTAAACATTTATTGAGAACCGGATTTACATTTATGTGCCCGATTCTGAACTAGGTGCTGAAATACATAAAATGAGATATAGGGCTCTCTTCATGTAATCATAATCTTGTGGGAGAAATAGGCAATAGCACATAATTTAGCACAGAGATGTTTTGAGAGCAGACACCAGGAACTCCTAACTTAGCCTGGGGATTAGGGGTTGATCAGAGAGAAGTGATGTCTGTAAGTAATGTTTCAGCTGAAATTCATGGGATGAGCATTAATTACCTAAACAAAGAATTGGAAGGAGAAAATTTTTCCAGGCAGAAGAACACATAGCATGTGGTGAGAATTCTAGGCTGGAAAGAACCCAGCGTATTAGAGGAACTAAAAGGAGTCTCATGTGGCTAGAGGAGAAAGCATATGGAGGACACAAATGGAGACTGCAAAAGTGTAAGGGGCTAGTCTTTCAAGCCTTCTTAAAAGCATCCAGACTTTATTGGAGCAATGCAATGCTTTGAGGAATTTTAAGGAGGTGAGTGGCATGATCATAATTTGTTTTTTGGAGATCACTGAGGCTGCCTTGTAATATAAGGTAGAACATGATTAGTGTCTGATGTTCTAATGTAGGCTTCAAAACGCCATCATGGCTGCAAGGATGGAGAAAATCCATTGTCTGGGGCATTAAGAAGGCTTTAATGCAGGAGATACAACTGCACAGCAGAATCATTCAGACATGGGAGGACAGCGTGTGTGTGTGTGTGTGTGTGTGTGTGTGTGTGTGTATGCACGCACACGCACTGGGAGGCAGGGAAGAAAGAATCCAGATGTGGACAGCAGCCTGCACTTAGTCACAAGGCTAGATAAGCATGAGACATGTTTGGAGAATGGTGAACAGTCTAGTCTAGCTGGAGGATAGTGGAGATAAAACTGGAAGAATGAGTTTAAATATGAAGGGCCCAGAAGGTATGTTCAGATATGTATATGCACAGCTGATCCTCATATGTGTGGATTCTGTGTTTGCAAATGCACCGACTTGCTAGCATTTATTTGTAACCCCCAAACCAATATTTGCAGCACTTCTGCAGTCATTCGCAGACATGCAGAGTGGGGAAAGCTTTGAGTCATCTGACATGCACATTCTCAGCTGATGTTGAACAAGATGACCAGCCCTCAGGCTTCTTGTGTTAGTTCTCATGCTGTAAACAAGTGTCCTTTTGGCAGTCTCTGTGTGGTACTGTTTTGTATTTTTTGTAATTTTTGGAGACGATTTCACTGTTTAAAATAGCACTAAAGTATAGTTTTGAAGTGCTACCTAGTGTTCCTAAGCACAAGGAAGCTGTGAAATGCCTTATGGAGAAAATATGTGTGTTACAAGATAACATTTTCTCAGGTGCATCACTAATGAATCAACAACATGTAGGGTGTCCCCCCAAAATGTATACACACTTTAACAGCTGATAGCTCCCTTAATTTTCACTCCTTTTCAGGTTTGACTGACTTGAAATCATGGATGAAACCAGACTAGCTTTGGACAAAGAAAATTTATCCTAAAGTGCCACTAGACTTTTTTAATGGGGATACATAAAATATAAAGTTTTCTGTTCAAAACCAGCAACAGTCGACAAATTGAGAGCACACAAATATTGAACAAAATGATTCTTGATGTTTGCGATTCCATTGTTTCACATAATCAGCAGTGCCTGGACCAAAATGATCATCAGTTTGAAAACAGGCCTTGACAATAATAATAATAACAATAATAATAATAAAAAATTTTAAAATATTGATTTCTGTTGATTCTTTAAAAACTAATTTTTTAAACATTTTTATTGATTTTTAGAGAGGAAGAGAGATGGAGAGATAGAAACATCAGTGAGAGAGAACCATCTATTGGCTACCTCCTTCATATCCCTTACTGGGGATTAGGCCCACAAACCAGGCATGTGCCCTGACTGGCAATTGAACCAGTGACCTCTTGGTTCATGGATCGATACTCAACCACTGAGCCACACTAACCTGGTGATTCTTTTAAATTTTGAAAATTAACTGTATGTTAGCTTTATAATCATTCAGTGTTTATACATTTTTGGGGGGAACCTTATATATTAAAAGTATAATATATAGTCTTTAAACAAAACCATAAAGCAAAGTTATGTATTGATCAGTTGATGAAAAAGTGCCCAGAAGCTTATAGGAACTTAACCCTGCATTTCCTCTGAGAACAGTAGTTCCATAGTAGCAATTTCAGTATTTGTAGCCACTTTACAGAACTACCATGAATAATGAAAATCAAATGTATTTTTGCACACAATCCTCCCTCCCTGAGAGTTGGCTGTTAAACATTACTAGCATACACACACACACATTACCAACACAGCATTGACGGAAGCAGACCTCACAGGAGCTCACCACACTGTGGAGGTGTGGACATGTCGCTTACAGCGTGGCAGTACTTTCTTGCAGCAGAAAGACATCTCCATGTTGGCCACAATTTCCAGGCCTTTGTTAGAAAGGGTTTAGTCTTTGGAGTCACCAAGACCTAAGTGTGACTCCTACCTCCCCCTGTACTAGTTGTGAATCCTCAGGCAAGTGACACTGCATCTCATCATTCTTGGCAGGAGAACCACCATTTTAGTTTTATTGTGACTCCTGATGAGATCACGTATGTAACATGTTCTGCTCAGAACTTGGCACCTACACGGTAGATGACGAATTTTTGTTAACTCCTCCTACACCCCAAACTCCAGCAAAGGGCTGGGGAAGGAGGGACTCATTCTCTGCTTACAGCTTGGTCCTCTGCTTATAAGCTTCAGGCTACAGCAGTGTTGCGTCTGGTCGTTCTACATCAGTTTTGCAGATTCACTCTGTCTGAAAGGCCCATGCTGGTCCTGCAGTGCACATGCCCAAACCTAAGATTCTAGAAGACCTGCTCCCCGCAAAGGCCCCCTATTCCTACGACCACCCAAGGAGTCTACTTCCCAGCCTAATTCTTGCTGACTTTCCTGTTATGACAGGAAAAATAAGCATGCTCTAGCTGATGTCTCTGGTCCGTGGCTTCCGGTTTAATTGAGGAGAGGGCTCGGGGACTGCGAGCAGGTGTATTTGCTTAGTCCGTTCTTCCTCCTGTTTCCTGAGTCCCTGCTCTCGGACTCAGAAGCCTGGGCTGCCCCAGTTCCAAGCTTGCTTCCTCTGACTCAGCTTTACCCTCACGACATAGCTTCTTTCTGAGTCATCAGGCTGAGCTTTCGAGGACAGCAGCTGGCACTCTGGCTTCATCTTCCCAGGAAAGGTGCCCTGTCACCACACCTCAGGCCACCCCATGCCTAACTTGGCTCACAACACCCAGAAAGCAAGGAACAGAGTCTTAGTGAGATCAGAGAATGCAGAGGGAAGGCGCCAGGACCTGGAGTTGGGTTGCCTGGGTCTCGGTTCTAGCTCTGGTTGGCTCGTGTGACCTTGGGCTGGCCATTGGAACCTTCCTCATTGGGGTTTCCTCTCCCAGAAAATGAAAACAGCTGTCTCTGCTGGGCCCATCTTACGGGGGTATTGGAAGGCCCAAATTAAACAGTGTAAAGTACCCCGAATTCCAGGGCACAAACCCCCGCTGCACGAACTGGATCTGTTCATAAACTCATTTGGCTTGAACAATGTTGACCTACATATCAAGTATTTGCCATTTTTTAAAGTGAGTTATCATGCTGAAACCCGTTTGGCTCAGTGGATAGAGTGTCAGCCTGCGAACTGAAAGGACCCAGGTTCGATTTGGGTCAAGGGCATGTACCTTGGTTGCAGGGACATCTCCAGTGGGGGTGTGCAAGAGGCAGTTGATGGATGTTTCTCTCTCATCGATGTTTCTAACTCTCTATCCCTCTCTCTTCCTCTCTGTAGAAAATCAATAAAATATATTTTTAAAAATAAAAAATAAAGTGAGTTATCAACAAATTGAGACGTCACTTAAATATCTGAATTTACAGCTTCCCTTAAAAGTGGGGACACCCAACTCTATTAATTCCTTGCCCCGAAGGTCTAAAGTAAACTAGAACTGAATCGCAGCAGCCCCTTCACTTGGGCCGGAGCCTGGAGCTGCCCACAAGGTCATGGAAGTCCCCATCACCCCCTACTCTTTCCAATCCTGGGGCCAAGTTTATTATTGCTCTGGGGCTGTTGTTTTGCTTTTAAGTATATTTTATTGATTTATTACAGAGTGGAAGGTAGAGTGATAGAGAGTTAGAAACATCAATGAGAAAGAAGCATTGATCAGCTGCCTCTAGCATACCCCCTACTGGGGATGTGCCCGCAACCCAGGTACATGCCCTTGAGCGGAATCGAACCTGGGACCTTTCAGTCCGCAGGCCGATGCTCTACTGAGCCAAACCGGTTTTGGCTGTTGTTTTGCTTTTAGACGAGCCTGGTGGAAGTGAGGTCATTGTAATGACCATGTGTCCAGCAACACGGGAAAATGGAAGTCCTGAAAGTGTCCCTTGCCCCACATTATCTCCTCCTTCAGGGTCTCTGTGTGGAAAATGAAACCCCCTTGGTTAAGTTTACCCTAAGGCAACGGGCCCTTTGAAAGGTACCTACGGTGGGCCAGAGGTGGGATCTGGGTCCCCCAGGCTACGTTCTACCCGCCTCATGTCTGTCTGCCCACATCTGTAAAATGGGGCAATATCAGTTCTTTTACGTTTATGTTGTGCACAACGTCTGGCATTTCCTCATCTTATCACAATTCGAGGTTATTCATCTTAATGAAAATCTTTTGGACTGATACAAAGTGTTTGGGGTTGGGGTTGAGTGTGAAGTGAACGATTTAGGATTCCTGAGTGGAGCTAGAGCCATGAGCGGAAAGAAAAAAAGCAAATGGATAAAGACAGGACTTAGGAGAGAGAGAAGTTGCCTTTCCCCCACACCCACTCTCACCCTTCCACCTCCTCAGGGAGAAAATACCGCTGGCGAGTACCTCTGCCCACCAACCTCTGGTTCACCATCAAGACTGGGCTCTCGTCCCCGCTTTGCCAGGCATCGCCCAGTGTGACAGCGTCTCCGCACCTATAGGTGCGCCTACAAACGCCCCACGAACGGTGGTGGCAAAGGTGAGGTGAGATGAATGTATGTGAAAACGCCTTTGGACATCTGAAAGGCGCTATGCACAGATCAGTTCCCAGGTCCCTTTTCGGAAAGTTTTTCTTCCAAACTGTCCAAAGGCTTCTTGAGTTCATCACAGCTAAGACCCTCCCCTCGATTTCCAAGCGCTGCCCCTTCCTACACACCGGGGCCCGCGCGCGCCAGCCTTTCTTTCTCCCGGCGAAGGCGGGGACTCGGGGTGTCGCAGCGGCCGCGGGGGGTGGGTGTGCCCGCGCGGTGGGCGCCCGGGTTCCGGCCGGACCCGCTGGCCAGAGGGCGCCGGAGGGGGTGCGCGCTCGGGACGCCGAGTGTGCGCCTGCCCGGGGGTGCGCGCCCGAGCCGGGACTGTGCACCCGAGGCTGCGGGCACCCCGAAGCCGGGCTGTGCGCCCACCGCTGGCACGGCCGCCTGCCGCCGGACTCCGCAGCTCGCCAAGGTAAGGCTCCCCGCACCCCCGGCCCGCGCCAGCCCCCGGCCCTGCGCCAGCGGGGTCTTGGCCCCGCCGCGCTCCTCTACCTCTGCCGTCCGCCGCGCCCCCTCCTCGCGCCCCGGCCCCGGCCCCCCTGACGGCAGAGACTGCGGCATCCCGGGCCGACCTGAGCCCCCTTTTGGGGTCCGAAACAGCCCAAGGGCAGGCGCCTCTCCCCTTGCGCCCTGCCTGGCTCCCGGCGCCCCAGAGCTGGGCAGAGGAGAGGAGGGGGAAGGCCGCGTCGTCTTTGCGGCGGGGGTGGTGCAGCCCCCGCCCAGCGCTTCCGAGCTGGGCGCTGCGGTCCGGGATGTAGCTTGCTTGCAGGACTGGAGCGCCCTGCCCCTGGCTCGCAGGACTACCTGAAACGAGCTCTGAGTCTTTCCTCTTTCCGAAAATCCGCCCTGAGAGCCCTCTGAACTTTCCAGCGCTCCCGCTGGGCTGCGACCTTGGGTGGAGGCAGTCCCTGTCCTACCGCCCGCTGGTGGCCAAGGACGCTTTTTGCCATCCTGTGGGCTCCTTGGTGAGATGCCCTCCCTCTCATCCCTCTTTTAAGGTCAAACCTTTGACCCCCCAAGTACCGTGTCCCTGCAGCTTGGCCAGTTACTGGGCATTGGAACGTGGAACCCCAGAGCCCCTACACCAGGCTGGAATCTGCACTTGCCCCTAGGGCATCTGCTAGGGCTGCAGGAGCCGGGGTGTGAGTGCCCAGGAGCCCCAGAGTGCTGGAATGGAAGGAGAGGAGGGGACATTTTCCGGGAGAGGAGAAGGAGATTCCCCCCCCTCCCCCCTTTTCGAGGATGACCCCTTGAAGCCTGGACAAAGTTCTATTGACCAATTAGGGTCAGGAGATGGTCAGATGCCACCAGTGACCAGCACGAGGCCTGAGGAGAAAGCATATTGAATAAAATACAATCCCCGAGGACGTGCCTGAGGTGGGTAAACCAATTGCGGGTGTCTTAGAGCCCCTTCAAGACCGCCCCGGAGAACGCAGAACTACACTTGGAATAGAAGCAGAGTTCCCTCTGATATTGCCTTGTTGAGTCCCACCTTCCTTCCCTGTCCAAACTCCTCACTGGACCTCAGTGTGAGTCATGGGGACTGTTAAAGGGCAGTGCGAATGGGGAATGGCTCTGGGTCCACACACGGCTTTCCATTCAGCCAACAAATACTTGGTCTGAGCCAGGCACGGGCAAGGTACTGGGATAGAGAAATGAACAAAATTGGCAGTGTCTGGCCTCATGGAGCTTGCAGTCCAGAGTCCAAGACCAACATGAATCAAATCACTCAAATATAGAATTATGAAGTGCTGAATTCTTTGAAAGAAAAGGTTAAGGTGCCAAGAGAATCTGTGGCAGGCACAGTAGTTGCTTAGAAGGCTGACTGGAATTCACCAGTTGAAGAGTGTGGACAGAGCCTGCCAGGCAGAAGGAACAGCATGTGAGAGGGCCCTGAGTTTAGTAACAGAGTTGATGAGAGGAACTGAAAGACTGTTTCCCAGGTGATGAGCAGAGGTTCAACCAAATGGGCACGCCCCTTGCTTCTGCATCCCATCACCTAGGCTCATGGTTGGCAAACTGCGACTCGCGAGCCACACGTGGCTCTTTGGCCTCTTGCCTGTGCTCTTCCACAAAATACCACGGCCTGGGCAAGTCTATTTTGAAGAAGTGGCATTAGAAGAAGTTTAAGTTTAAAAAATGTGGCTCTCTTGCAGAACCGGTTTGGCTCAGTGGATAGAGCGTTGGCCTGTGGACTGTAGAGGTCCCAGGTTCGATTCCAGTCAAGGGCATGTGCCTTGGTTGCGGGCGCATCCCCAGTGGGGGGTGTGCAGGAGGCAGCTGATCGATGACTCTCTCTCACTGATGTTTTTGACTCTCTGTCTCTCTCTCTTCCTCTCTGTAAAAAAATAAATAAAATATATTTAATAAATAAATAAAATAAATTTTAAAAATGTGGCTCTCAAAAGAATTTTCAATTGTTGTACTGTTGATATTTGGCTCTGCTGACTAATGAGTTTGCCGACCATGGACCTAGGCCAATCAGTGCCTTCCTTTCTCAGCCACTGTAATGAGCATTTGGACTCCCCCTGGGTGGGAGAGAAAGAGGGAGAGACTGATAGACTGGTCACCCTGCCCTTGCCCCCCATGCATACCAGCATCTTGGTCAGACAGCCCATGCCCGCTCAGGGTGCCAAAGAAGCAGCAGGTCTTTCTACCAGTTGTTCCCTACTGCCAGCTGTGCTCAAAACTGACCAAGGCCTCTGCTCAACATTTAGGAAGGTTCATGCTGGGAGGGGTGGCTCATCTTCGACTTTTGAAACTAGAACGAACTCGTTGCCTGCAGCGTAAAATTCCTTACATGGCATATCACTTCCCCCATCTCCTCCCTTCCCAGTGAGCACTGTCTGTTCTACTCACAGTCACACTCCGAGCAGCTCCTAGAACACGCACACGCTGCCTTTGCACATACTGCCCTTTGTCTAACATACCCTTCCTACCTGTTCATCCAGTGAGTGCACACTCAGCTTTCAATGTCAGCGTTAAATGTAAGGTTTCTTACCCTATCCCCACCCGAGCCAAGGCCTTTCCTGACCAGAGTCAGATGCTCCATTTCTTTGTTTCCAGAGCTCCCTGGACATGCCTTGGTCACAGTGAGCATCAGCTGCACTCTGTATCTTTAAAAAACAAAAACATGTGGTTTTGTGTGTTGTTTTTTTTTTTATTTTGAGAGAGAAGAGGAAGGGAGATGGATTGAAAGATAGAAACATCTCCAAATGCATCTAACCCAAAATATCCTGTATGCAATGTCCCATGGTTCACAGCCCTTGCCTCTCCATTGAACAATTTCCTGAACTTCGGACTTAAATTTTACAGGAAACAGAGGCCAATGAGGTACACTGACTGCCCTAGCATCTGAGCTGGTTAAGAGCATGGAACCCACTTTCCCATTTCCCCTCCCCCGACCCCAGCTCCTGACTTCCGGTCCAGGGCTTCTTCTTTTAGCCAAATAGCTTCCTTTCATCCCTGGCACCTTGTAAAGGCCATTGGACATAGCTAGAAGATGGATATCTTGATTTTGCTTCAGTTCAGTAGCAGCCTAAGGTGTGACAGGGAGAAAAATCTTATTATGGGCAGAGTTGACAATTAGGAAGACAGATGGGCCATCTCCCTGGCCTGTTGGCTGGCCCTTGCCTGAAACGTTATTACATCTGTTTTAGCTGGAAGAGGGGCACGTGTGCTTCCCAGTTATCTTCTGGGCCCTGGATGGGACCTTTAAGATCAGGGGCCCAGCTCTTGGTCTTGTCAGAAGCCTCTTCCGCACAGAGCAGGCTTAAAGGAATGAGTGGAGAGTCTGGGGTTCTTGCTTGTTACCACTGGAGTTCTTGCCTGCTGGCCTGGCCTCTCCTGCTTTCTGCAACAAGACACCTACTATAGAGGGCCCTTTGGGAATGCACATGGATGACCTTTAAATTAATGTCAGCTGAGTCCGAGGTGACTGGCATGGCCATCCCCCAGAAACAGCCTCCCAAAATGTTATCAGTACTGATTTCTTATCTTTATCCATGAGCTGGGAATAAGGAATGAATAGGACCTTGATTTACCCAGGTCTTGATATGCTAAATCCCATCCTTGTACCAGGAATGAGGAATAAATAGGACCTGGACACACCCAAAACTCCTTTAACCTTAAACCCCTCTGTGGTGGGCGTTGTCTGTGGTGGGCGTTGACTGTCCCTTTATCAGAGTCACAGCCTCCACCTGGCACCCAGCTTGATGAATCTATTTCTGCCTCTGGCCTTTCTTTCTTTCTTTCTTTCTTTCTTTCTTTCTTTCTTTCTTTCTTTCTTTCTTTCTTTCTCTCTCTCTCTCTCTCTCTCTCTCTCTCTCTCTCTCTCTCTCTCTCTCTCTTTCTTTCTTTTATTTCTTAGTCCCTAGTTCCTCCACTCAGGAACCTGTCCTTCTCCCTTTCCATGCGGGATGTGGAAAAAGGAGAAGCCGCCCAGCACACCTACTTCTGGCTACTGGGCCAACCAAGTCCTTCTTATCTGCAGGTCAGGATAGTAATTCACCCATTCATCAAAACTGCACTGAGTCCTCTGGGTGCCAGGGACTGTGCTCGCCCCAGTTTACAAGGAAGGGTCATGAAGTATTGTATAAGCCAATGTGATATGTGGTTCGCTCTGGGAAGGAGGAGGGGATATTACTTCTAATTCAACCATGCCTTGGGAGGTGTGGTAGACAGGACAGTTAGCACTTCTGAAGGCCGAGAATGTGCTCACTTTTGAAACCCTGATGTCATGTAAATTTATGTCATTTCTGGGGGCCAGGCTGGGGGCTGAATTTTTCTGACTGTAAAATGGGGTTGATAACAATCTTTTTTCTTCCCCCCTATCTCTGGGTAGTTGTGCGGACACAGTTATCACACTTCAGATGACAGACCCACTCACTTATGTATTTGACACGGAAGTAGTACAGTATAATAAAGGGCACCTCTGGGTCAAGCCCTGGCACATTTAATCCTCAGAATAATCCTAAAGATAGTTATATCAAAATCCCCGATGTATAAATAGATGAGGAAAGTGAGGCTCAGAGAGGTTAAGTGAGTTGCCCGGGCTTATGGATCTAATAAATGATAACATCAGGATTCGCAGAGCCTCTGTCCCTGGAGACCAGACCACTTTGTGCTATTTTGTAGTCACGTGGAAAGAGGTGCAGGCTTGGAGGCCAGATGTCTAGGAATCAGCCTACATCTGCTGTTACCTAGCTGTGTGATTTACGGCTGGACCCCTACCCTCTCTGTGCCTCAGAATGCTAATCTCCCAGACTCAGAGTTCGAGAGGCTTCTAGTAGGTCTTTCTCTGGACCGTTCCCAGTCTATGTGAATAATATTTCAGAGTAGGATTAGAGGAAAGAAGAGAGGCCCTCTGGCTGAAAATAGGCCTGCCATGGTTTCCGAGATAAAATAAATGTGGCCCCATAACTTCAAGTAGATGGTTAATGTGATATGCAGGCATTTATAGATGGGTCTGATGAAGCAGGCTGACCATTCCTTCTCCAAGGGAAAGAAGTCTGTTTTCAAAAGAACGCCTCACTGTCTCTCTGGGGCCCAGACCTTGCCCCTCACATAGCTTTCTGAGGACACAGGCATTATGGGAGAAAACACAAGTCCCAATCTCCTTCCCCATCTTCCCCCCAAAAGCAAATAAAACGTTTTGGCTGGATAAATATATTTTTTAATGCGGCGGTGGCTTTTCCCCTTTGTGTGGAAGGACTCTGTGTCTGTAGTTTCCTTTGGTATATCTAATTTGTGGCTCTGAGGTCAAGTGACAAGTCGGGGGAGATAGGGCATTGGGAGAATTAGCTCCATGCCAGGAGAAAAGAGCAGAATTCAGTGCCCATTTCCCTCCACAGCGTGGATTCTGCCCAGAAGCCAGAGATGCTGACTCTCGGTGAAATCGATTTTGATTTTCATAGCAGGGCACCAGGCAGCGGGGCTGAGTGTTTCCAGGTGCTGTGCTCATCGGCTGTTAATTACCACTCCCCACTCCCTCCCGCCTCGGAAAATGTAGCCATCCTGCTCTTGGGAAAGGGTTTAAAAGACTGGACAGGTCAAGATGGGTGGTGGCTGAATATATCCAAGAATGGTCACGTGTACTAGGTCTAATATTGAATATGTGTGTGTGGGGGAGGCATTTTGTCAGTATCGTCGGAGTTTGAGAGATGGGTTTCATGTATCATTTATGTGATTTTAAATAAATGAATAATAAAGACCGTCACCCCTCTGCTCCTCAAAATTGAGGAGGAGGGTAAAAGAGGGAATAAAAGCTTCACCGTTTTACTTGCCCTGTGAGCCCAAGCAAAAGACTCAACTTTTCCAAACTTCAGCTTCCTCGGCTGTAAAATGCAGACTTAGGGCGGGCCCTTCTGATGCACACAGCAGGGACTCCCTTAAATGATAAAAAGGAAGAGTGAGGAGCTGTCCACTGAAGCATTGCTACCTAAGCACAGCCTGGAGGGAGCCCAGGCCCTTGAGGTGGGGTGGAGAGGGTTCTGAGTTCAAGGCTAGTCCACCGGTGCAGGTGGTCACTGGTCTACACTTTGGCTGCCATCAGTTCAACTCAGCCTGCCCACACTGCCCCCTTCACCACACTGTCACACCCACTTCTCCTTTGCTGCTTAGTTCAGGTTTCGGAGAAGATCCTAACACCTGAGCTCAGTTCTCTAGAAGCTGAGGCTTTCTTTCCAGCCATGTCTTGGCTGGTCTCTGGTCAGCCTGGGCAAAGGATACTGCTGAGGCCCGAGTCCTCGCTGGGCCAAGCCGATGGGAGTGGAGGACAGAGGAGGGCCAGGTGTATAGAAGCTGAGCTTTTGGAGCAGGAAGGGGAGTGAGTGGAGGTAGGTTCCTGGAGAAGGAGGTGCAGGGGGGCTGGAATTCAAGAATACGCCCAATAGGAATACTTACCGAGTTGTAAAGGACCTAACAGAGTTTATGAACTTGGGGGTGAACAGCCCATGTGTAGAATCCAGAGGAGCCTGTGAACTTGGGTGGTGAAGAAGAAATAACATCTTTATTTAGCATTTTCTCCAATTATGAATGTGAGCAATAAACCACAGTGTTTTGGCAGTACCTGAGATATTGTTACCCGTAGGGATCCCAGATATTTTCATACCACAGTTCAGCTGCTGCAGACATCTTGGGCTATGAGTTATGCCCATTGCAGCTCTGAGATTAAAGCAGTTATTCCACCCGCTGCTAGAGCTTGCTATTTAATGTGTTCATAAAGAACATACATTACACACTCATTTTAAGATTTTTTTTAATAATTGTATTTCAGTGTAATTGGTTTCCTTTTGGAGTCAGGCAATTTGTTTTATGTTATATGTTTTAAAACGTTCTGAGAGAGGGTCCATAGGTTTTATCATTCTGCACCAAAAGGGAAAGAGCCCCCGACAGGAAGTCAGTAAGTTTAGTTCCCAATTCCCTACTCTTGCTCGTCCTCATCTTTCATAGACCCATCTATCTCCGTCTAATTAGTACAGACATTCTTGAGCAGCTGTAAATTCCTTTTAATAGTCTGGCAAATTTGTAAGAGCACGTAATTTGTGGTTTGGGTGGAAGGTTTTGATGTATATCCAGAGGTTCATTTACAAATTACAGGCACACATGGGCAACTGGTTAGACAATTCCTAGCAGCCTACAAACCAGCAGACCCCACAGGTCCGCTAGGCCCTGTGTTGAAGGCTTGGCAGACCCTATGCAAACCAGTCCCTTGAAAAAAACCACCCGGTGGGCAATTATGGTCCTGAGAGGTTAAGGGGCTTGTGTAGGCTAATTGATGAGATCACTTGATCAAATGCAAGCTCGAGTCCTAGGAAAGAGGAGAAGCCCTGGGAGAAGTAACTTTGAAGCAGGTTGTGAAATGGAGGGAATGCGAGGGAGGCAGAGGGAAGGAGGAGGGCGGGCTGTGAGAGACTCGCCAGATGTTGGTTTTGTGGAGGAAGCCTGTGGAGAGAGAGCCCACTGGAGCAACAGTAGATGAGAGGAGGGTGTGTGTGTATGTGTGTGTGTGTGTGTGTGTGTGTGTGTGTGTGGTGTGTAGGTTTGCTCCCTTCTATTGAATGCTTAGCATGTACCACACACTGGGCCAAGTCCTTTAAATACAGCAGCTGTTTAATGTTTACCAACCGCCCAATGAGCTGTGACTGTTACTATTCCCATTGTATTGGTGAGTCAAGCGAGGCTGGTTCTCAGCTTCATACCTCTGCTCTAGGTCACAAAGGAACCAAGTGGTGGAGCTGGGAGCTCAGCTCAGATCCTGCTGATTCCAGACCCTTATGCCCTACAGCAACCACTGAAGAGTCTGTTTGGAAAAAATAAAATAAATAAAAACTATGGCTGCCTTTTTGCTTCAGCAAGAAAGTGCTTACTGTCCACCCATCGTGTCTTCCCCATCCTTCTCTTCAGCCATTTGTCTGTTTCCACACCTCCCCTACCCTCCGCTCCCCACCTTGAATCCATTCCCAGGCGCCTGTGCTGTGAGTGCGGGGAGAATAAAAAGCTGTGTGGTCAGGCAGAACTGGAGCCTGACTCTGGCTCGGCCACCTGGCTGTCTCCCTGCCGAGCCTCAGTTTTCCTATCGGTGACACGGTGATAGTGGTGCCTCCGTCTGAAAATGATACCTTCTCCTATTGATGCTTCAGCGCCATCGGGGCAGCCTTTCCATTTGAGCGCCTCCGCCCTCCTCTGCCACGGGGTGACAGTCCCACTTTCTCCAGGAAGCTTACCTGCACCCTCACATCCAGCCTGCAGGCAGCAGGCCTCCCTCCTGGGCCAGACGCGCCCTCTGTCTTGAGCCTCTTCACCTACCGTTTGTCTCTAGGAAACCTTCTGGTTACTTAGACCATCCCTCCTGTCTTACAGGTGAGGATGTTATGCCCAGATTTCGTGATCCCCAAAGACCACCAGGGAGCTGAATCCGATGCAAAAAAACAAAGGAGCCTTTTATTCCATGCTAGCATGGGCTATGTCCCACTTACACCGACAGCAGCGTGGCAGAAGAGAGCAAGCTTCAACAGATCAAAGGGTTTTATAGAGGTGGTGATGTCACTGCTTTGGCTGACCCCGATTGGTTGGGTGAGGGCTAGGGTCTAGTTACAAAATGGAGGATCAGGAGTTAGCCCCGCCCTGCCCTTTCAAGGACACTGAGGACCACCAGCGCGGGCAGGTGGCAGGGCCTGGGTGGCACAGGAGTGAGGAACTGAGCAGGAATGAGAACCCAAGACTCCTGCTCCAGCACCTTGCCCATCCCTGAACCCAACGCTGAAAGTGTCTCTCTCACACTGGGAAGCAGGCTGTTTTTGGGCCTGGGACGCTCACAGAGCACCTGAAAACATTCTCCTGCAGTTGCTCTTTGCCGCACTCTTGCCCTGCCTCCTGGCTGGCCTTCCCTGACCCAGTCTTCTCTCATTTTACCCCATGCCCGGGCTTTGCCAGCTGCTGAATGGAGCCCTGTGTTGGCCAGGTCTGTGGGTGGCCGCCTTCGGGGAATGGCTGGTGGTTCCCAAAGGCTCTTGCCCCGTGAACTCTGCCCACTGGCCCAGCTGAGGCCTGACATTCCCTGCATTAGTTATTCCTTTGGATTCCTTTGTCTTTTCCAGAGAGCTATTGTTAAAATGCAAATATGTTATCCTGTAGGGGAACCAGTTAATCCACCCTCCACTGTGGCTCCGAGAAAGAGTGGAAGTTTGGACTTGGATAAGTCACACCGCCTCCCTGCCCCTCAGTTTCCTATCTGTAAAAGGGGGACAATAAGAGATGACATTGCAGGGTCACCCCGAGGATGAAATAAGATAGTGCACAGAAAGCACTTTTCTTGTTAGGTAGTCAATTAAATTAGCTTTTGTCTCGAAGGCAGTAGGATTACTTGGTCAGTTCTCTCTCGCTGAAGTCCTGGTTCTTATTAGGTTTTGGTTGGTGTGTGCTTTGTTTATTTAAGAAATGTGGTTTCCTTTTAAGATTTATTTCCTTTCTAATTATAAAATGGTTTTGAACTTCAATTTTCTTGCCTTTAAAATATGGTAAAAGATCCTACTGCACTGGCTCTTTGAAGATTTATGAGCTAGCGTGCCTGTGGCTCCTACGCCTGCCCGAGGCTCTGAGTGAGAGCCTAGTTTTTGGAGTTACCTGGGAGGTGGGATTGAAAGCCATGGGGAACCTTAGGGAGGTTTTGGGTGGGTCATTAGGTAGGAGCTGGAGAAAAAGGGGAACTGAGGGGGACCTGACCCTCTGCCCCAGCAGTTTGGTGGTGGAGTCTGGGTGGGAGGAGACCTGGAATCCTGCCTGGCTCTGGGAGAGGGTGGACCCTGTGACCTTTTCCCAGATCTTCTGTCTTCCCAGCCATTGCTCAGTGCTCGGAGGCTCTGAATTCCTGGGGAAGTGGTATCTTTGGCCTCTCTCCCTGGCTTGCTCTTGGCGGAGTGATGAGGAAGAAACACTATCATTCTCTTACCTCTGATCTCATAGTGGGTGTTGTCAACTGCTCCCTGGAGTGGGCAGTTGGGCTTCTGAGAACATCAGCTGAGGCTAGATTCTCTTCAGTGTCTCCTGAGATGAGGGTGACCCTTTTTGCCTGGGCCAGGGAGAGGGTCCAGGAGCAGAGGTAGCCTGGCCCAGCCTTCAGGCCAGCGAACGAGGAGGGGGTTTTGGGGTTGGGGGCCAACGTCACAGGAATGTTCTAGCAACCTGCAGAGTAGAGTGCCTCACTTCCAGGGTTCTCTGGAAGAGGATACCCCTGGGCCCCTTGTCTGCTCTGGGCAATGAGCATCGTCTGCCTGCACCAGGCCTGCTGTGAGCTTCTCCAGCTCACATTCCTGCCAGCTTTCTGAGGAAAGCGCGTCTCCCTCCATCATCCATCATAACTGAAGTTATCCTTTCAGAGCACAGCCCGATGTGCAGAAAATCACTCTCCCCAGGCCAACGACCAGGAGAAAAGAGTGGCAGGGAATGCTGGTTCCTGGGGCCCCAAAGCCGAGCGGCATCCTCCCTCCTCCCCCCACCCCCCTGCCTGCCCCACCCTGCTGGGTGATGTAGGGGTGGGGTAGTGGTGGCTGGGTGTGGGGTGGGAGCAGCTGGAGCTTCCCAATTATCTGCTTTTGGACTGGAACACAAAGGAGCTAGCCTTAATTTCAGCCCGGAAGTGTGGGATCTCTTAACATGGTTCAGGACCCACTCAGGGTCTGGTTTCTGGAGGAGGCCGCACACTAAAATGAAGAGAGACTGGAAAAGACTTAATTTGGGAAAATGGGGGACCAGGTGGGAGTCAACCTCTAGTGGGAAGACTACCATTAGGCTCTGGCCTTGCAATCCCTTTTATTGTGGCTATTGGGATACACCTATTACCCTTAAGGAGCTTTGGGAAACACCCAAAGCCCTTAGGCAAGTAATAAGCGAATTATCATATCAGTAAGGATTTACATGATTACAAGATGGGGAAGTTGCCTCAGTTACCATTGTCTCAATTAGATAGGGAGTGGTTGGCTCTGACCTTTCAGAGCTTCAAGGTTGACCAGCCTTTTACATCTTTCTATTATTGAGACAATGGTTGGTTTTCGGCACTGCACTGCATGGAAGTGGGGCTGGGAGCCATGGGGTTCATTATATCTCACATTTGTTGATTACCTGTGTGCTCTCTTTTCTCTCCTTCTTCCCTCTTCTGTCCCTCCCTCTGTCATTCCCTCATTCCCTTCCTTCTTGCTATCAAGTAAATGCTGGTCACTTACTCTGGGGCAGGTACTGTGCTAGGCAAGGGGTTTACAGTCCAACAGAGGAGACAAAGACTCAGATAATTACTAGACAGTGCTCTGGCGGGCACTCTTGCAGAATAATGTGGGAGCACAGAGCTGGGGAGGGGACCAGTCCTGACTGGTGTGTGAGGCAGGGGAAGGTGCTAGGAGGGAAAGCTGCCTTGAGGGTTGAGTAGGAGTTACCAGATGGAGACAGAAGGAAGAGGTATGGGCAGAAGAGAGCCTAGAGGACCTGTAAAGCTACTGTATATACAGAAAGTTCAAGATAACCACTTATTCACTGAGTTTTGGTTTTCTCTCTGTAAAATGAAGATAATAGCACCAAAGTCATAGCTGGCACACACACAAGAACCCTTCCTTCCTTTTCTTGCAATTTATGATCTATGGGAAAGATTGAAACATGGAGAAGCAGTGGGGATGAGAGGGAGTTAAGTGAGAAGCACATAGCAGGACATTGCTTTTTGAAGAGAGCCTTGGAGCATGGGCAACATTAATTGAGATTAATATTTAGGATTAGGAAGAGTGGGTGCAATTTAGGCAGATTCTTGAAGGATGGAAATGACTCTTGGAGAGAGGACAAGGCAACTTAAAGGGTTAGTAAGGTGTGAGCAAAGGCATGTGTGGGGCAGAGGAGGTAGAGGTAAGGAGAGGAAGGTGGGCTGAGACCACGTCAGAGCCTACCTGGTGGGCACATGGGCGACACTTAGTTTGCATGTGGGTTTTGTTTGACCTGCATAGTGTTGGTGATTTTTTTCAAATAAAACATTTAAAAACCAGATTTTACATAAACCTACATTCCTGGATTTGTTTTGAAAAGAAAATTTTAAAAAATCTGATCTGGCAACACTAGCCTTGAATTAACCACCACATGGCAACATCTGGCCAGAAGGTGAGTGGTGAACATTCAGGTGTTCACTGTAGCCTATTGTCACAGGTTGCGTCTCCCACTGGCCAGTTAGCTTGTTGCCTGAAATCTCCACCATTCAAATCACCCCGAAGTTAACACACTGTGTTCTGAAAGCCCCTAATAAAACACTAATGCATTGCAGGGAAGGAGAAAGAAAACCCTAAACCACTAGCATTGTAATTCCTTTATCACATTAGGGAACTGGTTGTACTGCTCCTCTGAAGATCTTAATTGTGGAGAAGCAGTTAGGTGGGCAAAATGCTTGATGCAGGAAGGCTGGGGAGGGAGCTAGGATGTAAAGGGAGGGAGCTGACACCTGGAGGGGCGGGAGATGTTGGGGCCCTGCAGTGAGTCACTTCACCTGCTCCTTCCAGCCATGGCGGCTGGTGTCTTTGTGGAAGAAGGAGACCAAAAGGCCTGTCTTTGGCAGATGTTTATTCCACTGTGAAGTGTTCACTGCCTTCCTTTTAAAGCTTGTAAGCTTAAAAACTGGACTCTTAGAGAACAAAGTGGAATTTGCTTTGGGCTTTTTAATTGGTAAGGAAACTAAAGAAAAAGATATATTTTTTAATTTTTTGAATATTTTTTAGAGAGTATTATGTGTTTTTTACAATTTGAAAGGCTCAGTAAGCCCTATTGGAAAGTGTTTATTACAAAGCTATTTATAGCATCATACCAGTTAACAGCAAACATTTAAAATAACATAAAAACATATAAAGGGACAAACCACGATTATCAGGAATTGGTGGTTAGACAGGTGGGATGGTTTGGAGTGTATTACTCTAAACTTGGTATTATACCCATATGAGATATAATTATATCCTTATACAGTTAGATATACACTGAGTGGCCAGATTATTATGATCTCTGAATGCATAATAATCGGGCCACTCAGTGTATATGCATATATATATTAGAGGCCGGTGCATGAATTTGTGCATGGGTGGGGTCCAGCCAGCCTGGCCAGGGGGAGGGGACATGAGCAGTTGGCCAGCCTGCCTGCTGGTCGAACGCCTAGTCAAGGGGACAATTTGCATATTAGCCTTTTATTATATAGGATATACACTGAGTGGCCAGATTATTATGCTTTCAGAGATCATAATAATCTGGCCACTCAGTGTATATCCATAAATGCATATATGGGTAGAAACATTTTTAAAAAATAAGAATAAGTTTTTACATTTGTTCTGCTCTGTTTCCCCCCTAATGTTCTATCTTGAACATACGAGGTTAGTAAATCACCTGTGAAGAGAGTCTGCGATGGAAAGCACTGCAGGCTAGAAAGAGCTGGTTGTAAATCCCCACACTGACCCTCTGAGCCTCAGTTCTCTCCCTATAAAATGGGGATAATAATTCCTTCCTTCAAAGGCTAGAATGCAGGTTAAATAAAATGCAGATGTGCTCACCACAGCTTGCTGGGTATTGGATGACCAGAGCCCATTACACCCGTTGGGAAAAGCAAATCCTGCTTACATCTTCCATTCTTTGAATTCCTCCTTCTCCACCCTTCAACCATGTGGAGGGAGGAATGGGGTGGACTCTAGGGCGTGGGGAGTGAATCCGAGATGAGTTTTAACCTTTCACAGCAGAATTTAAAATCCTATTTTCACTGCCGAGTAACATTGAAATCTCACGTAGTTCATTATTAGATGCATTCAGTTTTGTTTGGGACATTTTCTCGGAAATCACTTTTATTTATGCAGCTGCAGAAGCATTCCTGAAGCCAGGTATGTGGCTAGGAAGCTGCATCTGATAGGGAAGCTGTGACCTGTGCCTGCCCTTCAGCGGGGCACCCTCTTGCCTGTGGGGAGAGTCAACTCCTCTTAGTAGAAGGGGGATTCATGCCCTCTCTCTGTAAATGCCAACCCTCCCTGCTACCTGCTTTCCCTTTTTCATTTCTCTCCTTCCTTTTCTGGCTCTAGATCACAATATTTCTCCTGCATTTGTATAAACGCATCTTTAACAAAGACCTCTTTACTCCTGTTACCTCATGAAACCCCCAACAAGTCCAGGGATGATGGGGTTATTATGTGACAAATGAAGCAGCTGAGGCCCTGGGAAGTTGTGCGATGACTCAAACTCACACAGCAAAAATTGGACAAATCTGGGTTTCCCGACTCCAGGCCATGCTAGTCATGCTGTATCACACTGCCTCCTCTTCTCACTGTGTGCAGAAAGCTCCTGAAATGGGGGCTGCGGGAGGGGGCCCTAGTCCTGGCCAGGTGGGATTCACTTTTTGGAATGTGTGAGGTTGTTGGGGTTAGTATTCTGGGAGAGTCTGGTGGGAGCAGATGGAAGAGAGAGGTTTGGGGGTCACCCCAGGCCAGTGGAAGGGGCAGACGGATGGTGCAGAGCTAGGACACCGGAAGAGAGGCCAGCCTTTGTCACCTCTGACAGCATTTGGTCTCTTTGGGATGTTTGGCCTTTTTTTTGCCCCATTCAGCTAGTTAGCATAAAAAGCCTTTTTGGTACCCACAAAAAACACCTTTTCTACTTCAGGCCACATCTTCCTGGCCCTCCATTCTCACATTCAACAAATCAAAACTTATCACCTCTGTTTCACACTCAGAGAATATCTGAGAGCTGTTCAGATAAATTAATTTGCTTAAATGGTCATATTGACCTAATACATTTATGTAGCCCACATTTAATATCATAGTTGCATTATAGACCAGCTCTCTTTCTCTCAATAGATATATAATGGAAGTCACATTTGAAGTGTCCAACTAGCACATTAAATAAAAAGGAAACAGGTAAAATTAATTATAATGATATATTTGTATTTGACCTATAGATCCAAAATATTATCATTTCAGCATGTACTCAATACCAAAAAGTTAATGATATATTCTATACTCTTTTTTTCCATACTAAGTCTTTGAAATGCAGTGGCAACATTCCCCTGTCATACACTTATAGCACATTTTAATTCAGACAGCCACATTGCAAAGTGCTGAATGGCCGTGTGTAGTTTGTGGCTATAGTTTTTGCCAGCGTAGTTACAAGGCTTCACTGGTAAACAAAGACTTATTTGGGATGGGTAGGGGGTGCTTTGGGGGGGGAACCTTTGTAATCAGGGTGTGTTTGAGTAGGGTGGCTGGTCAGCAGAGCTCAGTTACAGCCCTTCATGGCTACTTGCCCTGTCCACCTTTGTGCTGCTTGGCATGGACGATGTGATGTTGAAAATATTCCCCTCACCCATTAGGCCAACATTCACACTATTTGTGTTCTTCCTTGTTCTCCACGATCTCGCCTCTTAACATCTTTTACTTTTATAAACACCAATCCTAGGTTAAACTTTACTGTCCCATATCTCTAGTCCTGCCCTGGGACTGCTGGAGTCATTTTAAATCTGTGCCCTTTGACCTTAGCTGCTACCTGGCATCCCTCATGTCTGTGTCAGTCATCTCATCCAAATCCCCTCCCTGACTGTGGCAAACCTCATCTGCTGTCCTTGAGTCCCCAAAGCCCCGCATATGCCCTGGGCCTGTTCCTTCCTTCATACCTGGTGAAGAAGGTGGAAGTCATGTTTCTGGAACGCTCTCATCTCTGCCGCACCATTTCTCTCCAGGTTTGCTCCCCCCATCCCTGGTCAAACATCTTCCCTTCCCACCTCCAGAAACACTTTCCTTCAAGCTGGCCGTGGCCTCTGGAGCTAATGCTTCTGATCTCAAATATCAGTTCGGCCTACTGCTGATGTGGGTGAGGTATTTCACCTCTCTGTGCCTGGTTTCTTCCCTGCAAAATCTGACTCATCAAATCACCTAGCTCCGCTGGTTGTGATGAAGATGGAATTCAGTTCTGTTGCATATGTCAGCACCGTGCCTGGAGTCAATGTTGGCTCTCAAGACACCTTCTCTTTCTTGCTTCTCAGTCCACTCCTTTTTCCTGGCTTCTTCCCATTGGCCTGCAGACACGCTCACCTTCCCCTCCCTTTGAGCGGCTGCCCATTGCTCTCCTGAATTCCACGGAAGTAGCAAAGAGTAGCCCCATCTGCTGCTTCTCCCACCTTGTCCATGTCTGGCAGCATTCCCCTGCGCCACTGAAGCTGAGCTTGGCCTTGCCCGTTCTCTGGGTTGAAAGCCACTCTGGCTCTTCTTTCACATCTGCTCCCCACATGTGACTTTCTCAGGAGTTTCCTCACACTCCTCCTCCTCCTCCTCACCCCCTCACCTCAGCTGACATGGATGACTCTAGAATCTACACCACAAACCTTCGGGTTTCTTTCTTGTCCTTGTTATCATAACTCAGTTGGTGTTCCCACCACTCTCTAGTTACCTAAGTTTGAAACCCTGGATTTTTGACTCCTCCCTGTCCTCCCTGATCCAGTGCCTGAACGTAAGTAAGTGTTCAGGAACCAAAGGGTCCTTTGGCTGCCAGTTTCTCTCTAGTTTATCACCTTTTCATTTCCACCGCAGGCTCCATGATAAGCATTTGATATACTTCAACCCAATTAATCTGTGCAACCCTGTAAGGAGGAAACTGTGTTTTTGTTGTTCAAACAAATATGGACACCGGGGCTGGGAGAGTTTAGAGAACTTGCTAAAGACACACCGGTAAGTGGCAGAGTTGGGATTCAAACTCAGGCCCACCTTACTCCAGAGCCCACACTCTTCCTGTGTATGTTGTGCTGCCTGGAACAGTTCTAGAGCCAGGCTATGCTCTTCTCAGAATTGCATAAGGATTGGGAGCTGAACACCACGTATGTGTAGGAACACGTTCTTCTGTGCCTATTGTTTGTGTGTTGTTGTTTTGTTTACCCTGTTGTTATCTGGGCTCCTAGCTGGACGCCTTGACCCCTGGTGCTACCAGTTGAAAGCCTTGGCTGAGCCCAGGTTCCTGCTGTGAAGTGCCAGAGTCTAGAGGTAGGAATGTGAACACATTTTCGGGTGGCCACGTTCCCCTTTTCTCTGGGTTTCAGCCTCCCCATCTCTAAAATGAGCCAGGTGGACCAGTTAAATTGCAAGAGCCTGTCTAGCTCTTATACTCCATGAGTGTGTTTCATGGTTCTGCTTACCTGGGACCTACTGTGTGCTTAGCGCATGATAGATGCTGCTGGGTTATGCAGAGAGAACACAAGAGGCATTGCCCCGGGCTTCAAAGAGCTGGCGAAATTATTCCGGAAGACAAAGCCAACATTCAGGAAACTGCCAACAGTATAAGACATAATGTAATTATGCCTGCAATCTCAGATTGTATACATTTGTGATGGTTCAATAAAAGAGAAGAAAGGCTGCTGTTCTCTTAAAAGGAAAAGAAAAAAAAAGACATAAAAGAAGCAGTTAGTGAAAGCATTAAATCTGGGCAGACTTCTCAGACTTGCTACTCTCCCCCTCTTGAAACCCTTTGTTTATTCCTTAAATATTTATGGTCTTCTAATGGGCCAGGTTCTGTGGATGCACCCCCCTGATTGCATCCAGAGTTGTATCTAAACCCCAGTCTTCGTCTTGTTCCCCCTGTGCTGAGAACCTTTGCTGTTCCCTGTCTCTGCAGAATAAAAGGAGCTGACCTCCAGCCCCCACTCTCCCCATGCGGGGCCTGGTTCGCTGGCCATTCCTCAAGCCCGCCGTGCCTGTTCTCAGCTCTGAGCTACAGGGCTGCTACCCCAGTCTGCCTGTCGAACTTCTATTCATCCTTGAAAGCCCAGCTCAAATACCACGACGGTGATGCTTTCATGGTCCTCCACAATGCCTTTGTCCACCTCTGTAAAACCTATGTCCTGATTTAGGTCTCTGCCTCCTGTTTTGGACCTTGCTTTTTTTTTTGTTTAAGAGTTTTTATTCCTGGTTTTATTCATCCATAAATCCACAGACCCAGGCCTTGTGCCTGAACAATAATTTCTGATGAATGGCTGATTGAACACCATCTGTGGAGGCTAATTTTTTTTTTTTTACCAGAAAGTCTCTCCTTGTTCCCTTCAAGCTGCTGGGATGTTTAACTTCGTACCTCATGGCCTGTGAGGGTGACTGGATGATTGCGAATGCCTCTTTTTGTCTCCACATGGTAGTTGGGGGACCCAGCCGCAAGAGCCTCACTTTGGCCCTGAAGGAGGCCTTTCAGAAGCCGTGGCAGCCGAACCACACGCTGCACAGGCCTGCGGTGAGGGAGGCATTTGTGTTTGGCTTGGCAGTTGGGGGGCTTTGTGCTCCTCAGTACAAGTGGGTAAGTACGTCAGGCAGGCTCTGGGCTGCACACACCCACCGAGGGGCTGGACCACAACGCCTCCTTCCCTGGGAAGAAAAGGAGGCATTGTGTGCACTGGCTGTGCTCCAAGGGAAATATTCCTGTTGTTCTTCTGTTTTGAACTGCTCCCTTTTTAAAGAAAAAAGCCCAGATGTGAAAATCTCTTCCCCACTTCAACACATCCTTGCCACCAATTCCAAATCAGTTGCTGCCTTCGATAGTAATGAATCCATTGTTATTTGTATACCTCCTGTATCTTTAAGGAGCACTGCTCTGGCTCAGCAGGGTGCAGAGCGCAATGGTGACAGTCCTCCTTCCTTTTAGGCTCTATATTCTGGTCAACGGGTGTCCCGATCCCTGTGGGACCTGGCCCCGCTCCTTCTCTTGTGCCTGATGTCCCTCCCCAGCCCAGTGTTTCCACCTCCAGGCCATTGTCTGGCCCTGCCTGGCCTCCACCTCTACAGCCTGGTCCCGTATTGTACCACCTCCCACCGCCTTCCCTCCACTCAGGTCTTCAAGACAGGTGTGGGCGGACCATGCCTCAGTCTGGGCGATTGGAAGCGTGGGCAGGGAGACCCGGATTCAACCTTCGCTCTGCCTTCCACTGGCTTTGTGACTTGGACCAAGTTACTAAACCTCTCTGGGCTTTGGCTTCTTAATCGGCAAGACAGAACAAATAATAACTGATACAGTCACAGATACAGTCATTGGGAGGAGGAACCGGTAAAAGGGTGGCACTTGGCACCGTGCCTGTCACGCCGTATGGCAATTCTCAATAATTAATAAAACCAACGATTCTTAAGGACTTCCTTGTCTCATTCTTCCCTGAGAAACAACGGCAACCACAGCTTCTGTTTGCATATTTCTTACATGCCAAGTGCTGCGTTAAGTACAGGCCTGTTGCCATCTGAAAGTGCATAGTCCTCTTTTCCACCCTCTCCTCGCTGAGGAATCTGGCTCAAGGAGGTAGAGAGACGTGGCCAAGGTCACACAGCTTGCAAGCACTGGCGCTAGGAATTGTGCCGAGGTCTGTTGGACTCCTTCCCAACCCGACAGACACCCCAATCACATGCCTGGCTCCTCGGTGCTGGGCCAGCAGCAGCAGCATCTCCCGAGAGCCTGTTGGAAATGCGCATTCTCAGCCCCTCCCCACACCTGCTAAATCAGCATCTGCATTTTAAGGAGATCTTCTGCAGATGCAGATGATGCATTACAGTTTAAGAAGCACTGAACTGAGGTTCACAAAGTGTTTTTAAAAGTAGGTGAGAGCAGGACTTCTCAAACTCCAAAGTGCTTAAACATCCCCCAGGGGTCTTGTTGAAACACAGATTCTTGCCCGAGAGGTCCTGATGCTGTAACCACTGCTTGTTCCGTGAGAGTCTATTGCTTTCACTTCATGGGGTCCTGAAAGCAGGTGTATTGGGTATGAGTGAGATCCAGGCAAACTCGTGAAGCATCCATCTTGCCTCCAGTTCAGCTTTTGCCTACCTATGAAAACTGCTGTTTGAAACTTTAACCCTGTTATTTTGGCTTCTGTAAATGCTTGCTTGCTTAACTAATAAGGAAAATAAGACTACTCCCACTTCAAAGAGGCCATTAAACTGTCCCCAGATGAAGTTATCAGTGCTGGCACCAGGCCAGGCCTTTGGTTGAGGTCTCAAAGCCCCAGCACATAGGGGCTCTTTAAGAACTTGCAAAGGGGACCGGAAACACACCATAGTTGGGAGACAAAGAAGGTAAAAACATATACATAGGGAAAATTCCTCCATGTTGGGGTCCAGAATTTGAGAGACATTTTCCTCTGGGCCCTTGAGTAATAATAACATAATAAATGTAACTCCATCTCTCTAAGTATTGCTTGGTTCTTCGATTTTCTGTAACACTCGTGGTTCAAGTCTTGGCCCATGGTTTATATTTGCCGGAGCCTTGAGACGAACGGGGGACCCAAGTTCAACCCAGATTGGTGGCAGGCATCCTCCTGTGCTTCGGGAGAAACAGCCGCCTTGGCTGGGAGGTACAGCTCTCCGCAGATCCTCCAATCAGCCTCTCCAGCCACTCCCCCACCCCCCACCCCCACCCTGCCCTTGTGAACAACAGAGAAACGAAATTAATTTGTAACCTAAAACCCTTGTATCTGGCCTGAAAATATATCTTTCTAATGGAAATTTTGACAGAGTGCTGGATCTGCAAAGAGCATTTTCTCTACAATTGATATCTGTGTAATTTGACTGCGGCTGTCTGGTTAAATAGCAATTAAATGCCTCAAGACTCCTCGGAACCTTCGAAGATGATTTGAAAAGTAATTGTGTTGTATCGATTAAATAATTTTAAGCTAATTAGAAAGTCGCTGCATCTCTCAGTCTAATCCTTTGCAAATAAATTTGTCTTATTTATAGACCTACTGCAGGTTCAGGAAATGTTTATATTTTCATAATCATCCGGTATTTAATGAGCATGGCTGGTGATGGAATTCAACACTAAATCTTGCTATCTGGCTCCTTCTCTTTCTATTTATTTTTTTAAATTAAATCTTTATTGTTGAAAGTATTACATATGTGTTCCCCGCCCCCCCCCCCCCCCCCCCATTGACCCCTTCTAGCCCTTCTCTTTCCATTTAAACTCTACTGGCAACTTCATAGACAGTTACAGAAGTAGAACCTGAAAGAGAATATTGTGGTTAAGAGCTGGGTCTCTAGAGTCAGATACATTCCAATCAGAATTTCAGCTCTGCCATTTACTAGCTTTGTGCCCTAAACCTGTCACCTGTGAAAGGCTATAATAGCACCTGCCTAATATGGTCATTGTGAAATTAAGTAAGGTGTCATTTGTACAATATTGGACAGTGTCTGGTTGTTTATTATTACAACATAATTATTCACTGTTGTTACTATGCCTCAGTTTTCTCATCTGTAAAATGGGTGTGGCAGGGACTAAAAACCGTAAACACATGAGCGTCTTTGCCTGTGGAGCCTTCACGTCATTTCCTTCTAAGAAAATTTCTGGCATCATTTGCTTGGCTGTTGCCCTTCCATTACTATGCAGACAGGTGTCATCAAGTCTTGAGAAAGCGATGAAGCCAATATTGGGATTCTTGGTGACAAGGAGAGGATGGGCGAGTAGATGCCGGAGGTGAGGGAAGTGAGTGAGTCAAGAGTTGGGTAGAAGGGATGTTGAGTTGGGTAGCAGGGTGCTCTGCTTCTGGAGCAGTTGTGTTGCTGGAAATAGATACTGAGAATAGCAGAGATAGGAGAGGGAAAAAAATTAAGACTTTTGCTTTGTGCTAAGAATGCACTTCCCCTTTGATGTTTTCTCTAGGGACTGCAGTGGAGGTTTGGATTGCCTCCAGTTCAGCTTTTGCCTACCTAATGCTGTTTCTTTGAACCCAACACTGAGCTGAGGCTGGGCCACCAGGAGGTTATCCGTACCGCATTTACAGGGCCCAGTGACGGTGCTGTCCCAGTGCACAGTGAGCGGGGTGGGGGGTAAAGGATTCAGCATAGAGTCAGTGCTTCGTGGATGTTGGCAACCATTCCTATTGTGGTGCATCGTCCTTTCCTGTAACCAGAGGCTGCATGAAGGTCACCCGCTGAAGTAGGCGTAGCTCTCTGGCTCTCTTGACCACAACGATGTCATTGCTTCAGCAGATTGTTTGTTCCAAAAGACACCACCAGTTCTGTGTCCGTCAGAACCACACCGCACAGCATGGAGGCACAGGGGCAGGAGTCTAGAATGCAGGATCTGACTTTGACCTTGCAGTAGGGTACGGACAAGTCACTGAGCCTCCGTTTCCCCATTAGTAAGTGAAGATGATGCCCAAGGTTCTGCTTTACCTTTCTCTGCTCCCTGCAGCAGAGAATCTTTAGGCCTCCTTGAGCACTGGCCACCTGCAGGGCCCTGGTCTGGGGCCCTCAGGATACTCAGCAGCAGGAAAGAGGTGCCTTGACTTGAAAAAGCCCCCTACTCTGGCTGGGAGAAAAGTTCTGAGCTTATTTGTTTATTTACAGTTACCTAATAAAAGTCTGCCTTTGCTGTGCTTCTGTGCCCAACCATTTTGTGACGCCTTTGAGCTGCTATCGGGTGATGCAAATATGGGGTGTGAGTTTCTGAAACACATTTTCTGAGTGACTTTACCCACATCAAAACAAAATATACCACAAACCAGAATTGTATGTGGCCTTCCTTTGTATTGCCAGGTGGCACACTGGCAACAAACCCCATCTCCTTAAAAGGAAAGTTGAAGTGGATAGAAGTTTCTACAGCCCTTCTTCTCTCACTGCCTCCATCTGGTTTATCTCTGATGATGCTCCAGCCTTCCTACGGCTGCCTGCTGCGGAGGCTGGGCGCTCACCAGCCGTGTGTGACCCACATCACAGACGCCCACTTCTCTTTAGACGGGGCTTGCTAAAGGGCCAGGTGGGGCCATAGACAAGAGGAATAAAAGGTCTTCCAACTTGAAAAATCTGGAAACATCCTTGGCTTCCCCGAGGTGTCAGGCGATTACTTACCAAGCTCAGTTTGGTTTAACTGACTTTCCTGAACGTGCAGACCCTGCCAAGAAAAATCTCCCTCCCAACCCAAAGGGCAGATGCCGCAGCCCACACAAGCCCTAAAGTATCTGCACCTGCAGCCCGTGCTCTGAAGCCAGGTGATGCCTGGGAAGGCTTCTGCTGGAGTCTGACCAGAGACAGTGAAGCTGGGAGGAATGCTGCCCAAACAGGGTGGAGACAGGAGCGTCCCACTGCGGAGGGTGTGTCTGTGCCTACTCTTGAGATGCTTTCACCGAGGTGACCCGGGAGGGAGGAGGTGATGCTGAATTCCTGGGTTTACTCCAAGTTGTGGTTCCCAAACTATTTAGACTATGGCCCCTTTCCGCCAAGCAAAAGACCCTGTGGCCCACCAAGCCTGCTCATTCCCACTTTTCAGTGGGAAAAAGTATGGTAACAACAAAGGATGAAAGGGGAAGAGAAAAATAGCCAAACCCATCAACAGAAACTCTGAAAAGTAGTCCTACAAGTAATAAAAATTAATAGAATAGAAGCAATTAAAAACTCTGATGCTTCATTGTAGCAGTCAAGGGTCATAGTTGCAAACTACAGAACTAATTCTACAAGAGGAATTCATTCAAGGATGTCAAGTCATTCCACCACCCTCCGTAGCATCACTTGCTGGGAGCCCTTCCTTTTTCAGTGTGAGATGTGGCCTGGCCGCCTCTGCCTGCTGAACTCAGGTCCATGTCTGAGTCCTAACCGTAAAGAAGGCTGGTGCTGTAAATTCTCATTTCAACCCTGGAAAGGAAATCCTAAGAAAGAAAATCAACCCCAAACCGGTTTGGCTCAGTGGATAGAGCATCGGCCTGCGGACTGAAGGGTCCCAGGTTCAATTCTGGTCAAAGGCATGTACCTTGGTTGTGGGCACGTCCCCTTTGGGGGATGTTCAGGAAGCAACTGATCGATGTTTCTCTCTCATCGATGTTTCTAGCTCTCTATCCTTTTCCCTTCCTCTCTGTGAAAAAATCAATAAAATATATTAAAAAATAATAATAAAAGAAATCAACCAAGCATAGGAAGGGTGCTCCCAAGGTACTGGGTAACGAAAAAAAATCATGACAAATGTCGTCTGCACTAATAACAACTCACCCTTCCTGAGAACGGCAGTAATGCCAGCTCTTGGCCTGCGTGCATACACGGGAGTTTTGCAGTGTTGTTTAATGATGGATGGAGGTCACATGTCTTTTTAGAACAGAGAATTAATGATCTCAGTAATCTCTTATAATTAGCGGACTTTTGTCTATGAAAGACAAGGTTTATTAACTCTCAAAAACTTACTTAGTATGTTCCTAGTTCCCTTATAAAAAGGAAATTCCATGAATGGGTTTTCTTTTGGGGATGATGAAAATGTCCTGAAATTAGATTAAGGTTTTTAATCAACAAATGGTGCTGGGTAAACTGACTGTTCATGTGCAAAGAAATGAAGCTGGACCTTTATCTTAAACCATATTACAAAATGACCTCAAAATGGGTCAACACCCTAAACTTAAGAGCTGAAACTATAAAACTCTTAGAAGAAAACATGAAGGAAAATCTTTATGACATTGAATTTGGCAACGTTTTCATGAATGTGATACCAAAGCACAGGCAACAAAAGAAAATATAGATCAATTGGAGTTTATCAAAATTAATAATCTGGTGCCCTTAAGATACTCAGCAGCATGAACTCAGCAACTTTTGTGTATATCAAAGCATACTATCAAGAAAACCAAAAGACAGCCTACATAATGGGAGAAAATATCTGCAAATCACATACCCAATGAAGGGTTAATACTCAGTATATATAAAGACCTCTTACAACTCAACCACATCGAAAACGAACATCCCATTTCAAAAATGGGCAAAAGACTTAAATAGACATTTCTCCAAAGAAGATATACAAATGGCCAATAAACATATGAAAAGTAGCTCAATAATCATTAGTCATTAAGGAAATGCAAATCAAAACATCAATGAAATAACACTTCACTCCAACTACAATTACTATGATGGCTATCCTTATTTTTTTAATAGAAAAAAACAAATATTGGTTAATATATGGAGAAATTGGAACACACATGCATTGCTGGTGGGAATATAAAATGATACAGCTGCTTTGGAAAAGAAATGGTGGTTCTTCAGAAAGTAAAATAGAATAACCATATTAACCAGCCATTTCACTCCTTGGTATATATCCAGAATAAATGAAAGTAGGAACTTGAACAGAGTTTTTTACATCAATGCTCATAGCAGCATTATTCACAATAGCCAAAAAGATGAAGAGCCAAGACCGGTTTGGCTCAATGGATAGAGCGTCGGCTTGGGGACTGAAGGGTCCTGGGTTCGATTCCAGTCGAGGGCATGTACCTTGGTTGCGGGCATATCCCCAGTGGGGGGTGTGCAGGAGGCAGCTGATCGATGACTCTCTCATCGATGTTTCTAGCTCTCTATCTCTCTCTCCCTTCCTCTCTGTACAAAATCAATAAAATATATTAAAACAAAACAAAACAAAAAAAAACAACAAAAAAAACCCAAAAAGATGAAGAAAACCATGTGGCAACTGATAGATGAATGGATAAACAAAATGTGCTACATACATATGCATATACATACATATGTATATGTATGTATAAAAGCCTAAGTGACCGTTTGACCATTCACTATCATGCACACTGACCACCAGGTGCAGACGCTCAATACACAGGCATGGAAACCTGAAACAGACTTATGAATCTCAGGGGTAAGTGTGAGGAGGGAGGCTGGGAAGAGATTAATCAAAGATCTTATATGGATACTAGAGGCCCTGTGCACAGACTCGTACACAAGTAAGGTCCCTTGGCCTGGCCTGCAGAGATTGGGCCGAAACCGGCAGTTTGATATCCCCCAGGGGGTCCCAGTTGCAAGAGGGTACAGGCCAGACTGAGGGACCCCACTGGAGCATGAATCCGTGCACCAGGACTCTAGTAATAGAATATTATTCAACCATTGCCGAAACTGGTTTGGCTCAATGGATAGAGCGTCGGCCTGAGGACTGAAAGGTCCCAGGTTCGATTCTGCTCAAGGGCATGTACCTTGGTTGCGGGCACATCCCCAGTAGGGGTTGTGCAAGAGGCAGCTAATTGATGTTTCTCTCTCATCGATGTTTCTAACTTTCTATCCCTTTCTCTTCCTCTCTGTAAAAAAATCAATAAAATATATTTTTTTAAAAGAATATTATTCAACCATAAAGAGAAATGCAAATGCATATATGCTACAATATAAATGGACCTTGAAAACTTGCTAAGTGAAATAAGCCAGATACAGAAGGAACAAATATTGTATGATCCCCCTTATCATACAATATTTGTTCCTTCTGTGTTATCCCAAGTACCTAGAATATGTAAATTCATACAGACAGAAAGTATAATAGATATTACCAGGGCTGGGGCAAGAGGGAATAAAGAGTTATTATTTAATGGGTTACAGAATTTATGTTGAAGATGATGAAAAAGTTTTGGATATATATAGTGGTGATGATTGTGAATATATTTAATGCCATTGAATTTTATATTTACAAGTGATTAAAATGATAACTTTTATGTTATGTATATTTTACCACAATTTAAAAAATTAGGTTGTGGAAATGTATACACAACTCTGACTATACACCTATTGAATTGTACAATTTATATGGGTAAATTGTATGTATGTATGTAGATCATATCTAAATAAATGTGTTTTAAAAATACTTGTTCCTGCTTTGATAGTCTCTATGATACGTACATTAATTTATTTATTTATTCAACACATTTTTGTTGCATTCTACTATGCCAACTGTTAGAAATAGGATTATAAATAAAGCAAACCTGCTGAAGCCGGTTTGGCTCAGTGGTAGAGCGTCGGTCTGCGGACTGAAAGGTCCCAGGTTCGATTCCGGTCAAGGGCATGTACATGGGTTGCGGGCACATCCTCGATAGGGGGTGTGCAGGAGGCAGCTGGTCGATGTTTCTCTCTCATCGACGTTTCTAGCTCTCTATCTCTCTCTCTTCCTCCCTGTAAAAAATCAATAAAATATATATTTAAAAAATAAAATAAAATAAAATAAAGCAAACCTGATCCTGGACCTTTCCTTACTTAAAACATTGTAGGTTTAAAAATTTAATCATATCCAAGATTTGTTGGGTATTTATTAATACTGAGCATTGACATAAGCATTTTACATACCTTGTCTCATGAAGTCTTTAAACCATGTACTGAGCTGAGTTCTTCTTGAATAAGGAAATTTGCTCAAGGTCACATAGCCAGGATTTGAACTTGATCTGTCTCACCTCAACACTCGTGCTCTTAACCATTCAACATCACTTGTGGCAGCTGAGTTCCAGCCACCCAACTGGGACATCCCTGAAGACTTGTCCAGTCAGGCTGGCTGATCTAGTGGTGTTGAAGGGAGAGTTAAAATGAGGCAGAATGATCTCCAGGAGATAGTGGCTTTGGAAAATAAGGCCTGAGACAGTCAAATCTTGTATAGCCATTTACATTAATAAGTATAAAGCAAGTATAACCTTACTTTAAAATGGTTATGTGATAGAATTTTAAGTTCAAAGTTGAATTCATATATGAATACATATATTAATAGCACATATATTTACTATTGATTAACATAGACCTTGTTCTAAGTGACATGCATGTATTATCACCTTATTTAATCATCCTGACAGATCCATGATGAAAAGGGTGCATTACTATGCCTAGTTTACAAATGAAGCAGCTGGAGCAGAGAGAGAAAGTATTCGCCCAATATTACACAGTCAGGGGCAGAGCTGTGATTCCTTGACTTGGAGGCCAGACTCTTTACCACCATAGAACTTGCTTTTGTCAATCATGTTAAAATATGCAAAATAGTAGACATGAAACTAGCATCAAGGTAGTAGGATTATAGTGATTTCTCACCTTCCCCCCGCCCCCGAAAATTTATTTTTTATTTTGTGAGACTATATCAGTCATAACAATGATTTGTTTTAGACCAAGAAAACCTGCTATGCAGCTCCCACTTCTGTGAAGGGTATGTCTTGTTCTCATCACGCTCTTTATCAACATTGAAGATCTTCCTTTTTGTTTTGTTTTATTAATTCTTGCCCAAGGATATTTTTCCATTGACTTTAGGGAGAGTGGAAGAGAACGGGAAAGATAGAGAGAAACATCGATGTGAGAGAAACATGGTGATTGTTTGCTTCCTGCACCAGCCCCTGGACAGGGCCTTGGCCGGGGAGAAGCCTGCAACCAGGATAAATGCTGTTAACCAGAATCAAACCCGGGACTTTTGTCCGCAGGCCAATGCTCTATGCACTGAGCCAAACCATCTAGGGCTGAAGATCTTTCTTTAATAATAATAAAAAAATTTGCTTTAACTTATAAGAGAGTCTGTATTGTACCATGGCTAAGAGCAGCACATTCACTGAATTCGAATCTTAGCTCCGATGGTCTCAGTACCTGGGTAACTGCTCACGCCTCAGCTCTGTCCTTGGATAATTAAAATAACAAAACTGTTTCACAGGATTATTGTGGAAATTCAATTGGATGGTGTTTAGAACAAACCTAGAGTGCCTGGCCCTGTGTAGGGTAAATAAAGAACAGGACATTTAGATATTTATGTGGTATCCTGGACTATTAATTCATGGGGTTAAACACTTTTCAGATATTGACCATTGGTATTTCTTCTTTTTTGAATGCCCGCTCACACCCCTTCCTCATTTGTCTGTTGGCCTCTTGATTTTAGTGAGTTTGAGTCATGGACTAAGAGCCTCTGGAAGCTCTAAGTGAAGGGAGGGACGAAGAGTGAAGGTCCCTTTCCCTGTGATCCTGAAGCCTTTATTTTTGTCCAAGGAGCATTTTTTCCAAGATGAGTGCAGTCTCCTCTCTTTCTGGGTTATCACTGACAATCTGCTTCCTCCCTGAGAAATTTTCATCTGCTTTATTTATTTATTTTTATATATTTTATTGATTTTTTACAGAGAGGAAGGGAGAGAGATAGAGAGCCAGAAACATCGATGAGAGAGAAACATAGACCAGCTGCCTCCTGCACAGCCCCCACTGGGGATGCGCCCTCAACCAATGTACATGCCCTTGACCGGAATCCAATCTGGGACCTTTCAGTCCGCAGGCCGATGCCAAACCGGTTTTGGCTTCATCTGCTTTAAAGGGTCAGTCTTTAGAATGGCTGATGCTCCTCCCTGGACTGCTACACTCACAGGTCCCACAGGCCTGATTTCTTTTTTCATCAGTTCAAGTTGCGTTCTGCCCAAATGGCCATGGCGGTAACTGGGCTCTCCGAGACACTATTTCAGCAGCACCTGCACCTAACAAAGGTGTTCCTCCTGAGGAACACATAACACAGAGACCACAAATAGCTGTTCCCCAGCAAAGGGCAAAGGCCCGGAGGACTGCTTAGATTGAGGGCACATTCTTAAGATAGTTCCATCTCCTTTCCCCTCTTGCCTAGCGTCCATCTCCCCTGACTTGGAGACTTGGACAGTCCACCTTTTCCCCATGCTAGGGCAGACGTTGGAGGTTTTTAAATTGCAAATGGAATCAAACCTCCTCTCAGGCAAAGAATCCCTGCCAGAAAAGTTCTTGTGGATACATGTGTTTGGTCCAGGGATTCTCTGGGTGGTTTGGTGGTAATATAAAGTTGGCTACTCATTTTAAGACATACATATGTCTGAGAGAGGTAGAGGGGTGGGGTTATACATGGTGGTATCCCAGACATGGCAAGGGCCAGAGGCCATGGAGGGGATTCCCCCAAAGAAGCACAGACTTTCTAAGAGAAATTTGTAGGGGTTTCCGATAAAGACTGTTTCTCCAACCTGGCAGGGTATGGCTCAGTGGTTGAGCATCAACCTATGAACCAGAAGGTCACGGTTCGATTCCCAGTCAGGGCAGATGTCCAGGTTGCCGATTTGATCTCCAGTGCGGGGTGGGGTGCAGGTGAGGATGGGGCTTGGGGTGGGGGGTTGGGTAGGATGCAGCTGATCGATGATTCTCATCATTGAAGTTTCTGTCTCTCTCTCCCTCTCCCTTCTTCTCTGAAATCAATTATACACACACACACACACACACACACACAGTCTCTCCATGTGAGATGACTTTTGCTTGGACAACACAAGCATTGAAGCTTATGTCCTGGTATTTGTGTGTCACCTGCATTCACCTGCATCCCAGTTCAGGCCATCTGGCTTAGAGGAAAGGGTATTCTTTGAGAGACAGAAAATCTGGGTTGAGTTGAGGCTTTGCTGTTTTTTAGCTTTGTAACCTAGGAAGCAAACTTTGTTTCCTCATCTGGAAAACGGAGGATAACATTCCCTGTTCTGGTCACCTCCTTGCTTGACCGGACAAGTTCGGAAGGCAGGAGAGTCTCTTCTCCTCTTTGAGACGTGGGCGGCCAGCATAGTGTCTGTCTGTCTCAGCATCTCTGTGAGACCTGCAGAACTAAAAGTGTTAACTTGTCTCCAGAAAGAGGTCTGGGAACATTGGTGTGTGTGTGTGTGTGTATGTGTGTGTGTGTGTGTCTGTGTGTTTTCCTGTCAGTCTTCTGTCCTACCATCTGAGCCATGCTGATCAGGGGCACAGTTGAGGGGCTGGTATTTCCTTCGCTCATTCTACTATCTTCTTTAATCTGATGAGAGGCCTGGAGCCTGGTGGAAAAGCAGAGGTGCTCGGTGGTACTCAGGGCCACTTGTGTTTAGAGACATCGGTTTTGTGGATAAGTTCAGTTTCATATACTTTGTGGAGCATCTAGTCCAGGGGTCTGCAACCTTTAAGACATAAAGAGCCACTTGGACCCGTTTCCGAAGGAAAAGAAAACCTGGGAGCCGCAAAACCATTGCGACATTTAAAACAAATATAACACTGCATATATTGTTTCTTACCTTAATGCTATATACCGGATCGTGCAGTTAGCCGTCAATCTGAAGAAAAAAGGGACTTTTTCACTTAATAATGTAAAATATATTTTTGCAAATTAATAGCTAATTAAAATATTTAATTTACCTGGTTAATGGGATTTTTGCTCCTGAACCTCAGTGCACAGTGTCAGCACATCAGGGCTGTAACACGTTACCTTCATTTTCACAAAGGCTTGCAAGTTGTAGGAGCCACGGTAAAGCTTCAAAAGAACCGCATGCGGCTCTGGAGCCGTAGGTTGCCGACACCTGATCTAGTCTGACACGTGTCAGGGAGAGACACAGAGGCAGCAGTGAGGGTGATACCTGCTGCAGAGGGGAGGGGGGCAGACAGGAGCAGGTGAAGCGGGCGGCGGCCCCTGCTCGGGGAGGGGATGCTGAGCAGAGCTTGGAGAGCAGGTGGGAACTGGCCCTTGTGCCCGCTTGGGAGTAAGCCTCTCACCTGTTTGTCTTGGATGAAGAAGAATTTATTCTGGGAGAGGAAAAGAGAGCGCTTATCTCCCGTCACGTAGCACACGGGAGGGGAGGCATGAGTGGCTGCAAAGTCACAGGGGCTGATAAAAATGGAGAGCTGTTTTTCACTGGCTTCCTGGCAGAATGTCAGAGGCGTTCTCTGGCCAGTTTGGTGGGGTTATCATTGACGATCTGCAATCTATCAGAGAGGCTTTGCTCTTTCAGTATATTTTTTTCATAAGGTATATTTATGATTAAAAAAAAAATCCTGATGGTTTGGTCCATGTACTCAGTTAACAGAAAAAAATATGTTTAGCATTTGAGAAAACGGGATGTTGGTGTTCCACAACCTTGTCCATCACATGCCCGGTGCCCTTCGGTAAGTCTCTCAACCTCTCTTGAGTGAGATGCGCTAGAATCTTTCAAGGAAAACGAGCAGTGTGATCCAGAGTAGTGGGAACCACACAGAGTCCTACCCCAGGCACCCCTTCTTTTTCATCCAGATTCCGTCAGGGAAGTCACTGAGACTGCCTGTCCAGTGGGGTGCTCGCCCCTCCTGGCTGCCTTGCCCGGGTGTGAGGATACATGGGACCCAGGATGTAAAGTGCTTCCCAGCTTTCCCAGGCTGCGTGCAGGCAGCATGTCAGGGTGGCACGCAGCCCCCGGCATCAGGTTCAGCGTGGGTGAGACAGGAATCTGCCCCGGCCTTTGAAAGCACATCTCGACAGGCGGTGTCTGTGAAGGTCAGAGCTGCTTCGACATGTCTTGCTCACCGGGCTTTATTTCCTGGGACAGCCTCCTTTGGCTGCAGCCCCAGAAGGTCAAGGGGACAAGGTCTCTCTACTCCTGAGCCTGCCCAGACGGTCTCCTGGCCCCCTTTGGCCTGCCCCAACCCCCTGCAAATCCTTCAGGGCCAGAGGTGGTGCTGGGTTTGGAGAAACCGCGCCTCTGCGCGGTGCTCCCCGCCCGCCTCTGCTCCCGGCTGCGGCGGCGGCGGCGGCGGCTGGCGAGACTCTCCGCGCCTCCCTCCTTCGCGGCCGCCTCCTCCCGCTCCTGCGCCCGCCGCCCTGAGGTCCCCCGTGCGCTCTGCACTTAGAATCAGTGCGTGGAGCTGGATCCTTACAGTAGGTACTTCCTTGCTTTTTTTTCTTTTCTTTTTTTTTCTTCCAGAACTGGGTGCGTCTCAGCGCTCAGGCAGCCGAAGCCGGAGCTGCCTGGGGAGCTCACAGGTCATTGTTTCTGTCCCCCGCGCTGCCCCACGGACTTGCAGGGCAGCGAGCGGTCTGGGTGTTGGGAATGGGACCCCGGGAGGCCGGTGGGAGAAGAAGTTTATCGGGCAGGACGGGAAGAAGGCGATGTAGGGAGGAGGGCTTCCACTCCTAAGGAAGCAATTTTGCTAATGAGCCACCCCAGCGACCGGGCGGGAGGAGGGAAGCATCCTTCACGATCACCGCCCTCCCAGGCCGGCGCCTAGCTCTGGGGGTCGGGGAAGAGGTAGGTGTGCGCGGTGTCGGTGTCTTTACATGCGTCCCCCAAGTGGCAGCAGCCTGGGAACTAACTTTCCAAGGGGAGGATCTGCGCGTTGCCCCGCTTTCGGCAAGACCCAGGGCTCAGCTCCTGGAGCCTGGAATGCCTTCCTGACCCCGCTCCCCTCTCTCTTCCTGGCAGTGGGGAGGAAGTCAGGATTTGCATTTCGAGCAAGGTCGCAGATCACCTGACCAAAAACCCTGGAACAGCTGGGCAGCCAATGCCACTGTGCTCAACTCCCAGCCACCGGCCAGGTCCGCAGCCCATTCCTCCTGCTCCGGGCTGTGGCGGGAGGGGGAAGGGGGGGAAGAGAGGAAGGTTAGGGTGGGGGGAGGGGATGCCAGGGGAGGTAATGTGGCCACTGTTTTGCTGGTGACAGTTCTCTCTCCTTCTCTCTCTCTCTCTCTCTCTCATTTATTGATTTCAGAGAGGAGGGAGAGAGGGATAGAGAGATTAAAAACATCAATGATGAGAATCATTGATCGGCTGCCTCCTGCACGCCCCCCACTGGGGATCGAACCCACAACCCGGGCATGTGCCTGGCCGGAATCGAACTCGGGACCCTTCAGTCCGCAGGCTGACGCTCTATCCACTGAGCCAAACCGGCTAAGGGCGGCAGTTTTCTCTTCTCCACGAAGCTCCAGATTCCGCTGCTGCAATGCAGGCAAGAATGACAGACGCTGGCCGAAAACTGCGGGCAGGGAGTTAATGAGATTGTGTTCGTGTGTCACTCAGTGAGCACGAGTTGCCTTTGTTTCCTGGGGCGGTAGGAAGTGAGCCGGCTGGAGAACTCAGCTGGCGGGATCTTCCAGGAGCTCACCGGGCTGTCTGGGCTGCAGCCCTCTCGCCCTGTGGTCAGATGCCTCCTGCTGCTTAGCACAAAGGACGTTTACCCCTGGTGGCCCGGCCGGGGGAGTGGGGAAACAAGAAGCGCTCCTCCTTTTGGCAGGACCGGTGCGAGGTCTGGGAGGAACCTTCTCTTCTCTTTTGGAAAGAGTGCTTTGTCTTTGCGAGTGATCCTGTGTGCGGGGATCGGCGGGGTCTCGATCGGTGGGGTCTCTGCTTGGAGCGCTACCTTGCTAAATATTTGACTTTGTCAGGTTGACTTCTCCAAGAATTCTCGGGGCAGCAAGGCTGTGCTTTGAGCCAAGGTTTCTTTTCAAGGAAATCCAAGGTGCTGTTTATTTTGGCATGCAGCCTGTTCTGGGATGAAATACAGCATTTTTATTATTGCAGAACGAAGAGAGGCTTGAAGGGAACAAGAGCTCAGAGCTAGGTTTCAATTTCGGAGACGCGAAGGAAGGCTCCTTTGAATTTGGGTTTGAAATTAGAAATGACATTGAAATGGCATCATAAAAGAAATACATGGAGAGAGAGAGAGAGAGAGAGAGAGAGAGAGAGAGAGAGTCAGTCTATACTGCAGGAGTGGGGCCGAACCGGGCAATCCATGCTCCCGGGCAGGCACCCTGCTGGAGCTGTTTCTAATGTGGCCTGGTGATGACACCTTGGGCCGTCTGCCACTGACTGCCTTTTGAATGGGCAGCTTCAGTCCCCACCTCTTCCCTGCCAGCTGGCTTTGGGAGGCCATGTGGAGTGAGGGAGTCACACAAACTCCCCTGCCCCGCATTAACTGGGTAACTTTGCATGGGCCACATAGCCTCTTTGTGCCTTTGTTAACTCACTTGTAACTTGGGGATGTTACCCTGAACTGCCACCTGTGAGGACACAGGAGTTGGGATGACATGGGGAGGGAGTACAGAAAGGAGTCCTGCAGGAATTCTGACCTTCCGCCTGCTTACGGATTAGTAGGGGAGAAGAGCTAGAGAGAGATAAAGCTGTGTGTACTCAAAACATTTAGAACACTGAGCTAATGAGAGAGGTTGGGGCCTAATTGGCATCCTTGATCTTGGGATAGGCCCATAAGCAAATGCAAAGTTGCATAACAACATCAGGTATTACAAGGTTCTGAACACTGGGGATACAACTTAATAGAAACAGGAATAAATTGCTTGAGGTCAAATTTTTAAATGTTTGGGAAGGTTGCAAAATTTCATTTCAAAGAAGAATTCTGTCCAACAAAGCTATTTTCATATTCTGTTGTAACGCAAACAAAGCCGTATGGGTTGATGGGGCAATTATTTCTCAATTCCACTCACCTAACCACATCAAACACCCCACTTTCATTCAAAGAAACTCCCCTTAGCTAAATGCCAAGCTGTCCACCACAAGGAGCATGGACCAGAGTGGAGAAGCCTGAGGTGGGCGGGGCTGGAAGAGGCATGATGTGGGCATGACAACCCCCTCTTTTCTTCCTGTGTTAGAGCTCTTTCGAGTGAAGCTTGCTGAGCCCTCTGCTTCAGAGAGTTGGATGTCAGCTCCATTTAATTTCTGTAGCCTTGGAATGATTAATTTTACTAAAATTAAAGTCTAAGAGAACTATTAGAGACCTCCAATATTACAGTTGTGTGTGTGTGTGTGTGTGTGTGTGTGTGTGTGTGAGAGAGAGAGAGAGAGAGAGAGAGAGAGAGAGTGTTTTAATGAAACTTGATCTAATGTGTGCTGCATAATCATTTGAAACCTTTGATCTGATACATGAAGGGCTGAACCCAACTGCAGCCAAAGGCAGGGAGTGTGCTTGAACTCTCGGAGGTGATAGTAGTTTGTTTGTGCAGCCACAGGTCCATCTGCACCCAGGCGGCCCCCTCTCGCTCAGGTGGAGCCTTGCTGCTTGGTGCACAGCCTTGGAGAAGCAGGTGACGCTGCTGGCCAGGTGGCCTCCTGAGAGAGAAGTTACTTCTCTGTGCCCAGAAGGTGTTTCATGTACACTCGCGGGAGAAGAGAAGCGTGGGGGTCAGGAACATTTCCCCTTACACAGAGAGCTAGGAACCAGTCACAGCACCAGGCTAGCTTATAGGGATGGACAAATGTTTGCAAATCACTCCTGCTCCCTGCACAGGCTTGGAGTCAGTTAGACTTGAGGATGAATTCTGCTCCAGTATTTGGTTGTTATGTTACTTTGGACAGACCTGTAAACTCTCAGCCTCAGTTTCCCTATCTGAAAAATGGGGACAATAGTAATTCTCTCAGGGTTAGGGAACAGATTGCATGAGATTATTTATGCCAAGGGCTCCAGGCTCTCCCTATTGCTCAGTAATGTTATGGGGTGGGAGGAAGAGGGGAGCAAAAGGGAGAGGAGAAGCCGCAATGATAGAGAAACAGGATGAGGGGCCAAGCTTAGGGTTTGTGTCCTCCTCCTTTTCTTCCCCAGGCTTCACCTGGAAGCTGCCGAGCCTCTGGGAGGCTCCACCACTGGCTGCAGACTGTGGACATGCAGCATTGAGATTGGTAGTCGTGTCTTCTGCCTGGGAACCTTCTCTTTCTTTTATTTATTTAAAAATTATATTTATTTTATAAATTGAGAAAATTATATTTATTTTTGAAAACCAGTACAATGCGTTCTACAATGACATAGAATGCATTGTACTGGTTTTAGATGTATAACATAAAACATAACTATTTGATATATGTATGCATTGCAAAATCATTACCTCAAAATATTTAGTTAATATCCATCACCACCATAGTTACAATTTCCCCCCCTCATGATGAGAACTTTAAGATCTACTGTCTTAGCAATGTTCAAATATACAATACAATATTATTAACTACTAGTGGCCAGTGCATGTATTCGTGCACATTGAAAGGAAAGTAATTAGAAGAAATATTTTAATATCACTATTAGCCCTTTCTCTATAATAGAAGTGTCAACCAAATTCACAATCAACAATGACAGATCAAAACACATGCAATGCATTTGGCACCAATAAGAGCTTTATATGTATCATGCATGAGAAAGTCAACGTTTATTTTTAAACTAGAGACCTGGTGCACGAATTCATGCACTGTGGAATCTGACTGGCCTGCCTTGATTAGGGCTGATCTGGGGTGGGGCCAGCCAGGGGGAGGGAACTTGGGTGGTTGGCCAGCCATCCCCGACCCCTGGTCAAACTCCCTATCGAACTCCCAGTCAAGGGGACAATTTGCATATTAGCCTTTTATTATATAGGATTGCCAATGCATGTCATATGTACCAGCCGGCCAGTCAGTTGAATGGATGGACAGTAGGTCACTTAGCCTTTTATATATATAGATGGTCACTATGCTGTACATTACGTGCCTAGGACTTAGATATCTTACAACAGCAAATTTGTGTGTGTGTGTGTGTGTGTGTGTGTGTGTATATATATATGTATGTATATATATATGTATGTATGTATGTGTATATATATATATTTAAATACAAAGCCATCTTTTTATTTTTATTTTTTTATTTTTAAAATATATTTTATTGATTTCTTACAGAGAGGAAGAGAGAGGGACAGAGAGTTAGAAACATCAATGAGAGAGAATCATCCATCAGCTGCTTCTTGAACACCCCCTACTGGGGATGTGCCCGCAACCAAGGTACATGCCTTTGACCGGAATCAAACCTGGGACCTTTCAGTCCACAGACCGATGCTCTATCCACTGAGCCAAACCGGTTTCGGTGGAAATTTGTATATTTTGACCCTTCACCCATTTCATCTGTCCCCTACCTCCTGGCAACCATCAATCTTTTCTCATTTTGTCTTGCTGTTTAGATTCCACATATAAATGAGATTATACATTTGTCTTCCTCTGCAGGATTTACTTCATTTAGCATAATGCCCTCAAAGTCCATCCATAATTTCACAAATGGCAAGATTTTCTTTTTTTTTGTTTGTTTGTTTATGGCTGAACAATATTCCGTTATATATCTATATAGATATATCACATTTTTTTAAATCCATTCATCTATTGATGAACACTTAGGCTTTTACAGAAGTTTTTCTTTCTAACATGGGTGACCCTCCCTCACCCCAATTTGGAACCCCCTATCCCCTAATTTCTCTACTCCAGCTCTATGCTACCCCCAAACTTAAGTACTTTTTGCCTCCAAGCTACGCGAGGTGCTTAGTGTCAGTGCTGCTTCTGCCAGGAGTGTGTTTGCCTATAGAAACCCTGCCTGACCGTCCGGGCTCTGTTCCACCTGCACAGGGAAAGGCCCTTCTGGCAGCTGTGTGGATCATGTTTGGGAGGAGCCAAGGCAGGAGCAGGGCCAGACTTCAGAGGCAGTAGCAGTACTCATAGAAAGAAGGTGCATGGCCCAGCCAGTATGGCTCAGTGGTTGAGCATCAACCTATGAACCAGAAAGTCATAGTTCGATTACCAGTTAGGGCATACACTGGGTTGGCAGGCTCGATCCCGAGTAAGGGCCATGCAGGAGACAGCCAATCGGTGATTCTCTCTCATTATTGATGTTTTTATATTTCTCTCCCTCTCCTTTCCTCTTTCTGGAATCAATAAAAATCTATTAAAAGGAAGGAAGGAAGGAAGGAAGGAAGGAAGGAAGGAAGGAAGGAAGGAAGGAAGAAACTGCATGAAACTTTCTGTTAGGCAAACTTCAGACTTCCTCTTATTTAGCAGACCTGATAATTCCCAGCCGTCTTCTCCAGTTTACTTATTTGTCCCCCCTTTTTCCATCCTGGGTTGCTGGAGGCCATCCTCCTCCTTCTCTCACTCCCCGTTTTCCTCAGTCCTTCCCTCATCCCTGGGACACTTTTCTGGTCTGAGTGCATTGTAGAGCACATTAAAATTCCTAAAACAACCCAGTTTCCACTGCTGATGTGCCACAGATAATTCATTATTAGGATGTGTGTGGAGTTACAATCACACACAGAAAACAATTTTCTGGGTGATTTATTATAATAGCGACCGAAGGCAGGTTGTTTACTATTTGAAGAAAGAATCTGGGGAATGGATTAAAACTTTGGGGGAAATTTATGATCAAACCTCAAGGTGCCCTAATTCAGAGTCAGGACAGTCTGCTGCTTGAATCGTGACTGATGGTTTCTGGCCACCCAGACTGCACTTCCCCTTGTTAGGCCCATGGTTGGAAATCACCTCTAAGTATCAGCTCCTAGTCAGCACCTACAATGATCTCATCTTTGTCTTGAATCTGATTGGGATGCCATAGGTCGTTAGCAGGTACTCTGATTCCAGCTTTTTCATTAAATAGATTATAATGATTTTACCATGATGGGGGTGGGGTGGGGTGAATAGATTTCAGTTTTGTGCAAAGAACAACGTGCTGGCTATCGGAGCCCTGGGTCTGGTCCCAGCTCCTTCACTAACACACCGCCGAGAGGCCTTGCACCAAGCAATTAACTTCCGAGTCTCAGTTTCCTCATCTGCCAAGTGAGTAGGTTGGGCCAAATGCTTCCTTTGGTGTCAGCCATTGCTAACATTCCCAGGATTGGAATCTAGGGTGCATCCAGGCATCCTTGGAGGCCTATGAGCTCATGGGCTCCTCCGGGACAAAGGCAAGGATGGTCATTCCTTTCTTTGGTGCTGTATTCCCTCCATACTTACTTTAACTCTAATGAGAATCCCCACTTTTCTTTCTTTCAGAACTGTCCAACACATTTGACAGACTCATCGGATGAAGAGTGCCTAAGAGACTGACGATCAGCATTTCCTAAGATGGAGAAGACAGATGGTAGGCAGGCTGTTTTGTATCCTTGGTTTAATGTGAGCATTTGAGTTGGAAAGGGATTTTATACATCACAGAGATAGCCTATGGGATGTCTGATTGCCTAGGATTGGGCTGAAACTAACAGATAGACATCACTCTCACAATCCAGGACCACTATCTCCTAATTGCTCACCTGCTTGCCTGATCAACCTTAACCACCTCTGCCTGCCAGTCTGATTGCCCTAACTGCCCTCCCTGGCTTGGTTGCCCCTCACTGCCCCCCTCTTCCAGACTGGTCACCCCTCACTGCCTCCCTGCCATATTGGTCACCCCCAACTATCCCCCCATGCCAGCCTGGTTGTTCCCAACTGCCCTCTGCCAGCCTGGTTGCCCGTCACTGCCCCCCCTCTGCTGACCTGGTCACCCCTCACTGCCCCCCCTACCAGCCTTGTCGCCTCACGCAGCCTGCTGTTCGGTTGTTACTGTGAGGGCATTGTGACCAATTTACATATTATCCTTTTATTAGTATAGATTGATTTTATGGAGAGGGAGGGAGAGGAATAGTTGAGACACTGATGAGAGAGAAACATCAATCAGCTGCCTCCTACACGAACTACACTGGGGATCAAACCCACAAGTGAGGTACATGCCCTTGGCTGGAATCAAACCTGGGACCCTACAGTCCCCAGGCCAACACTCTATCCACTGAGCCAAACCTGTCAGGGCACTGCCCTCATTTGAGAGTTGAGGAACTTGAGGTCTAAGAAAGAGGCATAATATGGTAAAATTCATATCTTTGAGATTCTCCAAGTCATTTCTCTGAGCCTCATTCTCCTCATTCATCTGTTAACTTTGCTGTGTAATCAAACCACTCAAAAAATGTATCAACTTAAAGATATTTATTATTTCTCAAAAAGACTCTGTAGGTTTGGCTGGGCTGTTATTTTGTCAGGGCCAGCTTGGCTGAACTTTGCTGGGCCCATGTGTCTGAGGTCTTCTGGGTGACTCGGCCGCATGGTATAGAATGGCCACACTCACGGGCCTGGTGGTTGATATGACTCCCTATCACCTGGTGCGTTGGTGATAATTTGACAAGTATCTTTCTTTGTCCAGCAGGCTAGCTGGGGATGGGGGTGGGGGCTTGTTTGGTGGCACAATGGTTCCAAGCACAGTAAGAACAGATTCCAATGAGCAAGTGATTTTCAATCCCTGCAGGTGTCACATTTGCTGTTGACTTATTGGCCAAAGCAAATCACAAAGCCAAGCTCAGAGTTAGTGTAGGAAGGGAGTACCCAAGGCTGGAGTGTCATTGTAGCTATTTTTGCAAACAGTCTATCCATAAGCAGGTATTAGTACCTACTCCACAGGGTTGCTAAAGGACTAAATGAGATAATATAAGATTGGTGAGTAATACTATTTAGCACTATGAATATTCCCCGCCTTCCCTTCCAGGAAATTTGCAGAGGGTCATAAACTGGATCCGATGATTTGATTTCTAATGAAAGGCTTTTTCCAGATCACCAAATGTCAAGAAACAGGAGAGCCTATATTCTCCCTTGAATCACATGGCCCTTCTCTGGTGCAGGACTTAGGGACCAGACAGCAGCTCCAGCGCTGCTGCTTCTGTCTTTCCAAATGAAGTCACCATATATTTCAAGAGTCTGTCTTCCTCCCCAGAGAGCGGCCTCCTCAGTGCATCCCTGGAAGTGATCCCACAGAACACCAACTAATTCCCTGAGCGCCCCGGGGGCCTGTCATTTTTACTGCCTCATTTGTCCCCACTCAGCACCCTCGAGAACTGCTGCTCTCCACACGATTAACCACAGCCAGCTCAAGAAGGGCACCCCTCCCTTCAGACACACACATCTCACACAATAAAGGCAGAAGAGGGAAAACATGTCATAGCTGTCTCGGCCTTTTGAAGTGGCTCATCTAATTTCCCTTCTTTCCATCTGTATTTCTAACCACTTTCTCTCTAGTTTCTGTTTTTCCCATTTCCTTTAGAATCTGAGCATAGGCTTCTGGACTTTCTTTTCTCACTTTCAATGCCTCTGATTGGCTTGCTCACCTGCCAATCTCCTCTCTCTCTCTCTCTCTCTCTCTCTCTCTCTCTCTCTCTCTCTCTCTCTCAATATATTTTATTGATTTTTTTACAGAGAGGAAGAGAGAGGGATAGAGCTAGAAACATTGATGAGAGAGAATCATCGATCAGTTGCCTCTTGCACACCCTCCCACTGTGGATGTGCCCGCAATTAAGGTACATGCCCTTGACCGGAATCGAACCTGGGATCTTTCAGTCACAGGCTGACGCTCTATCCACTGAGCCAAACCCGTTTTGGCCCAATCTTCTCTTTGTCCCACAAGGTCATTACTGTGGCACCTCCCTTCTTTCCTTGTCCCCTTCTAATGCCCTTTCTCATGTCTGTGTGCAACTCCTAGGCTCATGACTGTGTTTGCAGATCCTTCCCAGGGGTCTAGTCATTGGGTGTGCTTTCAGACCAAGACTCTGTAGGCTTTGTAGGTAGCTCTGAGTTTCAAGTGTCTTACTTTTTCTTCTCTCCTGACTCATTTTTCCAGTTTCTTCAGAATTAATTTTTTGGACTATCTTTCCCCCTTGAGGCTGTAGTCCTAACGCAGAGATAAATATTCTGAGGAGAGAGCACATTTTTAGCCAATCCTCCCCTGCCTATCCTTGTCTTCCCGCCCCTTTGTGGAGTACCTGTGCCATGTTCTCTATCGAATTACTGCCAGCAATCACAACTCTGTAAGGTAGGCATTAGTGCCGCCATGTTACAAATGGGGAAATTGAGGCATAGGAAAATTAAGTAATTTGCTCAGAATTACAGAGATAAGAGATGACAGAGCCAGGATTCAAATCCAGCCAGTTTGGGCAATGTGTTGGTTTATTTGATCTGAAATTTATTTTGAGCAGACAGTCCTTCTAATTAATTCTTACCCAGGCCAAATGCCCAGAATTCTGAGCTCCTGCATACCTGTCACCAGGTAGAATTAAGAGGAGCAGAGCTTAATGTGAGCATGGTTTCCCAGCGTATCGGATCGAGCTCCCTCATTCAAGGTCCGGCATTCCTCTTGCACTGGGAGAAAGACAAAGCATGCAGAATGGCAGGTGGCAGGCATAGCAGCACAACGGACCAGGGTGTGTGTGTGTGTGTGTGTGTGTGTGTGTGCGCGTGTGCCCTAGTGATAGCCCAGAGTGCTAACTTAGGGAAGCACCTATTAAAGCTGTCATCCTGGATAGCTGCTCAGTCTCACAAACTCCTTTGGTTCCCTCCGCCTTCTTTCAGGAAGATTTTTGCCTTTGAATCTTCTGTTTCCAATTTGATACTATTATTGTGTTTGTGCTCTGGAGCCGCTCCCAGAAGCCACTTGGTAAATTAGTGCATTTCTACTTATTTAAGGCCGAGAGAGAGAGAGAGAGAGAGAGAGAGAGAGAGAGAGAGAGAGAGAGAGATAATGCAATTTCTTTTCTTTAAGGAGAGTTCTTTGCCTTCTGGGCCATAAATCTGCTCTCCACTTAACTTTAGACAACTATCTCCTCTCTGACTGGGCCTATCCCTGTAACCCAGGAGTGCTGAGTGCACCAAGAGGCCTAAGGATGTTGCAGAGTGCAGCTGGTAAAGCTAATTGGGAGCAATTGCTCTCATTGACTGAATCTACCGGTGTGCCTCTTTGGAGGAAAGCAGGTTGGTAAACAATTGTGCTGGTAAATGTGAACTGGTTTGGAGCTTTCTGGGCTGGAGTCGTGTTTACTCCTTATCTGCCTGGAGTCTAGATGTCTGCCAGAGAAGCTCTGGAATGAAAACCATCCTGGGTATCTGCAGGGATGCTTTATTCTGTTCCCTGCAGTGGTTGTGATGTAATTACCCACAGGCCCTGCAGCTCTGCAAGCATTGAGGCTGATAGGGGTGTTAGTGTTCATGCGTACAGCATTCACGTGTCTACTGGCTTCCTTTAGTTCTGTGGAGATAACTGTACTTCCCCAAGCACGGAGGGCCACCTGACAAGCACGTGGCCCCTGCCAGAAGGAGAAGTCAGATAGGCAAGTGGGAAGAGCTCAGCCCCCATATATTGCCTTACAAAGGATTCAGCATTTTGGAGAAAGAGAGTGTGTGTAGATGATTAAAGAGGAGTCCAAAGATGAAAGATAATTTTGAAAGGCATTGAGGGAAGTGGGGATCAGAGGATCTCCAGCTAAAGGAGCTAAAGACTCCCTTGTCTAGGACCCCACAATTTGTCCTAAGGCAGGTGGACAAAGGGTAGGGTAACAGAAGCATTGTCAGTTTGGGTAATAGCTGACAGCTGTTCAGGTGTTCGGCCAATAGGAGGCAATAAAATGCCCTGAGCTGTCTGGCAGTTAACAATCCTATTCAGGTTTGGAGGAAGTGCTGTTTAGTTTACAGGTAAACTACATATGTGGCTCACCTTTGTTGAGCCTCCCAAGTCCCATCATGGAACTCTTGTAATTATTACATGCTGGAAATATAGACCAGGTTCTAGAATACATATTCTTGGCCTCTGTGCTCTCCACGAATGTCCTGTCCTGAACTCAGCATTTCAGAGCATGGTTAGCAGAATGTCACAGAGATAATAAAGGGTGTCATGTGAGCAACATCAAAAGGACAAAGGCTGTTTCACCTGAAGAAGGAGCTACTTGGGAACAAGCCTCTATGGATTCAAATACTTGAAAGACTGGCTTGTTCTCAGTGACTTCTGTTGGAGTCAAGAAAATGAGCGATGGTCCAGCCAGTGTGGCTCAGTTGGTTGAGCATCATCCCATGCACTAAGAGGTCACATGTTTGATTCCTGGGTAGGGCACATGCCCAGATTGCAGGCTTGACCCTTAGGAGAGGATGTGCAGGAAGCAGCGGATGGATGCTTCTCTCTCATCAAGGTTTCTCTCTCTCTCCCTCTCCCTTCCTCTCTCTCTAAAAATATAAACAAATCAGTGTTGCCTTGGTGTGATGGAGAACTGTCTGATGTCCCATGAGAGTTTGGGCTACCCTGAAAAGTCACGAATTCCCCATCTCTTGGAGGATGTATGCCAATGTCCCTTTTGACATCATATGTCCCTTTTCCCTCAACCCTGTTTTCTAGTTTGTGGAAAAAAAATAAATAAATAAAAATGTGGCATTCCTTACTTGGCATGAATTTTTGAAAGTGAAGTTCATCTCTGTTAAGCACTAAGAAGTTTTCAGATGAAAAGGAGTATGGGCTGTGCATGATTACGTGTTCCCAAGCTCTCTGATCTTCACCTAGAGTAGGGGTGTCGAACTCAATCAGAGAAGGGGCCAAAATCTAAAATCCAGCCTAAATCGCGGGCCGAATGGTTTACTGAACAGTCATAAACTGACAATGTCATAAACTGACAGCGGAGTGCAGTGATGACAGCGCGGTGCGGGCCACATTGCAAGGCCTGGCGGGCTGGATTTGGCCCGCGGGCCTTGTGTTTGACACATGTGACTAGAGGCTCGGGCGTCTGAGGAGGGTTAAATAACGTAGAAGGCTGACTTTGATGTCTCTGCTTTTATCAAGGTTTACTCGTACCTACCTGAATAATGCAAGGTTCTTTAATGTTGAGACAATTATAGCTCATCCTTTGAAACTTTCCATATTCATAATTTCCAATTAGCACCTTGATATGGCAAATTCCTGGCCACTTTACTTCAGCAATTACACGACTCAAACCCAGTAAAACAGCGGGAGACCATTTTATTTTGCCGGTCTGCAGGCAGATTCCACCGTAGTAACTGAGTTGACCTACTGCAAATTGGAAACTATTTCCTTACGCATTTCCTTGCAGACTTTGCCTAAGTACACATTGATTTAATGATATGGATTCTTAGCGCAGCCAAAAGACTGTGAGCATTGCAGTATCATTTAGAGGCTGGAACATGCAGGAGAAAGTCAACATCACAGATAGCAGCCCTCACCACCTGTGATTCTGATTAACGTTGTGCTTCCTCTTTTACTTGCCTTGTGTCTTCCAGCCAAAGCCCAGTCCTCTCAGGGGGACGAAGAGAAAGGCCCTCCCAAGAGCCTCCCCTACTCCGTGGAGACCCCATATGGCTTTCATTTAGACCTGGACTTCCTCAAGTATGTAGATGACATTGAGAAGGGAAACACCATCAAGAGGATTCCTATCCACAGACGGGCCAAGCAGGCCAAGTTCAGCACGTTGCCCCGAAACTTCAGCCTTCCCGACAGCGGGGCTCGCTTGCAGACTGCTCTTTCCCACCAAACCTGGTCCCCAGCGCTGGCCAGGAAGGTGTCGCTGGGGACGGAGGAGCGAGCCCAGTCTCTGCCGCCGGGGGAGCACCCCCAAGCCTCCCAAGCGGGTGGCAGTGAGGGGAGCTACCACAGGAAGGCCCTGCTGGCCGAGGCCGCCAGGCAGCTGGAGGCCGCTGCCCCCCGGGACCCCGAGCTGCCCTCCGGGAGCGGACGGCCCCAGCTTTTGAGAGCATCGAGCATGCCGGCCACCCTGCTGCAGAACAGAGCCTCGGAGGACCCCAGCCTGAACGCAGGGCCCCCCACACCTCCTGCCCTCCCTCCACTTGCAGCCTTTGGCCCCGCGGAAGGATTTGCGGGTGTTCACGACTCCACCCCAAGAGCTGCCACCCAACCCACAGGCAGAGAGTTTGGAGACCTGGTGCCAGGGATTCCGGAGCTGGTCCGGGAGAGGGTGGAGCCTCCTCGGGGTGCAGAAGAGGCCCCTCCGCAGCACCTGTCTCTCCCAAGGCCTCCCTTCTCACCCCAGAATGCACTTGTAGTTTCAGAGGATGCAAAAGACAACCTTCCCCCCAGAGGAGCGGAGGTGGTGGTCAGCCCTGGCTGCCCGACGCCAAGCCCCCCACCTCTGCCATCCCCCATCCCGGAGACTGAGCTCCCCCTGGAAGAAATCGAGCTCAACATCAGCGAGATCCCGCCCCCGCCTCCCGTGGAGGTGGACGTGAGAAGCGTTGGCATCCGGGTCACGGAGGAGAGCCTGGGCCTTGCCCCCGCGGATCCTGGCAGCGTCTCCAGCCTGAGGCAGCAGCTCCTGGCCCTGGAGGGGGAGTTGTCAGGGAAAACAGAGGAGCTGGCCCAGGTCAGAGCTGCCCTCCAGCAACAGGAGGAGGAAATCGAGGTCAAGAGGCAGAGGATTCAAGAGCTGGAGTGCACGGTCGCTCAACTGGCAGAAAAGCTGAGCCACGAGAACAACAAAGACACCCAGGGCCAAGTGGATGCCATGGTCAAGACCGAGCCTCTCCAGGGACTCCTGACCAGGGAGTCGTGTGACAAGAGCATTGGTGTGAACCTTCTGAGCAGCACGGAATCGGAAAGTTGGGGGGCCCGAGGAGAGGAGGATGACCTGTGTGGGCAGGACAGTCATCAACAGGGGGATCAGAGCCCAGCAGAATTTGTGCCACCATCCCAGCTGTCACTGCCGCAGGACCCCGAGATGGTCCTCGCCTCTTCTTTACATAGCTGCCTCTCCACTGAGCTCAGGATCGAAGAAGCAAGCTCTGAGCCGGAGGGAGACCCTCTGGTCGAGGGAGCAGGAGACTCTTCATGGAGCAGAGACACAAAGGCTCCCTCAGCCGGGAAGGAGGAGGCCAAGTCAGAGCTCCCGGGGAAGGAGGGCCCGGGCAGGCCACCCAGCTCACCCACAGATGCCACTATCGGGCAATACGTTAAGAAGATCCAGGAGCTCCTGCAGGAGCAGTGGAACTGCCTGGAGCACGGGTACCCGGAGCTGGCCAGCGCCATCAAGCAGCCCGCCTCCAAGCTCAGCAGCATCCAGCGCCAGCTCCTGAGCTCCCTCAACCTGCTGCTGTCTGCCTACTCTTCCCAGGCTCCAGCCCAGGAGTCCCCGGCCCCCTCCACTCCTCCACCAAAGGGTAAATACGGGTGCCCGAGACAGGGAACCATGTCTCCTTAATGGGACAAGCCAAAGGGGCTTTAATTGCATGCATATGTTTTTAAAAGATTTAAAGGAATTTTAAATTTTTAAAAGGAACCTAGTGTAATAAAAACTGACCCATGTAACAGTGGAGGCTCTGTGCCCCTATTCGTGTCCTTGCTCTGAGGTTAGGATTGACTGCAGGATGCACAGCTGTTCAGATATATACAGGGCACAGAGATGCAGGGGGTGAGGGGGTGGGAGTGTCTATATAGGAGCTTAAGTCCAGCCCACTCTCCACCTCTTCACTTGCCCAGCCTTCAGCACTGTGTCCACCCAGAGGGGTGCCTATAGCTCATTTGCATGGCACAAAGGCAAGGTCTAGGGTGGACAGTGGCCCAGGTTGTATGTGCTCTAAACCTCAGCCTCCCTTCCTTGTTTCCTGAGATCCTCTCTGGTTCCTATACATTAGAGGTTTTCTCCGGCCTAATTTTGCAGGAATGTTATATTGAGGTCTGAATATTGTGTGTGTGTGTGTGTGTGTGTGTGTGTGTGAGGGCGGGGGGCGGGGGGTTGAGTGACACATGTTGACCTTTTGGCTGAGCGGCATTTCCTCTTGTAACAGACCATACACTGTTGAATAAAGTGGAACCATATTTTGCTTTGCTCAATGAGCAGCATGCGAGTCTGCTTCCTGCCACAGATTGCAAATTGCCTGCTTTCTCATTATTCCGTGCTAGTTCTAGTCTTGCCCATTAGGAAATGCCTCCTCTGCCTTTGAGCACAGCCAGACTTGTGCTCTTGCTCATGTGTCTCCCATGCCTGTCCCACATCACAGTGTCAACTGGCCGAGGTGGGAGTGGAGGTGGGACCAGGAGTCATGTGAACTAATTTCTGTGCTTAGAACTAATTGACCACCTCTTTCTCTGCCATTTGCTGAGCAAGGCTGAGCCTCAGACTTCCCAGCTGTAAGACATAGACAACAGTGGCACCCACACCACAGGGCTTCTTCTAAAGAGTGCCCCCACTGTCAGCCACAGGGGCTTTGTGACCAGGGACACTTCAGCTGGCACTCCCCAGAAGGCTAGGCCTCCTCCAAGACCCTCAACATATTTGGTGGACATCATCCCGTTCCCTGTCCCTTTCTCCCTCTTCACACACCTTCACTCTGGATCCCCTCAAAGCAAGAGTCTCGGTTTTGCTGCCTCGCCAAGATCATTCTAACCTGTGCTGTTGTGTCTGCCTAGAGCTCTCCCCGTCGACCAGCCTTAAATCCATAATGAAAAAGAAAGACTATGGCTTCCGTGCAGGAGGTAATGGGACCAAAAAGAACCTTCAGTTTGTTGGGGTTAACGGTGGGTAAGCATCGCTCGTGAAGCCCAGACTGCCCCCCACACTGCCTCTCCCTCTGTCGTCTCCACACTCTTTTCCTAGGGGAAAGCATCTGGTTTTCATTCTCCTTCAAGAGAATTACTCTCCACGGCCCTTTAAAAACTCCATCTCGGGTTTGCATGTGCTTGGCTCCTTGCCAGCTGTGGTCTGTTGGATCCTGTGCTTTTAATATGTTTTAGCTTTGGTGTCCCCGGGGCCAGGATTCCAGGTGGTTTCTGGGAGTCCGAGGGACACGTGGGCCCTTTAAGGAAGACATGTAAGCTGAACCACAACACTGAAACTAGGACAGACTCTTCATTTGTTGAACTTTAAGTTTCAGCCTTTTAATTCCCACCCCCCCTTTCTTTTACTAACTTAGGGCAACCCAAACCAACATTTTTTAGGAGGAAGAAAAACAACCAATGTCTGTTGGCTTAGAACATGAACTAAACCGTATATATTTCAGAGAGTAAATCACTGATCTAGAATATTTTCTAAATAAGTTATTCAATACGCATTTCTGAAATGCCAACAATGTCTTAGGTGGTGGGGATAAAAATGTCAAATAAATCGTGGCCCCTTGCCTTTAGCTCACAGTGTGGGCCTGGGAAAAGATAACACAGGAAATAGAGAGATGTTGATAAGATGAGATGAGTTCTAATAAAGAAGGAAGCGTAGGCTGCTATGGAAACCCAAGGAGGGGTACCCAGCCCAGCCAGTGCGGGGGTCTAAGAGGCTACTTAGAAGTGGTAGGAACCCCGGTTTATTTGGGTCAGACAAGGAGGAAGAAGATACCAGATTCAAACAACAGTGACATTACTGTTGCACATTCTGTGAGGGAAACGTCAGAAATGATGAAGTGGGGTCATAGAAGAGTTGCTCTTCCCACTCCTTCTAACGTCAGACACTGAGGAGAAGCTGTTTAGGGTTGAGCTTTCACCAGTTCATGTACAGAAAAGGAGGATCAGCCTAATCTCAAAGTGTAAAGCAGGCCCCCTATTGCTGGCTCCTGACTTTCTTCCTTCCAACGTGCTGAGGCAGGCCCATCTCCGGGGCCTTTGCATCTGCTGTCCACTCTGCTGAAAGTGCTCCCTTCCCAGACAGTGCTCAGTAGCTGTCACTCCAGTGTAGTGGTTTCCAACCGTGGCTGCACCCGGGGGAGCCTTTAAAAATAGCAGTGCCCAGGTCTCCCCGAAGGCTCCCGTTTAATTAGTCTGCAGTGTAGTACAGGTACTGGGAATTTTAAACACTCTCGAGTGATTCTAATGTGCAGCCAAGGTTAAAAAGTTCTGCTTGAATTAAAGTAGTCAGTCCCTCCTCCCATCACTCTAACCCCATGGTTGGCAAACTGCGGCTCAAGAGCCACGTGCGGCTCTTTGGCCCCTTGAGTGTGGCTCTTCCACAAAATACCACGGTCTGGACAAATCTATTATATTTCGAAGAAGTGGCATTTAGAGGAAGTTTAAATTTAAAAAATTTGGCTCTCAAAAGAAATTTCAATCATTGTTCAGTTGATATTTGGCTCTGTTGATGAATGAGTTTGCCGACCACTGCTCTAGCCCATTACTCTTTATTATTTTATTCAATTCTCTATTTTTTAAAAATGTATTTTATTGATTTTTTTGCAGAGAGGAAGGGAGAGGGTTCGAGATTTAGAAACATTGATGAGAGAGAAACATCGGTCAGCTGCCTCCTGCGTACCCCATACTGGGGATGTGCCCGCAACCAAGGTACATGCCCTTGATTGGAGTCGAACCTGGAACCTTTCAGTCCGCAGGCCGATGCTCTATCCACTGAGCCAAACCGGTCAGGGCTCAGTATTTACTATTTGAATATATATTTTACGCCTCTCCCTACTAGAATATAAGCACAGTTAGGACAGGGACTTTGATGCACACTTAGAATGGTGCCTAGCACATAGTAGGTGCTCAGTAAATTTCTGTTGCGTGGATGAATGAACAAACTTTCAGGTGAAGTTTTTATGGAAACCATGTTAATATAGGAGCTGCTTGGTAAACATATTGCATCCCCTATTAACCACAAAAGCAAAAGGTTGTTCCAAGCACAACAGAGGAAGAAATATTCAGGGCTTAAACAAGGCAGATTGTGAACACACCAAACAACAGGCTGGGTTTGCAAATACAGTAAACATAGGGGCCACCATTCAGAGAAAGGGCATGAAGGGGTTCAGTGTAAGCTGCAGTCTCCCCAGTCTCTGTGGCAGTGTCTAGAGGCCCTAAAGCCTGAAATCTTCGTCCATTGGAGGTCTCCTGTTGACTATCAGCAGAGGAACCAATACATCTCCCAGGACTTTCCTCCGTGGTCTCTGATCTGCCACCTTAATAGAGTCCCATATAATTAAACATGAGGATCATAGCTGGGTGGGAGAACCCCAGGTGAAGTGGAGGCCCATGCCCTCCCTTGCTGTTCCAAGTGATAGTTGAAATAGGCTGCAGCTGAGAAGGGCAGATGCTGGGTTCAGGTATTCTGACTGGGAGTAGACAGCTTCCACTTCCTTGGCAGGTGGAAGCTGGGCTACAATGAGGGAGGGGTTGGGGGAGGCTAAGAGAAGTCCCACAGTCACCCAAAGACGTGAAAATGTGGCAGGCAATTCAGAAAACGGAGGGTTGGGGATGGGAAATGTTTACCAAACGTTGGTCCTCCTCTGGGCAGGGCATTAGGATTGCAACAGCAAATGCTTTCGTAAGAACCTTGGGTTGCCTGACTACATCATCCGATTGCATTGGTCAAGTAGGGCATGTGCTGTGTGTTTGCTGCCAAGATCTTCAATAACGATCTTTTCTCCCCAAATGGCCTCTGGCATTAGAGTCAGAGCTCTTAACCTTACTTATCTCTGACGCCAAGGTTCCTGGGAGCCCCCTGTCCAGGTATAGAGAATGGAGGGTGTGGTTAGCAAGCTGGGAAGGGTTAGCGAAAGCCCACAAGGTCTCCTCCTTGTTGAATGGGCCTTGGGCAGGAAGCACAGAACGAGTCACCTCTGTCTCCTTTCCCAGCTATGAGACCACCTCCAGCGAGGAGACCAGCGGAGAGGACAGCTCCCCAGAAGACTTGTCTGACAGTGAGGCTGAGAAGAAATGTGATGGCCCAGAACACAGATGGGGCAAGGATGCCCACCCAGGCTGCAAGGCAGGGCCAGCCATCTCCGAGGGCACCTGCAACACAGGCCAGGGAAAAGGGCCTGGGGAAGAACCCCTCCTTCCCAAGGCTGAGAGGTGAGTCCGATGGGTATAGATTAGGAAATGTGAACTTTTGAGGTAGATCAGGGGTTTATTCATCCTTTTATTCGATCGTTTGTTCCTTTGTTTATTCATTCACCAATATTTGTTGAGTTCCTCATGTATGCCAGGTACTGTGCACTGGTTGAACTAAAAAGATGTAACTCCTGCCTTCATGGGTAGACTGTCACAGATTGAGCTCTACAGATAAAGCTGACATTGGCCTAGCACTGGGAATATTTGTGGCTTAGGCTCAAAATTGTCTTGCAAGTGGAGCAAACTGTGAGGAGAATGGAAAAGAGTGTGTGGAATAGCAATCATGGGTTCTATTCCAAGGAGCACCATCTATGAGATATTGGTCAAGCCAGCTCAACAGTCAGGGCCTCAGTTTCCCCATTAGTAAAATAAGGGTGGTAGGCAGCATTTCTCCAATTACCCTCAAGCCCTAGCATTTAATTTTGTAGTCTTTACTCTTTTCCTGGAAGTGTACCTACTGGCAAGAGACCAAGAGCAAAAAACTACATCTGTTTGCTGCTTAACACCTTTATAGCCCATGGAGATTTACACATGTAACAATAAGGTTCTACTTTTAATCAAAAGGACATACATGCTTACATAGTTGTAAAAACAACCCTTCCAGGTAGAAATGTTTACAATCTCCACTTTACAAGGTGTGGACACAGAGGCTTAGGGGAAGTTAAATGACACAGCTAAGCAGAGCGGGGATTCGATCAAGTCTTTTCTGATTCTTACCTTTTCTGCCTCTCCCATTGGCAACCATGATGTAACTCTTTGAAAGTGATGGGAGGTTATGTGGCATGATGAAAGAGTACTTTACAGTTGGGCTTACCTGGATTCAAATCCTATGTCCGCACAGTGTTGTTTTAGACAGGGTACTTAAGCTGTGGTCACCTCAGTTACTTCATCTGTAAAATGTAGACAACAGCAACCAGGCAGGTTTGATCTCAGGACTGGATGAGGAAAAGTAGGCACAATGCCTACGTAGTGCCTGCCACGTACTAGGTTCTCAATGAATGGTATTGAGAACCTAGTACGTGGCAGGCACTACGGTACAGTACAAAGGGCAGTGTGCTCTGCTCACTCTCCAGAGGAGCTCAGAAGCCACGCCTCATCATCAGGACACTGTATTCGCCCCATATTTCTGAGGAATGCCCTTGTCCTAGGAAGTGGCCCAGTTTGACCTGCTGAGAATGAAAGTCAAGCTAGAGAATAACCTTCTTTATCCACATGGAGACTGATACATATATTTTTTTTCTTTAGATATAAACCCTCCGAAGAATTTCTTAATGCATGCCGGGCATTGAGCCAATATCTACCAGACACCGGGACCACCACTGACCAGCTCTTGGTACTCTGATTTTTCATTGTCATGTAGAGATTCCATATTGTTTAAACAGTTAGTTCCAATTGCGTGACGTCGGTCCCTTAGCTGAGGCAGCAGCGTGAATCCCTGCCCTCTGGGTGCTCCCTCATTTGCCCAGATCTTGCCTGTTGCCTATGGTGATGGATTATGCTGGGAAAGTGAAACTGACAGATATACCCTGGAAAGCAAGCCTGGTGCTCAGAGGCTTTTATCAAGGGTTATTAGGCATCTTACCCTGGATGTGTGTCATACAATTATTTGTGGCTTAGGCTCAAAATTGTCTTGCAAGTGGAGCAAACTGTGAGGAGAATGGAAAAGAGTGTGTGGAATAGCAATCATGGGTTCTATTCCAAGGAGCACCATCTATGAGATATTGGTCAAGCCAGCTCAACAGTCAGGGCCTCAGTTTCCCCATTAGTAAAATAAGGGTGGTAGGCAGCATTTCTCCAATTACCCTCAAGCCCTAGCATTTAATTTTGTAGTCTTTACTCTTTTTCTGGAAGTGTACCTACTGGCAAGAGACCAAGAGCAAAAAACTACATCTGTTTGCTGCTTAACACCTTTATAGCCCATGGAGATTTACACATGTAACAATAAGGTTCTACTTTTAATCAAAAGATACAGCTACAAGAGCAGCTGATAAGACTCAATGTGTAAACAACTTGTAAGCATTTTTCAAAGCCTGTTTTCTTCTCCTTTGCAAAACTGTAGGCGTAAAAATAATCAATTTAGCCCAACCCATTTTTGCTACTTTATCTTAGCTGATTTGGTAAATAACTGTTCCCAGATTGTTAAAAAACAAACAAAACAAAACAAAACAAAAAACAACAACAATAAGTGATGTGGATAGATTAAAATTCCTGTTACTTATTCTTGAATGAATTACAGAACTAATTTATTCCTTAGCTCTCCACTTAAATTTTATCACTATATTCCTTAATATTAGGGTCTTTTTTCCAATTCTCCTAAAGATTCCATAGGCAAAGGAGTTGTTATATAAAAAAGTGTTTCACCCAGAAAAGATTCCACTATTTCTGCCTAGAAAAGTGGTTAGCAGATATGCAAGCCTGACACCATATCCATGTTAGGATCAGAGCGCAGGACCCCTGCCACCCTCCCTCAGAGAGAAAGCAGGCTGTATAAGGACCTCGCTCTGTAGAGCCATGGGAGATTAGGGAGCTAGTCCCATTTTGCACCCAATTTTGTAGACAAAACAAGGTTCAAAAGGTTATATGACTTCCAAGGTCACATAGCTGAGCCAGGGCTTACATCTGGCCACATTCTTTTAGTGACTCCAAATCCAGTACTCTTTCCAGAATGAGTGTGGAACCATTTCTGATGCTGGCATCCTCAGAGGCAGGTAATCTAACCATGTTCCATTTTAAACACTGAGGTCATGTCACACAGAGTCGATGTCATTTGCTCTGGAACGCACCTCTTTTGTGGTTGCAAGGAACTGAACCCCTTGGATAGTGGGGTCCTGCCCTGAATTATTCAGCTGCTCCTCTGAAGGTCCTAGCAACACTTAAGAGCAAAGAGTCATTCCAGCACAGCTGTTTGGCTTTTGTGCTGAGCATAAGTTAGTTGTGTTGTTTGCCTTGGCTTTCAGCATTGCTCCAATCAGTAAAATGTTGTCACTTTCTGTCTGTATCTATTGAAAACACATACGTCCTGGTCGAGTCTGGGCTAAGGTCAATATAGACTGGCTAGATGCCCTTGAAAGAGAAAGTCTTGGTTATCCTGTGCATACAGGGGCTGTGACCTAAATTTACAGTAGACTCGAACTGTCACCCAGCAAAGTGCTTTGTTACTGGTTACTGCATTGCGCTCCCATTCCTCCTTTCTACCTCACGCAGGACAGGAGCAATCGCACAGGTTCCAAATATGTATGTTGCTGCATCCTCAACCCCACTTGCCCTGAGCCCTCCAGGAATCAGTCACATGGAGGGCTGGAGGGAGCGAGCAAATAGAGGTGGAAGCATCCAAAGCTGACTTTTCCTGGTAGAAACGAATACCGCAGTTGAAGCACCCAGGCCAGATAACCTTATGGAATTGGAATCTTTTGGTATTTCAGAGGCAAAACTTGAACACCATCAGTCAAGAGTGGTTTCGCGTCTCTAGCCGGAAGTCATCGAGTCCTGCGGTGGTGGCTGCTTACCTCCAGCCTCACACCCCACACTTCCTAAAGCTGCTTGTCAACTTGGCTGACGGAAACGGAAACACGGCCCTTCACTACAGTGTGTCCCACTCCAACTTCTCCATCGTCAAGCTGCTGCTGGAGACAGGTCAGAAATGGTTGCATGGATGTTCTGGGTCCCTCCCTGAGGGCCAGTTCTTGTACTCTCTTCTTTCCAGGAAGGGGATTATTTTTCTGAGTTCCTTCTGTTTTCTAGGAACTGGGCGAGACCATTTTGCTTTTAGCATATCATTTATGCTTCACCACACTCTGTGATGTGGGAATTATTTTTCTCCTGTTGCAGTTGAGAACCCTGAGGCTTAGGTCACAGTGCTGGTAAATAGTAGACTCAGGTTTGTATTCAGCCTGTCTAACTCCAAATCTACACCACATTGCCTCTAGGAAGGCCACATGTTACCATCTTTTAAGAATTTTTAACAAAGGTCATGGCAGGGGTAAAGGGCCTGGGTGGAAAAGGTGAAGAAGTTAAGCAAAAAACAACAAAACTCATAAACAGATAATAGTATGGTGATTACTAGAGGGAAATGGGGGGGGGGGCAGTAGAGAAGGTAAAGGGGACATAAATGGTGATGGAAAGAGACTTGACTTGGGATGGTGAACACACAATATAATATATGGATGATGTATTATAGAATTGTACCCCCTTAAACCTATATAATTTTATTAACCAATGTAATCCCAATAAACTCAATTAAAAAAAAACAAACAAAGGCCCTGGCTCCATTTGGCCAATTTGACTCATTTAATTTATTCATCCTTCATCAGATATACTGTATGTATGGATTACAGTGAGCTCCACACTAGCTAATACTAATAACTACACAGTAGTTAGGGGTCATTTCTACCCAACAGAACTCAGCAAACTCAGTCAAATGGGGCTTTTGTCTGTCTCTTCCTTTCAATATCCTCAGCACCTAGGCCAATTCCTGACTCACAGTAGGTGTTGAGTGAAAATACGTATTAAATGAATGAGTGAATAGCTCCTGGGAGCTACGTTAAATTCCAGTAAACTTTCAATTCTCCAAAATTCCATTAAGCAACCTTGAGGCTCTTCACCTGAATCCATAGGCAACACACGTATTAACAGCATAAAGTTCTTTCTGCATCCCATATCATCAGAGGAAGATGAAGGCATTGAAACACATTGAGGCAGTTTTACTGGATTTCATTTCTTTGTCGTTTCACGGACACCATAATTTTAAGAGGTAGCTCAATTGAGAAAGGTACATCATAAAATAGGGGCTTTCATAAAACATGAATAACAATGACACCTACTGCTTTTTGAGTGCCTCCTCATTCCAGACCGACAATCAAACCAAGACCCTTTGTGCTGATACTCTAACCACTAAGCAAATCGGCCAGGGCTCTAAGTCTTTCTTTTTTATTTATTTATTTATTTATTTATTTATTTATTAATTTTTCATTTTTTATTGTTTATTTATTTTTTAATATATTTTATTGATTTTTTTTGCCCCCTCCCTCCCTCCCACACAACCCCTCCCTCCCCAGAGTTTTGTGTCCATTGGTTGTACTTATATGCATGTATAAAAGTCCTTCGGTTGATCTATTATCTCCCCCAGATCTTCCTCCCCTCCCTGCTGTAATTTGACAGTCTACTTGTTGATATACTGTCTCTATATCTATCTTTTGGTTCATCAGTTTATAATGTTCTTTATTATCCACAAATGAGTGCGGTCATGTGGTGTTTCTCTTTCATTGATTGGCTTATTTCACTCATCATGATGTTCTCCAATTTTATCCAGGTTGATATTTTATAGAGAGGAAGGGAGAGAGATAGAGAGCCAGAAACATCCATGAGAGAGAAACATCGACCAGCTGCCTCTTGCACACCTGCCACCGGGGATGTGCCCACAACCAAGGTACATGCCCCCGACCGGAATCGAACCTGGGACCCTTCAGTCCTTAGACCGACGCTCTACCACTGAGCCAAACCGGCCCTGGCATATAAGTCTTTCTTCATGAGCAGGTAGAAAGGATGTAAAGACAGGAGTACCATTGTGGACAATAATAGTAGTAATAGCACTTATTAAGATTTTACTGTATGGTAGGTATTCGAAGTACTTTAAATATATAAATTCATTAAATTCACAATAACCCTGAAATGCATTCTGTTATTATCCCTGTTTGTTTGTTTGGTTTTTTTAAATATATTTTATTGATTTTTTTACAGAGAGTAAGATAGAGGGATAGAGAATCACCAATCAGGTGCCTCTTGCACGTCCCCTACTGGGGATGTGACCGTAACTAAGGTACATGCCCTTGACTGGAATCGAACCCGGGACCCTTCAGTCCACAGGCTGACGCTCTATCCACTGAGCCAAACTGGTTTCGGCTTATCCCTGTTTTATAGAGGGAATGCTAAGAAAGGGCAAGTAACCTTTGATGTCCTGAGATAGTTTTGTTCTTGTCCAAAAGAGACACAGGCTTTTCAGATAAGCAAATGTACAGAGAAGATTTGGTTTTCCCCTTAAGAGGTGGGATTGTTTATACAACACATAACAAGCTGATAATTTTCTACTATCTCCTATGGTATTGGAATACAAATGCATAGTTCCAGGGCTCCAAAGCAGAAATTTCTTTTGAATTCTCATTTAATATTTCATCTTTAAAATAAGCCAATTTTTCATTGTTATAAAATGTATATTCTTAATTATTTTAACGTAAAAAGTTGTGGAGATTTCACCCCCTATTTTTCTTTTAGAAAGAGAGCGAGAGAAGCATTGATGTGAGAGAAACACCAATCAGCTGCCTCCCATATGCACCTTGAGTGGGGATTGAGCCCACAATGTGGGCATGTGCCCTGACCAGGAATTGAACTGGTGACCTGCCACACTAGCCAGGGCTTCCCCTGTTTTTCAAGTGAGGTGGTGTTCCTAAAGATTTCCCATGTTTATCCTGGGGCGTTTTTCACACCCCCTGGTACATTACACAGCATATCACCAGGCCTTGGCAAGGACATACAAACACAGCCATCAGCTTAAAAATCACACACAGACACAGAGGGAGTGACACTTAAAATGTGTGGCCAGGGAAGAGGTGGACTTTAAGAGCCATATAGACTTGAGCCCCGGTCCCACTTCACCTTTACTTTGGCAGTTTACGTAGCCTCACTGACCTTCAGGGGCCTCATCTATAAAATGGGAACGTGGTCTGTGCTCCACCTTAGGAGATGAAGTCATGGCCATTGGCCCACTTGGCCACCTGCCCTGGCCCTTCCTTGCTGGGTATCCTCAGAAAACCTGTGAAGAAATTAGCCAGTGTTAAAGGCTGCTAAAAACAGAAAGCATCGATTCCTTCCCTGGGAAAGGATTGCTCTATTGCATTTTAACCAGCAGCATCCTGTTAACAGGCCCGGGCGTCTGGCTCCTGGCCCCTCGGGAGCTGTTCCAGCGCTGTTGCTTCTCTTGCAGGCGTCTGCAATGTGGACCATCAGAACAAAGCAGGCTATACCGCCGTGATGATCACTCCCTTGGCTTCTGCGGAGACGGATGAGGACATGGCTGTCGTCTGGAAGCTCTTGCGAGAAGGAAATGTGAACATCCAAGCTACCCAGGTAGGAGAGGTGAACTGACTTCCACGTTCCTAAGTGCGGGAACCTCCCAGCTTTATTCTGCCAGTGGGGTGAGAAATTCCATGTAAATCCGCAAAATGTTTTTTAACCCGGGAAGGCCGGGGCTTCCAAATGGCCTGTGTCCAAAGCCTGACCATTTGGCTGCCGCGAAAGCTCCCGAGACCCAGACAGGCTGGGACAGAGGTCAGGAAGCTTGTGATTTATGTCCCAGCCTGAAATTGGACCAATTCCATCTGGATTGAAATTCTCGAGCCAAACGTTCCCACAGTTGGCACCTTCGGAAGGCATGTGCCAGTGGGCCGCTCCAGGAAGCCCTGCAGGGGATCCATCTTAGTCACGAGTTGCAGAGCAGGTCAGGCGGTCGGGATGTCTCTGTTCAGCTGCTGGGCCCTCCTCCCTGAGAACACAGAGTAGGGGTTGGGTCCTAACCCAGTGGGGCTCTGAGTTAGACATGGCTCCGAATGGGACAATGGAAATCTCCCAAAGGCTATTTTCTTTTTTTTTTTTTTTTTTTTTTTTTTTTCATGTTAAAAATTTAGGTTGTGTTACGCCCAGACTTCGTGATCCCCAAGGACCACCAGGGAGCCGAGTCCGATGCAATAAACAAAAGAGCCTTCTCCATGCTAGCATGGGCCCCCCAACTCATGCCGGCAGCATGGCAGAAGAGAGCGAATTTCTCCCAGTCCAGGGGTTTTGAGGGCTAGGGATAACTCCGCCCCTGCGGGGCGGAGTTGGGAGCTCATCCTCGCCCCGCCCTGCCCTCTCATTCCCCCCTTGTCTAATGTGCCTAGTCAAATCATTGACTCAGCCTACTTCCTTTCAGCATAAACAACAAATACAGTTATCAAGACCCTTAGTACCACAGTTCCCATCAGTATTGTCCTCACTGAAGTCCAGTTCCCCTCCTGCAGGCACCAGTTCTCCTCCTGGCCTGTAGTTGCCAGGATCCAGGCCATGCAGGAGCTGGGAGTCATGTAGTCAGGTCTGGGTGCCATCTACTTCAACAGCAGTGGGCGTGCTCAGGATAACAGTGCAGCATCCCTTTGAGTCCTTGGGCAGCAAATTTCTTTACCCACATTTAGTTCCGGGGCTACAGGGTCTGCGGTGGGCACTGGCAGTGCATCCAAAGGCTATTTTCCAGCCTTCGACAACTATAAGAGCAAGCAGAGTGCGTCCAACTCTCCTTTCCCCCCTAGAGTGATCACAGGTGGTAGATGAACTATCAAGAACTGTGAAGGGCCTTAAGATTTCACTTTATTTTAAAGCTAGCAAGTTAGCGTGCTACACTATCATGGGTGCTGGCAGGTGGCACAAGACTCCTGTGCCAGAGGTGAAGGTCAGTGTATTACAGCAGTAGTAGCAGCCACAGCATTAGCATTTTCACCACTTCCCCGAAACAACCCAGTTCCCCATTCCCTCAGGGCCGTGGTCGGCAAACTGCAGCTCACAAGCCACACTCGGCTCTTTGGCCCCTTAAGTGTGGCTCTTCCACAAAATACCACAGCCTGGGAGAGTCTATTTTGAAGAAGTGGCATTAGAAGAAGCTTAAGTTTAAAAAATTTGGCTCTCAAAAGAAATTTCAATCGTTGTACTGTTGCTATTTGGCCCTGTTGACTAATGAGTTTGCCAACCACTGCCTCGGGGCATTGTGAGGAGGGCCAGATCCCTGTGCACAGAGTGGTTTGTGTAGCTGGAGAGGAACCCTGAGCTTAGGGAACCTGAATCTTTTTTTCTTTTTTTAATTGATTTCTTACAGAGAGGAAGAGAGAGGGATAGAGAGTTAGACACATCAATGAGAGAGAATCATCCATCAGCTGCCTCTTGCACACCCCCTACTGGGGATGTGCCTGCAACCAAGGTACATGCCCTTGACCAGAATTGAACCTGGGACCTTTCAGTCTGCAGGCTGATGTTCTATCCACTGAGCCAAACCGGTTTCAGCTGGAAACCTGAATCTTTTATGCTGGCCAGGAAGCATGTCTGCCCTCTGTTCTGGAGGAGACAGTCTCTGTCTTCCAAAGCTGGTCACTGTGCAAACATCCTTTAAAAAGACAGTCTAGAACAAACGGGAAGATAGTGCCTGGCTCACAAAATGTGCATAAATCCAAGGACCCTACGGAAAATGGTCTCCCAGCAACATTTTAAAACTCCACTCCCCCACCACCAAAGTGATCACAGGCCAAGGTGATGGCAAAGTCACTTCGCAGACTTTATCTCACAGCAATCCTATTGATGGTGAGAATTAGACATGTGTAGATTATGTTCTGGTTTTCACCCGTGTATAGCTCCCACTGCATATGAGTCGAGCTGTTTTCATTTTAATATGTTTTATATAAACATATGGATTTTTTTTTTTTCTAAATGGGCCTTTATGCAAGAGGGGATGCTTACCTATAATCAAAATCAACTCCTTTTTTTTTTTTTTTACAGAGGAGACACTGGTGGTCAAAGAGGGTAAGGGACTCAGCCCAGGTTATGAAAGGAGGGATGGGGATTCATAGCTGCGGCTGCTCCCTTCAGCTTCCCCTGGGGTTCTTACTACGATGAGAGGTGCAGGTACCAGGTTAACTGGAGTGAGCTGGGAGCTGGAGAATCTTGGGATAAGCTGCTTATTTCTCCTTGTACCTCCAGGGCCCACGCAGCACCTGGCGGATAGCAGTGCTCTGTAAATGATCATTATATTAGATTGTATTGAACTGGACCAGGAAGGAGATGAAAAAAGGAAGGGGCCCTGAATCAGGCAGAGGGGCAGACATGAAGACAATCTGCATATGTCAGTTGGCTTTATAATACCACTTGCAGGGACGGGTCTGGATGGAAACCTCCTGATCTGGTTAATTCAGTCAGCAACCATTACCTCAGGGCTGAGTACAAGCAAAGCAAATGCATTCCCATGTACTGACCATTCTCTCTAACCCTTATAATGATAACAGTAGTTACTGAGCATTTGCTAAGTGCTCAGGTCTCACAGCAACCCCACGAGGCAGGTAACATTTATTGTTAATCGGTTCCATTTGACCAGACCAGTGGTCGGCAAACTCATTCATCAACAGAGCCAAATAGCAACAGTACAACAATTGAAATTTCTTTTGAGAGCCAAACTTTTTAAACTTAAACTTCTTCTAATGCCAATTCTTCAAAATAGACCCGCCCAGGCCATAGTATTTTGTGGAAGAGTCACACTCAAGGGGCCAAAGTGCCGCATGTGGCTATCGAGCCGCAGTTTGCCGACCACTGGACCAGACCATGCAGAGTCACTGATTCACACAGGCAGTAAGTGGCAGAGCCAGGACTTTTGTGATTGCCAACCCCCTTTCTTTTCTCTAAGCCCCAGCACTCTGGGCGGGACGCACAATCCATCAGTGCCAGCAGATTGGCTCTCTAATCAGTGAACACATCAGCAAACGTGTCATTGGCACCTTTACTTGTAAGACACTGTGCTCAGAGCCACAGGGGATCTGAAAGAAGAGAACACATAGTCCTTGCCTCGTTCTTGCAACCTTACAAAGTCCCGTCAGAGGGACGAGCCTGATCTGCCTGGAACCCAGGAGAACCATGAGGGCAAATACAATCAATGCCTGAGAGGACTGTACACACACAGGAAAATCTATGAGAAATGATGGTCAATTTGTAATCAGAAAAATGTTACTTTACAATAACATACTTGCAACTTTTACCTCATTTGTTTTCTGCAAAATCCCTGTTAGGTACATAGGATAGATCATTACTATATATATATATTTTTTTTTTTTTAAATCAATCTTTATTGTTCATATTATTACAAAGGTTCCTCTTTTCTTCCCCCGTCCACCAGGTTCCTACCCCACCCTCTGCTCCCTCCCCACCCCCCATTGTCTTCATCCATAGGTGCACAGTTTATGTTCAGTCTCTTCCTCCCTCCACCACTCCCCCTTTCATTACTATATTTTTAAGAAAAGAGAAACCAAGATTCAGGGAAGACAAGTGAGGGGTAGAGCAGAACCAGAGCCATGCCCATGGATGGTCATAGGGATGTAAGGAACTGTCAGTGCATTAGAAATAGAGATTAGAAATAACCACAGAGCCATTTGAGATCTTGAGACAAGAGGGCTTTGGGTGCCATTAAACTGACAATCCCAGAGGCAAATTCAGAGCAGACCAAGGCTTCCTGAGGAAGTCAGGCTGGGGCAGGCAGTAAGAAGTCATGTCCTGAAGCATCCAGTCCTCATTTATTCCATCATCAGACATGTGTCAGCACATATGAGGTGGGAGGCACTGGGGAGACAGAGATGAAAAAGACAGTCCCTGCCATAAAAACTTTCATCCCTCGAGAAAGAGATTGACAGGTTGTAATACCTAGTGGTAAGTGCCATGACCTCAGGGCTGAGTACAAGCAAACCAAAAAGCAAATGCAGTGACCATTGTGAATCCCATGCCTGGGAGTTGGTAGAGGGCTTTAGAGATGAGGTAGCTTTTGTCTAGTGTCTTAGAAGACCAGTAGAAGTGTGCCAGTGGAGAAGGATGTGTCCCATACCAGGGGCAGAAGAAAATTCAAGTCATTGGTCATTTTCTGGAGGACTTAACCCTGAGCACATCCAAGCAGGAGAGGAGTCTGCCCTGTAGGGGGCAGCCTGACCCACCCCTGTGCTCTGTGTGCAGGGAGGCCAGACTGCCCTGATGCTGGGAGTCAGCCATGACAGGGAGGACATGGTCCAAGCGCTACTGAGCTGCCAGGCAGATGTCAACCTGCAGGACCACGATGGATCGTCGGCCCTCATGCTGGCCTGTCACTGTGGTAACGCTGACATGGTGCGGCTGCTCCTGGCACACCCGGCCTGTGACAGCAGCCTGACAGACAAGGTGAGACTCCTCCCGAGGTCTTCCCCTTCCTGTAAAGGGCCTTGCCAGCCAGAAGAACTTAAGGAACCAGATGGCAATAGCAAGAGACTCAACCTCAGCATTGACCCGCTGTGGAATTTAAATGACCCACAGTAAATGCTTAGAGCCTTGGATTTGGGAAACCCCAAGCCCTAGCCTTTCATACCATCATGAGGGAATGTAACCAAGCCTGGCCTTGGTCCTGACCTGCTCTGGTCATGACAGTAACAGCATGTGGGCTTTAAGGCAGCAGCTTGGATGGGGAGCTTCTGCTGCTCATGGGGACTCCCTGAAGGCTGGATGAAGGAGCCAAGTGTACATTATGCCTACTCTCTGACAGTGATCCGCTTACAAAATAACCCACTGCACCAAGCCAGCCTGCTTGAAGTTGCAATGCCAGCCGCATGCTTCTTAAATAAATTTCCTTGTAAAGTGATGACAATGATGGTAATGATGATGGTGGTGGCAATGATAATGACAATAGTGATATTAGTTCATATACATCAAGTGCTTTCTCTGTGCCAGGTACCGTAGTAAGCATTTACCATGGACCATCTGATTTAAATCCCTCAACTATCTTATGAGGTTGACTCGGTTGATGGTGATTGTTTGCTCACAAGGAACTGGAGGCACCGAGGGGTTAAGCAACATATCCCAGATCACACAGCAAGTGGAACCCATCTCCATCAAATTTCTAAATACAGACTCTTAGTTGCTACATCATCGTCATTGTTGTCACATTGCAAGGTCCATGTTTCAGGTTTCCTGCTGAATTCTCAGTAGAGTATCTGCCGCATATCAGGTGAATGAATGATCCCCTAAACTACAGAAGTAAATCGTCAGGAAGTTCCCTCAGCCCGGCCTGTGCCCTCTCGTAGTCCAGGACCCCTCTGGGGTCCTTAGCACTGCCATGGAGGCAGGAGAGGCTCCTGCCACCACTACTGTGCTTGCCAGCCATGAGCCTGGCTTCTGGCTGAGCGGCGCTCCCCCTGTGGGAGTGCACTGACCACCAGGGGGCAGCTCCTGGATTGAGCATCTGCTCCTTGGTGGCCAGTGTGCCTCATAGCGACCAGTCATTCCACCTTTCTGTTGGTTTGCATATTAGCCTTTTATTATATAGGACTAGAAGCCTGATGCATGAAGATTCATGTAAGAATGGGCCTTTCTTCCCCAGGCTGCCAGGTCTGCCTTTGCTCCAGCCGGAGCCGCCTTTCCACCTTCCCATGTTGCCCAGAGTGGCTGGGGTGGTGTGGAATGCCTGTGTTGTCACCATGGCAATGACCCAAGTGTCCCACCCCGTCCCAACCACCAGGTGTCTGCTTATGCAAATAAACCTGCCATTTTGTTGGGTTGATTTGCATACCCACTCCTGATTGGCTGGTGGGCATCACGAAGGTACAATCATTTTGCATGTTACTCTTTTATTAGTGTAGAATATCAAGTTGCTGATTCCTGGAGCAGGAATTCAAGCCCAGGTCTGTCTTTAGTGTCCTTAATGTTGGCACTATCATTTTATGCTTTAAACAAACCTCTCTATACTTTCATAACATCTACAGTCCCAAAGGAATAAAGGTCTGGGGAGGGAAGAGAGTCGCTTCCCTCCCCAGGGACAGCACCTCTCACTACTGTGCCATGTCTGATCTACCCTCAATTGGTCCATCAGTGAGTCAGGCTGCTTGGTCCCTGAAATCGCACACCAGAAGCCCACGCTCCAGTTCAGTGTCTGCAGGTCCCAGGAACCCCAGCTGTGTCCCAAAGCTAGAAGCTATTTGTGGGATAATTAGAGAGCACTGACCCTCTTGAGATGCATGCGGGCACAGCACAGCGGAGGGCTGCTGGAAACACGAACCTCCCGTTATTACTAGTCAGACAAAGGATCTGCGTGAATGAGCTCCCTGCAGGGTCGCCCTGGGAGAGAAGGAGCAGCCTTTCATCTGGAGCAGGCCCAGGGCCCTCTTTGGAGTGACCACTCCTGTCACTCAGGGAGGCCTGGGAGGCAGGCCTGTGGGACAGGGGCATGAGCTTTGGCAGTCCCAGGTTAGCCGGGATAGTCAGGGATTAATTGAGCGTCCCCTGGACACCTCTGGAGATCTGTCAGACACAGAGGTAAGGCTGTGGCTGCATTCAGAAGGTGGGGGAACAGTCACGGCGGGAAGGCTCATTGTACTTCAAACAATTCCAGTGACTGTTAGGAGCATGGGCTTCAAACACTCTTGGGTTTGAAACTGGGTTCAGTGACTGAGTTTATGGCCCATTCACCTAACCACTCAGGGCCTCTGTATGCTCGCCTGTAAATGGGGATGATAATAGATGCCACCTAAATACGGTAATGTTGTAAAGCCCCTTTCCCACATCTAGGAGGTATTCAGTTAATGCTGCATTTTTATGAATAGATGAGCAGTGAGAGCTGAAATGAAACAACATCACAGAGCTGGGGCCTCGGCATTCCCAGGCAGAGTCCGGAGGGAATAGGGAGCATGAAGGTCTGGAGTTAGGCCGGGAGCCCATCAGAGGGAGACCGGCCAAGCCAAGTGGTCCAAACACTTGGCTTAGACCAGTGGTTCTCACTCCGGGGCGATTTTGCCCTCCGGGGAGATTTGGCAATGTCATTTTTAAAAATACATATTTTATTGATTTTTTTACAGAGAGGAAGGGAGAGGGTTAGAGGAAACATCGATGAGAAAGAAACATCGATCAGTTGCCTCCTGCACATCCCCTCCTGGGGATGTGCCTGCAACCAAGGTACATGCCCTTGACCGGAATCGAACTTGGGACCTTTCAGTCCGCAGGCCGACGCTCTATCCACTGAGCCAAACCGGTTAGGTGGCAATGTCATCTTTACTTGTCACAAGGGAGGGTTCTTGACATCTCGGGTTATAGGAACAATGAAAAATTACAAATTATCTGGCAAATGAGTTATCAACATAGTGGTTTTCGACACATCTAGGCTTTAGAATGTTGGAGACATGATTGAGCCCATTCGTAAGAAGGTGGCTGCCCTTGCAGATGGTGTCCTCTGGGTCGCGGTGGCCTCTCCCCTCGTCTCGCTGGCGGGTGCTGCCTGTGAGAGCCCCCCTGCAGGCCGCTTTATAAGACCAGTGCTCTAACCCCTGAGCTATAGGGCCTGCATGCTGACACAGCCCCAGGGTATCATGCATCAGGAGGTAAACTGTACATTTCCTTCCTCGGACATGCCCCCTCCTAAGAGCGGGTCCTTAAAAAATAATTAGAAATGAGAAAATGCTCTTGGCACTAAGTTTATGATGATGAAGTCTTGGAAACCACCCAAGTCTCCCACGGAAGAGAAACAGTTCAGTACATTATGGAATGTTATGTGGCCAATCACAAAAATGATGTGCTCTGATGACTATAAGAATGTGGGAAAATCATAGAGCATGCCATGGTAAGTTCAAAATACCAGCAGATTTAAAATTAATATACGATGTCATTCCTCTGGTTAAACCAATAACACATTTGGACAAGAGAAAAGAGCAGAGGGAGACAAACCAAAATGCTAATTTCCATGTAGGCCTGTGTAATGGAAAAAAAAAAAAATGGGAGAGTTATTTTATTTTCTTCCCTCTGTTTTCCATTTTTAAAATAAAGCGTGTTAAAGGCAAGAGACACTTTATTCCCATAGACATGAATTTCCCAGGCGTGAATGTTGTTTCTGTAGAGGGGGCCCGTTTCTCAGGCTTCTCGTGCCATTTGAATCTCCTCCTCTCCCCTCCCAGGCCTCTGGACGCTTGGAATAGACTCTATGCCCCATGCACAGCCTGACTCCCAGCATGCCCTTGCTTTCTGGGCCGGGAGGCAGGCAGGATAAATGTGTTTCTCCTTCTCTTTCTCCGCTGCAGGCTGGCCGAACAGCTTTATCCATCGCGCTGAAGCCGCCCGCCCATGTGGAAATCGCTGAGCTTCTGCAGGCCCACGCAGAGCAGGGCAGGTCCCTGAAGCCCTAGGGGCTGTGGAGGGACTGCCAGCCGGGAACAAAAGGCTCCTTCTCTGGACTCCTCCCTCGCCCAGGGAGAGGGCACAGGTCACAGCCAGAGGGTCGCCCCTCAAGAGAAGAAGCTATGTCAGATATGCACATACATTCCTGGGGTATCATTCTGCTCATTAGGATGCTTTGTAGTTTTGCCTTAGGTCAAGCCCCCAACGCAGGCTGCAGAGCAGGGTGAAAGGAGCCGGGCGGGGCGGGCACATTGGTGTCATCTAGAGTCCCTAAAGGCTCAGCCCGGAATTCTTCCTGACTCTACCCTTTGTAGCACCGCGTAGGGAGCTGGTGTGCTGGCGCACATCAGAAACACAATACTTTTTACATGGAATTTTAAAGTGCACCGTCTCTGTGTTTTTTAACCCATCATACAGGAAGGTGTCCCCTGGAATGTGCATGTCTAGGGAGGCCGGGGAGATTTACATAGTCATCCCTGCGATCGTACTCTAGACGACCGAGGAGAATCACCTGGCAGACAGGAGAAACGGAGCAGACCCCGTGTGGGGCCTTGGCTCCGTTGGGGTAGACAGAGAAAACTTCAATTCAGGCCAGACAGAAAGAAGCACACTGGTGTCAGTGCCAGACAGACAGTCCTGGCCATCTGTGGCTCCAGTTTGCTCCAAGGATGTTGGGATTAATCAGGAAATCCAGTCCAGTGAAGCACATCATGTGTATTGACGCAGAGGCAGGTATGCCAGCTCTTCTGAAAGAAATAAGTGAACCGACTGAGGATCCTCCTGGGGCCGGAGACCACATTTCCTCCATTGTTATGTCCATGGCCGTGTGGGAATCCCAGCTCCTTCCCTCCATCACTGTATCCGTGGTTGTGTGTGAATCCCAGCTCCTTTCTCCCATACCCTTCATGAGCAAAGCACGAGCTCCATGAAGCTCAGAGGTTTCCGAGGTCCCAGACTGCAGAGCTTTCCAGCCTGGGGTGTCATCTGTCTCCACTGGGCAGTTCTTTCTTACACTTTCATAATCCCAGGGCCCACATGCTGTAGCTCGCCCAGGGTTATCTACAAATTGTTTTTTTCTTAAAGTCTTAGGCACAAAATCACCTTACATGAAAAAGAGAGACAGCAGAGTTCGGTGAGCCTCCCATTGGAAACACAAACGCCTCTTTGCTTGGTGCCCCTTGTGTGAGTCACCAAACCTCCTTGGGCCCCAGTTTCATTGATTTTAAAAACAAAAATTATACAACCTACCTCCTGGGGGTGTTGTGCAAGGCACAGCGGATGGAAGTTTGGGAATCCAGTTTTAATCCACAGAGACTGACTATAGAAGTTTTCCACTGGGATTCATAAGAGAGGCTCAAATTCCCCAAGCAGGACACTGGCATATGGCTGTGTTGCTCAGAGGTAGAGAGAATGGAGCAAACAATAAGCTAAAAATGCTTTAACTGGATTGATTTTGACCCCAAAAGCATATTTCAAGAGCAAACCCCCACATTAATAAATCTTCTACTCCAGTGCTTCTCAAACTCTGACATGTGTGCAGATCACCCGGAGATCTTGTTAGAATGTAGGAGGTCTGGGAGAGGAAGGAGCTGAGAATCTGCATTTCTAGCCTCTTCCCAGGGGGAAACCAGTGCTGCTGGGCCACACCACACTTGGAGTAGCAGGGCTCTGGCTTTTGACTGTTTCTATATTAAAATGCTGCCCCTCAATCTTTGGGTCTCAAAGTTTCTTTGCATTTCTCTGCTCTTGGTTCTTGGGAATTTGCAATGTTTTATTTGCTATTATGGGGGTCAGTGTCCCATGTTACCAATTTAGGCTCTATTTTTTTTTCTTTTTTCTTTTTTTTTTTAAATATATCTTATTGACTTTTTACAGAGAGGAAGGGAGAAGGATAGAGAGTTAGAAACATCGATGGATGAGAGAGAATCATCGATCAGCTGCCTCCTGCACACCCCCTACTGGGGATGTGCCCGCAACCAAGGTACATACCCTTGACCAGAATCAAACCCGGGACTCCTTAGTCTGCAGGCACTTAGTCCGATGCTCTATCCACTGAGCCAAACCGGTTTTGGCTAGGCTCTATTTCTTTTTGTAAATGTTTGTTTTATATATTTTTATTGATTTCAGGGAGGGGGAGAGAGAATTATTGATAGGCTGCCTCCTGCACATCCTCTACTGGGGATCGAGCCTGTAACCTGGGCATATGCCCGGACTGGAACCATGACCTCCTGGTTCATGGGTTGATGCTCAACCACTGAGCCACACCTGCTGGTCTGGGGTCCATTTCTGCATCTCACTTTAGGATGGCAACTCTAATTTGGTCACATTTAAAAAAAAATGTCATTTGGGTCCAGCTATTAAAAACAGCTTATTTACTAAGAAGGCAATCTGGTTTTTCATTGAGTTATTTTAAAAAAAACACTTTGTCCATCCTTTCTGAGATTTTTAATGCTTGTTTTAATCTTGAGTTTGGAAAGTGAACACATGATCTCATCCCCTACAACCATCCCGTTCCCCTGGAATGTCTGAGCCCAGAACATAGTGAGATGAACAGCACAGCCTGTCTCCCTTGGCTCTAGAATTCATTCAACAAATATCTGTTACAAGCAGCCAGGTGCCTGACACTGTTCCCAACACTGGCTTTTTTTTTTAATATATTTTATTGATTTTTTACAGAGAGGAAGGGAGAGAGATAGAGAGCTAGAAACGTCGATGAGAGAGAAACATCGATCAGCTGCCTCTTGCACACCCCCTACTGGGGATGTGCCCTCAACCAAGGTACATGCCCTTGACCGGAATCGAACCCAGGACCCTTCAGTCCGCTCTACCACTGAGCCAAACCGGTTTCGGCCCAACACTGGCTTTTAGAGAGCAGACTAGGCCTCTCCCATGAAAACAGTGTCTGAGGTCATGAACCCAAACCCCGGCTACCTAGGACCATAAGCCAAGGCTCCACGGATGAACAGATTTCTCAAGTGCCTGACAGCACAACCTCCAAGCAACATAACCAGGCTGATGGGACAGGTATTAAGCCCTCCTCACTGCCTTCATGGAGTGTACAGTCTGCTATTAGAAGACAGGATACATGTGCCAATAGTAAGGAATATGATCAGGCAACATAGTTTATTCCACAAATTTTTTTGGTGTGCCAGCCCTAGGCTTGCATGAGAGTTATCATAGTGACACCGCTCCAACTGTCACCTCTCCATCTACTTGGGAAAACAGAACGCCGAGAAGGGAGCCCAGGATACTAGAGGGGAGTCAATAACAGGCCCCAGAGCTAATCTGAGGAAGTTAAGGGAGGCTTCCTGGAACTGAAAACAAAGATTGGTGATGTGCCGGGACCGGTTTGACTCAATGGATAGAGCATCGGCTTGGGGACTGAAGGGTCCCGGGTTCGATTCCGGTCAAGGGCATGTACCTTGGTTGTGGGCATATCCCCAGTGGGGGGTGTGCAAGAGGCAACTGATCGATGACTCTCTCTCATCGATGTTTCTAACTCTCTATCTCTCTCCCTTCCTCTCTGTACAAAATCAATAAAATATATTTAAAAAAAAAAAAAAAAAAGATTGGTGATGTCACCCAGAAAAGGAAGAGTAAGAGGTGAGGTGAAGTAGAGTGTGCCAGGCAGAGAAACCAGTGTTGCAAAGGATGAACGATGGGAGAGCAGACATTTGGGGGCCTTCACTCAGTTTAATAGGACAGTCATAGAGAGTTTGAGTAAGATGCTGGGGTGGAAGGGGAGATTGGGAAGAGGTGAGACTCATAAAACATGGAACCAAAACACAAAGTGCCCTAAAGTTATGATAAAGCTTTGCTCTAAAGACAATGGAAAGCCCAGTTGGAGTGGCTCAGTGATTGAGTATTGTCCTATAAACCAGGAGGTCATGGTTCGATTCTAGATCAGGGCACATACCTGGGTTGTGGGCTTCGATCACCAGTAAGTGAGGTGCAGGAGGCAGCATTGATGTTTCCTTCTATCTCCTTCCTTTCTCTCTCTGAAATCAATAAAAATATATTTAAAAAAAATAAAACAAAGGCAATGGAAAGCTATTGAAAACCAGATTTGTGATGGAGAAATTGATTTACCTAGCTCTCATTTAACACAGATTTATCAGATACCCACTTCTAAATAGTGTGTTTGGGGCTGGGGATATAAGCAAGGTAGACAAGAACTTAACAGTTTAACAGGGAAGGAAGACAAGTCATCATGGAACAGCATGATGCATGTTGTGACTGGCAAGGACAAGGTGCACAGGGATACATAGGAGGGACCCTCAGCCTAGTCTGAGGGTAGGGAGGGCCCAGAAGGGCTTCCTGAGAATAGTTATGCTATCCGAAGGGTGCATAGACATAGGCCAGGCAAAGAGGGGCAGAGCAAGAAGCATGCATAAAACCTCTAAACAAGAGGCATTGATTTAGGCATTAAAAGAACTTCAGTGTTCCGAGAAAGAAAGAAGAAAAAGAGAAAGGAAGGAAGGAAGGAAGGAAGGAAGGAAGGAAGGAAGGAAGGAAGGAAGGAAAAAAGATAGGAAGGAAGAAAGACTGCAAGATGAGGCCAGGGAGAAGGCCACTGCACCAAGTTTGGATTTGAAGGAAATAGGAACACAGAAAGCAACACTCAGATTTGCATTTTAAAAAGAGTACTCCATGGGTGGGGGTGGGGGTGGGAATGAGTGATGCTTATTCAACAAACATTTGTGGACTATCTGTCCTGGGCCTGGACTCTAGAGTTCATGGTTTGGTGGAGGAAACAGATGCCGGCTGACGACTGTGAACAGGATGAGTAATGCAGGTCTGAAGAGGGCTGTGGAGACGTACTTGGCCAGAGGGAGTCAGGGAAACCTCACAGAGGAGGTGGCCCTTGCTCTAAGCCACAGGAGGTGGAGGAAGGAGTTTGCCAGGGCATTCTAGATAGAACAGCAGGTATAAAGATGTGAAGTCTGAAGACCATGGATGTCTGGGCAAGGGAGAGAATTGCAGAAAGACTCCAGTTTAGGTGGCATGGGGAAAGTGGGTGAAGAGTAGATTTAAGAGGAAAGTTAGTAGATATACTTGTAGGTTGAGATAGGAATTTGGACTTAAGCCTCTAACTTGAGGGGGCATCAGAGACCTCTTCGAGAGCCTGAAGCTTTGTTCAGAAAAACGCACATAAATCTGCAAAATCTGCATGTAATTTCAGGAATTCAGTAATCTGCAGTTAAAATCTCACTGCTGTGGTCAGCGGGGAGCCATTGAAGAATTTCTAAATGATGGAGCCAAATCAGATTTGCCCTTTAGAGTGTTCACAGAGGGGGGCTGGGGAGAGACACTGGAGGCAGGGCATCACTGAGTTGGTTGTCCTCAGACCCTGGGTATAGGGCAGTAAGGGCCCAGTCCTCGATGGCACCTGTGGGAAAGGAGAGGGCCTAGGGAGGTGTGCCAGGAGGCGATGACACACTAAATGGTAGAGAGGGTCAACACAAGTGACAGGAAAATGGTGATGACATTGTCCCCAATATCCATTCTTCCTTTTCTCCTTAGAAATAGAATCCCCAAATTTCAGCTGGAGACATGGCGACCCAGAATAGAGACTCCATTGCCCAGCTGCCCTTGAAGCTTCATGTGGCCACATAACCAAGTTCTGGCTGATGAGGTGTGAGGGAAGTGATGTAGGCAAAGTCCAACTCCTGTGTGCAAAGGAAAGGGAAGTGCTTTGCCCCTTCCCACTGGCTGGAATGTGGTAACAATCCATCTTGATCCATGAGGAGGAGGCCAACAGCCCAGGGATCACACAACAACAGGGCAGAAAGAGGTAGGCCCCAACACCATAGACCCATCAAATCTGCTCTGGACTGCTTATTCCCCTTTGATATGTAATCCTATATAATAAAGAGATAACATGCTAATTAGACTGGACCAAGGAATGACCTTCTGGAACAATCTTCCAGAAAGACCAGTGGGTGGGGAGGTGGGGCCCCTGAGCTGCGAGGGCCAAGGCAGCTGGGGCTGCAAGGGCTGAGCCCCTTACCCGATTTCGTGCATCGGACCTCTAGTCAAGAAATAATCTAACTTACGTAAGCCATTGTACACTTGGGCCTCTGTGTGAGTTGGATAAATGCACTCAGCATCCCATGGCAATCTTCAGGATCTCTTGTTATGGTTAGTGAGTTTCAGAGTGGGAGAGTTCAGGAAGGCAAATTCTTTTTTTTAAAATATATATTTTATTAAATTTTTACAGAGAGGAAGGGAGATGGATAGAGAGCTAGAAACATCTTTTACAACTCCTCACCATGCCAGCCCAGTTCAATGCCCACAGGGCAATCGCCCAGCCCACAGCCCTCAAAGGGCACAGCCTGTGTTGTCCTAGAACCCGGGTCAGCAAACTGTGGCTCGTAAGCCACATGCAGCTCTTTGGCCCCTTGAACATGGCTCTTTCACAAAATACCACTGCCTGGGTGAGTCTATTTTGAAGAAGTAGCATTAGTAGAAGTTTAAGTTTTAAAAATTTGGCTCTGAAAAGAAATGTCAATCGTACTGTTGATATTTGGCTCTGTTGGCTAATGAGTTTGCCGACCACTGCCCTAGAAGACCCCTGAGCACAGGCTCTGCACCAAAGGGCATCCAGACCTTCAGCGAGACAGTGCCCATGAACTGGCCTGGTCTGGAAACGTGGGCATTTTAGACCATTTGAATTAGCTGCAACATTTGAATGAGAAAACATGACACATTTTGGGCAGCAGCAGTGAGTTATGGCTAAAGAGTGAAAAGTCATGAGTGTAAGTTTCTCCCTCCTCCCAACTGGTGGGCGGAGTTATGACATTACTGGCATCTGTCACAGAGACAGCCCCAAGATATTGAGCCACCAATCAGCGCGTGCCAAGGTGTCCTGGAGCCCACCCCTTCCTGTTCTGCACTGGGTCCAACCCTCTCCTGTTTCTCCCCTTAAAAAGACCCCCAGACCAGCCACGTGCTGCTTGTCCTCCATGTCCAGGCGGCAGCCAGGCTGGGTCCCCTGTCCCCTGTCCCCTCCCCACTCCTTCAATTCTGATTTCTCTACCTCCGTAATGAGTCCCGCTCATTACTGGGGAATAAACTTTACTTTAAAATATCTTGGTGGTCAGTTTCCTGCACCTCAAACCTTACAGCTGAAACATTTGAGTAAGAAAACATGGCACGTTTTGGGCAGCAGCAGTGAGTTATGGCTATAGAGTCATGAGATGGTCATGAGATGGATAAAAGAGGTAAGAGGTGAACACAGGTTGAGAGTATGAGCAAAGAACAGCTATGAACAGAGAAAGGATGAAGAGAGAAGAAAAGCCCAATGAGTAGACTCCTGTGGACTGTCTGCCAGATCTTCCTTTCCCAGGAACTCACCTTCCCAGTCCCCCCCACCATGCACATGACGATAGCAGAAGCTGCCGCATTTCTATAAGAAAACTTGGTCCCTGGCCATGGCAGGATAGACACTGGACGTTGCCTGGGCTTGGGCCATCAGACCCTCCCCTAGGAATTTTGGAGCTGGGATTTAGAAGGAGAGAGATTCACATCTTATTAGCCAGAACGTTTGAGTGTCTGGATCGTAACATGTAGAGCTCAGAAGCCACTACTGGCTGGTTCAGCCTTGTAAACTGAGGAGCAAAAGTGATTCTTCAGCCAAAGGACTGGCTTCCCCAGAGTAACCCGTGTTCCTTCCCTAAAGCCCAGTAGATACTCACCTTTCAATTTCATAACTACCCTACTTGTTTGCTTTCCCCAATCTTCTCAGGCTGTGTAGCCTGGTGGGAGGCAACCAAGGGCATGGTGTCTGAAATCGGCCACCTCAGGTGTTGTATCCCAGCTGGACCATCTGGCCACTCAGGCTCTTGATCTGTAAACTGGGATATAATAGTTCCTTCCTTCTGTTCTTGTATGTGGTTAATTGGATAAGGTACCCACGTAGTGCTGGCCTCTATGGCAGAGCTCAGTATAGATGCCTTCCCTGGCCATGGAATCCTTTGCCCTAGACCCGAGCCCATAAAAACAGCACCTTGCCTTCTCTGAACACATACATCTACCCAGGTGCCAGTCTTCAGGGCATCGTTTACGCCTCACCATACCCCAAGGAGGTAGCCTAATATTATCCCTGTTGTACCTATGAGGAAACTGAAGCACAGAGAGGGTAAATAACTTCTTCCAGGCCACACAGCGAGTAAATGGGTCTGGGGTTTCAAGCCAGGAGCGCTGGCTCTGTGACCACACTCCCCTGCTTGCCGGACATCCAGAGCTCTTCTTGCTTCCTCATGACCTGGGCTATGGAGGGGTGCCCAGTGGCAGGGGCTGGCCCCTGCTGAGGGAACAAAGCTGCTTAAGAGACTCAGCATTAAGTCAGTGGCTGACCTGCCGGTCCAGCTGGGTGGCCCCGGCACAGAGGAGACACAGGCAGAGTGTTTGGGACTGGAACAGCTGAGGTTGGGACCTTCCTGGCTCAGCGTCACTGGGGAAGACAGCTACAGATGGTCTGAACCCTACATGGCCTCAATTGCCCCCTCAGCGGGAATTCCCTACTGTCTCAAATCAGCTCCTCCACCCCCTCTTCTCATCCTGAGAGATGGACCTGAAACAGAGGGAGGGAGCCCAGCCGGTGTCTGAGGGGAGTCCGGCCTTCCTTCCTCTCTAACCCCCTCGCCACCCTCACGCCCCAATCATGCACCCCATCCTGCTTCCGTGATCCATGAGGGAAACAAATCCTGGGTCTTTGCTCTGAAGCCAATGAAGCCATTCTATTGTTGACTTCGGATAGGCGGGTTGTGGGGAGGGGTGTTTTCCAATCCTCAAGGTGCCTTAGAAGCAAAGAAATTCCCACTCTTCCCCGCGGAAAGGAAAACTAGGGAAGAAATGTTTTTAGACCCTCTTGTCCGCTATTCCCAGTTGTCAGATCAGAAGCAGGAATAGAGGGAAGCTCACGCCCTGTCTCTGTCCTGCCTGCCCGGAAAGAGGTCACCCCCTGGTCTGTGCTCTGTTCCAGTCAAGAGTGCGCTCAGTCTGTGGGGGGACTGAGATTTTGATACTAATTCTAATGGGGGGGAGGGGTCCCCCACATTCAAGCAATTCTCCACACCAACTGTGTGTCCTACCATTCAACTCAGTTCCAACACTCTTCAGAGATCACATCAGATCCCACCGATCCCGGCTTCAGTCCCCTAAGACTGCCCCGTCCCCACCCTCTTCAGTCATCAGTTGCAAGTCCAGGTTGTCACTTGTGCTTCTGACTGACTGGCTCGTAACGTAAAAAACCTTCAAATCTGCAAAGAATTTTTGTGAGTTTATTTGAGCCAAACTGTCAATAATTGCTGGGAAGCAGAACCTCTACATATTGGGATAATGCTCCGGAGAAGGGCAATTTTTCACCTTGTTTTATGGAAGTGGTTTACATGAATTCCATTGGTGATAGATTAGGAGGTGGGAGAAAGCAAAGCAGGGAAACCTCTGGGATTGGGTAAAAAGTGAAAGGATAGACACATGCTTCTTTTACATAGGTGGGATAATTAACAGTCAATAATTAACATGACAACAATAACAAAGGGGATTTGTAGTTTCTGCCCTAGTGCCATTTGTTGTGTCCTGAAGGGGTCCAGAAAAAGGGAAGTTACAAGTTACCCTGACATTTCGCAGGTATGTTATCTTAGATACAAAAAGACAAATAGGCTCAGTAAAGGTCAAAGTTGATCTTTTTCAGGATACTAATTACCTACTTAAACAGCTTTCAGTTAATAACTGAAGTCCACCTGCAGCCTCCTCTCCTCCCCAGAGGTGTGGGAGGAGGGATGACTGACAGGTTCCACCCTCCAATCACATGGCTGGCTCCACTAGCAACTGCACGCCCATCCTTAGGAGCTTTCCAAAAGTCACTTTATTAACATAACAACAGACACTTTTATGGCATTTACCACTTGGAAAATTCCAAGGGTTTCTGGAGCTTATTGCCACGAAGACCCAATGTCTACCTATTAACCGGGAGGTCACATCATCATGCTAGAACAGGTGTGCCTATGAACTCCACCAGGGTTTGTGTGAGTGTTTGCAGTGGGCAAGGCACATATGATTGCCTTGTCCACACACACTCCTGGTCTGTGTACATTCTGGAAGCAGGAGACCTGGAGACCGCCCTGCAGTTCCAAAGCAATGATCCTGTTGCAGGTATCAGGCAAAAGGAGCAGGCCCAGCGGGGTGAATGCTGATGCTTGTGGGAAAGATGCTGGTGAGCTCACAGCCTCTGGTGGTGAGAGACGCAGCTGCATCTGGCCTCAGATCAAAAGATCTAAACTGATTTCTAATCTGACAGAGCACCAAGCTGGATTTGCCTAGAAACTATTGGGACTGGGAGGTGGGGGATTGCTAAAGTTTGGTGAGGGCCTATGAGGCATTTTAAACATATTATTTCATGGGAAAGCTCAGCAAACCCAAAATCTTTCTAAATTGAATATTTTCATTACCAGAGGAGAGACCTCTGTTTTGTTTGTTTGTTTCATTAGGGTTCCTACATTTAAAAAATATATATATTTTTATTGATTTCAGAGAGGAAGCGAGGAGATATAGAAACATCAATGATGAGAGAGAATCATCAATTGGCTGCTTCCTGCACCCCCACCTATGGGGTTCCGAGCCTGCAACCCAGGCGAATCGAACCATCATCTCCTGGTTCATAGGTCAACCACTGAGCCACATCAGCCAGCCTGAACTGGGTTCTTTCTGCTAGAAAATAGTCTGCTTTGATTCAAGCCCCAGATGGGCAACACACTTTGATATGATTATGCATTTATGGCGAATGGGCTTGACTTAATTTTTAAATTTGTTTTGGCTGCCTCTTGAGCAAATATAATTTTTTAAAATTAAAATTTACCTAATTAGAAAATAAATTTGTCTAGCTGGTGTGGCTCAGTGGTCGATTCCTGTTCAAGGCACATGCCTGCGTTGCTTGCTGGCTAGGTCCCCAGTGTGGGGCGTGTAGGAGGCAGCCGATCAATGATTCTCTCTCATCACTGATGTTTCTGTTTCTCTCTCCTTCTCCTTTCCTCTCTGAAATCAATTATATATATATTAAAAAAAAAAAAAAAAGATAAATTCTTGGATGGCAGGGAATATGACATAACTGTTTCTTCCCAGCAGAGCCCTATCCTAGTCTGTAGAGACCTATTGCCAGGCAGCCATGCCTAAATGTAGTCATTGGAAAACATGAATGGATAATGATGAATTCCCCTAAAGGCCTATACGCTTTCCGCTCCTTGGTACAGCTGGCTCTGCCAGGAACACAGAGGCTTTTGCTTCTGAGTCTGAGGCAGAGGTGAGAGGGGCTCTGGGGCTAGAGGGGGCAGAACCATACCCCACTCTCTGGGGACATGGCCAGGATCTTGCTTGAGATACACACTTCTTGCATCAGGTTGTTGCTGTGTTCATTTATTGACAATTTGCAGCAGAATTCAGAATTTTTCAAACAATGGATTCAGGAGCATGGTAAAGTCATGTTCTCAGGAACAATTTAATTTTGTGTTTTAATTTGGAAAGGATGAGGAAAAAAAGCTTAATATAAGTATCTTCTAGACTTCCCAGTTGAAGAGAAAAATGTTCTTAGGAAATAACATCTTCAGGAGACTTGACTGGGGTAGGTAAACATATAATACAATATAGACATCATATTATAGAATTGTACACCGAAAGACAATATAGTCTTATTAAACAATGTCATCCCTGTAAATTCAATAAAAATTAAAAAAAATTCTCCCAAAGATGGGCAGAATTCAACACAGCCTGTGCAGGAGTAGGACTATAATCATGCTGTGAGAAACTATTAAGTTCCAGAAAAAAATAACATCATGAATATAATTAATGTTTTTAATTTCATTGGCTTTGCAGCTTTGTTTGAAATTCAGTTATAAGACTGTTTCCATTTTACAGTTTGTATAAGAGCTTTAAGCCCAAGGAATTTAAAAATACACAAAACTTGGCTGGCATAAGTAACTTTCTAATAAAAAAATTTATAACAATCTCTCTCTTTAAAAAAATGTCAGGCAGACCTGCAAGATCTTGGAGTAGGCAGGCATCCTACTGCTGGACCTTGAGAGACACCTCGTTGGCTTTAGCATACAAGTCCAAGTAGGTATCTGGCCTGGTTCCTCATCTATGCACCTCACTGAATAGTCAGACCCATCCATTTGTGCACCTGGAGACTGCCACTCCCAAGGCCGTTTTTGTTTGCAGTCTGCCCTGATGCGGCCAAGGTGGGGGGCTGCCAATGGTCATCTCATCAGGGGCAAATGAAAGTTTTGTGTCTAAGAACATCTGGCTGCCCTGGCTGGGTAGCTCAGTTAATTAGAGTGTCAGCTCGACAAACTGAGTTTTTGGGTTTGATCCCAGGTCAATAAACATACAGGCATCAACCAATGAATGCATAAGTAAGTGGAAAAACTCAATGCTTTTTCTCTCTCAAATAAATAATAAAACAGAAAGCATTTGGCTGGCATCCCCACTGTCCTATGGAGTAAGAAGACCCGAAAACTTTGCCTAGCTCTCAAACAAATCTTGTTTAGATAGTGTGTTAGAAGGGAAAGACAGCTGCCAATCATGTTGATGGGACAGGCCCACTTTTACCAGATGAACTATACTTGCATAATTCAAAGGTTTTAGAAAAGCATTCACCCATTGGGGGTAAAAACTGAAGCAATCATGAAGGCAAGGAATTTTCCAGGGATGCTCCATTCCTATCTTTATTATACCCACACAAATATTCAAAGTATAAACACATTTAGTCTACAACTTGTGGAGTCAAGTCATGCTTCTAGATGTTAGATGTTGGCCTATTTTAAGTATGTCTGATGAATACTGAGGGTTGTCTAGATGTGCTTGAAACTTCAACTGTTGTGCCTGTAAAAGTTCCAGTACAGTGTTTATTTTAAAGGTATTAAGCACTCTTGCTTATGTTCTCTCAATCTTACGTATGGCACAACTAACTATAAAGCATTCATGATCTTGGTACTGAACAGGAAAATTTCATCAGAGTGTTTACTTCTGTATTGTTTTATTATTTCAAAAGTTTAAATAAGATGTCTACTCATTGTTCTTCTGTCTAGTATAATAGCAATTCCCATGGTGTGCTAGGGAGGGTGAAGAAATTCCTTAGACTTCCTGCAGAAATTAAGGGTGGTGTCATCATTGAAGAGTGAACAGTAGTGATGTCTTTGTGTGTGTGTGTGTGTGTGTGTGTGTGTGTGTGTGTGTTTAGCTCTGATGGTTAAAAAAATAAAACCAAAAAGAAGAGAAAAAGATGTGGACACACAGTTCCAAATCAAGCCTGAGAAACACTGGGGCAGGAAACCTATTTGCCAGTTCAAGGTCCCAAGATTTCTGTGTTTCCAGAATTAAAGCTGATACATTCTGTGGCTTTGGGATTATGGACCAAAATACCCTTTTATTCTTCTCTTTACCTTGCAGGTAGAGCAGATCTATAAAGCTTAAAAGGTTTTCTTGAATCTGGAAATAATCCGTTTGAGCTAAGAAGTTGGGCCTTTGCTTTCAAAATGGAAATCTTAAAAGAAAGGACTGCATGAAGAATCCTGCCAGATGGAGACCCCTCCAGATGACTTAAATGTAGGCGGTAGCTCTTTGGGCAGGCCTGCTGAAGAGACTTTGGAAAAGCACTGACCCATGAGGGCAGTGGTTCTCAACCTTTCTAATGCCTGGACCCTTTAATACAGTTCCTCGTGTTGTGGTGACCCCCAATCATAAATTTTCGTTGCTACTTCATAACTGTAATTTTGCTACTGTTAATGAATCATAATGTAAATATCTGTGTTTTTCCGATGGTCTTAGGCGACCCTGCTAGCGGTTCTCAGCCCATGGGTTGTGAACCACACCCACAGGTTGAGTGCCGCTGCTGTAGAGCCCATGTACAACCTGAGGACACAGGTTGTGGGCCTGAGTACAATATGAGGAAGCATAGAGAAGGCAGTTGTCAAAAATAGAGGTTTTATGGGGTGACCTCAGACAGTGATCGGATCCTAACTTCCTAGGGCAGGTCATGAGTGCTCACGTCCAGGACCATTAACTTCTTAGTCTAAGGTTTTGAGCCAGCTGTGTGTTGTTCTTGGGCATCTAGGCTGGAACCTTTGAAATACCAGATTACTCCTCCAAGTGGGCACTCAAGAGCACATTATCTTATGAAAGTAGAGAACCAGCACTTAGGGCCAGGTACAAACAGGTGGCAGGGAGCACTAGGGAGTTCCTTGTGAGACTAACAGCTGTCTTGAGTGCGGTCACATAAATCTACACAAGAGGTCAAATTGCAGCTCACACATGTGAGTGCATACTAGTGCCTGGTGGACTTAGTGAAGCCTATATTCTTGTGTAGGAAGCTAAATAGGCCCCAGAAGATAGTCTCCCATTGGGGCTATGGAGGCTTTTGCAGATAAAATGTGAATAAAGCAATATCAACCTCCTGATTCTTATACTGTAGTCTTATGTAAGATGTTGCAAGGGGGAGAGTAAAAGTTTTGTGGGACTGTTGTATTTTTGAACTTCTTGCTAAATATTTCACAAGGGCAAAAAGTAAAAAAGAGAGGGGGTAAAACTTCCAAGCCACTAAGAACAAAGCAATGGAGAGTAGAGAAAGATAATGTGGTGGGTAGTTCTCTGACCCACCCACGGCCTTCTCTTTCTCACTCCAATCTGCAAAAGTGAAAATGGCAATCAGCCTTGTTCTGCCTCTGTAGGGCAGGAAGCAGGATGTCCCGTCTACTGAGGCATCCTATGTTGGGCACAAATATCACCTCACAAAACACTTACAGAAAGCTTGTAAGGAATTAACTAGTTACAGAGTAAGAAGCCTGAGATTATAGAGAAATTAATAATTTCCCTGGAGCTACACAGAAGAGCTCAAAGCCAGGTCTGCTGACAGGGCATTTAAAAGAACCATTTTGTATCATAGAAGGTCCTTGAAGACCAGTTAGAACTGAGCTGAGAAAGGAGAGGCTAGTTTCAACTGCTGGAGGATACTTTTACTTATTTAGGTAAACTGAATATACGCAATGAGCCCTTGTAATGTCATGAAACAGTTATATCATCTCCTTCTTTTCTTCTTGTAAAGCAATTCATATTAAAAACTGAGAAAAAAAATCTGGCCAGTTTGGCTTAGTGGATAGAGCGTTGGCCTGCGGACTCAAGGGTCCCAGGTTCGGTTCTAGTCAAGGACATGTACCTTGGTTGCAGGCACATCCCCAGTGGGGGTGTGTGGAGGAGGTAGCTGATTGATGTTTCTCTCTCACTGATGTTTCTAATTCCCTCTCCCTCTTTTCTTTAAAAAAAAAAAAAATCAAAAAACATTTTATTTTCCTTTTTTACAGAAAGGGAGAGGAACAGAGAGCTAGAAACACTGATGAGAAAGAACCATTGATCAGCTGCCTCCTGCACCCCCCCACCTCCACTGGGGATGTGCCCGCAACCAAGGTACATGCCCCTGACCAGAACTGAACCTGGGACCCTTCAGTTCGCAGGCCGACGCTCTATCCACTGAGCCAAACCGGTTTTGGCCCTCTCCCTTCCTCCATTAAGAAAAACAAAAACACAATTGAGAAAAAGCTAATATCTAGCATTAGGGAAGAGATTTAATCTCACCACTGAATGGATTTATGAAATAAAATGTAAAAACATTTAAACCAGAAAAGAAAAATGTTTAATAAGCAAATACATATTGAATTAAAAAGTTTATTTAAGATTCATATTACAAATGATAATTTTAATAACACCCCTTAAATTTACTAAAACGTAGGCACTATTTGTAATCTTCCTTTCTCCTCATCCCCAAGTATACTGTTAGCTGTCAACCTCTGTTGGATAAAATTGTGACATTTTAGTTTTCCTTGATTTTGAGGGTGGGGGAAAAAAACACCGTATTTTTCGGACCATAAGACGCACTTTTTTCCCCCCCAGAAGTGGAGGGGGGGGGGGGGAAGTCCCTGCGTCTTATGGTCCAAATATAGCCTACACATATACTGTAAAAAAAAAGTTTTTTTACTTGCCCGGCTCTAAAATGGTTCTAAATGCTGCTGTTTACTTTACAGGGTTGATTACATGTGTTTATGACTGTGATGTTGGGTTTTAATGCACATAAAATATTTTAGGACACTATTTGTTTCAGAATCTTTTTTTCTTCATTTCCCTTCTCTAAAAACTGGTGCGTCTTATGGTCCGAAAAATACGGTATATTGTATGTGTTTACAGTGACCCTGGATTGTTAAAATATATCCTCCAGTGATTCTTTCAAAGAGGGTATACAAGAAATAAACTTCCTGAATTCTTCAATACAAAAAAATACCTTTGTTTGACCCTCAAAATCAAATGCCAATTTGGCTGGATATAAGATTCTAGGGTTAAAACCTTTTTCCTTCAGACCTCTTATGATACTGCCCCATTGACTTCTAGCATCCAGAGTATCCAATGATAAGTCTGCTGTCATTCGGATTCTTCTTCCTCTGTAGGTTACCTCTTTTTTCTTTCTGGAAGCAGTTATGATTTTTTCTCTATCACTGGAACTGCCAAATTTCACCAAGATGTGTCTAGGAGTGGGTCTCTTTTCATCTATTTTACTAGGTACTCGAAAGGCACTGACAATGTCCAGACCTGATCTTTTATTTAGCTCCGCAAAGTTTTCTTCAATTATTTCCTTAATTATTTCCTCTGCTCCATTCCCTTTATCATCTTTTTCTGGAATTCCTATCAAACGGATGTTTGAGCTTCTGGATCTATCCTCTACATCTCTTATTTGTTCTTTAATTATTATCTGTTGGGCCATTTGCCTTGTATCCTTAGAGAAGTCTTCAATTCGATCTTCTAGATTATTTATTTTCTCTTTAAGTATGTCTATTCTAACACTCAGTGTAGATAGTTTTTTATTTCCAGGATGGTAATTTTTAATATCTCTAATCTCCTCTTTTATCTCTCTGAATGAATTAATTACACTTCTCCTAAAGTTCTCTTCTGTTTCTTGTAGTAAGTCTGTTTCCTTAGATGTTAGTTTATGTTTTACCAATTTTTCCTCCTCAGAATCTGAAGCCATGTAAGAGCAGGGAAGTTCTTTAAGTAAATGTGAGGCCTCTTTTTCCTCAGTCTGGGAGGTAGTCTCTTCTCCTTCAGACTCCTCTTCTTCTGGCCACGGTAAGTACAGTTCCCTTTCCCACTCTGAGTTTTCTCCATCCTGTAGCTCATAAAGATCATAGTCATCCTCTTCAGTAAAACTATTATCCAATTCCTCACTGTTTTTTTCAACTCCATGTGCCGTCGTATAATACTGCAAGTTTGAGTTCTGTTTGTGACATAATACTGAGGCATTTTCTTCCTCCTGTTCTGAAGACTCGTCCTCTTGATCCAATTCTGAAACCTCTTCCTCCTCCCCTAGCTCTGAGACCTCTCCTTCCTCCTCCAACTCAGAAGCCTCTCGCTCCAGCCCTGAAGCCTCTTCTCCCTCCTCCAAATCTAAAGCCTCTTCTTCCTCTTCTAGCTCTGAGGCCTCTTCCTCCTCCAGGGCTTCTTTTTCCTTAGAGTTGGAAGCCTCTTGCTCCTGAGTATCTAAGCTTTTTACCTCCTCTGGCTCAGCAACCTTTACCTCTTTAGTAAATAGAAAGCTCAAGCCATCACTGGTTGCTGCCACAGATCCATAGTTAGAGGCTATGTGAGTTTTGTTCTGAAAGTTGAAGAAAAAAAAAAAAGATTGTTGTTAAATCATATGCTAAATTTTTTAAGGCAGTAAATCCTTTAATTCTGTAAATACCTAGAATATTATTTATTTATATACTTTTTATTTTAGAGAAGGGAGAGGGAGAGATAGAAACTTCAATGATGAGAATCACTGATTGGCTGCCTTCTGCATCCTCACCACTGGGGATCGAACCCCACAACCCCAGGCATGTGCCCTTGGCCAGAATCGAACTCAGGACCTGTCAGTCTGAGGGCCAAACTGGTTAGGGCCCTACAATATTATTTAAATGATTTTTTTCTTAAAGGCTTGGATTCCCCCAAACAAGTTGTTTCTACTATGGTCATCTGTCACAACTGCAATTACTCGTGTAGTATTTGCAACAGATTTCTGTGCGGTTGTGTATACTGTATTCCTTCCATAGTCCCAACCATTAGTACTTCAATAATGACTTGTATTAGTGAATGGCTGGTTATATTTAGGGATAGAGACCTTATTATCTAACTTTAGGACGATTATAAAACAACATAAATCCACATTTAGCCCCCCTCCCCCCACACATTTACTTTTTAAAATTTAAAAGCAAATTTAAAGTTTTTAAAAGATCCCACTTGCAGTTCAAACTCTAGCCGTATTAATTACAAGGAAAATATGTTTTGGTTAGTACAGGCTCAATTCATTTCAGATTTGTTCAAATCCATTCTCCACATGTGCTACCAGCCTCAATGTTCCCTCTAAAACAGGATCTGACCATAGCACCACTTTTATCTGTTGTAAGGGTTAAGAAAGGAAATTTAGGTACTGAGTTGAGGCAAGTCTGCAAGATATATGTGGGCTCAACATTTCCTAGAACATTTTTTGGCCCTGAGTTTTTTCACTCATTGCTCTGTGTATTGGAAAAGAATGCCCTATTTGTGACTGGTTGGTTCCTATTTGTTCAATATCCCCATCTCCAGAACAGATTAAGTTCCTTCTGTTTATATTTTTGGAGAACAGCAATATCTGAGATTAAGTGTTTATTCTTTTTTAAAAATATTTTTATTGATTTTTTAACAGAGAGAAGGGAGAGATAGTCAGAAACATCGATGAAAGAGAAACATCTATCAGCTGCCTCCTGCACACTCCCTACCATGTGCAACCAATGTACATGGCCCTGTCTGGAATCGAACCTGGGACCCTTCAGTCCGCAGACCAAGGCTCCATCCACTGAGCCAAACCAGTTTTGGCTAAATGTTTATTCTTAAATAGTAAATTTGTATATCCAAGTGTATCTTCAAATTCTAGACTTTCGTTTTGCAGAGGTTGAACTTGAAAATGAAACAAAAAAAGATGTTGTATGCTCATGAATTGCAAGAATTAATATTGTTAGGAATTAATATTGTTAAAATGACATACAACCCAGAGGAATCTACAAATTCAAAGCAATTTCTATCAAAATTCCAAAGGCATTTTTCATGGACATGTAATCCTCAACTTTGCATGAAACCATACACAAATCTCAAATATACAAAGCAAACCTTGAGAAAAAGAACAAAGCTGGAGACACACTTCCTGATTTCAAACTATATGGTATTGACATAAAAACAGAGTAATGAGGCAGAAATGAACTCATGTATATATAGACAACTAATTTATGAAAAAGCCAAGAATCTACAATGGGCAAAGGATAGTCTAACATAATGGTTGGCAAACTCATTAGTCAACAGAGCCAAATATCAGCAGTACAGTAATTGAAATTTCTTAAAACTTAAACTTCTTGTAACACCACTTCTTCAGAATAGTCTTGCCTACGCTGCGGTAATTTGTGGACGAGCCACACTCAAGGGGCCAAAGAGCTGCATGTGGCTCTCGAGCCACAGTTTGCCGACCATGGGTTTAACATATGAAGGAAAGAGGGAGAAAGAGAAAAAAAGAGAATCTCTACAGAATACCTTTTAAGATTGAGATTATAAAAATAAATATTCAGAAAATAAGCTAGAGGGTTTTTAATGAATCAAGTATATGGGGGACATAGCCTAATATGCTGTAAGAAGCAAAAACCTTTACATATTGGAATGGGTAAAAGTTAGATATTAACATTAATGAACAACTAGTTGGGTTTTATTAAATAAAGTTCTATTTGCATTTCCCTGATTGCGAATAAAGAAAACTTAGCAGACTACTTGAAACATTAAAAATTGAACTTAGCCCAGCCAGCCTAGCTCAGTGGTTGAGCACTGACCTATAAAACAGGAGCCAAGGTTCAATCCTCAGTCAGGGCACATACCCAGGTTGTGGGCTTGATCCCCAGTAGGGGGAGTGCAGGAGGCAGCCAATCAATGATCCTCTCACCAGTGATGTTTCTGTCTCTCTCCCATCCTCTCTGAATTCAATAAAAATATATTTAGAAAAAGGAAGAAAAAATGGAATCTAATCACTTATACTTAATATTTCTGTTCTTATTCCCAGTACCAGGGCTTTGTTAAATTCATTCAATTCTTTGTTTCATATTCCCCTTTTAATTATTTAAAAGCTATTTTTAAAAATAAATAAAATGCTATTTTCCTGATATTAGCTTTAAATATTTACCATGTATTTATTTATCAATGTCTATTGTATGCACAATCTCCTCTAAAACTATTCAATCTCGCCCTAACCATTTGGTTCAGTGAATAGAGTGTCAGCCTGCAGACTGAAAGGTCCCAGATTGATTCCGGCCAAGGGCATGTATCTTGGTTGTGGGCAGGTGTGCAGGAGGCAGCTGATCCATGTTTCTAACTATCCCTCTCTGTAAAAAATTCAATAGAATATATATTTTAAAACAAAAACATGCCCTAGCTGGTTTGGCTCAATGGATAAAGCATCAGCCTGTGGATTGAATGATCCCAGGTTCAATTCGGGCCAAGGGCACATACCTGGATTATGGCTCGATCCCCAGTAAGGGGCATGCAGGTGGCGGCCAATCAATGATTCTCTCTCATCATTGTTTCTCTCTCTCTCCCTCTCTAAAATCAATAAAATAAAATTAAAAAAAAAAAACCTATTCAAAAAAAAAAAAAGTGGACATGAGGGCTGCAAACACACAAGCATCTGGGACCATTTAACAGTGCCCAACATAACCTTCAATGCATGGTTAATGTTCCTTTATTAAGATGACCTAGAATTATTAAAAAAAAAAAAAAAAAAAAGCATAACTTTTGTTTACTCTCCTATTGCTAAGAGCAAAAAGAGTTTTAAAGAGCATTTTAGAATGATTTTTAGCCAATTTGTAAAAAGAGACAAATATTGTTTATAACTTTTGATTTTTGAAATTTCACGTTTTTTGATCCCCCCTGACCAGTGTTCCAATAAATAAGGTGTTATTGTAAAAAGATCTTACTGCGAACTTGTGGACTTTCATAGTTTCTAATAGGACAGTAATATTAACAAAAATTATCCCTCATAGAAATTATGGTGTTGAGAAAATTATTTGAGACCAGAACCAGGATTAAAAAGAGTTACCTGATTTCAGTGAAGGCACTTCTGAGCTCATAGACTCTATGACATAGAGTTTGTTTAGGGAGGGAACAAATATAGAATATTAATCACCCGTGTTCTCTTTTTGATGAAATATGATATTATTTTTCCACTAATAATAGAAGTGAGCCTGGTGAAGAATTTGAACTGTTGTCATAATTGAATTTCTGCATGTACACCTTCTTCCCCCATAAGTATGCATTGTTTCTGGAGGGAAAATTATTTCCCCTCATTAAATCATATGTGATCCAAAATATTTGTGCATTGTTTAGAAATAGAATTGTGGACTAAAACAAGAATAAAGATAAAGAACACCTTAAAAAAAAACCAAAAACAAAAAAAACCCTATTCATTCTTACTTTTCCCAAACTTCCAATACCAATTTAATCATTGCTTTAACATCATGCTCTCACTTTTAACAATTTCTTAAAAATTGGTTTGAAAACCAACTACCGTGTTTCCCCGAAAATAAGGCCCCCCTAGGCTAAACATGAGAGGTTTGGTCCACTGATTCTGAAAGAAATTGAGTCACAAGAAATTCACCAGGAAATTCAGGAATTGGATTGTTATGATGATGTTTCAGAAGATGATGACATGATTGTCATTGAATAAATGAGTAAATTCTTGATACCTTAGGATTCAGTTTGTCTGGTTTTGTTGACAACTACCGTACTATTGTACCGTATACAGGTAATAAATTTCCTTTATTTTCACTTAATAAATTGTACTGTATTCTTCTTCGTGGAAAAATAAGACATCCCCTGAAAATAAGACCTAGCGCATCTTTGGGAGCAAAAATTAATATAAGACACTGTCTTATTTTCAGGGAAACAGGGTAGATAAATACAGATCTGTATGCTTACCATTTTTTCTTGAATCCCGTATCTTTTTCCTCCTTTCTTCGTGTTTTCATTTTCTGGGAACGCCCCTTTCAGTAATTCTTTCATACTAGATTTTTGACTAATAAATTTCCTGAGGCTTTGCATGTCTGAAAAAGTCCTGATTTCACCATCACATTTAAATGCTAGCTTAACTTGGCATAAAATTTTTGGTTCAAAATAATTTTCCCTCAAAATGTTAAAGACATTACTCCATTGCTTACTAATGTCCAGTGTTGCTGATGAAAAGTCTGCTGCCAATGTTAGTATTGCTCCATCTTCTTTGGAGTCTTTTAGAACCTTCTCTTTATTTTTGAAGTTCTGAGGGATGTTTTCCTCTCTCGTTTCTTTGACTAATTCATCCTCTCCCTGCTCTTCCCCCTCATTCTCTCCTGTAACTTCTATATCAATGTTGCAGTTTCTACCTGTGTCATCTGTATTACCTATATCTTCTTCCATATTTTCTAGAACTTTATGATTTTGTGAATCATCCAGGGACAATTTCTTACCTTGGTTAGTAGAGTAGTCTTTACTTTGGTCTAATTTGCTACTGAGTTTAACTATTTCACTTCTTTTAAAAGTCAAATTTTCAATATCCTCAATATAGTTTTCTCCTTCTATTTTCTCTACCAATCTTCTTTTTATAGTTGTGGTATCCTTTATTTGTTGCAACTCTTTTCTGGTATTGGGGTTCTTTGGATTTTCCATTTCAAGCATTGTACTTTTTACTCCTAAAATTTTCTTTAGGTCATTTTTAAGAGATTCCCTTACCTCTTCAACCATTAAGTCCATGTTTTCCATCAAGACTTTAAACTTATTCATAATAACTGCTGACAGGTCTTTGTATTTTAAATCCAATAATTGAACCATCTCTGTTTCTATCAACTGAATCATTTCCATGTGGAAGCTGCTTTCTAGTTTCTTTGCAAGTGTAGGAATTTCTGATTGTACACTGGACATGGTGAATATGTTGTCAAGACTGGATTGTCTTTGTTTCCGGAAAAGTAATTCTGTTCTTGCACGCCTGCTATATTTTCCTTAAAATCTTTTTACAAAATCATCTGAAATATAAAAAAATAAATTGCTTACTGAAAAATGCTTTAATCCCATGCAAGTTAATACCTGAATATAATAAATCATCCAAAAGTAGCTAAATAGAAACTGACTGGTTCACCATACCATTAACTTTATGTTAGTATTAAACAAATTACAATAAAATGTTTTTAAAAGTGCAGTATACCAAATTTTGAAAATCTAAGGTGATTTGGATGGGATCTTACACAAATGAAGCCCCCATTTTGATGAAGAGATTCACGTTAGGACTTGTCCTACTTTGTGCCCTTCCTTTCACAGGCTGGAAGCCCTCAAGGGATGTCCGACTGTCACTCCCATCAACACTGCACTCTGCAGCAGTGAGCCCAGCTATGGCTGAGCACACTGACCACCAGGGGGCAGCTTCTGCATTGAGCGTCTGCCCCCTGGTGGTCTGTGCATGTCATAGTGACTGGTCCTTCCACTGTTTGTTTCTGCATATTAGCCTTTTATTATATCAGATGTCCTGAAGATAGTAGAATTAAATACTATGCCTCCTCCCACTTAACACAGGCCCTATTTTTGCTTGAGGAAACTTTTAGTTTGTTCATTTTTGTTTCATCATTCCCCTATACTGCACAAGTGCCTATACCTTGAAAGAGAAACTACCCCCACCCATTCCTTGATGAGAAGTGGAATAGCACACTACAGACCCATTGGACAACACCTGGAATGCCAGTTCCCAATCTCCCTCTGCAAAGCCTCAAAGATAATCAGGTTTTACCAATTGAATTTATTGCTGAAGTACTAACAATTATGTTACCCGCTGATTCATCATAGTTGTCAAGACCCAAAATGCTTGAACCTGCATATTTAAAAAGAAAAACTGCACCTCTTAAATATTTCATTGATTTTCCACAGAGAGGAAGGGAGAGGGATAGAGTTAGAAATGTCGATGAGAGAGAAACATCGACCAGCTACCTCCTGCACACCCTCTACTGGGGATGTGTCCGCATCCAATGTACATGCCCTTGACCGGAATCAAACCTGGCACCTTTCAGTCCACAGACCGACGCTCTATCCACTGAGCCAAACTGGTTTTGGCAAAACTGCACCTCTTTATGAGGATTTGGTGACTTATAGGAAGAAAGTGGCTGTGGGAGCACACTGACCACCAGGGGGCAGCTCCTGCATTGAGCATCTGCCCCCTAGTGGTCAGTGTGCATCATAGCAACCAGTCAATCAGCAGTTCTGCTGTTCTGCCATTTGGTCTCTGGGCCTTTATATATATATATAGATGTGATTGAGGGAGGAACCAAGATGGCGACATAGCTAAATGCTGGTCCTCGCTGTCTCCCACTACCACATCAAAATTACAACTAAAATACAGAGCAACCATCGTGCAGAACTGCCTGAAAGCTGGTTGAATGGAAGTCCTACAACTAGAGAAGTAAAGAAGAAAGCTTAAACTGGTAGGAGAGGCAGAGTTGCAGAATGGGCTGGTACAACACCCACATGTGCCATTTCCTTAACTGGGAGACTATCTTTGTGGCCATCTGTGTGTGAGGAGCAAAGGGTACCAGCCTCACACCAGCCCCCCCATCCTAGTGTTCCAGATCTGGAAAAGAGATGTCCCTGCAACTACAAGGTATAAAACCAGTGGGGATTATGGCTGGAGATCAAGATATTCCATTAAAAGGGCTAGCACAGCCAAAACTGGTTTGGCTCAGTGGATAGAGCATCGGCCTGTGGACTGAAAGGTTCCAGGTTCGATTCCGGTCAAAGGCATGTACCTTAGTTGGGGCACACCCTGTGCAGGAGGCAGCTGCTTGATGTTTCTCTCTTATTGATGTTTCTAACCACCCCTCTCCCTTCCTCTGTAAAAAAAAAAAAAAAAAAAAATCAATAAAATATATTAAAGAAATAAAAAATAAAAGAGCTAGCACACAAACTTTCCAGTACTTCCAGCATCAGGAGGCTTCCAGGTATGCAGACACATACAGGGAGGTACTGGATTGGCTGGTATTTGGGGCAGGAACTTGGGGGCAGCTTTCTCCCAGACAAGGGTGCTCCCAGGGGTCATTGATTCCATGCTGGGACCTCCTATCATAAAGCTGATTGGCAGCCACATCTGACCTGGAGCATTATAACGCCCAGAGCACACTGTTTGCCCCACCCTGGGGATTTTATGAAAATCTGCCCCACCCAATTTGCAGTCCCACCCAAAATGTTTACAGCAGTTTTTCCATATAAATGGCCTGTCCTGCTGAAACCGGTTTGGCTCAGTGGCAGTGTTGGTCTGTGGACTGAAGGGTCCCAGGTTCGATTCCGTTCAAGGGCATGTACATTGGTTGCGGGCACATCCCAGGTAGGGGGTGTGCAAGAGGCAGATGGTTGATGTTTCTCTCATTGACGTTTCTAGCTCTCTACCTCTCTCCCTTCCTCTCTGTAAAAAATCAATATATTTAAAGAAATAAACAAATAAACAAATAAATAAATAAATGGCCTGTCCTGAGTCAGGCTCCGGACTTTGCTAAAATCTCTCAAACAAGCTGCAGCTGGTGACAGCATGCCCCAAACCAATCAATAAAAGGCCCAAGACCTTGCACTAGTACCTGCCTACCTTGCTTTACAGGTGGGCCTTGGCTGGGCACCTCTAAGCCCAATACAAATAATAGCAAATAGCAGAACTCGGCAGTTCCCTCTGTAGCTCCTGTAGGGTGGCCCCAGGCAGGGGCTGACTTTGCACCTCCCTGTAGGAACTAGAGCCAGTGCATCCAATGGATAGCTTCAGATCACCATTGCAGATTACAACTCTATGCCTCCACAAGCAACACACTCAAGAGGCAGACTTAATGGGTATTAAAGCCCCACTGAATCAAGTCCTGCTTCATAGGTGTGTTTCCTGCACAGCAGCTCTTCCACTGTAGTTGCAGCTGGTTCTTATAGCCAATTGTCCTGGAGGTCAATTCCTCCCAGTGACACCTACAGCAATCAAGTCTCAACTACAACAAGACTGTGCACACAGCCCACAAAGGGACACAGTTCAGGTGACTGGGGAGGCTGAGCCACTAAGCCACTCAGGACATCTACCACACAAAAGCCACTCTACATAATACATAGAAACAAACAGAGAAGCACCCACAAAGAAACATCACAAGTGGGCGGGGGGGGGGGGGGGGGAATGGAAGTAAGCAAACCACTGAATTTTGAATTCAAAACCATGGTTATAAAGTTACTCAAGAATCTTAGTGAGAATGCCAAAGACAAAAAAGGACCAGTCAGAAAAAAAAAGCATATACTAACTGAAATAAATAATAATTTATAGGGATTCAAAATTAAAGGATTCTGATAATCAAGGCAATGATTTGGAATACAAGGAAGCAAAAAACACCCACTCAAAAGAGCAAAAAGTAATAAAAGTCCAAAAATATGAATAATGTAAGGGCTCTCTGGGACAACTTAAAGGGTACCAACATTTGCATTATGGGGTACCAGAAGGAGATGAGAGAGCAAGGTATTAAAAATCTATTTGAAGAAATTATGACAGAAAATTTCTCCTACCTGGTGAAAGAAAGGCAAATTCAGGAAGCCAGAGAGTCCCAAACAAGAGGAGTCCATGGAGGCCCAATCCCACAGGCCAGGCTGAGGGACCCCACTGGTGCACGAATTTGTGCACTGAGCCTCTAGTAACAATAATGAAAGTAATGCTTTGAAAGGGATTTATGGACTTTCATTGATGTTTCTAGCTTTCTATCCCTCTCTCTCCTCTCTGCAAAAAAAATCAATAAAACATTTATAAAAAAATAAAAATAAAATGGACCAAAAATGTGAAAATATTAACGATTGAGAAAGGGTATAAGGAAATAACACTATGAACAAAAAAGGATACAAGTAGTACAGATAAAGCATAGTTCAAAAACAGGACCATTATTAAACTTTCCCAAATAAATTAAAAAGTTGAGAAGCAACTTCTATTGTAATATTACCCAAACTCTTGCAGAGAGCAGCAAAAAGGAAATATTTTAATACACTCCAGGAGGCCAGATTAACTTCAATCACAAATCAGAGCAAAATGAGTTTTTCCTCAAAACTCATAAACATAAAAGCAAAAATCTTAAAAACAGTAGCAAATCAAACTGAATAATATTTTAAGGATATATATCAAGATTAAGTTGGTTTATTCAAGAATGTGAGATTTGCTAGAAAACTAAGGGGTTCCTCAAAAAATTAACATAGAATGACCATATGATCTAGCAGCTCCACTGCTACTATTTATCCAAAAGAATTAAAAACAAGGGCCAACTTATTTGTCCATTGATGTTGACAACAGCATTATTCAGTCAGTAGCTAAAGGTCAAAGCAACCCAACTGCCCTTCCAAGGATGAATGGGTAAACATAATGTAGCAGTATGTACATACAATAGATTCTTTCCTCTTCAAAAGGAAGGACAATCAAACACATGCTACCTCTTTGAAGCTTGAAGACATTACACTAAGTGAAATAAGCCAGTCATAAAAGGTCAAGTATTGTATGATTCCACTTAGGAGGTGCCTAAATAGTCAAATTTAGAGAAAATAGAATGATGTTGCTGGGGTGGGGGCTGGAGGAATGGAATAAGAAGATAGTGTTTAATGGGTACAGATGATGTATATGGGGAGATGCTTGTTCTTGAATCTGGATGGTGGGTTTGAGAATTTGTCCTTTTGCATGCATGCCTGAAAGTGCTCCCAATTAAAAACAAAAATTAAAGTTTTAAGGAAAACCACTGAGCTCTCCCAACTGAAACACACAGACTGCTCTGTATGTCCTACAATAGATATTCAGCCAGTAGATAATGTTTTTTTCTCTCTCCCTCTCCCTAAAAATCAATAAAAAAACAACCCCCAAACCCCCAATTTTTATAAAAGGCACAATGGTCAAAAGTCTGAGATAAAACAAAGAAAAAATTTCAGTTATGATAATCCACAAATATCTATGCACCAAACAATGTGACTAAATTAAGCATGAGAAAGGAGCCAGCACAAGGATATTAAAACATGTTTGCAAATGTATGTTGATAATAAGGCTAGATAAAATAGAAACTGCTCCAAAAAATAACAAAAAGATGTCATCAGATCAGTATTACAAAGAGAAATCAATAAAATGTTCAACATTTTTAAAAAGTTCTACGTTTAGCTGAAACCGGTTTGGCTCAGTGGATAGAGCATGGACTTGGGGACTGAAAGGTCCCGGGATCGATTCCGGTCAAGGGAATGTACCTTGGTTGCAGGCACATCCCCAGTAGGGGGTGTGCAAGAGGCAGCTGATTGATGATTCTCTCTTTCATTGATGTTTCTAACTCTCTATCTCTCTCTTCCTCTCTGAATAAAATCAATAAAATATATATTTTTAAAAAAAGTTCTACATTTATAAGTTTCCATTTAACTGCATATAGAACAGATAATTTAAATACTTCTGCATAAAAGCTATGAGTGTACAGAGACATATACATTGGGGTGAGGGATGTCCTCGGCATGTTTAAGAAAAAACCTTGAGGCCAGGGCCAGTTTGGCTCAATGGATAGAGCGTCGGCTTGGGGACTGAAGGGTCCCAGGTTCAATTCCGGTCAAGGGCATGTACCTTGGTTGCGGGCATATCCCCAGTAGTGGGTGTGCAAGAGGCAGTTGATCTATGACTCTCTCTCATCGATGTTTCTAACTATCTCTCTCCCTTCCTCTCTGTACAAAAATCAATAAAATATATATTAAAAAAAAAAAGAAAGAAAAAACCTTGAAATATGCTCAATTTTTAGTTACAGGAATACAAACCAAAACAGATTCCGGTGTGTTTGTATAAATAAAATTTGCCAAGCACTGGCTCTAATCAGGTGTGTTTGGAAAAAAAAAAAAAACCACACCTGATTAGAGCCAGTGCTTGGCAAATTTTATCCACCCTTCCACCTCGAAAAGTGGAATTAAAATAAAAACAGACTCCCATTTTACTTCCAGGCTGCCAATTTTAAAGTTAATTCACCTAAGGAAATGCAAGTAGGTGATCAACATATAAAAAGACAGCTCAGCCACAAGCCAAGGAAATGCAAATTTAAAACCTTTTTTTTCTACCCAGGAAATTCACCCTTCCCATCCCACCCCTCGGGTGTTTGAACTCTGGTTCCTCAAGGTGGTAATTGGTTCTCTCTGGTCTGCAGAGTTTGCCCTCCAGTTGTAATATTGTTAGAGTGACTTCCTTAGAACACAAAGCAGAACTCACCACCGCACTAATTAAAGCCTCGGAAGTCTTCTCTGATGGCTTCCAAGCCAGACCTAAAATTTGCCACCTTTGCTCCAGCCTCGGTGTTTAGACCTTGCTTTCTGCCTCTAGGAGGGATTCTCACCCAGAGCAGAGAGGATTTCGGGGCATCTAGGACCTTGGGTGGGACAGAGACCACACTTTTATTTTTTTTGGTTATCTCTGACTGCCATGTAGCATTTCAATTCAGTGATTAAAATAACGCATTTGAGATATAAAACATGTGCGCTCCTCAATCTATTATTTAACAAGATGGAGCGGTGGGTCTAAACTGCTTTAATTTTAAAACTGTTTCCAGATTTTTTGCAACAACTTGTAATATGGGATGAAAACTCCTGTGCTTTCCGGCGGCGGTGGCAGTCTTGCTTTTCTGCCCATAACGCCAACTACCAGGCTGCCCAGGTGCAGCGGGTTAAGGACCAGTCTTCCTAAGTTACAGGCTGCAAGGCTCATTCCTCCTCAGGGCAAAGGTCATTCCCCCAACTCACTCTAAGGCAGTGTTTCCCAACCTTCTCTCATGATGAGAATCACCTGGTGGAGTTGTTAAAACACAGATTCCTGAATCCCAACTAAGAAGTGCTAAACTAGAATTTTTGGGAACATATAGGTAAAATTGCATACCTAACTTAGTGCTCTGTATATAAAACCTGTCTTAGAGCACTAATTAAGTATGCAATTTTACCTATATGTTCCCAAAAATTCAAGTTTAGCACTTCTTAGTTGGGATTCAGGAATCTGTGTTTTAACAACTCCACCAGGTGATTCTCATCATGAGAGAAGGTTGGGAAACACTTCTCTAAGGTACGCAAAGCCGAACAGGCCCACCCCAGAAAGATAATTACTTTGATGTTATTTATCATAGCAGAATGTTATATAGCTCACACTGGAGTGATAGGATAGTAAATAGTCAAGTTAAAATTTAAATCATGAACCCATGCCGCGGTTTGCTCAGCAAATAAGAGTGTCAAGGGCAGGGAGCTCCTCCCCTGCCCGGGCCCTGGTCTGGGCGTGCAGGAGACAACCAATGTGTTTCCCTGTCTTTCTCTCTCTCTCCAAAAGTGATTGGAAAAATAGCCTTAGTTGAGGATTAAAAAATAAACCAATAAGGCTCCACTTAAAAAAAAATTAAATCGTGATAACAAAACAAGAAACGACGATTTAAAACAACATACGGAATACTCTGATCTTCACCTACTTCATTTTTTCAAAGAATCGTTTTAAAATTGGAGGTGATCACAAATGAGAAGTGCTGGAGATGCAATACAAAAAAAAAAAAAAAAAAAATTAGATTTGAAACATTTGGGAATAAGCTGCCAGTCTGACCTGTCTTCATTACCTAACACTTTCACCGTGCAGTTCCTACACACAGGGACCTTCTCCCTCACCACCAGCACACCCAGGCCCAAGTCAGGAAATTAGCGCCCATACTCTAGGCCCCTCCGATCACCCGCCCCCGTAGACCGCAAGTCCCGCATCGCAGATACTTACCCGCCTGCAGGTGAGCCCTCTGCGGAGCGGCGCCGGCCTCCTGCACAGCTGCCTCTCGGGGCCTAAAATGCAAGCAGAGCTCATGACATACAATTCAAAGTCCAAGGCTTAATACATAGAAACATCACCCCATGTGTATGCAGGGAAGAAAGGCACTTCTCTCGCCGTGTTTGGTTACATTAATGTGATGACCCAGGAGGAGAGGCCCGGAGTGGAGTGAGGAGGGCAGCGGGGACGGGACCGGGGAAGTGGGTGGTTTTCTTGTGCGAATTGGAGTCCGTTTTCCAAGACCTTGTGGCCGTCAACAAGTTTTTTTTTTTTCATTTGAAATAAATTCGATCCATTTTTCTAACAGTGAAGGAAATAAAGAAAAAGTTACTCCTTCCAAAATCTATTTCCCAGTCCGATAAAGGACACAAGAGCTTGGAGATGAAGTTCAAGGCCTCTCACATCTAGGAGGGAGATGGGATGAGTATCCAGGGCCACCTGGCTCCAAGGCGCCTAGTTATTCTATTGTTGCCAAAAGACACTACGTACTTTCCTCACCCACTTCTCACCGCTCCCCCCCCCCCCCCATCCCCGCCCTCCCCCAATGCTAGTGCTCAAGTACTTCCCCGTTTCCTTGACCTCATTTTCGCCTCCTGGCACTGCTATTTTAACAGGCCCACTTTCGGAAGGTTTAGGAAGATGCCTTCCTCACTTGCCAATGAGGAACAGGACCGGTTGTAAAGCTGGGGCCCAAGGTGACACCCAACCCCGAGGCCCCCATCTCAGCCAGCCTTACCTGGAGAAGGGAGCCGACCTGGGGGTGCAGAGGCGGTGAAGAGAAATGAGGGGTTGACTCACAACCCTGGGCTGGCTCCTCCCCTCCTTTTGTAGCTACTGGAAATCCCTAGGCCAATCCCCTCCCCACCTACACTCCCTCCTCCCCTCCGCAGGAACTCTGACCCAGCCCTGAAGCCATCTCTGACCCCCACCGGAGTCCCACCTCGAATTCCACACCGCCTGGGGCAGAACCTGCCTTACCCCTCTGCCACTCCTCTGGCCTTAGCCCCAGGGGATCTGGTTGATGCTTCTGTTTTCTGAAAGCCCCACCTTTAATCCTCCCCACGCCCGTGAATTTGTGCGTTGGTCTTTCTCTGCATGGCCCCAGCCTAGTTGGAACCCATCATCTGTCACGGGGATCACAGAAATAACCAGCTAGTCTCCTAGGCTCTCCTCAGTCCCTTCTTCCAGGTAATGCCTCTCAGTGATTTCCATTTCAATTAAAAAATCCTAACTCCTCATTCCATTCCGATCCTTTCCCGTCAACTTTGGTAAGTACTACTCCCTGAGATAAAAACCTGCCCAGCCTGCTCTGCAGAACACCGGGCGCCTGCCTCAGGGCCTTTGCACAGGCTGTTTCCATGAAAGAACTGTTTCCCCAGTTCCTTCACAGCTGGCTGCTTTTCCTCCTCAGGTGTCAGGTAGAATGTTCTCTCCTCTTGGAAGCCTCGCAGGCCACGCTTTTAAAGGAGCCACACACACCATTCCTTTACTATTGTTAAAGAACACACTCAACTGAGTACATTTGAAAATCCAATTGGCTTCATTAAGTGGTTGATGAATGGATAACATCCCATCTAGCAATTCAAAGGGGGCTCTGATGTGTTGTACAAAATGGAAGGTTTTTTATAAGCAAAACAAATAATAAAAAGAAAGAAGAAGAAAAAAAGGGGGGGGGGGAACTAAGAAATTAAAAGAGTGGGTTATTTCAGGCAATGGTCTCCTAACCTTAGGGGACGGTAGGGAGTCAAATATAGATTACCTTACTAATGTTGATCAGAACATTTCCAGACTGATCGGTGAAAATTTTCCCTCCTGGAGGAGGCTGAAACTGAAATCAGGTTAGTAAGTATTGGTTTGGTGACTTGGCTTAGCAAAAGTGACTTTATTTTTATCTACTTTCCTTCTTTTTTAACACTGTTTATCACATCACCCTTTTATTTTTTTATTTTATTGATATTTTACAGAAAGGAAGGGAGAGAGATAGAGAGCTAGAAATGTCGATGAGAAACATCGACCAGCTGCCTCTTGCACACCCCCTACTGGGGATGCACCCGCAACCAAAGTACATGCCCTTGACCGAAATCGAACCCAGGACCTTTCAGTCCGCAGACCAACGCTCTACCACTGAGCCAAACCGGTTTCGGCACATCACCCTTTTTTAAAAAAAAAGAAATTTTATTGATTTCAGGAAGGAAGGAAGAAGGAGAAAGAGATAAAAACATCAATAATGAGAGAGAATCACTGATTGACTGCCTCTTGCATGTCCCTCACTGGGAATTGAGCCCGCAACCTGGGCATGTGCCCTGACTGGGAATTGAACTGTGACCTCCTGGGTCATAGGTTAACTCTCAAACCCTGAGCCACACCGGGTGGATCACATTGCCTTCTTTTTAATTTCTTTTTAAAAAAATGTATTTTATTGATTTTTTTACAGAGAGGAAGGGAGAGGGATAGAGAGTTAGAAACATCGATGAGAGAGAAACATCAATCAGCTGCCTTCTGCACATCCCACGCAAGGGGTTGTACCCGCAACCAAGGTACAATACATACCCTTGACCGGAATCACACCTGGAACCCTTGAGTCCTCAAGCCGAGGCTCTATCCCCTGAGCCAAACAGGCTAGGGCTACATGGCCTTCTTTAGTTGGTTCCCAGTTATCAGAATCTGAACTCACCCATTCAATTCAATTCTGTGTCCATATTATGTCTCTCTTCCACTTTTCCACTAGAATATAGACGATAACCCCAGAGGGCAAGAATTTTAGCTTCCTTGTTCCCTTGTTATAGAATCGAAAGAAGCTAGGAAAATTCCAGGATAAGCAGAATAGGGAAACGGAAGCATTGTGAAGCAGCAGTTTGCAGCCGCCTAGGAAATCCTAACTTCCCTAAGAGAGGAAACTGGCCAGCTCCTCACTTGGATTGTATCTTCAGGAAATCTGCTCTGCTTTCCTTTCATTTTCGCTGACCTTAAATTCTTTTCTGCATCGATGAGAAGAACTGAGCTCCCAGCCCGTAACCCCAATGGTGACACACTGATGTATCCACTGGGCCTGAAATTATGACTAGTATGTAATAGGCCCTCGTGTTGACTGAAGCAATGAATGAGTGGGCAAAAGCAAAATCCTCTTGTCAAGTCAGACCTGCTGGCACTCACGAGTGTAGGAGAGAGAAGTAAAGATGAACTCCAGAGGGAGAAAGGCATGGGCTTGCTGCGGAGAGTGCCCGTGTGGGGTCTTTGTCTTGAGGGGTTTTTGTTTTGTTGTTTTTAATTTAACTTAGTGCGGTGACATTGGCTAATAAAATTGTATATTGTGTTGTGCGTTCACCACCACAAGTTTGAGGACTGTTTTGTTAAAGGTGGGGAATTTAGGGGAGGTCTCAGGGGAGGATCTCAATAGAATGTTCATCAACCTTATGCTGATACAACAGAACGAGGTTGATTCCCGACTTCATCTGGTCTTGGGTGTGGTTGGCACAAATGGAACTAATTAGATTTCTGCTATCTATTTCCCCGAGTACGGCGATTTAAGCTATTTACATTCTGCTAAGATATGTACACATATAATACCTTAATTTAAAAAAAAAGAAGAAAAAAAAGCTACCCATGTTTCCCCGAAAATAAGACATCCTCCGAAAATAAGATCTAGCGCCTGGAAAGATAAGACATCCCCTGAAAATAAGACTAGTGCAACTTTGGGAGAAAAAATTAATAGAAGACACTGTCTTATTTTCGGGGAAACAGGGTATTTACACTCTGTTTGGGGAGAAGTTGAAAGCATTTGACGTCCTTTGGTTAGGGAAGATAGGATTTTCTGATTTACTAAGAGGCTGAAATTGCTTGGCCATTGAACTGTGAGTCTCAGTTTCCCTGTTCCACTTGTCCTGGCTAACCAACCTGCCTCAGCACCAGAAGTAAAGGAAGAGAACTGGCGAGGTGGAATCCACAGGGGCTAGAGGGCCTGTCCCTCTCCTGTTCACTGCTGTCATTCCTGAATTCCACAGAGATCTCACTGCGCTCACAGCTGGTCCTGACTGACAGAGAAGACACAACAAGGAGTTGGCTGGAGCTTTCCTCTGGGTGCACTCTCGGTGGAGCCCGGAAGGCACATCCTCATCCAATAACCTTTCTCCAGAGAGGAGTGGTTTCTATGGAGACAGGACAACTAATCCCATTCACTTTTAATATTCTAGTCTTTCATTTCCCGTCACAATTTCGGGTGAGGACGGTCTTCTGGGTTTATGTAATTGAGACCAAGCCGTTTTTTTTTTGAACAAGATTTCCCTCTAACGACTCCGGAGTCAGGTAAATGGAAAACCTCCGCCATCTTCTGGCCATGAGTGGGAGTAGCTTTCTTAAGCCCATTGTTCATTAATATTAAACGCAGGTTTCTTTTCTCTCTTTCCTAGTTGCTAAACCCGAGGCTCTGTGAACTTCAGTGTATGTTCATTGAAGACTCATCTGAGAAGCCAGGCTAAAATGTAGATTCTGATTCCCTTGCAGCAGGATTCTGATGTGAAGAGTTCATGGACCACTCTGAGAAACAGTGAAAAGGATGAGATGGAGGACAAAATGTAAGGCGAATAATCAGTTTTAAAAATCGTTTTAGGGCCGAAACCGGTTTGGCTCAGTGGTAGAGCGTCGGTCTGCGGACTGGAAGGTCCCAGGTTCGATTCCGGTCAGGGGCATGTACGTTGGTTGCGGGCACATCCCCAGTGGGGGGTGTGCAAGAGGCAGCTGGTCGATGTTTCTCTCTCATCGACGTTTCTAGCTCTCTATCTCTCTCCTTTCCTCTCTGTGAAAAATCAATAAAATATATTTAAAAAAAAAAATCGTTTTAGGGTTACCAAAGAAAACAGTTTTCAATAAAGTGTAAAAATTGGGGAAGCACAGAAATATTAAAGATGGACATTATATCCACATATAATCTAAGAGAAAACACCATATTTAATTTTTAATTTTTTTTATTGATTTTAAAAAATATTTTTATTAATTTCAGAGAAAGAGAGAGAGAGAGATGAGAGAGAGAGAGAGAGAGAGAGAGAGAGAGAGAGAGAGAGAGAGAGAGAGAGAGAAACATCAACCAGAATCGAGCCGGGACCTTTCAGTCTGCAGGCCGACGCTCTATCCACTGAACCAAACCAGCTAGCTCTTAATAAATGTTACATGAGTCACTGAAAAAGTCTTAATTGTACCACACGTTTTCTAAAAAATCAATTTGAATGACTGCTAAGTCTTCTAGCACTTTCCTAAGTGTATCTTACCATAGCAATTTTATTTAAAATGAACAATAAAATGACAAATTCCCACAATAAGACTCCAAAGTGCAGGTCCTGGGAGGGGGAAGGAGAAGGGAGGAGGGAACACCTAAGTACTGAACTCCATGCCCAAGCCCTGAAACCTCCCTCCTAATTGTCAGGGGCCAGACAAACTGATCCATTTGGTTAATAACGGAAAAGTGGAGATTCCAAGGCAACGGAGCCCAGCCCGGTCTTGGGACCAAACCACTAACAGCTGTGAGGCTAAGGTCTACTTGCCTGTGTTTTTGTTGTTGTTGTTGTTGTTGTTTGTTTGTTTGTTTCACCTTCCTGTACTGTTAACCTCCTGACCGGTTGGGAGCGTCAACATTCTGAAACTCTACCCTCACTGGAGGTCATACCAGCCTTCAATCCGGCGGGCCTCCTCCATCACCCCCGCCCCCCTCCCCGGTTCTCCCTAAGATCTCAGCTAAGGGAACTTTTTCCAGGAACTCGAAGCGCCTCTCGTGCGCCCCCGCGCGGCCTTCTGCGGTCTCTCAGGCTGGCCTGGCTTTTGCGGCGGGCGGAGGCTCTGAGGCACAGAGTGGGAAGGAAGCAAGTTTGGGTGCACGAGGCCCAGCGCCCGGATTTCATTTCCAGCTTCTGCAGGTGAAACAGACCAACCCGCCAGGGAAGCACAAGTCCTGATCTTACCACCACGGTGCTAGCCAAACCCCTGGCAAACCTCCCTGGTTAGAATCCTCACACATGGCTAGGAATGGTTTTGAAAGGGGGAGTACTGTAATTATATTTCAATTACAGACATAAAACTCTGAGGCTGTGGCAGGGAAGTCACAGTGGGGTTTCAAAACAGCCCTTGGTCCCCCGCTCTGAGCCTTAAGCCGCATTTAATGGATGCATCTTTGCTTTGTCCAGCTGGGGCCTCCAGAGCTTTCAGGAAAGGGAGTTGTCAGGAGGTGTGGGAGCGAGGAGGGCCTCTAGCCCCCTGTAGGGGTGTCGAACTCAATCAGAGAAGGGGCCAAAATCTAAAATCCAGCCTAAATCGCGGGCCGAATGGTTTACTGAACAGTCATAAACTGACAATGTCATAAACTGACAGCGGAGTGCAGTGATGACAGCGCGGTGCGGGCCACATTGCAAGGCCTGGCGGGCTGGATTTGGCCCGCGGGCCTTGTGTTTGACACATGTGCAACTAAGGAGACAGGTATGTCGTGTTGGGGAGCCCCCATACCCCGTTTTCTGCAGGGGTCCTTCCCAATCTTGGAAATGAAATACGTCCATTTAATTCCTGGAGGAACTGGGCTGTCTGCCCCTGAGGTCTGCATTCTGGTGACAGCCAGGGAGGGAACGGGAGCAGGTGGGGAGGGTGCGAACTCGGTTTCTGCAGGTTGTGTGCTCTTGAGCAGGTTTCTAACTTCTCTGATGTTTAACTTCCCCTTCTGTGAGCAAGAGGGACAGTAATCCCTAGCCTGAAGTATTGTTGCGAAGAGTCATTGAGTCCCCCCCCCACCCCTGATATTTTATTATGCAAAATTTCAAACATAGCAAAGTTGAAAAATTTTACAGAGTATTTTTACCACCAAGATTGTCATTAACATTTTACTAAGACCTCTTTTATCACAAACTTATCCATGCACACATCTTTCTATCCACCATAAATCCATCTTTTTAAAAATGTATTTCAAAGTCAATGGCAGAGAGAGAGATTTAAAAAAATTGTATTTGGCACATTGGCTGGGCAGACACCGTATTTTCTGGTGTATAAGACGACCCCCTAATTTTACAGTCAAAACATAGGTTTAGGCCTATATTCGCTGTATAAGACTGTCCCCCACCTCCGAGGCAACACCAGTTCCTTTTTTAATAGACCGCCTCTCTGACTCTGGCCAATCTGAGCAGGCTTTTTACTAGAACACAGTGTAGCTTCGGGTACAGAACATGTACACTGTGTTCTAGTAAAAAGCCTGCTCAGGTTGGCCAGAGTCAGAGAGGCGGTCTATTAAAAAAAGAACTGGTGTTGCCTCGGAGGTGGGGAGGGGGGGGAGGTGTTAGTCTTATACAGCGAATATAGGCCTAAACCTATGTTTTATCTGGAAAAAATAAAAATAAAAAAAATAATCAGGGGGTCGTCTTATACGCCGGAAAATACGGTATTTCAACAAATATTTGAACATTAATTTTGTGCTGGCTCTGTGTAGGTGCTGGGGATACAATAGTGAGAAAGACACTGTTTCTGTCCTTAAGGTATTCAGAATTTGGCACAAATAAGAGACAAGTTATCAGATACTAACTTTCCCATCATCTAGCTGGCATGATTGGGGAATTTCAGGGTGACCCCAAGCAGAGGAGAGCAACTTAGCCAGGTCTATTGGGCCAGGGAAGCCTTCCATAGGAACTGACATTTAAAAGAAGACTTGTTATACTCCCTATAAATATTGTAACATACTAGTACATAGTATGATGTGTATGTAAACTAACTTTAATCTATACCTCAAGGATGGTAAATTAATACTGAAGATGTACCCTAATCAGGAATCTGTCCAAAGATGGGTCATTTGAAATGGAAATAACCCTGATCCTATATAATAAAAGCCTAATATGCTAAGTGTCCATTTGTCCAGTCATCCGGTCGGCCATTCAACCAATTAAAGTGTAATATACTAATGATATGCTAAGGCCCCTTAACCACTCATGATGACGTGCACTGACCACCGGGGGGGATGCTCCAATGAGTAGGTGAGCTTGCTGCTTGGGTCCGGTCAATTGGGACTGAGCCAGATGAGCCAGACACCCCCTGGAGCCCTTCCATGGTCCCGCCCTGGCTGGCCAACCTCCCGTGTCTCTCCCTGGCCCTGATCATGCACCGGTGGGGTCCCTCAGCCTGGCCTCTAACCTCTCACAATCTGGGACCCCTCGGGGGATGTTGGAGAGCTGGTTTCAGCCCGATCCTGCAGGCCAGGGCAAGGGACCCCATTGATGCACGAATTCATGCATCAGGGCTTCTAGTAAATTCAATTAAAAAAGTAAGAGAGAGAGAGAGAAGAAAAATTGAAAGGGGATGGCTTTGAACAGCATTAAAGCTACACAAAAGAGTGCATTAATTACTTAAGGGTACTTTTAAAATTAGTGACCTGTAGTTGGTAGAAAGAGGGACAAGGTGCCTGCCCCCCCTTGATTACACAGGGGAGCCTTCTAGCTCTGGAACTCTCAGTTCTGCATTCTTCCTCCCACCTTCACCCACCTCAGGAAGAGTTTATCTGATGGGAAAGAAAGTCTGCCTGTTGTTGCAGTTGCCTAGGAGTGAAACTTTTCAAGCCAGGTGTTTGTAGGAGGACCTAAAACCATTGTTCTTAACTCTGCGCCCCCCCCCCCCCCCCCACACACACACATTGGCATCTCCTGGGGAGCTTAACCCTTTTCCCCAAATAAACACCCCAAACAAACAAACCTTGTGTCTCACCCTTCCTTCCCCAACTTTCCTTTAAAAAAAAAAAATTGCAGAGAGGAAGGGAGAGGCAGAGAAAGAAACATCAATGATGAGAAAGAATCATTGATCAGCTGCCTCTGTGCTCCCGACATTGGGGGTCAAGCTCACAAACCTGGCATTTGTCCTGACCAGGAATCAAATCGTGACATCCTGCGTAGCTGGGACTCCCACTTCCTTTTAATTGGCCTGGGCAATCCCCCAGGCACTGGGCATTTAACATGTCCCCAGGTGATTTTAACGTACATTCAAGGTTAAGAACAGAAAGGGCAGCTCGCTGAGCTTCCTGGACAGCGGGGGCTGTGTGTTGCGCTGCCTGCAAATACATGTTTATACAGGTGGCCCACTCATTCAGACTTGCTCGCAATGTAGCATTCTTACCCGACTACAACCACTGGAGGCCACTGGTATTTACCAAAGAGAACTTGGCAATTGTAAATGACCACTGACAAAAGGGAGGAGGCTGCCCTATCTGAGTGGTTATCAGAATCAATCGGAGAGCCTGTTAAAACCCAAGATTTTGGGGCCCCAGCCCAGAAGTTGGTTCAGGGCAGAGTTTCCGTCTGCATTTCCCTAGGTGATGCTGTGGAAGCTGGTCTCTGCTTATTCCCTGAGCAGCGCCCCTGTCATTGCTAATGAACAGTGTGTGCTAAGGCCCAAGAGCCAGAGAGCGTGTCTTATCCTGGGAAGTATTCAGTGACACTCATATTAATACAACTGCCAGCGATTTAGACGGAAGATACGTCCTGAAGTGTCTCAAAAACATGCTGAGTTTGGACTTTACCCTAAATGCAATGAAAAGCCACCGAATACAAATACCGAGGGGTGTCTGGGTGGTAGGGTGACAGAGGCAAAAATCTCAGCTGTCTGCTCCTGGGGGATCTGGGTGTGACTGCACCACAGCTAGGGACATCTGGGGTAAGAGGCTGGAAAAGGACTGAGAACAAGGATTACCCTAAGTCAAGGCCATTCCAGAGGAATTTTGGTTCAAGGTCCCATGGAGTCTGTGACCGTTAATGGTATGTGTCAACACGGAGGGTCTCTTTGGGTGGAACTGACAGTGAAGTCAGTAGACGTTGAGTTAGCAGAGCGCCTTCTATAATGTGGGTGGGCCTCATCCAGCCAGTTGAAGGCCTGAGTAGAACAAAAAGCTGGGCCTCCCTGAACGGAGAGAAGTCTCCAGCACACAGCCTCAGGCTCGACTGTACCATGTACTCCCCTGGGTGGTGAGCCTGCCAGCTCACGCTGTAGAGTTTGGACTCGCCAGCTTCTGTAATTTCATGAGTCAGTTCTTTATAATAAATCTCTTTACATAAAAACACAGATCTCATTGGTTCTCTTTCTCTGGAGAACCCTAATACCATGGCAGACAGGAAATTTCTGCTCCCAATCTTTTTTTTTTTTTTTTTTTTTTGGGACAGGATGGGAGGGAGAGAGAGAGAAACATCAGTGATAAGAGATAATCATCGATCAGCTGCCTCCTGCACCTCTCCCTCCCAGGAATCAAGCCCATAACCTGGGCATGTGCCCTGACTGGAATCAAATGGTTCATGGGTCTATGCTCAACCACTGAGCCACGCTGGCAGGGCAAAAGCAGATCAATCTTATCCTTCAGGGGGTGGGGACCATGGAAGCCTGTTTTCTAACAGCTATTTTGAGGTTCCAGGAAAATAAAGCGTGGCTTTGGAGTTGAATGGCTGGCATTCTTTATGCCATCACCCTTTCTTTTGTTCTCCCAGGAGAGGAAAGCTGGGCACTTGCCCAGTCGAGATGTTGGGCAGGAGGAGCTGCTGGCACTGCACCTGCCATGGACTGTGGCTCCCTTGAGAAGAAGATGCTTAAACCATGACGGCGTCCAGGTGTCCTGCCTTGGGAATTCGTCCCAGAATGTGCAGAGGTGTGGCAAGTCGATAGGCCAAGTCTTCTTTCCCAACATCCAAGAGATATGTCTCTTTTTCATTGTTTCACAGCCTTGTGTGGCAGAGCTATATTAGGGAGAACAGAAATAAGCTTTTAAAAATTCAGGCTAATTTAGAAGTTGTGCATGGGTACTCTACAAGAGTTTGCTAACCTGATGAATTCCCACAGGCTTATTAAAGATTCTTCCGGCCGGGACCGGTTTGGCTCAGTGGATAGAGCGTCAGCTTGGGGACTGAAGGGTCCCCGGTTCGATTCCGGTCAAGGGCATGTACCTTGGTTGCGGGCATATCCCCAGTAGGGGGTGTGCAAGAGGCAGCTGATTGATGACTCTCTCATCGATGTTTCTAACTCTCTATCTCTCTCCCTTCCTCTCTGTACAAAATCAATAAAATATATTAAAAAAAAAAAAAAAGACTCTTCCGCTTGCCGATTAGCTGGGTGACAGGGCAAACCAGGCACTCGCCCTGGCATGTTTCTCCCACCTGTGGAGTGGGAGTGGCAGTGCGGAGGGCAGGATGGACTCCACGAGAGGCAGCCACCATTTCTAAAGTCTGGTTCTAGAGAGAGGATCGGAGAAGTTTTTGCTCCCGTGTGTCTCTGCCCAGCATGGACCCTGCTGCTGGACACAGCATCTCAGGGACCCAGACCACAGTGGCTTGTCTCTTAAAGTCATTGGAAATGAAGGAAATGCTCAGAGCCGGTGGAGGTGAAAGTCTTACACAGTCACAGACACATTTTCGTTTTCACCTTGGTATTGTGCAGGCAGTGAAATGCTTCTTTTTTTCATCTTAAATATAGATAGTCTGAAGATTGAGTCAAGTTGTCAAAAACTTGCCCTGGCCGGTTGCTCAGCGGGTTAGAGCGTCATCCTGCAGGTGGGAGGCGGGCCTATTGAGCTGGTGTCGCTCCCTATCCCAGTGGCATGGCTGGTGATGGAAGCCCTGGTTTCAGCTCAGTTGTAGCTTTTGATGGCACAGCCTCTAGTTCCTCGGGCTCACACTGTTGTAACCAGTTACATACTTTGCTCTCTGATTTGGAGCAACAGTTCAGAGGTAAGCCACCTTGAAGAATATATATATATATATATATATATATATATATATATATATATATATATTTTAGCTGAAACTGGTTTGGCACAGTGGATAGAGCATTGGCCTGCAGACTGAAAGGTCCCAGGTTCAATTCTGGTCAAGGGCATGTACCTTGGTTGTGGGCACATCCTCAGTGGGGGGTATGCAAGAGGCAGCTGATCGATGTTTCTAACTCTCTCTCTGTAAAAAAATCAATAAAACATATTAAAAAATATATATTTTTAAAGGTTATTTCTAACTGAAACCACCAGTCACCAGCATAAGTGCCTAATTTCAGGCCACCTCCATACATGGGATAAGAGCTTTATTGCTAATGTTTATTTATATAGTACTTACTATGAGCCAGGCACTATGCTAAGAGTTATACTTGGATTTTGGTCATTATAGTGCTTAGAAACTTCCCCCTTCCTCCCAATCCTTTCTGAGTGGATAAACTAAAGCAAGGCTTGCTTAAATAACTTGACAAGGTCACATGCCTGGTAAGTTAGCATTCGAACTTAGTGTGATGCCAAGACTCACCCTCTGGATTACCAGGCTGGCTCCTTCGTAAAGCATCTGTTCTAATGCCCAACAACATACCTGACAATTAACACATGTGACAGCTATGAATGGGTCTCAGATTTAATAGGACACTGGAAAACCATGTGAAAAGTTGGATTTTTCCCCCTTTCCTATTAGGGATAAAATGGCTGAAGAAAAAAAAATCAGATATAGAAATTAAACTTTTTTTCATATATAATAAGACTCCATTTGCTCCTTAAACAACTATGTTTATTTAAAATCTTAAAATAAAATCTTAACATCTTGTACATACAAGCATTCAGCAGTTTTGCTTTTCCTGGTTTACTTCCTTCCCACGCTAACTCCAATTAGTGCTATTACTACTGTACATAAACGGTCCAAATGATGAAGCCAAAATGATACATGAGGCTGAGAAAACTTCTTTCACAAATTCCCATCTTCTCATCATACCTTTTCGCTTGTATGTTCTGATGCAAAAAAAAAAAAAAAGTGTTTTTGATTAGGCATGCAAGCAGAGATAGGACCCGTTATGAGAAGCACTAGTTCTGTCAGTTCTTGCAGCAAGGAGGATCAAGCATCCCAATTCCTTTATCAACAGATTGTGAGTAACATGACTTAAAGGGTAATGGGTAAAGACACACAACAACGATGTATTATTTCAAAATGTGTATTTAATAGCCATTCCATCAAAATCGAGCAGAATCACATTTCAAAAGTACATATATGTATATATTGTTTTGAGGTGCATTTTCAAGTTTTATATATATTGGGCATCATTTCTTCTTGGATGCCTGAGCTGTTCTTGCAGATACAATGAACATAGAATGTCCAGAGGTTGATAGCTTCGCATGCATTGAAAGACAGGATCCTAACAATATTGCATATCTTGGATACATTAGAAATTTCAAAAGCCATGTGCAATTTCAGAAAATTTAATACCAATCACGAAAGACATTTTCAGCATAAAATTTAGGCACTCTAGACTTTGGAATAGCCACAAAATATTCCACCGAGAGTTAATGCACTTTGTGGTTATATTTACTCAAAAGATATTCTCCATTAAAACCTATACGTATTAAATACCATTTTAAATTAGAAAGGTAATTATTACATTTTGATAATTACTATGATCCACTTGCAGCATTGTGTTTTAGTTAAATAATGCCAACTACTTCCATTAGCGATGCTGGGACTCATCCTCCTGGTGTGTGTTTTTTAACAGAAGAACCTAAAACAGGCACTGATAAGCATCTCCCCATTTTCCCCCCTGCTAATACCGGAATAAGAATGTCTCTAACCACCCTTAAAGGTATGTTTGCACTTTCTGCTGTAGTTACTTTCTTAAAATGCAAAACTACAGTGAATGGAGACCAGGAGACATTAGCCAAGGAGCTATCACGGATTCCTAGGCTCAGTTTATTTGCTCCGTCACTTTGTGGCTATGTACAATGTTCTATCTGTGTTCCTACAGTCTGTGCTGCTAGACTGACCAGTCTGGAGCCAAGGAGAAGGATACTCAAATTTGTCACTCCGTGTGCTGAAAGGCCAAGGCCACCCAGACTTTGAGGCAAAACTTGTTGATCTCTGCAGTGTGGTTTTGGGGGTTCCACCCCGTCCGAGGATTGAGGGGTGGGAATGATACTTGCCTACTGAGATGCCATTACCTCCAGATGAACTTCCCAGACTGGAACATAATTTCGCATTGTTAGAATTCAGAACATGGGTGCTAATTGTTCCTGTTGAGAATAAGGTGCTTTTGCTAGGTGGTCTGCATTTTTGTAACTAAGTAAATAATTTGAAAGCCTTTCAGAGTTTTCAGATTACAGTCTGCAAATTGACTCATCATAATCACCAATGACTAATGTATAAAGATCTATCCCGAGAACTGAGTGTGAGACTTATTTGACTGTAAGTCGTACAGAAGAGCGCAAATTTCCCACAGGAGAAGTTGGTATTTCATCCTGGGGATCACTGGGAAATTAATTACGCGGCTAATGTTTTCTGGCGTACTTGAAGACACAATTAGCATATGTAAGTAAATCAGGAGTGAGCTGACAGTTGCTTAACATTTGTTTCTGTTCAGCAGATGAGATCTGAGATCACTGGTAAGCCTCTGAGTAGGGATGGGAAGAGCAGGACATAACGAATGAGTGGTTGTTAACTACCGTTTCAGCAAATATAATCAGAACCAGTTGCTACTAGTTGATACACATCGATGTAAATGCAAAGCAGATAAGACACATTCAACTTCACCAAGAAGTGATGGATGCTGGGAAGCATTAGGGAGATGACTGTTGATGTGGGAAATCCATGGGAAGCTCAGCATCTCTCCTGAGCAGAGAGGATGAGGCAGTAAGAATCGGTGAAGGTGGGTTTCAGCTGAAGTTGCTCCTCATCCTCTCAGAGCTTCATCTTCCTGTGGCTGTTTTGTGATCAGGACCCGAGGCTCATGACAGCACAGTTAGGATTACAGTCCCTGTCTGGCGTTTTAGAATGGCCACAGCTTGATCATGAGTGACACCTTCTAGAGTCTCGCCATTAACAGCTAAAATTTGATCACCTCGCTTCAATCGGCCGTCATCTGCAGCTGCTCCCTACAAACAAGAAACATTCCAGTTTAATCCAGGGTGAGGCAATTCAAATCATATTAGTAATATGGTGTGCATATTAAAAGAGTAACTTTAAAAATTACCAATTAAAGTAATTTCTAGGTAATATTTTTAAATTAAGAAACTTAAGAAAAATTCGGGATATGCTATTCAAGTAGTCATTGAATAGTAACCTTAACTATGCATTGTTTAAGTAACATATTAGTAGAAATGTAATAACAGCCACATTTTTTTTTAATACAAGTAGGACCTTATTTCAATATTAAGTGCTAAATAGAATTTGAATGTCATTTTCATGAATATGTCATACACAAATGAAGGCAGAACTGAATCTGGCGTTAGTTTTATTATATGTATAGGGTTCCTACTGTGTTATTAACCTATCAGCTTTGTGGTGATCTGTCAAAAATAAGTGTAAGAAAATAATAATAAGCATAGCCTCTAAATGGGTGAGTTGTATGGTATATGAATTATATCTCAACAAAGCTCTTCTATGTAAACATACACAAAAATGTAGCATGTCTAAAATTTTGCAATATCATAATAAAAAACTTCCACTTCACATATCTTCGATCATCTACATCGGTTTCTAAATGACTACGTTCTTTATATATCCAGTCAGCATGGCTTCTCAAAATGGCACCAAGCAAGTGACACTTGGGCTTTTTTCCATTCTAAAGCTGAGGATCTAAAAATGCCATGAGAGCCGAAACTGGTTTGGTTCAGTGGATAGAGCGTCAGCTTGTGAACTGAAAAATCCCAGTTTCGATTCTAGTCAAGGGCATATACCTTGGTTGTGGGCACATCCCCAGTGGGGGCTGTGCAGGAGGCAGCTGATCGATGTTTCTCTCTCATCAATGTTTCTAACTCTCTATCCCTCCCCCTTCCTCTCTGTAAAAATTCAATAAAATATATATATTAAAAAAAAATGCCATGAGAGTTCCAGAAACATTTTGGGTCAGTAAAAAAAAGAAGACCCAGACTTTTCTCACCTGATGGGTAACCAAGAAAATCCTATGAAAAGTCAGTGCCATAAGGGTCCTTAAGTGGTGCTGACTTACTGGGGAAATTAAGTCAGGCCCACTTGTGCCTAGGACCTGCCTGACTCATTCAGAAGTTGAACGAAGAGGCACTAACATCCCAGAGACGCGTGTCCACTGGAGGTGGAGGTCCTGAGTTGGTGGGTGGATTATTTAGAATTTCAAAACTGCAAAAAGGGTAGAGTTCCTGGATAAAACTGTAATAAAGAATACTCAAACCAGGCTTTTACTGGGGGTGAGCGAGGTGGGGCGGATTCCAAAATTAAATAACTTGCAACGTCATTACAATCTTTTTTTTTTTTTTTTCTATTTTAAGAAGTGTGATAACTGTACTAAAGTCAGGATTAAACAAGTAACTCTAATGAATGAAATCAGAATTACTGGCTGACTGGACTTTATTAAATTTTACACTCAGATTTAAAGGCTCGAGTGAACCTCAGCTATTTGTGTAATTAGTGTTTTGTGTGTTTTTTAAAGGCACGTTAAGCTCTTCAAATTTTTATTTTCAGGAAAGCAAAAAAGGATGACTTTTCAGCTTTCTAGGGTCTGTACACTATTCCAGGTATTGCTATGCTTACATGATAATTCCTACTGACCTGTATCTCCTCTCCTACACTATCAATGTGGCATTTGAGGACTAAGCAGAGAAGAAAGAAAAAAAATGGCTTGCAGACAGACCTCCATCTGGTTGGGAAATGAGGCTTTTACCCACTCGCTGTGTCCCAGATTGCTCACTTAGCCTTCCCTGCTTTGTAAATGGGCATTTGCTATCTAATTTTCACCTGCTCTAAGGATTAAATGTATGGCACACAATATTTACTCACTAATGGTGATAATATAATACAATGAAACTCCCCTGATGATCAAACTCATGCTCTTATATGCTCTGAAAGACCGCTCCCTAAATTTTCAGGGCTGTTGAAGCTGTTAGGTCCATGGCTTTGTTTTGTTTGTTTTGCTTATGGTAAAATCTGACTGCTGAAGGGATTAGGACCTAATTTTCTTTGATTTTGAAGTTTCCAACCAAACATCTGAAAGACAATGGTCTTGCAAATTCTATATATCCAAGTGCCTGCTATGCTTCATATTTCTAGAGTGGAAAGAGATCTTGATGGGCCAAATTAATTTTTTAGTTGAGTAAGAAATATTAAATGAGGCTTAGGACACCAAAAAAGCCACATAAAGATCCACACCCAAGCCCTGGCCAGGTAGCTCAGTTGGTTAGAGCATCATCCTGATACACCAAGGTTGCGTGCTTGATCCCCGGTCAGCGCACATACAAGAAGCAAACACTGAATGAATAAATAAGTGGGACAACAAATTGATATTTTTCTCTCTCTCAATTAAAAAAAAAGAGCCCTGGCCAGTGTGCTAAATGGTTAGAGTGTTGTCCTGTGTATGAAAAAGTCAAGGGCTGGATTCCCTATGAGGCCACATATCCAAGCTTCAGGTTCTATCCCCAAATGAGGTATGTACAAGAGGCAACTGATCGATGTTTCTCTCTTCTTCTCTCCCTCCCTATCCCTTTCTCTCTGTCTCTAGAATCAATGAAAAATACACCCATAAAACATATCTTCAGGTGAGGATAAAAAAAAAAATCCACACCCTGTTGCAAGTTATCTAAGATCTAGAAACCTAAAAAGACAAGCATTTTTAATAATATATGTTTGGTATTAAAAAACACAGAAAGCATATAAGTATAGTTTCTAGATATTCAAAATTTCTATGGGAAAATGTTTAGCTTAGTGTCAGAATTTTTTTTAGAAAGACTACTATTTAAATGGAAAAATTCCTTTGCCAGTTTTTGTTTTATTGATTCTTTTAAGAAAACTTTTAAATTTGGGTATTTTGGCTCACTTTGACACATAAAAAAAGGAAAGAAAAAGTCATCAAATGAAATCTTAAGGAAAACTCTATGGAACAATCTTAACAATAATAACTTGCATTGGAATATTCTTTTATTGAGGCTGACTCAACCAATCAGGCCATTAGCTAGGGCCTTAAGTGTTTTCATTTTTTAGTTCAGAGCTTTTAATTTTCAGGTGTGCCTCACTTTACAAAAAAAGTCCACCCATTAAAAAATAAAACAGGCCAATGATACTCAATATTTACTCTATGCCAAGTGCTTCCTAAATGGGCACTTTCAATGGGGACCTTTAAAAAGAGCATTTTGTGTGAGCTTCAGTCCATTCATTATCCCCACTACACTGTCCTGCTGTGATTTGACGGTTGCTTCTTTTCAAAAACCCACCAGCAGTGCATGGTCATTGCACTCTCAGCTGTATGTTCCAGTGAGTGACCTGACAAAAGCTGCCCAGCTCCGGCCCCACCGGTCTACGTGCCCGTGGAGACAGGTGCGGCTGGTGCAGGCTGCTGAACTCTGGGCCTCGGGTCCAAAGCCCTTAGAAGGTAAGCAGTCCTCTCTCTGGACCACAGCTGACCTCCCTACAGTGACAAAGTGAATGGTGATGACAACATTCTGGAGGTGCCTTTCAAGGCGGAGGCACAGGCGCAACTTGCTAAAAGGTGAGGGCTCATTTTGCAGCCTTTCCTCTACCTGCATCTCCATAGCTGGCTCTCTTAAAGACAAAGTATAATAATGCCCCAAAGGAGTCATCATTGTGACTACTTACGGTGGTGTCTGCAGGTGGCTGATCCACCTTGGGAATGATCAGACCAAGGCAGCACTGTTATCTAGAATGTTCCTAATTTGCCTCCCCTCTATCCTTTGGCCGGTCACCAAGCCCACAGATGCATGTTTAGGAATAACATGCCTTCTTCATAGGCACCTTGGCAAGATGGAAACAGGTGAGTACACCTGTGCCAAAGCCTGTGCCAAAGGACTTAGAATTAGATCAGGTCCCAGTTAGGCCCCATTAGCAGGTGATAAGATATGCCCGGGGAAAAGTGGACTTGTACTAAGTGTATAGTACAGCTTTCTAGAAAGAGAAAGTACCAATTTTTTTTTTTTTTTTTTTAAAGATCTTTATGTCTTTAGGAAAATAAAGCTAAAGGGGACAATTGGATCAATTAATAAACAAATGACTGTGATAAAACCAATGAGAAAATGGCAATATCAATATTGAATGCTTTTCAAAGCTCTTCAAAGTTTATAATAAAATCACATTCCAACTTTAAAAATCCTAATGAAGTTAAAAATAACAGCTAAGAGCCACCTGGAAGCATGCACGCCATGACCTGTGTGTTAAGTAGGATACGTTGGAATATCTAATTCCTGAAAAACAGGATTATCTAGTCTTCATCTAACTTCCTGGGTTGGTCCCGCAGGTAGGTATCTGGCAGAGTATACTGTAAGAAAGAAACCACCTTAAACTCAAGTTTCCTGAGGTTTTTAGTGACGGGAAGCCATTAATGTTGCACTGATCTGCGGCTTGTACAAAGCTTTATGCTATGTGTCCCTCTTGTGTCTGCTACTTTTTCTTTCTTTTTCTTTTCTGCTACCTTTTCTTAAAGGAGAACACATCTTTGTTCTAGCCCATAGTAATACCAAGATCATGGTACTGCTCCTGATGTTGTGTTGCAGAAAGAAGACAATCATTAAAATCTGTCAGCATTTACTTTTGTTGCAGAGTCCAAAGGAAATTACATCTCTGTGACTCCACTATTATAAAAGAACTTATCTTTCACTAGTGTGGTACAGGAATTTCCTATAAAATTAAAATGAAATAAGCATACATGTACACATTCAGGTATAGCCCAAAAGAAACCAAAGCACTTAAAAAAAAAAAAAAATCTCACCTAGGTTTGATTAAAAAAAAAAAAAAAAGTACAGTAAAAAAGGAAAAAAATACCTTTGCAAATATAGTCTTGACATAAATTGGCAGGTCTCCATGGGGACTTCCATAACCCCCTACAATACTAAACCCCAATCCTTCAGAGCCTTTCTCCAAAGTAATAATCTTAGGTGGAGGTGTTCTGAAAACACAATGCATGCTGTTTAATTGAAGAGTAGATATTGAAGAGGAATTTCATTTTCATGGAAGAACACAGATTTGAGAGAGACTTTCATACTGCGAAACTATTAAGATCAAATCAAACTCTGAGAGAGCAATCTAGGAACATTTAAAAAAAAGTTTCCCATGTCATGCTGGACTAATGACCAATAGTCTTGATGTTTTAGGGGTTTCCCTTTCATACAACCCACTGTTTTTTATTTACAAATAAAGTCATGATCCTGAAATTGTCAAAGCATCCTTCTCTGTGCTTAGTTTTAAATTTTTAAGTTGACTGTTTAAACCTGAATGGAGGCCTGGCCCGTGTGGCTCAGTGGTTGGGCATTGTCCTGTGCACTGAAAGGTTGACAGTTTGATTCTGGTCAGGACTTATGCCCGGGTTGTGGGCTTGATCCCAGGTAGGGGGCAGCCAACTGATATTTTGCTCTCACATGGATGTTTCTCTACCTCCCTCTTCCTTCCTCTCTTTATAAAAATCAATAAAGATACTTTTAAAAGAAAACTGAATGGAGCTGTCTTTACATCCTTAAAGAATGTGCACGGGGCATCATCTGAGCAGAGTGTAGACTGCCAGTCTGCAGGTGGACTTGTGTTCTGAGCGGGCAACGGTGGCCTGATAACTTAGTAAACTACACTGCTGTTCTTTTTCTGCCTGAACACCCTCACGCACCTGCTCTGCCACGCCCATCTAAGGTGCGAAGTCATTCTTCAAAAGCCACCTCCACTGTGGCGCTCCCACGACTCCTCTGGGAGAGTGAGCTACTCCTTCTTGGTGCTCCCTCTGCACTCGGCCAGGTGTCCATGATGGCCCTAGTTGTGGTGTATTGTGGTGACGTACCCCTCTTCCTCCCCTACCGGACCACGAACTCCTGAGGTCTTAGTCATCTGAGAATTCCTAGCACTACGCACTGTGCCTACAACAAGCTCAGGATCATGACTGTGTCAACGAGAATGGAAATCCAGGGGAAAGGAGAGAAGCCAAGGTAGGGCGAAAGGGATAAAGGCAATGTGTTTCAAAGGCATCATTCGGATTTTCCAAGCTTCGTCCAGTGTGGAAGTCATCTCTCTCAGAAACAACATGGCTAGAACATTACATTACCTATGTGAGTTCACGGAGTTCAATCTAAGCTTAACTCATACCAGCCTCCGATTCCCACACGTGGCTGTCCACAGGTAAATAAACACCTGGAGGAACTCCGGTATTGCAGCCCTGTTGTCCTATCTGCAGAAGGAGGCTCAGACCTGTGGCCTGGCAGCACCCCTTGCTCTGTGGCAGCTCCCATGTGTCCGGGAGGCAGAGCCAAGTGGTGTGAACTCAGCCGTTCACACGTTTAGAAAAATTTGCAAAACTGGGATGCAAACAACCCTGAGTATGCTGTTCTGTCTGACTAGAATATTCTTCCCTCTCCCCAATTTTGCCTGGCTAATTTCAGGCTTGATTTTCAGTTGTTTATTGAAGTTCTTATTGGCTGTGTATAGCGGGCATCCATAGTAATTGCTGAATGTCTATACCATATAAACTGTTGACTGTTTTGAATGCAATTCCTGCTTTTCCCAATTACCACAAAAAACTCAGCTTTAGCGTTAGTGCCTCCAAGTACACTCCCTGATTGAGTTGTGCTCCTCTTCCATGGGTTTCCAGGACCCTGGGCTTACTCATCTCTCCCACTGAACTTAGCTCTCCGATACTTATCAACTCTTATAACCACAGATTTATGGGTCTCTGGCAGTTCCTTGAGGACTGGGGCAATGCCTTCACTTATGTTCCTAAGTTTGAATCCTCGGGACCCAGCACTATACAGTGTCGAGCCTTAGGAAGGCAATAATAAATATCTGATGAAATAGTGATGAATTATCCCCTTCGGCTGAATGGTAATGACATCATGGATAAGGCTCTGCCTTTCATCACTTGGTGGCTTTATAAGTCTCTCAGGAATGACTCACTGGCTAGACATGAACTTGATTTGTTTCCTCTTTCACACACAAGCCCCCATTTTCAAGAATATTGGAATGGGAGCGAACCTAGATGTCTAAAGCCATTGTTTTAGAACTAGCCCCTGAGGGGCCACCAAATCATTAGAGACCTTCCTAATCCCATCTATTGGCAATTAGGGACCTGTTTCAAGGGGAGAGGGAGGAATGCGTTCCCCTTCCCAACTGGCAACATCAGATGGACTTTGTCTCCATTTATCTCACATTTTCAATTAGTTGTAATTTTTCATCTAGAATACTAATAAAAAAAATCTCTGAATGTTAACAGTGGTTGGATTATAAGTGATTTAAATTTTCTTAAGCTAGTAGTTCTCAACCTGTCAGGAGCTGTGCAGCTGTGGAATCAGGAAAAAAAAAAAAAAAAAAAAAAAAAGGAAAAAAGATATAGTCTGGCTGGTATGGCTCAGTGGTTGAATGTCAACCTGTGAACCAGGAGGTCATAGTTCAATTTCCAGTCAGGGCACATGCCTGGGTTGCAGGCTTGAGCCCAGTAGGAGGCAGCTAATCAATGAGTCGCATCATTGATGTTTCCCTTTCTCCTTCTCTCTTCCTTTCTAAAATCAATAATAATAAAAAAAAAATAGAGATCAAAAACTGCTAAATGTATACTACTCTTCCTACAAGAGTCCTGTTTTTTTTTTTTTTTTTTTTTTTTTTTTTTTTTTTTTTAAGAAAGGGCTATTTTTAACTTGAAAATGCTATATTTTCATGTATTTGTCATATTTTAAAAGCATGGTTTATTACTCTCATAATGAGAACATGGTAAAATGAACTTAGTTTCATATTCTTTCCTCAAGAAAAACAAATCCAAAAGTGTCATTTAAGTTGATAAAACACCAGGAAAAAGTTGGGAATGGCTGTGATCACCAGATCTTTCAAAAAAAATCATTCAGAGCAGTCAACAAACATTTATGGAGCAGTGCTGGTACTGAGAGGAATAACAGCATTTCTTGAAGTGCGGGTGCTCTGACTCTCTGTAGCCCACTGGAGACAACCCACTTAGCATCTCTGAGAATGGGCCCAGCGAGATTAGCATTTTACTATATGCTCTTTAGATTATTCGTATGCACATTCCAGTTTGAGAAACGCTGCCTTAAGGAGCAACTTTTATGGTAATGACTTGTTTTAATGAAGGATGCCAGCAAGTGCCACAAGATTTTGCTTAGAAAACTGAGGAAACCCGGTTCCTTGCATAATGGACAGGGTGCACCTGGGCTGTAATTCTGTGGTTTCTGGGGGGGTGAGGGGGAGAGGCCTAGGCACATGTCAGAGTGACCAGCCCTGTGCCACCAGTCTGTTAAGAACTTATCCAGTGGGACAAAGCTCTGTGAGAAATGAGGAAAGCCTGGACTCTCTTGGAGACTATCTATAAATTAGAAAAGTAGTGTGTACTTTCCCCTCCTCTTCTTCAGGAAGTACGCTCTAGATTAAAGCTGGAAAAGGTCTCACTGAGCATTGCCCACACACATAATAGGCACTTTGCCTCTAGGACACTTACTCTGTGTCTTCCGGTTGGTGGTCAGCAGTGGGTGAACCAAGGTGGTAGCCCGTAGACAAGCTTTCAAGCTGAGTTGCTATGGCGCTTATATTGGTATCTGCTACAACCTGGGGGGAAAGTTAGAACAAGACAAGCCATTATAAGTCAGGGTAGAATTAGAGAAACCATAGTTATATCCAACGGTCAGTTCTCATTCCTCATCTTATTCAACCTATCTGCAGCATTTGACACAGTGACTTACTCTCTCTCAAACTAGTTTCTTCATTTGGCTTCCATGACACCGCACTAGTCAAGCTTCCTTTCAACCTTCTGGCCATTTCATCATATTTCCCCCAAACCTCTAACTCTGAGTGTCACAGGGCTCATCCATCACTTCATATTTGAATGTGTGGGCAGGAAGTTTGTCTGTTTGGTTTATTACTGTATCTCTGGATTTCAGTTGTATTTTCACTTTGGTACTGAGAGTGTCAGTACAACTTCCACGTACTCCTGTAATCCATTACTACTGTATCTCTATTATGAAAAACTATCCAGTGTATATTAGGTGTTTGATTAATATCTGGTGAATGAAAGAAAGAATGAATATCTCTATGATTTTTCTTTAAAATCTTTTTATGATTGATTTTAGAGAGAGGAAAAGAGAAGAGAGAAAGAGAGAGGGAAACATTAACTTTTTCCCCACTTATTTATGCATTCATGGTTGATTCTTGTATGTGCCCTTACTGGGAAATCAAACCCATAACCTTAGACAATGCTCTACCCAACTCAGCTACTCCAGGGTCTGATTTGCCTTTTAGATGGTCCCAAAAGTATAATGGAATAACATTTAAATATTCACCTTATATTTCTACCCAGAAAAAAAAATTCCAAAGCATTCAGAAGAAATATGGTATAGCTCTGACAGCCCATACTAGGATACAGAAAGGAGTTCTGCTGTTCAGTTTTTTCCACTTAAATGATGCTGTGCCCGAGTTCCAGCTTCCTCATCTGTCAGGTGTGAATCATAAAAGCCAGCGTTGTCTGCTTAGCCTGAAGTTATCTTCACCTCAGAGTTATCAGAGCTTCTTTCTTAAGAGCTCCTGGGCTACCCCTGCTCCTGATCAACCATTCTTCCAAGTTATTACCCTCTGTGCACAATGACAGTGAAGGGACTAAGTGCAAAGGAGCTTGATTTGATTGCAGTTTCATAATAAACCAACAGAGGGTGTGGTTGCCTGTACACTTGGTTGTATCTGTTAATATTTAGAAGGAAAGCAAGTGACAGGCCAGCCCTGGCCCCAGCCCCGCTGGATCAGAACATGTTTTGGGTGAAGCACCCTACCCTGGGGGAAAACACTGCTAAGTGCAAGTTACAGGATCTTCTGGAATACCATCATAGAAAGAATGATTAACTCTTAATCCAAAAGCAGAATTCCTTCAATTTATTTTTCCTCTAGTTTTCTACCTTTTAGTAGATGGCACCTCTAGTTGACTAATTAGAAATCCACTAGTTGTAATATTGAAAACTAGAGGCCCGGTGCATGAAATTCATATACAGGGGCGGGGGTGGGGCATGGGGAATGCATATGTGTATCCCTCAGCCCACCCTGCACCCTCTCCAATCTGGGATCCCTCTCACAAACTAGAACTACTGGCTCCCAACCGTGTGCTTGCCTGGCTGCCTGATTGCCCCTAACCACTTCTGCCTGCCAGCCTGATCACCCCCTAACCACTTCCCTGCCAGCCTGATTGCCCCTAACTGTCCTCCCCTACAGGCCTGGTTGCCTCCCACTGTCCTCCCCTCCTGGCCCGGTAACCCCTAACTGTCCTCCCTTGCCAGTCTGGTTGCCTCCAACTGCCATCCCCTGCAGGCCTGGTCACCCCTAACTACCCTCTCCTGCTGGCATAGTTGCCCCCAACTGCCCTCCCCTGTAGGCCTTGTCCCCCTTCCCCAACTGTCCTCCCCTGCAGGCCTGGTTCCCCACAATTGCCCTCCCCTATAGGTCTGGTCCCTCCCAAGTGCCCTCTCCTGCTGGCCTGGCCTCTCCCAACTGCCCTCCTCTGCAGGCCTGATCACCTCCAACTGCCCTTCCCTCAGGCCTTGTCCTCCCATCTGCCTTCCCCTGTAGACCTGGTCCCCCCACAACTGTCCTCCCCTGCAGGCCTTGTCCCTCCCAACTGCCCTTCCTTGCAGGCCTGTTCCCCCCCAACTGCCCTCCTCTGTCAGCCTGGTCCCCCCTAACTGCCCTCCCTTGCCAGCCTGGTCACCCCGAACTGCCCTCCCCTGCAGGCCTGGTCCCTCCCAACTGCCCTTTCCTGCAGACCATCTTGTGTCCACATGGGGGCAGCCATCTTGTGTGTTGGAGTGATAGTCAATTTGCATATTACTCTTTTATTAGCGGCTTGGTGCATTTTACCCTAGAATCTAGTGCTTTTAGTCACACGCAGTGTGAGGCAAATCACCTGGTGTGAGAGAAAAGACTTCACTTCTTTATTTTTAATTTTCTCTCTCTTTTTCTTGTTATTATTTATTTTGTTTTGTTTTTCTTAAGAGGGCACAGACGTCACAGTGTAGATATGGAATGAGGGGAAAGAGGGGCAGAGAGATAGTCTAACAGCAGGTGCAAATAGAGCAGGCAGTCATCATGGCCTGTGCTTGGCAGCAGGCAGGAAATATCATCCCGTTCCCCTATACCACACAGAGAGCGCGTGGGTGTGGGAGACAGACACCCCACAGATGTTCTAGAAGAAAGCTTTTTAACTTTTACCTAGAAAGATACTTTCAAGAGTTCATAAAATCAGCCATACAAATTATGAAACCAAAGTGATAGTTCATTTGGGTAAAATTTTTTTTTTTAATATATTTTATTGATTTTTCACAGAGAGGAAGAGAGAGGGATTGAGAGTTAGAAACATCGATGAGAGAGAATCATCGATCAGCTGCCTCTTGCACACCCCCCACTGGGGATGCGCCCAAAACCAAGGTACATGCCCTTGACCGGAATCGAACCCGGGACCTTTCAGTCCGCAGGCCGATGCTCCATCCACTTGAGCCAAACCGGTCCCGGCTGGGTAAAAATTTTTGCTCATTTTTAAAAATCTAGCTAGAAAACGTGAAAATACTTCTACAACATCATCATACTCCTCCAACACATCAAGGCCTCTAGCTCACCCCAGAACCCTGAAATAAAAAGGGTCTCCCAACCACTTATAATATTAAATCCAAGATCCACCTAGGATCCTAGGAGCTACCCAGCTTTGTGCCCATTTTGTAGGAGTGGAACCCAAGGGGCTGCGTGGGCAACGAGAAGGATTTTCATCAGCAGCTAGGTCTTTGGCAGGAAGATAAGGAGAGAACAAACCCGTTACCCACAGATGACTTTGTAGCCCCAACGCATTGTTGGTTTCCCAAGTTGATTTGCCTTCCCAGGGATTAATTTGTGAAAGGGGTTAATCTCATTTCCAAGTTTTCTGATGTGCCCTCCCAGGGATTAACTCAGAAATCAGATTCATTTGTGAAAGGGGATAATAATCTGATCTGGGAAGAGGGTATATGTTCAGCCAGATACAAGTTCTAGGAGATGCGGTCTATGAGTCCTGGCTCAGCCCTGCTTTACTTTGCGTCTGAAGTGCTTGCTTTTGCTCCACCAACACCTGGGACTGAACAGCACGAAGGTAAGGCTGTGTGTTTTGAAGTAGGGGAAGGCAGATAGGCTAATGAAAAACTTATTTTTTTTGAAAAAAACAAAACAAAAAAAGGATATCTTGAATTCCTGGGTACAAACTTCTGTGGTAGATTCAGAGGATAGAGATGGGAGCAGAGGAAACCAAGGGAAAGCAAATGTGTTCCCTGCCCTCCAAAAACAGGCTTGCGATCAATGCCATCTACTGTGGGGGGCAGATGTGAACACATGCCGTTCAAAGTGGAGACAGGAGCAGGAATCCTGGGTAAGGCAGGGAGGCTTGGAGGTCTTTGGTTATGGGTATCAGGTCTGTACAACTTGAATGTGTGGTTTAAGAGGTGTGGTGTCTGGAATCTTTGGACCCGGCTAGGCCAGCTCCAACTTTTTTTTTTTTTTTTTTTTTTTAAATATATTTTATTGATTTTTTACAGAGAGGAAGGGAGAGAGATAGAGAGTTAGAAACATCGATGAGAGAGAAACATCGATCAGCTGCCTCCTGCACCACCCCCACTGGGGATGTGCCCACAACCAAGGTACATGCCCTTGACTGGAATCAAACCCGGGACCATTCAGTCTGCAGGCCGACGCTATATCCACTGAGCCAAACCAGTCTCGGCAGCTCCAACATTTTTAAGAAAAAAAAAATATATATTTTTATTTATTTCAGAATTGAAGGGAGAGGGAGAGAGATAGAAAAATCAATGATGAGAGAGAATCATTGATCAACTGCCTCGTGCAACCCCCACACTGGGGATCGAGCCCGCAACTCAGGCATGTGCCCTGACTAGGAATCAAACCTTGACTTCCTGGTTCATAGATTGAATAGATTGATGATTGATATTCAACCACTGAGCCATGCTGGCTGTGCCAACTTTTTTTTTAATTTTTAATTTTTTTTACTTAAAAAAGAAATGTTTTTATAGATTTTAGAGAGAGGAAGGAGAGGGAGAGATATAGAAACACCAATTGGCTGCCTCGTACATGCCCTCTACCGGGAGATCAAGCCCTCATGTGCCCTGACCCGGAATTCAACTGGAGACCTTTTGGTGCATGGGATGATCACCAATCAACTGAGCCACCCCGGCCAGGGCACTACTTCCAACTCTTAAGATTGGCAACCTATGGTCTGGCTTTTTACAGAGCAGCAACCTACGTTCCTCTTATCCCTCATCCCTGGAGACCTGGAGATGTTACAGATATCTCCCACACTTCCCATTCATCCTGTAAAACCATTCACCTAGTTCAGGGGTCTTCAAACTACGGCCCGCAGGCCACATGCAGCCCCCAGGGGAGTCTGATCCTGCCCGCCAGGTTTTTTGGGCAGTGAGCGCAGCCAAGGTGTTATAGTAGGGATTAGTAGTTCATATAGTCCAGCCCTCCAGCTCTCTGAGGGACCGTGATCTGGCCCCCACTTTAAAAAGTTTGAGGACCCCTGAGTCCTAGTTCAAAGCCTCTGGGTCTTTTAAGTTCCTCTTACTGTTGCACATAGCGCTGCTATAAACATCTTGAAAGTGGTTCTGTAAGGGAGGTCACTAGATACGGAACTGCTGAGTGACATCCACTAAATTGAACAGATCTTCCTAAGTTACCAGTTTAAAGTTTCACCAGGCATTTAACGAAAGTACTTTGTTTTCTTACATCCTCCCCAAAATTGCTATGATCAAAACTTTAATAAGTGTCTACCTGAGGCGGCTGACCTGAAGGAGCAAATCCCTTCATCTGAGAAGAGGGAAGCAGCTGACTTGAAGGAGAAAATCCCTTCATCTGAGGAGAGGAAGATGGCTGGCCTGAAGGAGGAAATCCCTTCATCTGAGAAGAGGGAAGCGGCTGACTTGAAGGAGGAAATCCCTTCATCTGAGGAGAGGAAGATGGCTGGCCTGAAGGAGGAAATCCCTTCATCTGAGGAGAGGAAGATGGCTGGCCTGAAGGAGGAAATCCCTTCCTCTGAGGAGAGGAAGATGGCTGGCCTGAAGGAGGAGGAGGCAATGCCTGTACCTGAGAAGGTGACTTATGAAAGGAAAGAGGAGGAAACCACCCCACTAGAGGAGGGGGAGACTTATAAAATGAAAGATGGGGAAGAAGCATTATCTGCTGAGCCTGAGGAACATGCAGAGACCTTTGAATTAGTGGAAGAGGAAGGACCAAAAAGCATGTTTTCTTCTGAGGATGTAATTAAATTTTACTTTGTGATCTCCCCTCCAAGTGCACTCACCCCTCACTCAGTGTTCCCCCCTCCAACTGCACCCACTCCTCACTCAGTGTTCCCCCCTCCAACTGCACCCACTCCTCACTCAGTGTTCCCCCCTCCAACTGCACCCACCCCTCACTCGGTATTCCCCCCTCCAACTGCACCCACCCCTCACTCAGTGTTCCCCCCTTCAAATACACCCACCCCTCACTCAGTGTTCCCCCCTCCAACTGCACTCACCCCTCACTCAGTGTTCCCCCCTCCAACTGAACTCACCCCTCACTCAGTGTTCCCCCCTCCAACTGCACCCACCCCTCACTCAGTGTTCCCCCCTCCAACTGAACTCACCCCTCACTCAGTGTTCCCCCCTCCAACTGCACCCACCCCTCACTCAGTGTTCCCCCCTCCAACTGCACCCACCCCTCACTCAGTGTTCCCCCCTCCAACTGCACACACCCCTCACTCAGTGTTCCCCCCTCCAACTGCACCCACCCCTCACTCAGTGTTCCCCCCTCCAACTGCACTCACCCCTCACTCGGTGTTCCCCCCTCCAACTGCACCCACCCCTCACTCAGTGTTCCCCCCTCCAACTGCACCCACCCCTCACTCAGTGTTCCCCCCTCCAACTGCACCCATCTCTTACTTTGTGTTTCCCCCTCTAGGGTTTTCCTATCAACATTAATTTCCTTCTTAAATTCTGTCTCCTCCTTAAACTGCTTTCTGTAGGGAGGTATTCATTTGGATATTCTCTCTCATGCCTTGGCTCCTTGTGGTGTTTGATAATTTAGGTTATAAGCAAAACTAAATCCAGTCAGAATTATATTTCTATATTAGAACAATGCGTGTTTACTAAAACGTCTAATTGAGTAATAAAGCACAGATCTTTATTGCACAAATCTTAGGATGAATACCTTTTCTTAAAAATAAGTTGGGGGATTACATTTTGGAGAATCAAGAAGTCAAAATATTTTCCAGATAACTACAATATTACAATGCACAAGAGCTTGAGATCCTTGCTTACAACTTTCCAGAGCTGCTGATCATGTAAAGGAATACAATTAACCATTAGATTTGTTAGGACTCAAATCTTGCAGTACAAAATACTGACTCCCAATGCCTTTCAAAAATATCTTTCGTCCTTGGACTCCTTAATCATCTACATGCAGCGCCTTTCTCCAGAATGTTGAACCACTGTAATGTAAATATCTGTGTTTTCCGATGGTCTTAGGCTCTATAGTAGTGGTTCTCATCCTGTGGGTCACCTGGGAAACTTTAAAACATCCTGATGTGCATGCCACATCCCAGACCAATGAAATCACTGGGGTGCTGGAATCTGATTTTATTGGATAACCAAGATTAAGAATGACTCACAAACCAGTCCATTAATGATACTCCCAACTCAATCCCTCTTTCTCCTCTACTGGAATTTTCCTGGACCCAATTGGTAACTGTGCTGATTTGTTTTAAGTTCACATCCTCAACTTGATCAGCATGGCTCAGCAACCTGCTCAATGCAACCAATATGTACTAGGCATCTGCACTGGGCCAGGCCCTGACCTAAGGCACAGACACTGTCCCCATTGTGGATAAATTCATGGTCTTTGGTGAACTGATCATGAACACTTCCTGTTCTTGAATGGTTTGGGGGAAGTGCCATTTAGCCACTTCCCCCAGATAAACTACATTTGATTCAACCCTGTTGAGCTCCCCAAGCTTTGGTGAAACTCTTGTAATTATTACATGCTGTAATTGGTTCTCGGCAGAGAAGCACTTCTCTCAAATGCTAAAATCTTTTCTTTATTCACTCTTAGAAAATGACCACCCTAAAAGAGAAGCCATTGCCTCAACTATTTCTTCTATTTCCTTTGCTCCCAATCACTCCCTGGCTCTCTACTGACTTGCCACCAACTCTAAAAGAAATAACTCAATTGTATTAAAGATTGTCAGTGATTTATCTGCCAGTTGTAGTGACTTTTCTATAGTTTTATTTACTTTTGCCTCGTTGGTAAGTGTGCTATTCTTGAAATTCTTTTATCTCTTAGTGTGTAGGAACTGTATTTTTGACTCCTGGTCCTTTTCTTTTTTATTTCTCCAGGTAATTTCTTTTTGTATGTACATTATAAAAAATTAAATACAGTCCACAATAAAAAATTCAATGCTTTCACTCCCTAGAGACACACTGAACTTTTCTTAATTCTAGAGATATAAGCTAAATGTTATGCTGATAAGCCATTTTTGAAATTTATCATCTTTAAAAAATATTTTATTGATTTTTATTTAGAGGAAAGTAGGAAGAGAAAGGGAGAGGGAGAGGGAGAGAGAGAGAAACATTGATTGACTGTCTCTGGCACATACTCCAACTGGGGACTGACCCTAAAACCTGGGCATGTGGACTGACCTGGAATCAAACCAGCGGCCATTCAGTGAACCAGTATTGATGAAGTTTAATGTGGCAGGCAGGGTGGAGGTTGACATAAAAAAACTGCCAATGGCTTACGTTACCCTGTCTGTTTCCCACAAGAGGTTCCATATGTGCTGCCAAAGGCTTTGTGTCTAAAGCCTTTGGCAGCACATATGCCCTCCCACCCCACTGGCAACACGTTTTTTATGCCTGGTGGACTTCTCTCCACCTGGAGGTCCCAAACTGAAATGTTCTCTCCTCTCCCAGCACATTCTTCCTGAATTTCCTAGATTGGTCAATGCTCCCTCAATCCACCTAATTTCCGATGCTCTAAAGTGTTTGGAAAATCTTTCAGAACCCAGAACAAGTCTCACAGTTTTCTTTGGTGATAAAAATCCCTCAAATGCTCTTTTATCCTCTATGTAGGTACTAAAAAAAAATAGTGAAAGAAACGTTTTTTTTTTTTCCTCTTAGCAGAGAGCCTGAATTACTAGATTTTATCCAAAAACAATTATACAGTACTTTTATAGACAAAAGAGCTGAAGTGACAAATTACCAAACCACAGAAGCAAATATAATTGGAAACATTTTCAATGACCCCTCATAGCCAAATCAACCACCAGTGACCAATCTATAACTGGGAATAAGGAACCATCAGACTTGAAGGTGACGGATATCTATCTCCTTATTACACCTGGAGATGGCAATTTAAACTGTGAGAAGCTTCCAGAAGTGCTGGTGGACTCTTCTGCTCTTTCCCCCCTTCTCCACCCTGCAGTCTGTTGACCCAGACCTTGATCTTCCCTGTGCAATTAGTAGTTGCTGACTGCTTCGCAGATACACTGGCAATAGTCTTTTTCACATCGTCAGACACAATTATCTGGCTTTCCCTATGGATCTGTCAATAGGCTGGCTCCTCTGATAGTATAAACAATTACCTAGTGACAAGTGAGCTGTGAGCATTGGATTGCTGGTACTACTTGCACTCCGTTTTAATTAAAGCAAATACTCTAGGCAAGGGAAAGGTGTCTGATGCAGAACATGAGAGTCTCCTGGGCTTTGTGTCTAAAGCCTTTGGCAGCACATATGCTCCCTACTCTTAACTGTGCACATTACACTGTCAAAGCCCAAAGGATTCCCTTGAGCTTTTAATAACACATGTTAAAAAAAAATAACACCAACTCATGTGATTCATGCAAGAGAATATCATTTTCTTCTTAAAATACAGACCTAGGAAAAATAAGGAATTCCTTTAAGAGTGTGCTCATAGTGACAACGTGGCTGAATGGAGTGCTAATTCCGCATGGGCAAGCATGAGTTCATTGTCATGCAAGATGCTTTTTATAGTGAAAGTTACACTTGTGAATTGTGTCCCCATTTCCTTGTGAAGAAGGTGGAGATGGGCACATAATATCAGTGTATGAAAATAGCAATACTTAGCAGATCTTGTTAAGGGGGACACTTTTTTTTTGTTTTGGCATAGTTATCATCTGAAATAACATCCTCTTACTAGTAAAATTCAGTACCTAATCAGTGAACTCTGAGGCTGAAGAGTTGCACTTGTGGGGCCTCTCAGGGTCAGCCTGACTTGAAGGGAAAGTGAGCACAGTGAGCAGAAAGGGAAGGACTTGGGGGCGCTGACAACTGGCAGAGGGAGGAATGGGAGGTAACCATGTAAGTTTTCACTGAAAGTGGGGACACGGAGGAAAGGGGGAAGCCGACTCTATAGCCAGTCCACATCGTGTTTTTGTTTGTGCTCAACAGGAACTTGGGGACCCAAACCACTGAATGAATAGGTCGTTGATCATGTGAACTCCCTTGAAACTGATGGTATTTTTATGATTCTTTGTATACAGGCTGAAAGCCATATACTTTTCCCAATGCCTATTTTGGCACTTTGGACTTGGATCATTGAGAGTTAAACACCACAGATTGGTCTCCCAGAAGTAATGGTTTTTCAATTCAAACTTATTTTAGGGCTAGAATGATCGGAGGGGCTGGCTAGCCTTCTCTCTCAGGTACACCATGGTGGGTTTTATTCTTCTTACCTATAAACCACTGAATACTACTTCTGCAGAAGTATAGTGGTTATGATCATACATTTCGGGGAAACGCTTTAACGAAACTCACTGCCATTATGCTGCCTCTCACTCACTGCATATCAACCTCAGACACATTTGAAGTGCTGAGAATCTAAGAAGAGATAATTAACAGCACACCTGATTTTCCCTTCCTGGTATATGTCCCTGTGCCTCTGGACAATACTCTTGAGGACCACAGCTGATAAATACTTGCCTGCCTTAGTTGATGACTACCATGCAGTGAGAATGTAACAGTGTCGGCAATCACTTTAGGTACTGGAAAAAGAGCATTGTATTTCTCCCTTCTTTTAACGGAAGAAATAGCACTTGGGCAGTTCAGTAACAGTTTTGGGGCAGAAGAAAAGAAATCATTTCCTATTCCTTGCAAACTCTGATGTACAAAAGAACGCTGGAAGCCAAAAGCCTCGTTGATTTAGCACGTGAAGCAAAGAGTAATTTTTCTCCTCTTGTTATGCTTTCATATAATCATGCTCACTGCCTGTATGGGTGGCATTAAAGAATTTCTGAATAAAAATAATAAGTTCTTGCTTTCAACCTTCATAATTCACATCAGCAAGCACCCCGCTGGGCAGTGATGTTTACTGCCAGTGACGCTCAATCTTTTCTGCACGCCACTTATCTGCCCCCAGCAGCTGTGTGCTCCTTTGATTGCAGTACCTGCAGGATAATGCGCCCATAGGCGTTCTTCAGCAGATTAACCACGTCCGCGTGAGACAGCCCATCCAAAGGTTGCCCATTGATGCTGACAATCCGATCTCCAACCTGGAGGTACAAAAGTGGGAGGAAATCACTATCATTAAGAAAAATTAAATTTGAGAAGAATGCTTAACATTCGTTGGAAGTCATATTCCCCATTTGTGGCCATTGTGAAGGTTCCGTCTGTCTCCGGTGTGTGCATGTTCCAGCAGCATGAGGAATTTTTATGGCTTTCCTCAGACACAGGCCAATCAGAGAAACAAGAAGGGGGTCAGCTTTGATTATTAAAAGGCACGGCAGGCCACTTTTGTATTTTGGTAATGGTGGCACTTCATACATCCATTCGCCAGTAATAGTGGGCTATACAAATGAACTGTTCAATAAAACTCTAATGAGGAAGCCAAATATTTTCTGCTTTATTTTCTACCTAAGTTAAAATTAAGGGGGGAAATTATAACAATGTTGATTCTTTTGATTGAAGGAAGATTCTATGGTTAAATCACTCTCAGGTAAAAATGAACTTTGGGTGCAATTAGGTGCTAAAAAATGGTACAGGAAGCTTTGTAAATGAGCTGCAATTTCTTTTTTCATGGAGAAGGTTTGATACAAACAATAATATTTTTATATGCCCAGGGACCCAGTGAATTTCAGGTATAAACTTTCTCTAATGCATTCTGCCCTCAGCATGGGTCTCTCCAGGCTGTTGGAATTCCAACTTTAAACAAAGTGCCCATGGCTGCCATTTCCTTTCCCACCCCCCATGCTGTTAGTACTTCACCATTCCCCCCTTGTTTACTTTAAGCTTCTGTGTGCGTGCAGCCACACCGCTGGCCTGAATCATGGCAATAAATATTGGGATATCTCCCAAGGGACTTCCTTTTCCTCCAGCAATACTGATTCCAAGGGCATCACTGAGCTCCTAGAAAAGAAGCAAAACACAACACATATTTAATAAAGAGCTGCAGCCTGACTGGCCCATGAGAGCTGCTGAACAAAACACTCAGTGCTGCAGGAGGTCAGGGCAGCACAAGACTTAAAGTGCAGGGCCTTTGGAGTCAGAAAGACCCGGGTTTCAGCTCTAACACTCTAGCTGGGGAGTCCTCAGTAAGTTCCTTAGCCTCTTAGAGCTTCCATTTCTAGGCATAAAATGAGGAGAATATCACCTACTTCACAGTGTCAGTTTGAGGATTAAATGAGACGATATAGTGCAGTCCTCGCCTACAAAAACAGGCTCAGTAAAAGGCAACAGTAAGGGCCCTGGCTGGGTAGGTCAGTTGGTTAGGGTGTTATCCAGATTCTCCAAGTTGCTGGTTCAGGTTCGATCCCAGGTCAGAGCACATTCAAGAATCAACCAATGAACGCAGTGGAGCAACAAATTGATGCTTCTCTAGCTCCCCACCCCCCGCCCCCTTCTCTAAAATCAACAAAAATTTTAATTAAAAAAAGGCAATAGTAGCCTGGCCAGTGTGGCTCAGTGATTAAGCGTTGTCCCATGGACCAACAGGTCCCCAGTTTGATTTCTGGCCAGGGAATATGCCTGGGTTTTGGCATTGATCTCCAGTAAGGATTGTGCAGGAAGCAGCTGATAGATATTTCTCTATCTCCCTCTTTATCAAAAAATAAAAACACACATGTTTATTTTTAAAAAAGGCAGTAGTAGACTTGGCTAGTTTGCCCAGTGGTTGGAGCATTGGCCCTTGAACTGAAAGGTCTTGGGCTCGATTCCTGGTCAAGGGCACATGTCTTGGTTGTGGGTTCTCTCTCTCTCTCTCTCTCTCTCTCTCTCTCTCTCTCTCTCTCTCTCTCTCTCCCTTTCTCTCTCTTTCTCTCTCGATCAATTGAAAAAATATCCTCAGATGAGGATTAAAATAAAGTTTATTTAAAAAAAAAAAAGGCAATAGTAGTTGTGAAAAACAAAACCTATGTTACCGCTCAGTTTAGTGGCCAACTTTGATGCAACTTGGCAAGTATGTTCTCATATGGTGTTTATAATTAAACTGCCACACATATCATGCTCTTGGGGGTGTGAACAAACATACTTGGCTCTGAAAGAGCCGCAAAACTGCGTTCAAACAAAGGATGTTAGAGGACACTAACTATAATGACAACAGAGTTCGGAGAGAGAATTAAATGTGACAGGAAACGCTCCCTAAGATATTAGGTGAGGCAATATGGTTTACTCGGACCCCACTGAAGAGATCCTGGCTTCAGTTCAGGTTTTCCCATATTTCTCTAATAGGGTTAGTATTTTAAAAATCACTAAAGGAAAAAATGACAAGTTCCAGATTCAGCATGATGGCATACACATGATAGCACCTCTCTCCTGCTGATTAAAATGAAAAACATGTCAAAATAACAAAACACAACTACCGGGGCTTCTTGAAAAGTAAAGAAACTCAAAATGTGGTGGAAAATAAAAACTTGGAGAAATGACAGCAGGGATGAAGGCCCCTGGTCCTAAATGTTTTCCTGGTGGTGCTGTACTGAGGGCCGTGACCCAGGTAAGGAGCTGTAGAAATGGTACACATGGCTAATATTCAAAGAGAAACTTCCATCTTTCTGGTCAGAGGAACCAGGAAATGTGGCCCCTGGTGGCAGGAGAATAAAAGAAGAAAACCTGAGTAAAGAGAGACTCTAATGCTCAGTGAACCTATGGAATTCTCAGGCCCAGGTGTGAAATAGACCCAAACTACAGAATGGAACCACCATGCACAAAAGGGAAGATGGAATTTGTAGTCTCAACCTAACCGGGTGACTGCATCTTGTCCACACAGCATAACATCCATGGGGTCCAGGGTAAAATCCTATATTACTTGACATGCAAAAAAACCCCAGAAAAATGTGACCAATCTACACTAATAAAAGAGAAACATGCAAATTGGTCATTCCTCCGTTATGCCCACAAGCCAATCAGGTGCAAGTATGCAAATTAAACCAAGATGGATGCGGCCACAGAGTGAGCAGGAGGCTTGGTTTCCATGGTGATGGAGGAAGCTAAGCTTCCTGGTTGGCCCTGGCCTCCACTTAAGGGTACAAAGTTTCAATTATAGAAGATAAATAAATCCCAACAAAAATGGTGGTGGCTTGGTTTCCCCTGGCGATGGAGGAAGCCAAGCTTCTTGGCAAGCCCTGGCCCCCGCTCAAGGCTACAAAGTTTCAATTATAGAAAATAAATCCCAGATATCAGGGCCTCCACTTGGGTTGCCGGTGGGCATGGCCGGACTGAAAACCACCATAGGCCCCTCGCCCAGCTGCCCCAGGGAACTCCCACTCTGATCCAAAACACGCTTCAGGACAAACCATCTGGTCCCCACCCATGCATCAGGCCTCTATCCTATCTAATAGAGTAATATGCAAATTGACTGTCACTCCAACACACAAGATGGCTGCCTCCATGTTGTCAAAGATGGCTGTCCCCATGTGAACCCAAGATGGCCAGCAGGGGAGGGCCATTGGGAGGGACCAGGCCTGCAAGGGAGGGCAGTTGAGAGGGACCAGGCCTGCAAGGGAGGGCAGTTGGGGGTGATCAAGCCTGCAGGGGAGGGCAGTTAGGGGTGACCAGGCCAGCAAAGGAGGGCAGTAAGGGTCAATCAGGCTGGCAGGGAGTAGTTAGACATCAATCAGGCTGGCAGTGGAGTGGTTAGGGGGTGATCAGACTAGTAGGCAGAAGCAGTTAGGGGCAATCAGGAAGGCAGGCAGATGAGCAGTTGGGAGCCAGCAGTCCTGTATTTTGAGAGGGCAGTCGGACAGCTCTCAAGGGGTCCCAGATTGGAGAGGGTACAGACTGGGCTTAGGGACACACCTCCCTCCCCGCCACATGAATTTTGTGCACCAAATTTTGTTTAAGAAATTATTGATTGATTTGAGAGAGAGAGAGAAAGGGAGGGGGGAAAGAAAGAGAGAGAAACATCAACATGTTCTAATTTATGTGTTCATTGGTTGACTCATATATGTGCCCTGACCTTGGTGTATTGGGATGGTACTCTAACTAAGCCACCTGGCTAGGGCTTGTTTTTTCTTTTTCAATTTTGGTTTTATTTAGTAATTTTGTAAAAGTTTTTAAAAATTGATTTTTGAGAGAGAGGAAGGGAGAGGGAGAAAGAGAAACACTGATTTGTTTATGAATTCATTGGTTATGTGCCCTGACCAGAGATTGCATCCATAACCTTGGCATATCCAGATGACCTACTATCAGAGCTACCTAGCCAGGACAATATTTTTTCTTTATATTATTAAAATATGTAGAAAAGTTGAAAGCAAAAATTATCACATTATTTGGTGGGGTTCTCAGATTATGTAAATGTAAGCATGTGACAACTATGGCACAAAGGTTGTGGTAAAGGGACCTGCATGGTTGCAAAGCTTCTACAGTTTTCATTGATCATCTGAAAACATACACAGCTTAGGGTGCTTCAATTTGACATCAGTAAATTTGGAAAAAGGGAAAATAACAAAATGACAACAAAAGCCATATAAAGAAAGAGATAAAAACATCGATGATTAGACAAATTGATTCGTTGCCTCCTGTACACTCCCTCCTGGGGATCAAGCCCATAACCAAGGCATGTGCCCTAACCAGGAATCAGGTATTGAATGTTTTAAAAAGTCTTGAGATATCCTTATTGAAAATCACTGCAAATGCTGTCAAAAAATACTTATTGCATGGCGAAAAGGTCTTGGTTTAAAGTTAAAAAAAAAAAATCTACCAAAACTATGCCATTTTTTTGTTTTGCAAAGCTTTTAAGTACATGCACAAAATTCAGTTGTCGGTTATGTGTTTCACCATATTTTTCTAAGTCTGTTTGTCTTACACAGATCATATATTTATTCAGTAACTTAAAGGAGCACACTAATAATCCAACGAATTGTATTAAGGGGAAAATGAACATTTTATGCAAATCCAACACAAACCAGGAAAACAGCAAAATTACAGACTTACCCTGATTATCTCAACAGTCCTTGGTCCCACATCTGTGCCTATCAATAAAGAAGCAACAAAATTAACTTTTTTTAAACTTTATTTTTAATTTTAATTGTATTTGTTTGTTAATGCTTACCTGAGGATATTTTCCCATTGATTTTTAAGGAGAATGGAAGAGAGAGGGAAAGACAGAGAGAAACATCAATGTGAGAGAAACACATCGGTTGGTTGCCTCCTGCACAAGCCCCAACCAGGGCCTGGGATTGGGGAAGAGCCTGCAACCAAGGTACATGCCCTTCACCGAAATTGAACATGGGCCCTTTAGTCATCAGTCAGACCAGTTAGGGCACAATTAACTCCTACCATTAAGAGATAATATATGTAGGATATAAAATTATCTCATGAAAAGTGTCATTTTCTAGGCCTTTCAAGAGAGAATACTGAAACAAACAGGCATTATAACCTTACTCAAAATCCAAATTGGCAGCCATTGACCAGGGGCTGTCTTCTACTATGTGGCCATAATCATTTGGTCTGACAGAAGCTGATGGACTGTAGCAGTAGCTGCCTGAAATATAGTGATTAAATGGCTTGGAAAATGAGTCATTTGTGTTTTACTGTATGTTTTTCTGACTTAAAGGAACCATCTATCCAAGGTAAGAATTAAGAAGTCCTTTGCCCTAACCCACCTCACTGGCATATGTACCTCTGACCTTTCTTGAGTGACTAATAATTTTTTTAAAAATTTCTTTTTTTGTAGCCAGGCTGGAGTGGCTCAGTGGTTGAGCATCCATCCATGAACCAAGAGGTCTCTGGTTCGATTCCTGGTTAGGGCATACGTCCTGGTTGTGGGCTTGATCCCCTGTAGGAGGCAACCAATCAATGTTTCTCACAATTGATGTTTCTATCTCTTTTTCTCTCTCTAAAGTCAATAACAAAACCACTAAAATAGAAGTTTTACAGTTTTTTTCCCCTCTTTGTAAATGATTTTACTTTAGGAAACACTTTAGGTTTCTGCTTTTCCACTTTTCATATGATCGGTGTAAAGTTCAAGGCATAGTCCAGAAATGAGTCTCTAAGGCTTTATTTCCTTTAGAATAGGCCTTTCCGAAAGCTTGGGGTTTATGTGGCCAAGTACAAAGATTTAAAAATATTTTAGTTAAAGGTGAAAAAATTTTTTTTAAAAAAAATTTAATATTTAAAAAAATTGGGTAACAGAATGTTTTGCTGGAGGCGTGTTCACAAAATACCTGAATTTCTGGGGGGTGGATCGGAAGCCTTCTTTGTGCCGACCAGGCTCTGCAGGCTGGAGATGACAGGAGCCAGAGCAGGGTGGAAGCTGCTGTGTGTGCTGTGCTGACTCCCCTGCGAAGAAAATCAGAGGTGAGCTGTGCTGGAACATGCACTTCAACCTTATTAATTAGTGTTTCAATTACTGAAGTAACCATAATCATGTAACTGAAAATTCTGGAGACTAAAAAAAAAAAAGCAAAAATTACCCATACTCACTCTTTTACCACCTTAGTACAACCCAATCTAACATTTTCTTCATTATGTGTGCTTTCCTATATGTTTCAATCAACGAGGAAGAAAATATAATTTAAGCTTTTATTCCTCAACATAAAATAAAAAACATTTTCCTAAGCTGCGATGCAGTATTTATATTTGATCAGTTAATGGCACGATGTGTTAGTTGGGGCTGGAGTCAACATTGATTCCCTTATCACCCAAAGGACACAATCTATTTTGCTAAAACCAGCATAATAAAACCTTGAATAATAGAAATTTGACCAAATGGAATTCTCAACTGTAGGAGAAAGCAGCAAATATCCTAGGAATACGTTGTTTTAAGTAATATGTTAAATTTGTTTTTCTCAAAGATTTTCCCTAAGGTCAGGAATAATTCAGCTCAATCTGCTATATCTCTACTACTGCCCTCATAGCCAGCTAACTAAATATTTGAGCTCTACAATGTATAATCATGAATGGCTAGTGGCTATTCAATGAAAATTATATACACAGTGAAGGGCCTTTTCAATGAGGAACCCAATGTCACCAATAACAAGTAAATAATTTTTCCCTCAGATTATCAAGGTTGTGCCCAATGGCCTAAAAAATTTAAATCAAATCAAAATTTTAAATCACCTAATGAATGATAATTTAAACCACTTCTTAATTCTCTGATGCAAGTTGTTTAATGTTTTAACACTCTTTAAATATGAAGAACTTCAAATCTAAGAAAAGTTAAAAGTAGACATCCATATACACACCTAAATTCCACAATTAATGTCTTATGTAATAAAAGGGTAATATGCAAATTGACCCTAACGGCAGAACCACCTGGCTGCCCCCGTGGTCAGTGTGCTTCCACAGGGGAAGCACTGCTCAGCCAGAAGCTGGCTCAAGGCTGGCCAGCATAGCGGCGGTGGTGGGAGCCTCACCTGCCTCTGCAGCAGCACTAAGGATGTCCGACTAACAGCTTAGGCCCGCTCTCCGAGCGTTTCCCGGCTGCCAGAAGGATGTCTGACTACCAGCTTAGGCCCGATTTCCTGGGGAACGGGCCTCAGCCAGCAAGTGAATATCCCCTGAGGGGTCCCGGACTACAGGAGGGCGCAGGCCGGGCTGAGGGACCCTCAAGTGCATGAATTTTTGTGCACTGGGCTTCTAGTTTTGATATATTGTCCTTTCCCCATATCCATTCACCTATTCATCACTCAATTTGTCTTTTTTTTAAAAAAGTTCATTTCAAAATAAATTATAGACATTAGCATACTTCACAATGAATACTAGTGTATATAAAGGAGTATTTTTATATTTTCCTGAAAAGATATGATTTAAATCAATGGTAATAGATAATACTTAGAATTGAGTAAGTACAACATATAACTTTTGCCTAAAAAAAGTGCTTTCTAAGGCCTTTATAAATATGGACTTTTCCTGGCAGTGTTCCCTCGGGTATCCGAGGAAAATATTTCTCTTTTCCATTACACACTTTCTTCCACAGAGTAGATACTCTTTTCTGGTTTGTGGGAAAAGACAGTTTATTTTATTTCATCTTATTTTTTAACCCTCACCTGAGAGAGGGAGAGAGAAACATCAATTGATTTCCTTCCATATGCACCCCAACCAGGGATTGAACCTGAAAACCTGGGTGTGTGCCCTGACTGGGAATGAAACTGCAGTCCTTGCAGGGGTATGTGATGATGTTCCAACCAACTGAGCCACAAGTCCAGGGCGAAAAAGACATTTTTTAAAAAAGTGGCTTGGTGGTCCTAAGGCTAGATCTCTCTTAATGAACTCACTTTCTCTAGGCCAAGTTAACAAGCTAAAATTCTCCTTGGCCCTCAAACCAAGGTCTCTATCATCCTACCTTATAACTGCCCAGAAAGAAATCTGTTCTCCTAGACCTAGAGGGTCCTGGACCTACAGATAAAAATGTTTGGGATCTTCTTTTTCTCCATCTGGATCATGGGCTGGTCTTGTACTTATGATGAAGGATGCTTCCTTTTCACAGTCAAGCCTTCTTCCAATTAGCCAAATACCAGTGCAAACTCTCACATAATCTCAGTCATAATTTTAAGGACAAAGTAAGGATAAACTACATTTACTGTTGTTTTTTTTCTTCTTAAGACTGAATTAAACTTCTACCCATTGAAAGAAAACTCTGTGCAAGAAGGTTAGATAGAAGTATTTGATACGTTGTTCCAGGTTTCCAAACTATGACAGCTCACATTTATAGACCAGATAAATGGTAATGGTGGTTGCCATTTAATGATAGAGCTTCTAAATTTGCTTGTTCTGTAGTTAACCTGAGTGTGAACCTTATCAATCACTAAAACACTCATACACATTCCTCACCGACAGAAACTCAGTTCTACCTACCACCTCACCCGTTAGTCCAAACTTTTCTTAAAACTGGAATTCCTTATACCCTTTGTGCCTTTGCATATGCTACTCCTTCTATCTGGGATGCCTTCTCCCTCTTTCCAGCCTAAGAAACTCCTTTCGGAGTGAGACCCGAGGGACCCTCTTTGTAGCTCTCATGTACACCCCAGAAAGAAACATTTTTCATCTCCGGTATTGTTCATTCTGCATCCTAACCCTTTGTATAATGAGGCTTTAAAGAAATCACTCAACAAATGAATCTTTCATTATGAAGAGCTGAGACAACTACTTTTTGCATCTCAAGTTCCCACTGTTGATACAAATCAGGCCAGAACCATCACCAGCCATTCACTCCTGGAATCCCACTGCAGCACTGTGTCTTTTAGGACACATGGTATTTGCTAGGCCAGGAAAAAAAAAAAAAAAAGTTCTAAACTTAACATGATGTTATTGGGTTTGACTGCTTGGAGGATTCTTTTAGACAAGCCAGCTAGTCTGTGATACTCTCTGAACAACAGTATTTTTCTTCACCCATTTTCTAACACCAGTGAGGCAAAGGAGACAGCTAACAGCATTCCGGAAGCACCTGTGTGCTAATCACAAAATCCAAGTCTTCTGAACAAAGGTCTTGGACAAGCTTTAAGTCTAAAGCAACCAGGGAGGGGACCAGAAGTCATGCTTTTAACCTTAAAACAAAGGCCTATCTATAACCCACTAAGGGGACTTGGGGGTAACATGTAAGTTTCTATAGTTTTATTATATGCCAAAGGGACTAAAAAATAATCTGCCATCTTAATTTTTTTTCAGCCATTAAAATGAAAAAAAAAACACCAACAAAACAACACAAAAAACAACCACAATGAAATATACTTCGTTTTTAAAAAAAAGTGGCACTTACATCAGTCTTGTCAATAAACAGAGGATGTTTGCTAACCCACAAAATGTCACCCATTAAGGCCTCCTTCCCACAGGAGAAACCCTCACATTTCAGTCTCTTAGGAATATGCCATTAATTGCCCTCAGCATGTGTGAGTGGCTATTCACAAGTTAACTTTATAGCAATATTTAATTGAATGAATAGAACAATGTTGTGCTAATGAGGGTCAAATTGCCACCAGATGTTGCTTCTTCTTTTTTTTTTAAATAAACAGCTGTGTTACATGCGTGCATAGGCAATACAGAACGAATAGTGGGGGAGAAAAGTAGACCTAAGAAAACATTTGCACGCACTAATAGGAAGAAAAATCTAATGAATTTCCACCCCACCTATCATTTTTTACTTCAAGCACATACAAATGCACTGAACTTGGTATTGCGAATATGCTGTGTACTACATATTATTGTAATACTGCACATGACACGGTACTTCCCCACTATGAAATGGGAAGCCTTCTCTCAAGGGGGACAGGTGAGTGTGTCCGTCTGACGGGAAGCCATCAACCACCTGGCTGTTCTGTGATGTCTTCCTCGAGGCGGCCCAGGAACCAGCTCGGAGTCTTCCAATCTCCAGCTGCACCAGCCCCTGCGCACACTTGGGGACACAAGAAAAGGACAGAAGTGAAAACCAGTAGCATTTCTGTACTAAATTATCACGGCAGAGCCTCCACGCATCTCTGCAACCAACACCTGTAAGTGGGTGATGAAGGCAATAGGAAAAAAGGAAATTCAGTAATCAAAAGAATCACACCAAATAACAAAAGTTTATCAACTCATTGGTATTCCTCTCAGACTTTCATGACTTCTTTAAATGTGCTAAAAGGGTTACACTTCAATGTGCCTCTCTTCTCTTGTAACAAAAGGGTCTGTGAGCAATGAAATAACTAGGCAAAGGGGTGAAAAGGAAGACAGAGAAAACAAAGGTGGAGGTAATCCACAAATACAAATCCTCTTGAGAGATAATGGACAGTAGACTACTTCCCTCCCTCCCTCTCTCCCTCCCTCCCTCCCTCCCTCCCTCCCTCCCTCCCTCCCTCCCTCTAACCTTCCCTCCTTCCCTCCCTTCCTTCCTCCCCCTCCCTCCCTCTAACCCTCTCTCCCTTCCCTTCCTTTCCCTTCCCTTCCCTTCCCTTCCCTTCCCTTCCCTTCCCTTCCCTTCCCTTCCCTTCCCCTCCCTTCCCTTCTCTTCCCCTCCCCCTCCCTTCCCCTCCCCTTCCCCTCCCCTTCCCCTCCCCTCCCCTCCCCTCCCCTTTCTCCCTCCCTCCCTCCCTCCCTCCCTCCCTCCCTCCCTCTCTCCCTCTCTCCCTCCGTCCCTTCCTTCCTCCCTTCCTCAGTTTTCTTTTAAAGCTATTCCTGGTTGGTTAAAGTAATCAGAATTTAAATAGCTAGTAAAAAGGAAAATCACCATAATATTCAACCCATGTGATAACCACGCTAGATTAGTCCAGCTTCCACTGGACTTCAGTTGTGAGCTAGGCAGGAAGCAGCCCAGGGACTCACCTTGAGGATGGTGGCCACTGTCTCCTGTGAGGCATTTCTCATGTCTTCCCCATTCACAGATAAGATCTGATCTCCCTGAATCAATCTTCCATCGAGGTCTGCGGCTCCACCTTTCACGATGTCAGAAATAAACACTCCGTTTCCATTTCTGTGAATACCATAAAGCAGTGGGTATTTGCACATCTGAATATTCCTTTATTAAATTTGAGATTACTAACATTCTATATTGATTCACTAAGTCCTAAAGCTCGGAAGAAGGGCCCTACAAAGCCATCATATCCAGTGATAAACCTCAGAGTGCTCACCCTTTAAACAGATTATGTCTATTTGTGCTGCCTATTGTAATGTTCACTTTTATTATAGGCTCAAGGGCATAATTTCTGCAAGAGGATAATTTCAGTGAAATGAAATGGAAATTAACTTAAAAAAGTAGAGTTAAGTATTCTTAAAATGTTATTTCCTTAGAGAGATCAGTGCAATTATTAGCATCCAATCTATTTCTAAACTCTCATACATGCCTTTCTAGACAATATATTTCAAGGTTTTATTTATATTTATTTGATGAATAAATAAGTAGATGTCTCAAAATTCAAGAAGTTAAAAAGGGCTGACCTTAAAAAGTTTCCCTCTCACCTCTATTCCCTAGTCACTAAGTACCCTTCTTATAGGGAACCAATGCTACCATTTCCTGGGTATCTCCCGGAGACTCGCACATACATTCTTTTTACCTACAGTTTTGTTTTCTTTAAATTTGCTTTTTTTTTTTTTTCCTGAATACACCTTGGCAATTGATCTTTATTGGCACTTTGTGTTTCCTCATTGGATTTTATGACTGCATATTATTCTATGAATGTTCCTTAATTTCACTTATCAGTACACTATGGATATATACATAGATCATTATCATTCTTTAGCTGTTGCAAACAAGGTGCAACAAATAACATAACTACAAGCATATAAGTAGGATAAATTCCTAGTTGTGGAATTGCTAGTCAAAGAATTATGAATTTTGAGAGCTTATATATCTGAGCCTTTCCAATGGAACTTTTTGTGCTAAGGAATGTAAGTGTTCCTTTAAAAATTCAATCTGAAATACTGGTGTTGTATGACAATTATTTCATCAATTTGCTATGAGACAATAACTTAAAAACATTACTCTTAGTGGAACTTCCCAAGTCCATGTACATGTCACAACAAGAAAGCAAACTTCAATATGGATTCTAGTTGTTCTGCACCCACAAGTGCACTCATTTTGTTTAGATATACAAATCTCAGCTTCTGTTTTGTTTTGTTCTGTAATGCATTTTTAGAGCGATAGTCTTAATGGTTCTGAAGTAAAAAATGTGATTATTAAAACACAGTACCTGGCACAAAATCAGTTCCCAAAAATAGTAGTTTATATATATATATATATATATATATATATATATATATATATATATATATATATATATTTTTTTTTTTTTAAAATATATTTTATTGATTTTGTACAGAGAGAAAGGGAGAGAGATAGAGAGCCAGAAACATCGATGAGAGAGAGTCATCGATCAGTTGCCTCTTGCACACCCCCCACTGGGGATATGCCCACAACCAAGGTGCATGCCCTTGACCGGAATCGAACCCGGGTCCCCTCAGTCCCCAAGCCGACGCTCTATCCATTGAGCCAAACCGGTCCCGGCAATATATATTTTTTAATATACATATTTTTATTGATTTTTAACAGAGAGGAAGGGGGAGGGATAGAGAGTTAGAAACATCGCTGAGAGAGAAACATCGATTAGCTGCCTCCTGCACACCCCCTACTGGGGATGTGCCCGCAACCAAGGTACATGCCCTTGATCAGAACCAAACCCGGGACCTTTCAGTCCACAGGCTGACACTCTATCCACTGAGCCAAACCGGTTTCAGCAGTAGTTAATATTTTTATTTTAATAGTAGCTTAGCCTGTTGGAAAAAAGCACGAGGCGAGTCATCAAAGGTCTATGAGGGCATGTGACATTATATATACTATACTTCTGGTGTAAGCTATTGGGGACATCTTTCTTAACTATTGTCATGAAGAATTTGTGTCCCTCAATATGTCTGCTCAGCTAGTTTTAGTAACCCCTCAACTAGTGTTAGTAACATAGTATGAAATTAACATGGCAGAGTAATTTTCTTAACCCAAGATTGCATGAATTTCTCTCTTGATATTAGCTGCTTCTTGGGTATCATTGTTTTAATTAACCCCTGCAAGCTTGAGATCTAAGTGACTATAAATTGAAAGAAACATGCTAACTGTTCATACTTGATAAGGGCGTAAGCCTGACAGGCTGGTTGATTGAGGTTAGAATTTTCTCCTTGCTATGACATTTTTTGGCAGTAAGATCTTGCTCAGAAATATGACCTACATTGTTCAAGTATTCATAAATATGTTAATTTTAGAAATCATATCAGTTTATACTAGGTTTTATCTTTCAGTATTTTTTTTTAATTGAAGGGAGAAGGGAGAGATAGAAACATTTCAGAGAAAAAGGGAGAGGAAGAGAGAGATAGAAACATCAATACTCAGAGTGAATCATTGATTGCCTGCCTCCTGCACGCCCTCTACTGGGGATCAAGTCCGTGCATATACCCTTGATTGGAATTGAACCTGGGACCCTTGAGTCCACAGGCCGACACTTTATCCACTGAGCCAAACTGACCAGGGGTGTCTTTCAGTGTTGATAGGCATTAGTCCCTAGAACTCTGAAGGAAAGAAGCCAATCATTCCTGACCTGGATAGCTTTTTTTTTTTTTTTTTTTTTTTTTACCGTTTCCCAACGATGCTCAGGCCCAGTCCTCTGCCAGCCTTCTTCTGCAGATCCACATGGAAAAACTCCAAGTTCTCCTCGTCCCTGTAGTGTGTCTCATCTCTATACACCACCAGCCGCACCTTCTGGGGGGTGTGCCTCAGGGCTGTGATGGCTTCTTCATGGCTGGCGTTCCTCAGGTCAACCCCATTAACCTGGAACAACGGGCATCCAAGATGAGCTGGTGACAACAGAGGCCTTTCACCCTGCTCTGTCTGCTGGAGCACCTTGATTCAACCAGTGAAAAAACACTAGAAATTTCTATCCATTCTTAAAGCACATCAGTAGCAGTCATAGCTGCTTCAAATATAAAGGAGGTGGGTTATATATACTCCCCCAACCCAAAATAAGCCTGGAGGGTGGGTTAGTATACATGATCATGCAATTTTGCATAGCTGTGAACTTTACCATGGGAGAGAGAGAGAGAGAGAGAGAGAGAGAGAGAGAGAGAGAGAGAGAGAGAGAGAGAATGAACTTTTTTTTTTTTTGAACGGACTCATTTAACTAAGGTCAAAGGGAAAATAAATATAAATAAATATTAGTGTTTGGTCAGCATTTTTTTTTTAAATCATATGCTTTTATTGATTTTTTATTTTTTTTATTTTTTAGAGTGAGAAAGGAAAGGAGGGTATGTGCCCTGACTGGGAATCAAACCCAGGGATCGTTCAGTGCCTTTCAGTGTATGGATCGATACTTAACCAACTGAGGCCACACCAGCCAAAGCGGTCAGCGCTTTTAGACTCAGTTTCCTTACTGAATTCGACTTTCTCACTTTTAACTGCTGAGTCACATGTACTTTAGAACAGGCTGGAGGAAACGAGGGACTAGTATTTTCAACAGCGTCTAAGACCTGCTGAAGTCCATTCATTTGAATCTGGATCTGAGTGAGCACAGATATGACCACAAGGGAGACAGCAAATAGTGCTGAGTAAGCCTACTTCTGGCAAAAGTTATGGAACCTCTGTTTCCTTGTCCTCTAAATGGAGATCACCGCTAACTTATTTTTTACTTAACAAATACTTATGTGATACTTGTATATTAGCCCTTCATGAATACTTACTCTTTTTAATCCTTATACTAACTTTCTGAAATAAACATTACCATATTACAGATGAGGAAACTGAGGCATGGAGAGGTTAAGCGACTTGACCAAGCTTGCAGAGTGAGCAGGTGGAGGAGCCAAAATTTGAAACGAACTATCTTTCTGGACTATCTTTAGTTTATATACCAATACTGCCTCAAAATTTACTCTGATGTTGGTTAGTGAATTTGACACAAGGGAGGAATTGAAAAGCAGAATAGCTCAGGATTCAAAGGAAGGGAGTCATGGCCTCTCCCTCAAGGTCCCAGCTAAGGAAGAGCGAAACACAGGGAAGGATGGACCCAGGCCACACATGGCCAGGAGGATGGCAAAATGGAAGAGTTACCTCACGATGTTGGTTCCACCGTGTTCTGGTCCAGAGGTCGCCAACCTTTTGGGACTCATGGACTACCAGTGGTCTGCGGACCACCAGTTGGTGACCATTGCTCCAAATGTTTCTTAAATCAGTGGTCGCCAACCTTTCGGACCTCAGGGACCACCAGTGGTCCGCAGCCCACCAGTTGGCGACGGCTGTAATCTGGTCCATCCCTGTGTAACCTGGGCAGGTCACATCTACCTGTGGACCTCTATTCCTTTATTTGTGCAGTGAGGGGCTGGTCTGAGACTTTTTCCAATTCTAACATTCCAAAGACTAAGGACTCTTGTCAGAAAGAATGGTGACAAAAAAGGGAGAAAAGAGAAATATGCCCCTTTCAGAAAAGGTGAATTTTGAGCTGTTACTTTAAGCTGATTCTGTCAGCCAAGAAAATGTTTAAAAGCCTAAGTTTCAAGTTACTATTTCTTTCCTGGTATATCTGGTACTTAGATGAACTCTACCCAGATTGATAGTGGCTAAGCATGGGTTTTGGATATAGCTGGACTTCAGTTTGAGTGCTGATTCCAACTTATTATGTGGAACCTTATGTAAATTACTCAGCAGTGTTATCTATGAATTGGAGATAATAACAATTCTAATATTTGCTCAATGTTGTGAGGATTAAATGAAACAAATCCTGCAGAGCGTTCAGCACAGGGCTAGATAAGCTCGATACGTTAGAAGCTGACATTTTACAAGGAATTGAGGTAAGGCAATCAGAGCTGTTTCCTCTCAGCACCTGTTAGTTTAGCCCCATGGATGCATTCCTGTTATTTTAGGCCCATAAATGCATTCTCATTGTTGAAACAAACCTAAAGAACAAAGGGGAAAGCAATGGCTCTAGAAAATG